>NW_027211737.1:11367500-12015000 GCF_022749685.1 Semicossyphus pulcher | reverse complement strand
CTGTAATTGATTTGGACCTGAACCATAATGTGCACAGTCTCCCACCACTACCCTGCAGTATGCTGACCTGCTGTAAACCAGAACTCATTTGAGACTATTTATCTCCACTTCTTTAGTTTTTCGATCTTACAACACCGAGAGACATGAAACTTTTCAAAAAGCAGACAAAGTTTTCTCAAAGAGCAGGTGCCCTTTCCAGCTCAGGTGCGACAAACTTTTTCCCGTCTGGATGTCAAGTAAAGAATTACTGATCCTCAGTGCGTGATGCATGACAGCAGGATTTCCTGGCTTGTGTATATGTGTGTGTGTTCTCTGTGTGTGTGCACAGGTTTGTACAACACATGCTCTTACACAACAAGCACTTCAGAAGTGATGTACTGTGCACTGAACGCTGTTTGCTTCCCAATCTCTGTAACGTTGGCATTAGTGACACACCCTTCTCCCCCAGAATGCATTTCCAGTGTGTTACTAAGCACAGTTCACCCATAGAAACAGAGCCACTTGATTGGAGTGCTCTCTCCCACTAAAAGCTTTATTCGCTTTGTCTTTATATTTAGAATGTGTAGTGTGGAGCGAAAAATGTACAACCATTATTGGCTGCTGCTGCAGGTCACACAATCAGAGAGGATTGTAATTCCATTGGTGTCTCACTGGGCTTCTCTCTCATTAAAGCAGCAACGTGTGGAGGGGCGCACAACAAAAACAAGTAAACAGGAACACCTACCCACACATGCACCATTCATAAGATTGTGAGTGTGTGCATGTGTAGGCTGGAGAATGTGTTTGTTTCACCTCCACACGCCTCATGGATGAACTGCCTCCGTTTAATTTACAGCTCTTTAAAAACATCCGGCCTGACGCAGGTTTTCACTCCATAATTGAACAATCGGCCACTTAATCTCAGGTGTGATGAGGGACGCGGAGCGACTGTACATCTTGGGGGAGGAAGTGTTGCAGGGCGCATAATGCAGAGGGAATTAAATGGCAGTCAAGTGATGATGTAAATGCATGAGCACAGAAGATCCTCGCGCGCTGAGCAGAGGTGGAAGGTAACACTGTGCAGCATGAGAAGACTGTATAATTTAACTGGACCATATTTCATGAGGAGGTGCTCCATTTAAACTGCAACTTTTATGTGAAGGCAGTAATGATCAGTTTCTGTGCAGAATAAGGTTTAATATAATATTCATTGGGAGGCCACCTACAGTTTCATGCATCAGTAATTTAACACTGAAGGGGACGATTTGTGCAAATGAGGGCTTTCACTTTATTAGAAGACTTTTTGTGCTACTTTATAAAGGATTTCACTTTTTTTCCCTAATGCTTCAGCACTTTATTAATATGCTCAAACAAACTAAAAGCTTTAAAAACTTAACACACAAAGAGTAACAACATTCCCCATCAATCAGAGAACAGGCTGTAACCAGGATCTATAGTTAAAATGTAAGTGTCACTGCACGTGTGTGACTTGCTCCAGCTCAACCTGCAGCAGTGGGGACGTTTATTGGCCCTAAACGCCTGCAGAAGCCGGAGGTTGCATGGAAACTAGTGTAAAGTCCCTTTTACCGGAAAAAGGACTGTTCAACCATATTTTTCCATGTCACATATTTAAGGAAAGATGGTGATGATTATGAAGGTCAAGTAGCTTTAAGTGCCTGGAATGTAACAAATGTTTTCTATAAAGCAAATGTTCTCTCAGCTGGACACTTGAACGCAGCATTGCCACCCAACAAGCCATTTTTCAGCGCCGCTTAGGTATAGATTTAATGTGAGCGCGAGGGAAGAAGGAGGGAGGGATACAGGGATAGAGAGAGTAAGGATCCCATGACGCCTGCAGCCCCAGAATGACATCAGCGGTCTAAAGAACAGCGCAGGAGCGAGATGGGAGGCACCCCCACTTTATTAGATTTCGTGCTAAGGTCCTGCTCACAGTGAAGATGCTGCTGCGCCTCTGAGAGGACGCTTGTGATGTGCGCGAGAGGGGCGGCTGAATCATGGCACCCTGGTGAACTTCTGTGGAAACAGAAGCGCAAAAGGACCGAGGAGTCCCGAGACGCACAGACTGAAGCTGCTCTGCTGGGATCATTTTGACTACATATCTGGCTTCACGCGCAGGGCTAGGGAGCTCGAGGTTAACTTGGGAGTTTTCGATTGACTCAGTCAGGCTGTACTTCGCAGGGAAACACAAGAATCTTTTCATTAGTAAGTCACTGTAAATATCGCCTGTCCACTTTATTTTGTCTTAGCCATCTTTGTTCGCTACTGGGATGAGACTGTCAGGCACACGCGCGTCTCCAAACGAGGACGCACGGAGATCGCTCGAGTGTCGAGATTATTTACTCTGATCTGATCTCTTATATTCAGTGCCACATCGCTGTAAACGAACTTAAAAGAGAAAATTATGAAGTTAATATCTCCACCTTAACACACTATTCAATCCAGTGAGACAAAAAGGATCCAACTTCGTGCGCAAAAGAAGTTTTTGTTCTTCGGGCTGTATTTTTACTCTGCAGAGATTGGCGCTCAGCAGTCAGCGTCGCAAACATTGGTTTTGTTCCTGTAAAAGACTTTAATCCGCACAGTGGCACGTCGTTTTAATTGAAAAGCACTGATCCGCGTCCTGACGCACAGCCCCGGACTGTTTTGTGCTTGAAATGGACTTGGACGACATGTCGTGGAGGATGCACGGGAGCTAACGTTTGGAAACAACACAGAGACAAAACGAGAACAACAAAGGTAATTATATTTAATTGATTAAAGAGTGTAATCACAGTATTTTATTGTGCAGAAACAATGCATGATGTTTCTATGTCACACCAATTAAAACCTTGAAATACGGTCTATAAGCAAATTCTAATCAGTGACACAAACATATTTTTAATCATTAAGCCTCCTGGAACACGAACCCCAGCATGGCCACGGGTCCGGACAGCAGCTGCTCACTGGAGCTGAACGGCTGGAACAGTAGCGCGAGCAGCTCTGGAGCCTCCGTCCCCTGCAACCAGAGCATCCTGAAGCTCGCCCCGTACTCCCCTGAAGCCACAGCGGCCTTCGCCACTGCCATCACCCTGATGGTTGTCTTCACCATCGTGGGCAACATCATGGTCATCATTGCTGTGCTGACCAGCCGCTCCCTCAGAGGTCCGCAGAATCTCTTCTTAGTGTCTCTGGCTGCTGCAGACATCTTAGTGGCCACGCTCATCATCCCCTTCTCACTGGCCAATGAGCTGCTCGGCTACTGGTACTTTAAGTCTCTGTGGTGTGAGATCTACCTGGCGCTGGACGTGCTCTTCTGCACCTCCTCCATCGTGCACCTGTGCGCCATCTCCCTGGACCGCTACCTGTCCATCTCCAGGGTCACATATGGGCGTCAGCGGACTCCCAAACGCATCAAAGCCGCTATCGTGGTGGTGTGGCTCATCTCTGCCATCATCTCCTTCCCTCCTCTGCTCTCCCTGAACAAAAGCGAGGGAGGGGACCTGGCTAGTGAGAGAGGACCTCAGTGCATGCTGAATGATGAGCGCTGGTACATCCTCTACTCCACCATCGGCTCCTTCTTTGCCCCCTGCCTCATCATGATCCTGGTCTACGTCAGAATCTACCAAATCGCCAAGCAGAGAACTCGCTGCCCGCCTGGAGAGCCCAGGAAGGATGGAGTCGGCTCTGCTACTCCAAGTCAGCCTACAAGACATATTCAAGCAAACGGAAAGAACGATGAAGAAAGCACGCCTCCATCATCTAACAAAAGCTCCAACGACAGACCCCCCAGCCTCGCCCTCACCGCCGCTCCCCCTCAAGAAGACTCCCAAACCTCCCAGAATCCCACCACCAATAATCTCCTGCAGCCTCCATCCCCTTCTCTACCAATGACCCCTGTCACAACCTCCCTGGACACCTCTCCCCATGCTCCCTCGACCCCCTCCTCTGTGCCTCAGTCTGCCCCCGCTAAGTCTAAAAAGGAGGAGAAGAAAAACAACAAGAAGCAGGGAAGAAAAAAACCTGACAATAACAACGGCGACAGCTCGAGCACAGACAGCGATTTGGAGCACAGCCACGGAGGAGGCCGCGGCAGCACCAGCATGCCGGGGTCACCCGGAGGAGGAGGGGTCCACTCCCCGGCTTCGATCAAGCGCTACCGGGACATGATGGCCACTTCAAAGGGATCCCGGCTGGTGCCAGGGAGGAAGTCAAAAACAGACAACAACCCCGGAGCAGCGAGGCGGAAAGCGATGGTGAACAGAGAGAAGCGTTTCACCTTTGTGCTGGCGGTGGTCATCGGGGTCTTCGTGGTGTGCTGGTTCCCCTTCTTCCTCTCCTACTCTCTGCAGGCGGTGTGCCCAGAGACCTGCGCCATCCCCGATCCTCTCTTTAAGTTTTTCTTCTGGATCGGTTACTGCAACTCCTCGCTCAACCCGGTCATATACACCATCTTCAACAAAGACTTCAGGAAGGCCTTCAAGAAGATACTGTGCAGAAGCACCAAGGGTACTTTCTTTTAGCAGACAAAACACGCTACAACTGAGGCACAAACTAAATAATTGCATATTTTCAGAACACTCAAAGGGCTCTTACAAAAAAAGATGTTGACTAGTGAACATTTCAGCATAAACTTCAGAACTGAGAGCCAATCATTACAGCCACAGTGTGAGCAAACAGGAAACGTGGACAGTGAAATCCCAGCTTTCAGTTGACACACACGCACACACACACGCACACACTTTCTACAGGGTGTGGGGTGAAAATAGGACATGGAAAAGAGGCCGTGTGAGACACTAAATGGTTTAGCTCTAACTTATCTGTGTGGCTGATAAGATTTTAAATCAAGTTTTATCTCCATTTTGAATAATTGAAAACGTTGGGACTCAGAAGGGTGCAGAGTCTTAGAGGAAATGCTCTTGAAGAAAGTCGTTAAGAATAAACTCCTGTGTAAAAATACTGAATTTTGATGTATTATTTAAGTTTTTGTAGTTATAAAGGAGTCCGGGACTGATTGGGGGAAGAAAAGTGGTTTAAAAAAAGAAGGAAAAGCAACCTTTGATTCCCGTGAGCCTGAGGGCCTTCACTTATCAAAAAGAGCACAAGAAGCACACAAGGTTAGTGGTGATTTCTTACGTCTGCAGTCTTAATTTGCCCGGCTGCAGGGCAAACATGTGTTTCTCGATTTTTATCTAAAAAGTGCAACAACAACAGAAGTTTCTGACAATCTCAAATGTGATAGCACAGACAAGGGCGCCCTTTCAGACTGAACTTTTTATGTGAAAAGCTCCTCGCGTCAGACACCTCGCTCTCGGCTGGGTGCGGGTCACAAGAGACACTCAGGTTGTTTGTTATGATACTTGGATTTCACCTTTTATCAGCCCAAGCTTGGTGGATTCTGGACTCAAAAGCACACCACGTGTAAGAGCTGAGACGTAAAAGACGAACAGTGTGACCCCTGCTTTCTGCTTTTTAACTGTACCTGGACTGTACCATCAATGGACTGGACTAATGCTTCAATATATGGACATTTAAGTAACAATAAAGCTTTTATTAGCCTCTTGAACGCAGTTCAGAGGTGACTCATAGTACGCAATGGGAGGTGAATATAGAAGACTGAAAACAATATTTAGCAGGTAGACATTTACATTGACTATACAGGACTGATGTGTAACGTTTGCCCTTATTAGGCCTATACAAGGGTGTTTCTGAGAATCATTAGTCTGAGTCACTCTTCACGACGCCTCCGGCACATCCTCGCCTGCGGTGGTCCTCTACACGGCACATTTGGGTTTGTCTCCGAGAGGGCGAGAGGATGAATAGCACATTTATTTTTCTCACCAAGAGACTCTGTCAGTTTTTTCTTGACAAAGAGAGAAAAGAAAATGTGTCTGTAACTGTGAACACCACACAGGCTTATTGACTCAATGGGACAAGGGCTGTCAGCAGCAACTCTTCAGTTTGCTAATTGTCTAATTCTGCTGACCTGTGTGAGTGTGTGCGTGCGTGTGTGTGTATGTGCGTGTGTGTGTATGACTTTTATGTTTTCTGTAGACAGTGTCAGTGCCTCCTCTGGTTGCTATGTACTACAGATCTACTGTAATATAGATCAGAATAGAGAGCAGATCTTTGGGTGCAGGCATTGCTTTCCTGTCTGTCACATGAATGTCCTTACTCGATGGAAAATACTTTATTGCTATGTTGAGAGAGTCTCAGTGTTTATCAGTGATATTTAGTACATGGCTTTTTATTGATCACCCTCAAGGGACCAAAGAGCCTTACAGGGACACCAGCCTGACTCAGTGATATCCGGCTCTGTGTTGCTTTAAATGAACTTTATATTTGGTGTCTGTGACGGGAGGCGAAGATTGAAAACACTGTATTATTTATTTCAAACTTTTATGTGTTTAAATGTCTGTTTCCTATTTATTTTTCAGTTACTGTGCTTTTTAATCTTTAAGTGAAGAAAAGAGGAACTGATCAAAGAGCGAGAACTCTGTACAGATTTTTATTATCTTGAATAAGTTGCTTTGTGAGATTGAGCGATACTCGAGCTTGGGGGTGGGGGGTTGTGTTTGTGTTGAACTGAAAAGCACACAAACCTGGAGTTTGGTGCATAATGCAGAACCTACAATGCAACATTTATCATTGTTTCACCTAGTTATGCTCCAGAAGAATATTCAATCAAGCACATTCATGGATGTACAATTCATCAAGCATTCTGCAGCAGGAAAAAAAAAAAAAAACTCGCCTCGCCAGTTTTGTCAAACTTTTCCTGAAAAAGAAATCGAACATGAAAATGTCAATTGCACCCACAGCCAGCTTCAGCTGGAAGACCTGCAGACTTTTGTGCAGGACATTAAGGCTACGATCCATACCACACAGAGCTGCTCCGGAGATCCAAATAACCGATGAGAGGAAAATCGTTGAGAGTAAGAGCTCTCATACAACTGTTCCAAGTCCGTGTCTGAAGTGGTTATTTTCTCCTCCGGAAACACAAACAGCTAAACAAAGTAATTATAACTAAAATAGCCACACTGGTCATGGAACCATGGCTGTTTTCAATAAATACGAGTTGTAATGCTGCTTAAACTCCCCCAACCATGGCTTTAAGTGGTGAGGCTGCTGCTTTGTTTGTTTTAAAAGAAGTATGATTTATGGCTTAAAGGTGACAGGTGCAGTAATCTGCTTCCTGATCGCCATCTTTCCCCCTGAAACCGCCTGTATTGTCTCTTCTTCTACTGTGTTTGGACCGAACTGCGAGGTCTAAGCTTTACAATCATCTACCCCCATCTGTCATCATCCCTCTCCAGTTTGGAAATAAAGCTACTTGAAAACGCATGAGTCACTCCCCGCTTCGTTTATTTCATATATTGATATAAAATCAGGGAGCAGAGGGAGAGAGATCATTTCCAGGAACAGAATTGCCAATAAGTTGTGAGTTTATTAACCGAATGATGTTTTTCTTGCATACATGTTGAACCGGAGGGCAATCCAAAGCAATTTCCAGCCATTATGAAGAAGCAGAGAAAGGCAGCGCAACTCCAGGAAATAGTCCATAACATTGTGGGCTGATGGCGGTTCAAGATGTCATTGGAAAATGTCCTATCACAGGGGGACATGAGAAGTAGGCCGCAGCAGAGGCAGCATAATGTCGCCTCCTGCCAACAAACACAGAGGAAGTCTACAAGGAATTAGAGCATGTTGCTAAATATCACATATGCACACACACATGCTGAACGTGTCATCCTGCACCAAGTGTCACATACTTTATTCAAGTCATGAAACACACACGCACACACACACTTGTTGTGACAGCTTGTTATATTTGAGGTTAGCAGGCCTGCAGTGAATGTAATTGATTTATGCTGATGGGTAGTTTGGGGATTTCTCCGTGCCGAATGCAGCCGCTCCGTCCTGTTTTTCCCTCACACGCACACACACCACCCTCGGAGTGATGCCCCACCTGTGTGTCCTCACAGTTACATTTCCATATTCATGCCTAAGCTGTGATTTGAGGTGCAGGACGAGGTGAACGGATAAGTTATCGCAGCCGAGCGCTGGGAGCCTTGAGGTGTGTGTTTACAGTGTTGTATAATCACACAGTCACAGTGTCCCTAAGCTCCTTATTCTCCAACCTCAGCTGGAATATAAAGCAGGACAGAACGGTGGCCGAGGACCCTCCGGAGAGACGTGGCGGAGAGAGTCCGACTAACATGAAGCACAACACGCTCATTAGGTTCTCATTCGCACTAGATGGTAGCCTCGAGAATAAAAGATGGCTCCCATACGAGGAGGGCTGTCCCCTGAAACACACACGCTAACGCAGGCGGCCCTGCATTAACTTCCATTTTAAATTGGTGATGGATGTAGCATACCTCGGTATGAATATGGATGTGCTTAGAGGGCGTTCCAGCGTGGAGCATTTCCCATTTTCAATCTCTACGTTGTAACTGTGGATGGATTTCTTCACTCTGTAATTTGGCTGCTGAAAACACCCAAGAGGCAGGAAGAGAAATGAGAGCACACACGCTCTCTCCTTATTGAAGGTGGAGGCATTCAAACGCTCTCGCTTTGTGAAAACTGTGATAAAAACGTCATTTTTCGGGGGGCACGAGCGATAATGATTCAAATCACTTTAGGAGACTGTGGCTGTTTAACAGAGTGGTGCTCCATCCTGTGTGTGTGTGTGTGTGTGTGTGTGTGTGCTTCTACCTTTGTGAGGACCAGAGTGTAGACTTTGATAATATGCTCTTTTTGTAAAATAAGTATATTTTTCTGAAGGGTTTGGTTAAAGAATTATGCTCTGGCTTTGACATATAATTGTTTATTGTTGTTTGTCTCTGCTTTAGCCGTTACCTGGGCAACAACCGCTCTCACTTTGGTCAAGAAACCACACATTTAGCACAACATACATTTAATAATACATCGCACATCTTTCCAAATGATTTCCCATCACTGCCTTCAGGAGGTTCTATCTGCCTCTGTAGAGGTTTGTATTATTTATTAGTGTACTTATTACCAATCCACAAAGAGTTGTTCAGCTTTTATCCTTTGATAGTTTTTTAACTGTGTTTTTTCTCGGCTCATATTTACTGTGTGTATCAGTTGACGCAGGATGCTTTGAACAATGATTCTTCCCGGCTTTAAATGATAATGTAAGATAAAAAAACATGATGTGGGCCAAGAGTGAATCTTGCATGCAGGTATATATAATTGTCAAAGTTCTTACAGTGATTGCATACAAATGTCATTGGGATGAGTAAAGCTGAATTGTATTGTAAAACCATAGCCCCAAACATTATCTCTATTTACACATTCTGCATACAGGAAGTGTTCTGGTTTCCGTTTGTAGTACAATTGTAGTCCGAGTAGCATTGACCAATCACGTATCAGCAGGCTGCGGCGCATGCAGGAGAAACAGTCCTTGTGGTGAGCAAAAGCATGCGGAACGTTATCCGCCGTGATGACATCCAGGCTCCCATCGGCGGTCATGCCGCTGAAGTAAGCCAGAGTGCAGCCTCTGTGTAACTCAGCATTAACAGTGATACTGAGACTCACCAGAAACAAATGAACGGGCGCTCCTTCAGGGGATTAAATGAACCAAGAAATGATGGCGTTTGTTTTGCAGACATATCTGGAGGGGCGAATCTTGCCTCACTTTTGATCTTAAAGGGGACATGTGTTTTAAATGGAAGTTCTCATATTTTGCGTGGTTTTCACATTTTTAGTTGTTTAGTGTTTTTCGCCTCTGAAATGGGCCGTTCAGAACAGCTGCAGGTTTCTACGTAGAACCTTGCTTTCACTGAAATTGGGGATACGTCATTCATCTCAGGCTGCCTTCTTGCAATAGCTTGTCGTCAAGATTTCAACTTACCATTCCAATTCCTCCTGGTGATTCTGGCTCGTACATATAAGACGGAATAACTGATCCAAGAGAAGCCATGTTTTCTAAAACTTTGGAGTGATAGTGCAGTGCGGCCGCTCCCCCATGTGGGATGGCACACGTGGGGGAGGGGCTAGGCGGTCACTCCAAATACTGTCAGCCAATCATGGCTTTGGTCTGACCTTTGAAGGGCAAAACGATTTTTAAACCAAACAAACTTTATCAAAGTGATTCAGAAATACATTAGATTACAACACAAGCAACGATCAAGACCGGAGGGAACAGAGTCAGTAAAAAAACAGCTTCAAGTGCGATTGGACACTGTTGCCAACGGGCAGTGTATAGGGCTTTTTTTTATTCTTTTTAAATAATAATAATCGTCATAAGCAACATCAACAAGATCAGTATAGTCATCATCATCATGAAAATCCTAGTCAGCATAAACTATACCCTTGATGTCATCATCATCAATCAACAGCATCAATATCATTAATTGCAGAGGTGTTCATGTAAGAGCTGGGTCTTTAGCTTCTTCTTAAAGGTGAAGGGGACTCTGTGGACCGAATGGAGCTTGGTAGCTCGATCCACCACCGGGGGACTACTGAGGAGAAGAGTCTAGTTAGAGACTTAACGGCCCTGTTGTTAAGGGAGTACCAGGCGCCTTCTATTGGCAGAGTGTAGTGGGCGGGAAGGAGTGTAGACCTGCATGAGGGCGTTCAGGTAGGCAGGAGCCGCTTTTGTAAGCGAGCAACAGGGTTGTGAATTTGATGCGAGGGGCGACTGGGAGCCAGTGGAGAGATATGGGCAGTGGAGTGACATGTGCCATTAGGGTTGATGGAAGACCAGTCGCCCTGCTGCGTTCTGGATCATCTGCAGAAGTTTGAATGTGCATGCAGGAAGGCCTGCCAGCAGGGAGTTGCAGTAGTCAATGGGTGATATTGCGAGTGCCTGGACCAGCAGTTGTGTTGCATGCTCTGAATGGTAGGGCAAATCGACATGACGGAGCAATTGAGGCCACCTGAACCTAAAAGGTTAGCTGGTCGTCAATTGTGACACCCAGGTTTCCGGGCAGACTTTGTGGGTATGAGTTCAGTTTGTCCAAGCTGGATATTGATCTGTGGTTGCATAGAGGGACTGGCTGGGATGACAAGAAGCTCAGTCTTAGATAGGTTGAGCTGAAGGTGACGTTCTTTCATCCATTTAGAGATATCGGCAAGGCATGATGAGATACGTGCTGAGACTTTAGTGTCGTCCGGTGGGAATGACAGGAATATGTCACCTTTAACACTCTGTCGCTTCTCTAGCTGCTAATTGGACTGTAAACAATGCAGCACATGGAAAAGAAAGTCTTTGTTTAGAGTCCTTATCGCTAAACCAAAATGCCTAACGACAATAGCCGATGGGTTCCACGATTGCCCCAAACACAAAACATCTGCATCACTTTAAATGCAGGTATATACTGTGGCATATAAAACATTAAATAGATCAGCTGACCAGCATCTACTGCCCAGATACACTGCTTCAAAGATGTTTTACTAGATTCTGGAAACGTAGCAGACACTTTAAGACTCAGATGCAGAGATGAAGAGGACACAAGTGGAAGTAAAAAAAAAAAACAGGCTTGGTCTTTACTGACAAAAAGGTCATGCACTTTAAAGCAGTCTGAGACAGCATACAAATCCAGTACGGAAATGGCACAAATCCAAATATCTGAAAGTCAGGCAGAGTTAAAACTCTGATAACAAAGAGAATCTGGCAACCGAGGAGGGCAAACAACGGAGTGTATGAACCGGCTGGCTAACGAGATAACCAGGGGCAGGTGTGTAATGAGGACAGGTGCAGGTAATCAAGGGACTGGGAGACGCATGGAGGCAGGAACTGAAGGGACAGGAGATGTTTTTTCAAAATAAAACAGGAAAAGTGACGTACAAGATTAACAGATGCTGTGCTCAAAATGCCATACTATACTAGCAGTACGTACTGATTTGGCCAAAATGCAGTATGTAGTATGCAAACAAAAGCAAAATGTGCAGTATGTCAAAAAAAACCCGGATGTCGTACTGATTCAGAAAAAATCTCAAGTATGCATTGGACCAGTCTACCTCGCCTGCTGTATCCCATAATGAAAAGCGCTGGAACGTCACAGCGGCAGTTGTAATGACGGACAGCAGCAGCATTCCAGCAGAAGGGGGCGCTACAGCTAAAGAAGCGGTGGTTATTGTTTACTTCCGCCTGGCTTAACATACTGCAAAATGAATTTGAAAAGCTCCTCCATACAACAGACTACCGCCGAACGCAGTATGCAGTATATAGCATGTAGTATATAGTATATAGTATGTAGTACATAGTACATAGTATATAGTATTTAGTACGTAGTATATAGTATGTAGTATGTGGTATATAGTATGTAGTACGTAGTACATAGTGTGTAGTATGTAGTATATAGTATATAGTATTTAGAACGTAGTATATAGTATGTGGTATATAGTACGTAGTATATAGTATGTAATACGTAGTATATAGTATGTGGTATATAGTACGTAGTATATAGTATGTAATACGTAGTATATAGTATGTAATACGTAGTATATAGTATGTAGTATGTAGTACGGCATTTCAAACACAGCTTAATTGTTACAGACTCTTGAGTTACAAAATATGGCAAACTATTTCAGTGCAGTATGGGTTTTCCAATTTCTGTTATGAGGTTTTCAGGCTGGAGAAAGCAATATGTAAATGATGACATGTGGTCATGTGAGTATCTGCAACCAGATTTAACAATACAAAAGAAGTTCCCTGATTGTTGGACTAAAGATGTGTCAAAATAAAAGCAGTTTTTGTTGTTGTTATTGTTTGAATCGCCTCAGTATTGAATTAGGAATGAGGTTCATTTCTGTTTCCCCCCTCGGACACAGTTACTTTCATGATGCTATGGATATAAACTGAATGATTGTGCCTTCTGGTGTTGGTAAGGCAACAACTGAGAGGCAAGATCGTCACATTATCATCACTGGCAGCATCAGGCTCTGCTGTAAAAACCCTATTAGCTCTACGTTTCTTGGAAAATTCCAAGCTTAGCCAGGACTGTGATGAGAATCAGAATCATCTCTTTGATCAGGACACGTGCAGGCTGTGAAATGGCCATAAAATCCACAGCTGATGTGTCGGCGAAGCAACACCCAGTAAAACTGATCACTTTTTCAGTTGTGTGAGACCTTAGAGCAAAGTTGCGAAATATGAAAAGGGGGGGAAAAAAGATGGCTGTGTCTTTATTTAGCCGGCCAGCATGGAAAGGTCACGCAGAAAAGCACGTACACACCCTTACACATGCGCACACACTCTGAGGCAAACACACACAGGAGTACGCACGCACACACGATAGCACACACAAAGAAAAACAAACTCCAGCCTAAAATAGAGAAACAGATGACTAACACTCAATTGCACAAATAGATACACACACACAAACTGTATATGGCCCCACAGTCTATCACGTGCAAGGGGACACACACACACACAGACACACACAAATTGGATACACTATTGCAGACATCAACAAAACAAAACCTATAGACTCAACATGATTTTCCTGATCCTCATTGATTTTCTGATTCAGCCATATTAAGCTCCAGCATTAGTACCGTTCTTCTTTAAAATTCTGTTATTGATCCTCAGTAATCAGAGCAACTACAATCCTGTTCCCAGAGTTTTACCAACCTCTGTCTGAAGTGGACTCTTTGTGTGTTTGTGTGGCTGAGGAAAAGAGCGACAAGAGAAGAGAAAGGATCACAAGAATGGATTAAGACTGTTGTTTGTCGACATACATACAGTATGAGTGTGTGTGCGTGTGTGTGTGAGAGAGAGAGTGAAAGAAAGAGAGAGAGAGAGAAACTTTTGGCACAGAAAGGGGAACAGGATGTGCTGTTTGGATGTAAAAGTGTCATGTCCTCTCTGAGCTGTACAGTAGCACAGTTGGCTGAGTAATGGACACTAAACTTCGTGGACAGTTTCCATTACAAGTGTATCTTCTGTAAATAATCACGAAACAAATTGAAATCGGTATAGTGGGCTGTTTCGACCTCACATCTTGGGTCAGCTTCTGTTATATTTTTGCTGATGCCTGTACTCTAGGTCTCCTTCCAGGTGCATGATGTACCATTTGGCTCAATGAAATGCTGTAGTTCAATTTACGGTTACATGTAGTTCTAAAATCACTTTCCATGGAGGCATAAACTTTATTCATGAGAAGCACTGAGTTATAGCACTGCAGAAGCATATTGCAGGCATGGTGACCTAAACGAGAGAAAACATGGTCCCAAATAATATTCGACAGATGTGATCATCAAAAATAAAGTTAGACTTTTAAGGAAATATGCTTCACTTTTTTGACTAAATTAGATTGTAAAATTGATTCTCTTATATCTGTTTCATCTGAAGCTGCAGCCAGCAGCCGGTTAGCTTAGCTCAGCAAAAAGAATGGAAAAGGTGGAAAAAAGATAGCATAGTTTACCTGAAGTTGCCAGCCATTACTAGGTGCACAACAATTGCATTGCCAAATACTATATGGTCTGACAATACTAAATTAGCCAGATTTTACCCGACTTCTGGTATAAACCACGCCCACTTCAGGTAGTTCTCCATAGACCATAGACTGTATAAAAAGATGGACAACATGTCAGCTCCCTAAAAGTGAAGTCAAAACATTTTGGGCGCCCCCTTCTGACTGGCTGCAGTATAGGTCATAAAGCCCGCCTCCTCCATGTTAACAGGTGGGACATGAGTCAAACTATAAAATCAAAATACACGCCCGATAAATTTCCTCAAACATGGTTTCTGTCATTATAGCTAGTTATTGTCATGCTGATTCACGTTCAAGTGTTCATTTTTCTGACAAGTTTATTGTTAATTAGTTATTTGATGCTGTCAAAATGATGATTGACAGCTCTGTTGACAAATCCGGCTCCTGCAGCCAGTCAGTTCCAGGTGAGCAGAGTGGAGGACGATCCGCGAGTGGAAACGTAGCTAAAACAATCACTACAGTCATTGAAGTTTCCATACCTGTGAACGTTAACCTCAGACCAACACAGAAGCTGTTCTGCTGTTAAACACGCCGGCGTGCGGGATCCTTGCTGTTTTTTCAGTAAGTTAAGTGTGTGTTTTGTTAGCGGAAGTGGCTACCGCCGCTTCACTCGCCAATCTCTACTGCGCAGACTCTGGCTCCATATGACGTCACCATCGCAAGATGGCAGCGCCTATCACAGGGGCTATTTTGGCATCAATTTGATACAATGGGAGCAGATGGAGACGCGTTGTCCATCTATATATACAGTCATTGGTATAGACAGATACTGATTGTTGGTTTAACAGACACGGATAATGATTACTCGATTAATGTTTTGTTTAATCGATATGGAAAGCAAAGAGTTAAAATAAAGGTTCAGTTTAAGTGTTTACCCCGGAACAGTTACCAGGCCCAGTGGCACCAACCAGCAGCAACTTGGAGAATTTAATGTAATGTTCCTTTAAATTTGTCCTCTCCTTCATTAGACCTGCAGTCTGGGTAAGTCAAACAAAGGCATTCTTCCTTCAGATCAGTATTCATGAAGGACAGGTTACATGCTAATGTAAATTAAATAATACAAATAATAATGGTTCTAACGGGACACAGTGCTCAGCTGTATTGGCATTTTTCACAGCGGACAGGTGTTTAGGATGACTGTATTCCATTTAGCTGCTTCAGTGTCATGGTCCTGGTTGTGTGCATGCTGATTGCCTGTCATGGCTTGCTCAGACACCTGAACAGAACAGAACCATTGTTAAACTTATTATTAACACCTGTGCTTTTCCTCCTGTTGTAAAAATTAGCTAGCTAAGCTAAGGCCGTGTTATCGTTGCTATCCAAGGGAAGCCGCAAATGTTAGCAGTCTCTTTCTCATCTTCTGTATTTAGCCTTCTGAAAAACTTTCCTGGCCTTTACATCTTCTGTGTTATTGACTGTTTGGCTAGCTAGCTAATGGTGCTAAGTAATTGTCAGGGTCCTAGTCTGTCTTAGTCTGGTTTCCCTGTGATTCCCCTCCCTTGTGTGTCTGTATGTTCCGTCTCTCTTTGTGTGTGTATGTCAGTAGGAGCTGGGCGTGGCCTCATTGACCTCATTTCCTGAACAAGCCTGCACACCTGCCGCTGATCAGCCAATCAACCACCTACACTCCGCCCTGCATGAAAGCCCGGTTGAGACAGTCCGTTTGTATGTCTGCTCACCACGCATGGTATCGACTCTGCTCACTTTGGAAGCCTTTTTGCTCATTCTGTGTCTCCTTGTGCTCAGATCCTCACTCTCCTGCCTCTCCAACGTCTCCGTGCCCAGCTCCTGCGCCTCATGCCGCTCTGGTCCGCCTCGCCCTGCTCTATATCGAGCCACTAAGCCTGCACAGCTTCCACTGGCTTCAGCTCTGCTCCGCTCCGACACAGTTCTGGACATTTGGACTCTTTCGTTTCCCCCCCTCCACTCAAATTTCCAGATAAGCCTGATAAGATTTTTATCTTAAAACACATTTTCTGTTCTATGTTTCTGTGAACATCTAATGAGAAGAAATGCCCCCATTATACCATTTTAGCATGACCTTGTGTTCCCAAAGTTTCTGCTCCTGCTCTAAAGCCCTAACAGTTACTGTTTTCAGTGGTTGGCCTCTCATCACCAGTGTGGATGAAGGGCTCCATGTGACAACCAGGAGGAGAGCTTCCTGCCAAGCAAAGAGAAAGAGGCATTTATTTCTTATCACAGCTCAACACTTAATCCTTGTTTAAGTTTTTATATCAGGAATCTCTCTCAGGTTTTGAAAGCTTCTCTTTTTTTCTTTTTAACGTCAATATGCAATTTAGTCCAATTTTAATACCATAAATGAGGCCAGCAGACAAAGATAGCACTGACTCACTCACGCTAACACATTGTACAGTAGGTTCTCTTGTGCAACCCTTTCGATGAGATCTAAAGGTCTCAGGCGTTGTCTTTTCTCCTCATAAAGCGCTACACTGACACATTCATCTATTTCTGAGTGGGTACTTTGATGCTCACAGGAAGGACTATAATGTTATTACAATTTCAATTATTCTACATTGCCTGAAAAGATTATGACAGGGATGGGAGATGAAGTAGGTCTATTCTGCTTGCATTTATAGCAGCTTTCTGTGCAGCGTTAGAGATGCGTGAGTCCACATACAAAGACAGGAAGCCATTGTTGCTTTCAATCATACGTTAGATGACTTCAGAGACAAGTTATTTGGGATACATTTTTCCTGCGAGCCTCCCCGCGCCAGGACGATAAAACTCCACAATCCAGAAAAGGGTAACACTAACTCGTGACTGTTGAAGTACACATACAGTGTTCCCTTGCCAGTCATTTGGTAATGTTGAATGTAAAAATGTCAAAACCGTCTTGGCAGATGTTAATCTTTCATGGATCACACTGCAGAGCCCAAACATAAAACTCCCAAACTGCTCTCAGCTTAAAGACACTTCTGTGAATTTAACGAAGTATATTTTGATGCCCGGAATACGTATTCCTACTAAATGTAAAAGCATGAAAGTGTCAGGCCTCGGGGTGATCTTACACAGTGAAAATCTGTTCAAAATGGTTTTCAGGATCTAAGTCCTCCCCTTCAGGGCCACAAAGACATTTGTAAACAACCAGATACTGTCTTGCTTCTATATCGAGTAATTACTTTTACTGGAACCACGTAGTTCATTAATCGTGGTATAACTAGATAAATCATTCCCAAAGAGCCTCATTGTTGATAAGGAGTTTGAAAAACAAGAGTTATTTTATTACTTTTATGAAGTTGGACACTAAATATAAAAGAAAAACACTGAAGAAGATGCATTAGATTAATTTTCTTCCTTTTTCCAGATGCACAGACACTATATTAAGAGGTAGAGGTACTTACTGTATACATATACTATACATTTTAAATCTGACTGAAGGGAATGAAGCATTAGTTACACTTCCCTGCCTCCTGAGGACACTAACGCCAGACTACACAAGAACAACAGCCAAATACACAGTTTTGCACTTAATATCCCCGTGTCTCAGACAGGTAAACCTGTTTGTTTTCTCATGTTTTTATGTATGATCCTCTTCAAGGCATTTCACTCTCTTATTCCAGTGTAACACACGAAGGAGGGTTGTTTGAGTCCAAGCTTGTTGAAGGCCGATCTCCTCCTGTGTGCCGGGTGACAAAGCAGCTGCGTGTGTGATCAGAGACACGAGTGGAGCCAGGAGAGCACAGGCTAATGTGATAAGGACGGGGTGTTACTGATTGACAGCCGAGGAATGCTCTAGATTGCTTATCGGGCCTTGTGGCCACTGAGTGATGGAATGAGTAATAATGAAACATGACACAGGGCTAACACAAATTGGCATCTTCTGGTTCTCATGGCAGACAGAATATGTGACTCTCTCTCTGTCTGCTATTGTGTGTTGCTCACACTCATGTAGGGACACACACAGAACGCTGTCTTATTAAAAAATGATAGTTTTTTTTAGCTGCTGAAGTAAATATGCAAGTTCTTCTCATGCTGCAACAGAGCAGTGTGCCAGCTGATGCATACTGAGTCTCCAATCAGCTGAGCTGTGGTGAATACAAAGCATGCAATTGAAGAGTCATGCTCTAATGCCTGACGTAGCTGGAGACAACACTTAAACAGACAATGGCATCACCAGATGTAATCACACCTCTGCATTTCGGGAATGAACTCCCGAGTCCGGTAACTAGCAGTTAAGGTCATTTTGTTCACATTTGTGAGCCTTAAAATGACTACAGTGGCCTCTGTTTGACAAAGTTTCTTTTTTCTGAGGTAATAATCACAGAGATGTCCTGGTACATCATGGACAAGTCTGGCTGTAGTGTTTGTACACGAGTCCCTCTGTGATTTATATGTGGGTGGATGCCTAATTAACTCAATATTCTGCCTGCCTCAAAGTACACTTTATACTTTATTGACATCATGTATAGGGTGCAAATGAACACCCACATGAAATGGATACTCATCAAAGATATTCAAAGCATATACAGTTTGAGTGATTCAGAGTCTGTAAGGGATGTCTTAAATACTGATAAAAAAAAATACAAATCTTGGCCCAAATAACTTGTGAAATGTGAAACGCCTACACTTAATATGTTATCAGGAAACACATCATTAACTACAGTATAAGCATATGGGTCTAGCTATATTTCCGTTGAAAGATATTCTTGTGAAGCAGGATATGGCAGTCTTTTCCGATGGGGGGGGGAGTATGCTGCTGCCCTCAGTGCCACCGCTACAAAGTTAAAGACAAGAGAAGAAAAGTGGAAAAGGGGAGGCCTTGGGGATATGTATGATTGGTACACTAATCAGAGAAGGTGTTCTGATTATTCTGGCTTCATGAGTAACAAACTGATGATTCACCTTGTAGCCGATCAAAGCTAAAATGAATGTCAGGGTCATGTTTAATCCAACATGTCATTTTGTTTGTTTTACTGCCCCCAACAGGCCATAAAATGTATGATTGCACCTTAAATACAGTTACCAAAAAAACTTAAAATAGGAAAAATAGAGACACATCATAATTTATTTCACTGACATTTTGTCAATATGTTATTAATTGTGTTTGTCAGAGAGGCCTTCTGCTTTGATATTAAAAAGGATTCTTTACGGAGGAAACACCTTTGACTCCGAAAGATTTTCAAGGAGCAGCATTGATTTCTGTGTCACAATGATGAATGAAATATAAATATACCTTTTGGGCTCATCTCAAGTGATTTTACTGATTAACATAACTTCTCCCAGGGAGCACGAACCAATCAGTAAAATTACTTTGGATAAATGTTGAATCCACCAATGCCTGGTCAATACTTGTGCGCACCCGAGATGCAGAAAATACTGCCGCAGGTGTCTTGGAAAGAAGTATCTTCTCATTAAATGGGACAAAAAGGGATTTGAGATTCACTAATTCTTTTTCACATCTGCTTAAACATGCTCAGTAATACAGAACAGCTCAACTGCCAGGATGCATCCTCTCAGAGGATCATGGGGCTAATCATTCAGTCCAGTTACAATCTATTGCATTCTGTTGGCAGCTAAACCTCTGGTAATTTCATTTCACATTGTCTTTATTGTTCAGTTTCTGCGCGTCTACATTTGAAATGAGTCAACTGTTTTTGAATCCGTTATCGGTCTGGCCCAGTTTGTGTTTTAGACCCTCTTTTTGACCTGCTGCAGTTCATCTGCAGTATTGATCACCAGGACTGTTTAAGCAGCCAGGTCGCAATGAGTGGTGTGACCAGTCCAAGCAAACATATTGAGGTTTTATGACCGACGACCAATGAAATTCTTATTTGCAAAATGGGTTGACCTGGATTCATCCCACAATACCTGCACTGAAACTGAGCACTTAACCCAGTGAGCTACCAAGTACTTCTGTATGACCTGCGTCCATCAGGTATTAACCAACTACGTCAGCAAACAGGGGTCGATATGCCCTCAAAGTCAGAGCGACCAGTACCTGGGCATGCCTTCTTTTTTCTTCTTCTGTGGAGAATGTTCAAAACCGCTCTCTTTACAATATCTCTGAACCTTCTTGTTAACATCACACAGCCCATAAAGCGCCATGTTTTTTTATTTTTGTATGAAAAATAAAATGAGTTGAAATTACCTCTTTGTGTAGACCGGACTTCACCAGCCGCTGCAAAATTATTTTGGAGAAATGCCGCTACAATCATCACTTTCGTCACTCTTTCATAGCTAAAATGAACAAATTAACAAAGTATAACACAAAAATATGTTTCTGACATGTTGATGTCTTAACTGTATTATAGCCGGTTGAAAACAGGGTGAAATTAGGTCTTCGTCATGATTTAAGCCTGTTTACAACCAAATTTCAATGTTGAAATCCCGGTTGGTGCTCACTGGTACATTTTAGCCCCTATATTGGCCATATACATGATAGCATATTGTGTTTAGAATAATAACACTTCAATAACAAATTTCATGTGTAAACTCTACTGTTCGTATTAATGTTGCAAAGTTAAATCATACTTATTTTAAACAGTGTTACACCAAGTTACACCATTGTCAAACAAGTTTTCCTCTAAATCAACATTCCCCTAAGATAAAGACAAATGGTCTAAGTATGGTCACATTGTGACTCAACGTCTTTTGGACTTCGCAGCGACGCAGGTCGAGGAAATGATTGCTGTGGTAGAACTCAAACAACTGGCCAAAACACAAAATCCTCACATCTGATCCAGCCAAATTAACTAACTAACTAACTAAATCTTTGTTGGTTTAAAAGTCAAGATGGGACCTGAGAAAGTTTCCACTGATAAAAGAAACTGTTTCAAGTAATATTGCAAATTGCAAAAGTTGCAAATTGTAGGAAACAGATACATAGCCGTCTTAAAGGTGTCAATGGGTATAATATAACATTTTAATGATTGTACACACTCTGTTCTTCAAGTGCCAGAAGCCAACAGCCTCATAATTTCCGCATGAATTATTAATGTACAATTATATGATTATCCTGCAATGACTAAAGTTCTTTTATGGATAAAAGAACCCCTGTTGGGATGCTGGTTTAGCTCAGCAGTTATTTCACACTTCCAATATATGGGGGCCTCAGTCCTTGTTGCGGTGGCCTTAGGTGCAACTCCCACCCTTGAATCCTCGCCACGTGTCATCCCCTCTCTCTCTTCCCCTGTTTCCAACACTGTCAACTGTCTTCTCTCTCTCTCTCTCTCTCTCTCTCTCTCTCTCTGTCTCAATAAAGGCATAAAAGGCCAAAGAAAAGAACCCCTGTAGCTTCTATAATACTTTAAAAGTATTTCCTTTAGAAAACTTTGGAAATAGTAGCCAAAGTGGTTAAACCCTTAAAAGTCTGTACGTGGACCTTCAATTAGGATTGTTGTGATTAAACTGCTATTTTTAAGTTGAAAAAAAAAGCTCATTGTATTTAGACCAGCGATATCTCTGGACCACATATTAATGGTGAGTGCAATGCGGGTGGCCTTTCCCTTGGCTGCTTGCCAGAGTCAAGGGTGGCCCAGAAGGCTGCAGTAGGGCCAATGTTAACCCTGTGTGAATTAAATACTACAATTAAATAAAAAAGTCCAACATTAATAAACAGCACCTCCCTCTATGGTTCGGTCCAGGTTCACTCCCATTGTCAAGGATTAGAATGTAAAGCATAGAGAAGATAAAAACACATACAATATACATTTTGATATTGTTTTAACGATATATATTGCCATATTGCCCAGCCCTATATAGAACATATCTAAAACTGTACACAATAACACCTTCTTTAGTGTGTAAGGCCATTCAGATTAGATAGACATGTCACTTCCGGCAGCCATTTTTGTTTGGATTAAGCGACAAGAGTTAAAAAGTGAATGCCGTTTTTCTACAGTGCAGCACACGGGATATTTCCCTGATAGAGCGGGAGGATCCCGAAAAAATCTTAAAAAACAGCGGTAAGTGTTGATCACGATCTTTTGGGCTTTTGAAAGTATGCCAGGGATTCTCAACATTCGATGCTGTAACGTTGATTTTAGGACGTGCGCGGTTAATCAACCTTAGCTAAACAGGTGCGTTCAGTGTAGGTGCCAGCTCACGGTGGAGCGCACTTTGAGACAGGTGAACAGATGTTAACAGATGCTGACTCAAAGGACAACTTATATTTTCCCAAATGTAAATGTAATTGGTAAGTTGACCTGTTTTTGCTCGTAAATGTAAGGCTAAACTGCTCATGAGCTGTTGTGTACGTTTTGAACGGTTAGTAAGCTAGCTAATTGACCGGGCATAAACATGCTAAAGTTTGGCTAACTATAATACTTTTTGTTAGCTCCCAAAACATCAATTCAGAATATGTTCTCTTGCGTTTATTTTGACTATTAGTGGTGGTAATTTCAGGGAGGCTTGTGGTATTTATTGAATTGACTACAAGGCTTTTGTATCTCGAAAACAGGCAATTGGTAAGGGATATATTGCATAATATAGTAAGCTCTCAATTAACGCTAGCTCCATCACTAAGTTATATCGACTTGAACAACGCTTATCTGTAAATGGCTGCTATTTGCCTGTATTTTTGGCCCTACACGTACTTGTCAGGCTTTTAGTGGCTACATTATAAAACCTTAATGCTTTCCACACAATCTAGGTTATTCACTTTAAGTCTTGTCTGCAGTATTTACACTTAGTGGTTATATAGGAGAAACAGATCATGCACATATGTATCTTTGCGTGTTGCTGTGAAGGCTGGTTATTGGGGAAACTATAGTTCTGGGTTCAATATGACATTCAATTGAAATACCGTGTAAGGCTAAACCAAGACATAGATCCTGTTGTGTTTTAACATCAAGACTTAAAAAATAGAGAAGATGGAAAGGCTAAATAGCAAAAGGCAATATTAAGAAAATGGTCAGGTTTACTTACTGTGGAAAGCTTTGTTTTGGTTTATTGATTGTTAGATTTCCTGTTGATGACATGATCAACAATCACACTTAAAGAAAGAGCTACTGCAGTTTGCATGTCCTGAATTCAAGACATAGGCCTATTCTGAAGAACGACTGAAAACGAATCATAAATATTTTGATTAGCAGCTAATATAATATAACATTTTGTGATTATGAAAGCAACAATAACAGTCTAAATATCAACTTTAATATAACTATAAAGTTGTATTAAAAAGTTTGAGATATATTGCTATGATGGCTGTAATGTTTTCTTTAACTTATAGTGGAAGTGATGTAGGCAATAGGACAAGATTAACATAAGTCATCAGGTAGACACATCAGAGATGCATATTAGATTGGTGTGTACAGTGATGTGTCTTGGCCGTCCACTTGTATTTGGATCCCAGAAAAGCATCTTAAAACCAAATGTAAACAGGGTCAATTATTTAGTATTGTGATAAAACTGATGTGGAAATTAAAAACTCACAAAAGTCCCACTTGGTAGTGGTTGACTAATTCAAAAATATACACTGACATCAGTGCTTCCCCTGCATAGGGCCATCTGTATCAGTTTATGGCAGCTGCCATGAAATCATTATGAAAATTTTATCATGACAACTTTAATTAAATCATAAAGTTGCACCGAATGGCACACTAAGAGAAAAGCCCTGCTGTCAGTGATATTATGAAAATGAGTTTGACAGAAGACAGAAAACTACATATTCAAAAGTCATTCTATACTGATCACTTTCAGCCCTCTTCAGAAAGAGGTATTTCATAAACAACATTAGGTAGTTCAGTACAGTAAAACTATGCGTACACCACACACTGTTCTGGACAGCATTTTAGATGTGCCAAATCCCAGCAGGTGTCTTAGTAAACAATGCATTCCCTAGCCTCTGACACAATAACATCAAGTATATATGAAAACCGCCCACAGCCTGGATAAAAAGCTTACTAGTAGCTGAAATTATAACTGCTGCTATTAGCCCCAACAGACCTAAAATTGCATGCAGAACTGATGAAATTTAACTACAGGAATGCACAAATACTCAAGAGGTCAAGCAGTAGAGCATTTGGCGTCTCTATGATCTGGATCTTAAATAACAGAGCACCGGCAAGCCGATAAACAGCAAACACTTGGGGTTGTAATAATATTTGGCAGATGTAAAAAACACCAGTGTGCTTCAAATCACATAAAATATTAATTCATGCAGTGCTTTGATCACAGTTAATATTATTTAGAAATAGTTTTATACAAGGGACCTTTTTTTTTTATGAAGTCCTATTCCTCATTCAGCTGCACTTGTTTGATGCTAATTAGGAGACTGTCACAGCCTCTGCTGTCTACAGTCAAACTATTGATCTTTTCTAGGAAGTGTTCCTTGTCAGGTATCAAGAAAGAAACTTACTTGTATTTGAGACCCAGTTGATGTTTTTCAGCTTTATCTAAGGAACAGAGCTGCAGACACATTCTAACTGGAGTCATAAGAGAATAACAACAACAACATGCTTATTATTGTTGTTATATTTATGGTAGCATATATTTTATACTGCTTACTCATGTGTAAAGGACAATAGTTAATTTAACCTTGGATTTTGTTTATTTGATTTATAAATGAGGTGAAGTATATTCGATGTGAGTGTGTTCTGCAGGGCTCTCTTGTAGCCATGTATGGGCTTGCATTGCAATGATACTTTAATATTATTTCCTTCCTGTCCCCATAAATCTGTAGATATACATTAACTTCCTGTGTACAGAAATACTAGGAATATAAATCCCTAAGATAAGCCTCCTCTCTGATGGGTTGTGCTGCTGCTTTAATGGGATTGTTTTTCAGAAACACTGACATATGACAGTGTCCAGTGTACACCGACTCAAGCCACAAAAAGAAAATGATTACAGGAAGTTTTTCCTCAACTATACAGACCATATTTCTATAAACATAATTTTAAAAAGCCTTGTATATCACAAACACAAACGAATAATATGTACAATAAAGCTAGAATCTATAGTCTTCAAGAACATTTAACAAGCTAGTCAATAGCGATTGACTTATTGAAGCTGACCATAGTTAGTGCTGCTACCTTGAACAGCTGCTCGCTCGAACAGCTTATTGACAACAAAAAATCCCTTGAGAAACCTACCCCAGTTTATAATTGATAGGTGCATGGACCAGGAATGTAGACTCTAATTTAATAAACTGTGTGACCTCAACCTCTTCAAATCTCATGAGGAAATGGACTAGCTTCCATGGCAGTTCCTGATAAGCTAAGTTCAATAATAGATATTGCAGCAAACCTACTTTAGTTTACAGTAGATGTCTCATATTTTATTATCAGAATTTGAGACCGTTTGTTTTTTAACTTCCCTCACATCGCAGCAGAAAACTTGGTATGTGTTCATTTTGGAAAACATTTGTCTCCATTGATTCAAGTTATATTCTAGTTCAAAATGAATGAATGTATGCAAGAAGTTAGGGATTGGTTAGGGACATCCCGATCTGATCACAAAGATTGGTATTGTAGCCCATAAAGGCTTTTTGTTACTGATTAGTATCAGCATTCTTGAACCCGATCCCATTCTTTTGCATCAGCTGTCCATACAGGTGTTTTTACCCCCCAAGCCAGCTGTAATCAACTCTTCAATTTTCTGTCTCTCTTCCACTTAGCTCAGCTCTGTGTGTGTGAGAGCAGAGGCTGAACCACACCTGTGACAAAACGCATTACATCAGAGCTAAAAGCCAATAAGAGTCATTTATTGAGGTAATCTGATAAACGCAAGAAATAAACACTCTAAAGCATACATTTAAGTTTTCCGGAAAGGCTGCACAAAAGCAACAAACAACAGACAAAAAATATAGGATAGAACACTTCAGTCTAGACAGTGACAAGACCTTAGAGATTACAGAGAGGGTTTGTTAACTTTTATGTTGTAAAAAACAACAAAAAAACCCAAACGTTTCTACAGCTTGATAACAGGTGTTATTTTAAAATGAGCATCTTGGTGTTATTTTATTGCTAAACCAGTGAGTCAAGGATGAGGGGTCATTTGAGAGTCTTGCGTTATTTCCACTAAAGTAACCAAATCGAGCAATTTTGCACTGCTTTAGCTTGCATTACATTTCCCAGATTTCTTTTTTGATGATAACCAAAGAACATTTTTTAAAAACCCACTTGATGTGTGGGTTGAGATGGGGAAAAAAGTATGAAACGATAAAAGTGAGAAATTGAAAGCACAGCTGAGCCCTAATGTGATGTTTTAAAACTCTGACAGGATCAAAGATATCATGTCGTTTCACCCTCTGATGGAGAGGAGAGGAGGGAAGCTTGTATGTGCGTCATGTTGGTACACAAGCTAATCCACATCTCAGGTGTCTGCATGTGTGGGGGAGTGTGGAGCAACAGTTGGTGGTACAATGGATTGAATTCATTTAAGTAAGAGACACAGTCCAATTGTGCTGGTTTACAGAACGAGTGCCATTTAATGTATCGATGTGTGCATGTGTTTGGTAGACAGGAAAGAGTTCACTGCAATCAAACGCGCTCTGAGTCAGAGGTTGTCTTTCCCTCCCCTCACATCTCTTTCCTCTCCTCTCTCATTTGTCTTTGCTCACTGCATTGATGTCTTCCCTCTTACCTCTGATTTGGCTTGTCTGGTTGTGAATACCTAATCAGGCTGAAGATGTCACACTTTCATCCCTTGAAGGCTTTATTCTCATCCCTCCCCTTTCCTCTCTTCTCGTTGTTGTGGAGACATTTATTTCTCGCTGTGAAGGGGGGGAAGGGGGGGTGTAGGGCACATACAGTTCTTACAGCTCATGAGTATCATGACCTCCTTTGCTCTCGCTCTGATCACACACAGACACACATCTGTGCATATGAAACATGAAGGGACTTTCTATGCCAATAAGAGCAGACACATAAGTACCATATCACCCTTGTTTTATGGATTTTACTTTGACTTATCATTCTTAATTCATACATTTTCCCTAAGATGATCCTCAACTTCAGCCTCCTAACGTGTCTTTGTTTCTTCTTAGACAACGCTGAATGTCTGGACACCAGTCGTCGTGGTCATCAGACAAACTCTGTTGCTGCTTCAGAATAAGGTAGGTCAAACATCTCTCTTCAGTGCACAACTAATGCAAAAGGATCCCACTGAGTCTTTGCCCGCATCCTTGAGTGTAGCATTATGTGTGTTGGCTTGTGTAAGCCCATTCTTTTTAATCCCCACCAGTGGATGTACTGGGGGCTCTGCTGCCCTTGGGGTTGCTTTCAAGGCCGTGGTTGGAGGTCCACAGCTGTTCTATGGAAAATGTACTGAATAAGTCACTTAGTTGCTATGTTACAAGGGACCACATCCACAGTACACCGTCATCACTATCACAGGGAGTGTTTTTCTGAGGAAAAACATCCTTTGAATATTGAGTATGGTGGAGTTTCTGTATGTGAAACTCAAAAAGAAAGATATGTGAGATTTTGGAAATTACCATACATAAATGATATCTCTTTGTAAGACTGAAGTTATGCTACTGTATGAAAATACATGGCGTCTCAATGAAAAGAAAATCGGCCATCTGAACTCTGAACTTTGTAATAGATTCAGGATGCTTCCTTTTTTCTCACCGCTAGTCTCTGTGTCCACTATTATTCTAGATACAACAGCAGCATCACAAACCTCACACAGAGAACATGAATAGAGCCCTAGATTTCAGTTATTTTTTTTTTAAAAACCGACTGGGATATAGCCTATTTGATTTGCACGCGGTTCTTTTGAAGTGCTGTGCCTTGTGAGTGTCTTGTGCCAAGGGACCTGCAGCAGTGATTCATGGTATCTGCTGGGCAGTGAGTGCATCTGTCTCCCTCTACGTGAGCGCTCTTCAGGGAATCGTGTGCGTAGTCCACACATGTTTGACTGCTTGTGAGTTCTATAGCTGCAAGTGTTCTCAAAACTCTATTTGTAGTATTAATCTTGCGAATACAAAAGTCTCAGCTATTTCATTTCTACATTTGTTTTCAACAAAACGTAACAGACATTTTGTGTGGGTTTGGGGGTAGGGGGTTGTTTATAGAGTCTGACATCTGTCACACTTTTCCTATTAGTAATTGTCCCCTTAAACAACTTGCATTACACTGGTGGTAACCCTGACAGAGTTTGTCCATCAGAGAAAACGTTGTGTATCTATTTTTGTAACTGAACCACATTGTCCTGCCCAGTACTGACGTGAAAAAGAGGACTATAGGGGGATGTATTGCTCTGATTTTTTAGTCTAAAATATTGATATTTATATAAGCTTGATATCAGTTTTAGTATAATTTGCGCAATTATCGGGTTGTCCCAAATGATCCTCTAATTTGATGTACAAAAGTTATTTAGGAGCTCTTCTGTTTTTCCATTTAACTTTCAAGATTGAAGGCCTTTACAGAAGCCCATCCAGTAACTTTAAGCTTAACCAAGAATGAGTGTCTTTACATTTCTATGTGCTTTACTGATCATACAGAAAGGATTATCTTTGTGTTTAACTCTCATTTATTTGCTGGGTGAGTGCTCACTCAAAGAGCCGATTGTACCTCTGTCTATTTGTGCACCACAGTCAACTGACACCCCAACCCACCCCCTCTCTGTCCTCCTCCTCCTGAGGTGTCACTGATGCAGAACCACAGGAACAGGCTTGAGGGAGACTGTCTGAATTCTTTTCCTCTTCTTTCACTCTCTTCTTTAGCCCTTTTTTAAATTTCCTCCAGCATATGCTCTCACACAAAGCTAGTATTCTCTCTCTTGGCTGCTCATCGTGTCACACTTTAGCTCGCTAGGAGACTTTGGTTGGGTATCTACTGTCTTGTGGGTGCAGTATCAGTACCTCTTTATCTTGGAGGACCAAACCACCACTTTCACCATGTGCCATGATCCACCCCCCTCTGTCTGGCAAAACTTGTAAACATCTATTAATTTAAAATTTTGGTGGAAACGGTTCTATGGGTTTTTTCTAAAGCCAGAACCTAATTACCTAATTTAGTTTAATTGAACTATTACCCACTGTTTACTTGTACATTTTCTAAGAGTGTATATTTTATATATTTTGTTATCTAATTTTGTACTTTTTTTTATATATATATATATTTTGATCTTTATTTTTTACCCTCTGTGTGCTGATTCTTTCCTATTGTATTGTACTGTATAAGCTGCTGGAGACTGAATTTCCCAGAGGGAGTCATCCCAAAGGGATCAATAAAGTTGAGTCTAAGTCTAAGTCTAAGAAAGCATTTCCCTCTTTCTTATTTCCTTAGGTCATGTGTAAGGGCTATTAAAAAGAAACGCATAAAATCCAGAAAACCTGTTTCCGATGGTCATATTTATTAGCAGACTGAGCAGTCATCACATTCTTTCATAGGCTCTCTGTATTTTTTTTCTCTTCAATCCAACATGTCTGCGCATGACAAAGGGGGAAACATTTCTTCAAAAATGATGCAGTGTACCCTAGGCCTTGAGCTGCACTTTTGAAAACACCATTGTCACTGGTGTAGTCGAAGAGGACAGAAAAACCACAGAAATAAGTTTAACAGAACAGGATAATCGTTCTGCTTTCCTGAAGTTAGCGGTGTGGCAGGGTTTTAAGTTCCCAGTGAAACACGAGTCTGACGGTAACGTTATTATGACTCCATTTTCATTCACATAATATCCTGTTTTTTTGCCATTAACGCGAAAAAGATGTAGCTACACTGAAATGGTTGTAGTACTCTAAAAACTGCCCTGCAGGTACATACTTTGTCCACCAGAGAGCACAATTTTTTTCAACTCTTAAATTGCCCCCAGTTACACTTTTTGTTGTTTGGATGCTTATCAAAAATGTTAGTTTAAAAAAAAATATTTTAAACAATTAAAAATGCCCAGCATTTCGTTATTTCATTTTTTGAATTCCAAAATATTGGATAATAAATATAAACAGTGAATAGTCAGCACTACACCGTGCAGTGAACTAGGGCTGCAACCACTTATCGGTTAAATCGATGATTAAGATAGTTAGCAACTGTTGGGACCGGACTATACCTCTAAGTCAGATTCCAAATATTCCAGTATTAAAAATGGCTATTAAAAGAAATTAACAATTATTAAAAATAATTATTAATTATATAAATGATATGATTTAATCTACATTAAATCACCTCTGTATGGGGCACCACTTAACGAAGTTAAGAAAATAACCATATAATTAACTCAGTCTCATGAAGTATACTAGACTTGCCATGTAGACTCTGATTAATAATTAACTTAATAACAATAACCCAATTATTGATAGCTAGTAGGTTGAAGGATTTGGAGTTCAAACGCAGAAGAGGCTGGCAGTATTCATTCTTGTGCAACATTAAATAGACAGCATTTTGTTCCACACAATGATTTATTCAAAAAGACAATAAAAGCAGAAGTAAAACACGAAACATGTAATCTAACTAATGCTCATATTTACATGTGTAAGTGTGTGTGTGTGAGAGAGAGAGAGAGAGAGCGAGAGAAAAGAGGGTGTGTCTGTCTCTGGACAGGCAGAGACAGAAATGGAGGTTGTGTCCATTAGGAGACCACATGGCTTCAGTGGCAAATAGGGGAGACAAAGAACTCATAAAATGGCCGATTCAAAGATGGCCACTGAATGCTGTCCTTTGTCTCAACCAACTTGCACTGAGCACATGGGACGGGTTGAGACCCAGAAAAAGAACCGGGAGGTTTAATTCCTGCCTGTTTAGTCTGGTCAAAAGGTCAAAAGGTCAGTCCAAAATATTGTATGTGTGTAAGTCTTAAGAATGCCGGGTTAGAAAAGAGCGAGGTCAATTTAGCATGCAGACTATGTCTTTGTGTAAGCATAAGTAACCTCAACTACCCTCAATACCTGACTAAACAGGCATTACAACAATACAACTCGGTAACAAATCAAATTAATAACATTACAATACAGTAAACATTCCTGCTTAGTCGGTACTGTGAGTTATTCTAGCTTTGCCCAGATGTTACGTTACCAGACCGTGGACGGGAAGGCGTTGCTGTGCTGTGTTGCAGCTTGTTAGGCCGACGATCCTGTTGCTCAACCGGGCTGGGGGAGCAGTGGTTCTGGGGAAGTTGCAGTTGTTGTGTTGGTGTCCAGTTTGAGGGAAACTGGTTCTTCGTTGCTCCGTTGTCCTTATTTGAAAAGCGGGCAGACTCTTTCAGCTGCTGCTAAACTACGGTTACTAGTTCGTGCTGAGTAAACTGGTAATCTTTTCAGCAGGATCTTGCATCACTGCTGAGGCCTTGCTCTGTTAGCAAGCCATGAGAGCTGCTGAATTCGAGGGAACTGCAGCAGCAGCTCCAACCTTCTTGGAGGGCAGTGGAGAGCTTCAGAGCTTAAGAACAAAAAGAACCCCAAAAACAATGGAGGTCTTCCGGTTTTACAGACCTGGCCAGGGGGAGGGGTTTTCACATGAAGGTGTGAAAACCTAGAGGCTGCTGGGAGTTTGAGTTTTAAGTTCAGCTGCCATTTTGAAGAGTCAGTTTAAAGTCCATAAATGTACACATTCCAATATTGGAGATGCAGTGAATCCCAACACAACGAATTTCATCATCGATTAGTTTGGTCTATGTTATGATGCATGGTATGCGCTGTGAAAAGGTCACTGGAGACAGTGTAGCCAATTACAACATCTCCAGTCTCCTTTGGGATAAACTTGAATTATTTTTCAATGAGTAGTATCTTTTTGTTGACAGTGCTGATGATGTGCAACGCACGATTACGGTTTCTAACATTCATTTAAGAACAAACGTAACGGACTGAAATTCCGTGTATTTTCTCTCCTCTTGTTTTGTGACGGGCCCAGAGCTGGGCCACTGGTAAAGCAGCGTAGGACAGTATACTGTTACTAGGGTATACTGTTATTAAGCTAACACCACTGTATGCTGTTAATAAGCTAACACCACTGACAGCTATTTTAACGCTAATTCTTGATCAAGCTATACATCACAACATGGCTAGAAAACGGACTAAAAAGTATTTCTGTCTGTCACGTTGTGTTTAAATTAACTCGTAATCGCACATTTTTCTGTCAGAATGGACATTAATCTGCCAGAGACAGCAGAATAAGCTAATGTTAATTACCTGAAATTAGTAGTGGTCGACCGATATGGGATTTTCAGTGGCTGATGCTGATATTTAGAGAGCAGGGCGGCTGATATAAGATGCCAATACCATGTTGTTGCTTTTTTTGCATTTGATGAAATACAACAATTTAATAATTATTTCAAATGAGACACAAAATTGTTGATTAATCGGTCTACCCCAAGAAATTAGGTCAGAGAGACACTGACTGAGATACTGGAGTATAACATAACACGAGTTTTTGAATATTTCATTCCATTAGTTAGAGACGGACGAAAGTGAATCTTTTTTTTATTCACAACAGAAACTTAAGCAATATCTGATTAAACATATTGTTTAGTTATATTTCCATATTATACTCAGCTCATGGCTTCATCCCCAATGTACTTTTTAATTGTAGTTGCCTTATCTGTACTTTCCTTTTACAGAAGCAATTATGAAGCAAATCAAGATTATTAAGATATTAATTGAGTTACAGTATTGATATATTAACATTGCATTGTACAAAAACATTATGGCTGCAACAACTAATCAACAAATGAAATCGATTAAAATCGATGACGCATGGCATGTGCTGTGAAAACGTCACTGGGGGCAGCCAGCCAATGCTGTGGCTTGTGTGGCTCACGTGAAGAGTTACAGGAAGTTAAAACATTTCCAGTCTTCTTTGGGATAAACATTAATTATTATTTAATGCGGAGTATCCGTTTGTTAGTGCTGATGATGTGTCCGCCTCTGGTAGATTAGTGTCCGTTTACAGGGACAAATGCACTATTTTCTCTCCTCTCCGTTTCATGATGGGCCCATAGCCGGGCCGCTGATAAAGCAGCGGAGGACAGTATCCCGCTATCTCTTGATAAAGCTAATGCCCGGCTTCATTAAACATCACAACATGGAGAGAAGACTGACGGAGAGTATTTCTGTCTGTCACGTTGTGTTTAAATTAACGTGTAATCGTGTGTTTGTCCTTCAGAACGGTCACTAATCTATCGCTAATTAGCTGAAATTCGGTCGGACAGTCACTGGAGAATAACATAACGTTATGGAGTTTTTAAATACTTCACGCCATTAGTCAGAGACGGACTAAAATTAATCTTTTATTTATTCACAACAGAAGCGTATCTGATTAAATATATATTGGTTAGTTACATTTCCCTGTTATACTCAGTTCATGGCTGCATCCCCAATGTCCTGTTTTACTGTAGTGGCCTTGTCTTTTCCTTTCTTTTTCATATGACATTATTAAGTAAATCAACAAGATATTAATTGAGTTACATAATTGATTTATTAACATTGCATTGTACAAGAAAACAAGATATAATATTTTTTGAGTTTTTGAGATACTTTTTATCCGATTTATAATCGATTAATCGTTTAAATAATCAACAGATTAATCGAGTATCAAAATAGTTGTTAGTTGCAGCCCTGAAGAACACATAATAATTTTTGTGTTTTGAATACAATGCTGGAAATACTAAAATTGAGCTTTTTTTGTTTTTATCCAGTTAAAAAGCAATAATCATGAGATTAATCGATTGTCACAATAGTTGTTGGTTGCAGTCCTGCAATGAACTGAGTACTGTGCTGTTTTAATAGTGCAACATTACACAAAGTATAATTATAAAACTGATTATGAGATCATTTTTTATGATAAATTAGAAAGCTATGCGAGAGAAACAAATGATGTCAGTTTTGAAACAATCCTGGTTCTGTTTCATCCAGCTGAAGCCTTACTTATAGAGTTGGTTACAATAACATTGGCAACATACATGTATAGAGACCCCTGGCACTTGGCTGTCATGAGCTGCATTTCATTGCCGCGTAATCAGCTGTAGTGCGTCAAGGACTCGCTGACGTAAATTCACTTCCACAGTGTTGGCCTATGCACCTAAGTCCCTTTGTGGTGCTTTGTTTGTGCATTGTTTTTGCCACTTCATTGTGGTGTCTGCAGTACCATCACAAAATGCGTGATAGGGAGAGGCTTGTGGAGTGTTTATTTGTTCCAATATCCCTGCAGGAGTCTGCTTTGTAATGGTGCACGAGCGGCTTCATACCTCTACCAAATTAACACTCCACTGGTGTTTTTGTAATTTCTCCCCCTCTAATTCGCTGTTTGCATTTTCAATTTCACTATCCTCTTCTAACGCCATTCTTTTCCATTTATCAATTTGATGCTTTTTCTCCTCTCTCTCAGTCCCTGTTTCCTTTTCAGAGGAAGTCATATCAACCCCTCTCTTCTTCAGTCACTCAGCTGCCCACTTGGGAGCTGAAGTGCATTTTCTAGGATGTTTACGCATATCACTGATAAATTGTTTGGCTCCATCCCTGAGAGCAGGCCTGCTATTAGTATGCTTAAACTGATGTGGTGTTGGGGGAAGTAAATTTGTCATTATTTTTATGTAATTAAAAAAGATTCCAACGAGTTGGCTTTTCATTTACACACTGTTTCCTAAACTCTAGGCCTGTTGGGCTGTACTTTGCTATCTTATGTTCATGTTAAACATGCACCCATGAATTTTCACTGTATAGAAACCTTTGTAATTTCACCCTTGTATGCATTTGTCACATTTATGTGTCTTAATCAGGCTTTATTAAAGAGTTAATGTGGGGTCTTTCACAGTAATTAGGCTTATTCTATTAGGCTTTGTATCATGAGGTGCACTGAGTACCAAGCCAGTAGGGAAAAGTAGCCAGCTGGAGGGGTCCAGGGTAGAGCCTTTGGCTGTTAAAGCCCAAATTTGATGGCTTCTGGCACATTTTAATGCCGCTATTCAATTATATACACTGATGTTTATTATTATTTTTTTAGTGAGCTTGCTAACCCAATTCTAAACAGTAAGTGAATTATCACAAAGGAGAATTAGCCCCACTTCATGCCCATCCAGTCTGTAACAGCTATTAAGTTTGGGATAAAATCTTCCTAAAAGCCCACTTAGGGTATTCATGTTTGTTTGGATGTTTTAATACATGACAACACAGAGAAAAAAAATACTGTTGTAGCCTGCGACTACAAGCTCATATGCTTAGACTCTCTGCAACTGTCCCTGCCTTCTCTCCCAACACAAGTTCACTGTATGTGTTTGTTTACGTGTACCAGCTGTGTGCAATCGCTGGCCATGTGAAGTGTTCCAGTACATCACATCACTGTGGAGTGTGATGAACTGTCTCTGACCAGCGGCTCGGAGGAGAGGACCACTATTTATTTTTAAATCCGTAAATAGCGAAGCTGTCCGTTTTCAGTTTCTTTATGCATGGCTATGCTACTAATGTCATTACATGGTAATCTGCTAGACCAGGGGTTCCCAACCCCCGGTCCGCGGACCGGTACCGGGCCGTAGGTTGTTCAGCACCGGGCTGCGAAACCCAACAGGTGTCTGTGACATTACAAACATTGGCGGAGTCAGAACCGTCGAATGGGCTGTGTGAAGTGTGCAACCACACAGGGCCCCGCGCCTCTAAAGACACTTCAAAAGTCGCCCAATTCAGCTGGAAAATCCGCGGACCTGGCAACCCTGGCTTCACATCCCATGAAACTTTGATCAAGAAGCCTAATGCCTCTCTAAAGCTCTGTGTTTAACAGTGAAATATATGAACTACAAAGCATATGGGCATATGACAGCCTGTGGAGACGAAGTTTATACTTTAACTGTGCGCAGAAATACGGATGGATTGCAACGTTATTGATTCAGGTATGAGCATCAAAACACACACAGGTCTGCGTCATATCTGCTCCTCTCCTAACGGCTGTCTCCTATGATATATAGGATGATATGTATGTATGATAACTCTGATAAACTACTCGCGGATCACCTCCGGTTCATCTCAGTCACAGCGTGTGAAGACGTATTTTATGCTTTTTAAAGGGTTTTCACAGAAATACGGGACTGATCACAACACTGTTAAGTCAGGGGCAGACCCTGATAAACACACAGATCAGTCACTGCGCTGCATAATTATATACTGCTCACTGCTGGATCACATTATAAATTCAGATAAACTGCTAGGATCATACTATGGATCGCGCTGTCCCTCTCGACGGCTTGTCCCGTAATAAAAAAAACTTCTCCTCACTGAATAAATACAGATACGATCTGCCTGTATTTCCGTGCGTGTGACCGTGAGTTATGCGCATACGTGTGCCTCAGATACCACCATTTGGCTAGATTTTGTTCTACGCCTAGGTACATTTCAGTCTCCTCTAGTTTGTGCTCTAGTATTTATGGTATTGTGGTAAGCCCATTTACAACTTTTAAAAACAAGACAGACATCCATGAAAGTTTAGAAACTGTCAAAGTCTAAAATATTATACTTACCTATGATATTACAATAATGTAAGAGAGACTTGATGGGTTTTAATGTGCTTATTGTTGTGTGTGTCCAGGTTGTTACACAATATGTTGTGCGTGCATATAAGCTTTCCTATGCTAATAATCAGCTGCTCCACAAGGCTATAAACTTTTTGTTTGTGTGTGCATGATTTAATGCACACTGGTGTGAGTGCACTAAAGGCATTGCACTAAGTGTCATGTCAACACCCGAAGACTGTTTATTGTCCCTGATAGGTTGAAGGTTGCTTCTTTAAGCCTAGTGTCTGCTTTCCACTAATCATGCTTCTGCAGGGTGAAAGGTTAGTTAGTTTCCCAGCTCTTAAGAAGCAGAGTGAAAAATGTTAAGTTCCCTTAGAAATTACACAACTGTCTGCATGGGAGTATAGTGCAGAGAAAGACAACAATAACTGATGTCTATATGAAACTACATTTTTCAAATGATTAACATTATGCCTGTGAATCAATTAGAAATCTAGTGGAACTTCATTATACTGTGGACAAAACATTAAAAGGAGGGAGGTCCAAACACAGTGACGCTTAAATCAGATGCTGATAGTGATTGGTAAAAGCCAGGGTGGATTATATCTACCTTTAAGTCAAAAGGACTATAGACCATCAGAGAATATGTTGATGATTGTTTCCAGTCCTTTAAGGCTGTTACTTAATAAGAAAAAAGCAGTTTTTTTTCTGAGGGTTGTTTTTCATTTACTAACAGTCAATAATACAGTATGTAGTAATTACAACATTGACTTCCATTTCCACTTTAAAAAAATGTAAAGGTTTACTCAAACATAGCCTCATTGTTAAAATCTACCTGAAACCGTACATCTGGCAAATGGAAGAGTGGAATTAACATTTTTCCTTCCCTTTTTTTGTGTAAAGATGGTCTCCTGATATTGTACCAAAGCAGATGTCTACTATATCCCAGTTCTGGACAGTGTTATTTTCTGTTTTGTTCACATCCTTGGCTAGATTTGAGAGAATGGCAGTGTGATTCAGTTAAATGCTGTGTTTTGGTTTACTGTTTGTTCTGGCATTTTCTTTTAGTTTTGGTCAAAACAAAGACTCAGTCAGGATAAGGATTTTAACGCCTGTTAGATGCTAAGGCTGTCTGCAGAGTGGGAGTGGATAAGTGAATTAGTATGGAGAATATTTTGAATCATTATGACCTCTGGTTAATGAAAGAATTACATAGTGGATACCAGCAGCCAATTTGAGCTTCTTTTTACAATGCCCCCGCTCGTCTTTATGGGCATGTTAAGGAGCTTGGATACGCAGTAGGATATTCAAGTAAAACCATGTCGTCTTTTCATTGAAAGTGCCAGTAAAGGCAGCTTGGGCATTGTATCAGGATGCTTCCTGGACAGCTCTCTGTGGAGTTATTGCAGGCAGGTCCAACTGGAAGCAAACCCAGAACACACTGGAGAGATTACATTTCTGGCCTGTAAACACCCTAAGGAATAGCTGAAGGAGGCGCCTTGGCAGAAGGCCATGTTGCCACCATGACCAGGATAAGCAGGAGAAAAAAAATGGGTAGATGGATGGACGGATGGATGGATGGGACAGTTCATTTGTTCCAGAGCCAGTGCTGGCAGGTTTAAAATGCTTATCATTGTCCTCTTTAGATGAGAAAGCACAGCAGAAACAAAAAAGAACAAACAAGGCCAATGATTGGCTTTTGCTTATCTTTGTGCTTTTGTGTACCATAATTATGCTTTCTAGCAATTCTGTGTTGCAGCCTCGCCTGCTGTTTACATCACCATAAAGGAAAAACCTGCTAAATGAGCAAAAAAGGCAGTACAAATGCAAATACTTTGAAAAAGGGCACTAAATTGTTTAATGAGAAAATAATAGAAATTGTTTGCCATGGCCAACGCCCAACTCATTTGAATCCAAATAAGTCTAAAAAAAAAAAAGCTAGGAAAGCATAAAAAGATAGATATAAAAAGTGTGAGACCATTATAATATTTACTGCAGGGCTTCTGCATTGAAATGCATTATATTGTAAGATGCTCCTTGTGGTATTATTGTCCACCCACATGTAGAACTGTCATCAGGAGTTATGCCATACAGTCTAATTCTGGTGTCTAAGGGCTTGAGTACTGTCACCAGATGACTCCCCTGTCACACATTTATAGCAGGTACAATATTCCTTTTACAACCAGCATGGGCCGGTGCTGATTCATAGGGTACTAAAACATCTGAATCCAATAAAGTTACTGAGGTAGTTCTGAATAGAGCATATCGAAAAAAGTTTGCCACATTTAAACCAATATTTATTCCAGATTTAACAATCGGTTTTATCTCTTTTTACCAAACCATCACCAGCCAAGAAGCTCTCAAGTGGCAGGCCCCTAAATGCCACTGAGCTTGTTTTCATTTGATTCCGAACAAATGGATTTTAAACAAGCCTTTTTCAGCCTCTCAGCCTCTCAACATTATTACTATTCCAAACACTAGTGAGCTAAACAACAGGGAAAAAGGAAATAAAATAGCTGTACTCTCATTAATGCAACATGGGGTTCCAAAAAAGCTTTGTTTTGCTATTGGGCATTGCAAGCCAGAAAGATAAAAAGCAGTAGAAATGGTATTAATACTGGGGAAAAAATAATTAGTGTTGTCACATTAAACACTGATACATGTAATTTCATGGAAATTGGGCTTTTGTTAAAATTAGACTTCATTAGTCCTCTGGCAACAGTCCAGGTATTATCAAACTGCCAGGATGAAACAGTTTTCAGTCATTCTCTCTCACACACACAGCACACACATTTATCTTTCTATACTTGTGAAGAATCCAATTGATGTAATGCATTCCCTAGCCGCTAACCTTACAGACACATTATTAAACTTAAGCTCAAACTTTTTTCTACACTGTCAGAATACAGCGGAATTTTTTCCACAAAATACACATTATGTGAAAAAAAAAACTAAGTTTGACAGAGTCTGCTTGGATATGAAGTTTGTTTGAAATGAATTTTCTAGCCCTTTTCTAAATGTGTCAACAGTCTGAGGTCTATAATCTATACTGACCCTCGGTTTTCCAGTGAGACCCAGGTGGGTGGACCTACAACCCTCTAAGGGGGTCTATGGGGGCAGCTTCACTGGAAGAAAATGATTTCAGTGTTGCATACATTAATCTGGTGGACATTGAGATAGAATTGGGCTGTTAAACAACATCAGATTTCCATACAGTCAAAGTAAAAATGTGTGTCCTGCTTATTCATTTGTAAAATCCCAGCAAACCACAGCATCTCTGATGGCAGCAGAGCAGGCTGTAACGTAATGTTACCAATAGCTGGTTCAAAAGTTGTTCATCCCCAGTCATCATGAGACTCGGTTTATGAAGTTTACACCCTGTCATGCTGTCCCTCCTGCATTTTAAACAGTATTTGAAACAATATTGTCATCCTTAGTTGTTCTTGAAAGCAATTATGTAGTGCAGATACAGCAGGTCTCAAAAATCATGGTAAACGACAGAGTTTAACACGGCCATGTCCTGCGACCTGCTCCATCATTTTGAGTCACTTTGGCCCAAAAACGCATCTTTAGTTTTCTGTATGTCTGTAAAGAGTGAAGTCTCGGCACTCAGCTGTTTCCCCAGCTATAATATTGGCATAAAGCTATATACAAGTTTAAATTATACTGGGTGCTCGTAGCCACAGTCTTTGCTTCTCACACAAAGCTGCTGTAGCGATTGCATTGGCAAGCCTGATTTACAAAGGTGGAAAAATAATGTTGTACATGAATGAGCTTAAACTGATATTAAGGGTTTGTGAACAATAATGTTAACAATAAACACAATAGTTGTGACCATGTACTGACTCTGCCTCACAGAGATGCACACCAGAGAGAATCTTGTAGTACAACTTAGGGACCAAAACAATAACTCACTCAAAGGGCCATTAATATACTTCTAGTGTCTGTTAAAGCTTTGCCAGACGCTGTCTTTCTTTTCATGGCTTAGAGCTCTATGCAGCCTGCCATGCATCAGTGAGCAGTACTCGGTGAGTGCCCTCTTGTCCCCTGATCTACAGTCATTGCTCCGTTCTTTTATGTTTCATTGCAATAGGCTGGTAGGGAGGGTTTAAGGTCATTTTAGTGTGTAGTTTCCCTTTAACCTTCACAAATAAATACAAATCCCCGACCGTTATACTTACAGGAATCATAACCTAATACTTTTTCCAAATCCTAAACTTCGAACAGTCCTTTGCAGTAGTAAAGACTGTCCCAAATGACCTCACAGTGCAGAAATATCCTCACTAAGATGGTGTAAACTAAAATTGTTCTTCTCAAAGACAGCAGAGTGAGCAAAAACAGACACACACATACACACCCAACTGAAGCTTAAGCCCTCGAAAGAGAATGGCTTGAGGAGGAGCATCAGTAAGAGTGATGAACACAGCAAGGTTTCAGACAGGATTCTGATGCAGTCCCTTGTATACACAGAGTCTGCTGAAGAGGCACAAAAGCAGCAACTTCTCTGTAGAAAATTCTCCAGTAAGATATAGTTTTTTACTTGTTCTTTATTTCTCGCTGTCTTGTTCCCCTTGTGCTGCGGTGATTAAATTGACTCAGAAATGTAATATCAGAAGTTTTACTTAATTCGATTCTTTTGAGACAGAAGCTGCGGGCTAAAGCGACTTTCTTTCAAATAGAAAATTGATGATTGTTTTTGGCATTTTTCATCCCAACAATTTTTTTTATCATCATCTTATGGAGGAAGCAACGTGCAATATGAGCAGCCTAGGGTAGCAAAGTGTACTGCATCTAATAGTATTGTGTCTTTAAGTGTTTTTCTGCATTTAGTAGCTATTTGGAAGTCTTTTGAGGGCAACTTATTATTCATAATATGCATTGGAAATCCTCTCTGTTGCTTAATTTCCTATTTCTTATTAGATTTTGTCAGATTTGTATTTAAGGTGCTATTAAATATGCATGAGCAATTCTCAGTTGCAGGAGTAGTTTAATTTAACTATAATTTTAAGAGAATTCCTACTTAGTCTGCAGAAAAACAAATGTGGAAGAGGGATGTCCATGTGGGACGGGGGGCTGGAAGAAGTAAAACGGAAGTGCTCCTCAGATTAACGTGCGGACAGAGCGAAGGAGCGGAGAAGCTGACACAGCACAGATTTAGTGAAGAGGGAAAGCGGTGAGGGGAGAATAAGCCTGGACAGACAGTGAGGAAGAGAGTAAATCAGACCTGGAGGGGACTGAGGAATTGAAGGCCTCAGAGACTCAGAGCAGGGTTGCAGGGATGTTGATTGATAGGGGAATGGCTAGTCTGTTGTTTATCACTGGAGTTAAGATGGTGTTAGCCTTATACTGTGGTTTGGGAAAAGTATGAGACGGGTATGGGAGGGAGGGCGGATGAGCGGAAAAATAATTATGGTGAGGTGGAGGTTGACAGCTTAGGGGTTTGAAGTGAAACGCACATTCTTTTGACAATATTGACAATATAAAGTCATAAGGCAGATATAAAGTTAGACTGAGGCAGATTGTCTTTATAGTTTATATGTTTGTCTTGTAAAAATGTATAAAGCCAGAGATTCTCAAATCTCACAATAATCCTGACTGTGGCTCGTTGTTTCTGCTTTTTTCATTCCGCTTTCCCTCCAATATTTCTTAGTGTTTATATTGCAAACTGGCTTTGATGGTATGAAGATATTAGAGTATATTATACCAGGGGTTTAGAAATCCTGAAGGTATAATTTGCTTCAATAATGTCTAAAATACCTCCTTTTTCTGTTGAACTGACTCAAAGATGCTGTATTAAAGTGACATATTATTGCAGTTTATAAGCCATGTGATTGTATTCAACTACCAGTCTGCCACCACCAGCGACACAGCATCAGATATGTCTTTATTCTATTGGCCAGCAGGTATTGTTTTAATAGTCCTATCGCCTATAAGGCACACGACATTGTAGACTAGACAATTTCATACGTGCTAAAAATACTTTTATCACCGGCATATTTTGATGTTTAGCTTATTTTCCTTTAACATACACTGTACATCTTGGGAAATGTCTGAATAATATAGATACCACCCAAGCTTATTGCTTGAAATCATTTTGTCTCCACTTTGTTTAACCTATAATATTTATTCTTTAGGCGGATAGTGAGTTTCTGTTTTGTTTGCCTGTGTGGAACTCCTGGAGATTTATTATATGATGTACCTCACTTCCCTATTTGATTTAGAATAAAGAGTCAATTTCGAGAAAGTGACATTTATATTTGAAATATTGCTTCCAGCAGGCAGGTTGGTCTAACCCTGCAGCCACCAATAAAAGGCATACAGTAGTAGAAAACAAGTTTCTTGGAAATCTCATTTGGATTGCTACCATTTCCGTTTTATGGAAAACTGCCAAGCAGGAGCCTGGCCGCAGTGTAAATTTGTTGTGAACAATTTCCCCAAAGCTTAAATTACTCTGGAAAACCTGTCCACTGTGTGTGTATGGTACATTTTTATCTTTATAAGCTGACAACTGGACTAATAGAAGCATGGGCTAAGTTACATCTTCCCTTTACTGGAAAAGTGACTATATTTTTTATATTCCCACAGTTATGAATGCATTATAGGGAGAAAGATAACACCTACACACAACATCCTGGTAAGCCAAAGCAAATCTTAAAGCAGTCGTCATAACAAGAAAACTTGCACACTGAAAAAACTAAGATAATTTCCTGAATCTCACATTAAGCTATCATTTACACTGTCAGAGGTCATCTCATTATAAAGGTTGCAGACTTTTGAAACTTAACAGACAGTCAGTCAGACAACTCACGTTTGTAATCGATTGAAAAGTTTATTGCAGCAGCAGCTGCAAACATAGCTTGTGTTTGGCGTCTTGGCTCCGACCTCATCACTCCTCGAAGATTTATTTTACATGCAGAAATTTGAGGAGTGATGAGATAACACCTTAAACCCCCCTAGCTGGAGCCCACAGGTGGATGCTGGGGTGGTGGTGGAGCTGAAAGGCAGCGAAGGTAGGGAACCACCGATGGATTGGACTCTGAAAATCGGCCACTATAGGCTCTAATTAGGAGATCAGTGATCGCAGATCACCTTTCAAAGTGCCGATCACTCCAGCCGATCGCGTGACGTAAAAATTATGAACACATTGTTGTTAAAAATAAATCTGTCATTGACGTTAGTCCAATTAGATGAGATCACCCACTGCAGGAATTATACACATGGAAGCCTGTTAAAATTGTAAAAGCTACTTGTTTGCACCTGAAGGTCAGAGAGCCCTATTTACCCCCATTTACTTGTTTAATATGATTGCAGAGGTTTGCTACAGGTTTCAGGCAAAATGTGATAGCATATATGTTTGTTTGTTTGCATTATAGGTCTACATATGTGTGTTGGGCTGAACAATTTTGAAAAAATATGTAATTGTAATTATTTTGACTTATATTGTGATTTCAGTATGATTTGCGATATTGAACTGAATGACAAGTTTTACATAATTTTTCTCATTTTCATTGAAAAACATAATTATGATGTGTTTTCTGCAGGGATCTGTACCAAACAAAGATATTTGATACTTACGTCTGTGTATGACCAGCACAATATTTAAATTAAAACAGTATTTTGACACACATTTCACCTTTAATAAATATTGCGCCTCCTGTCATTTGAAAATTGCAGCAGGCCATATTGCAATTTCGATTACATTTGTTCAGTCCTAATGTGCAGCACACTTAATTGTTCTGAACAGTGCAGGTATCAACTGCAATGGCTCACACTAAGATCACAATGTATTCATTTCTCTGTGTTATGATTTTTATGTTCTTAGAAAGGTTTGAAAAATGCATTTAAATCTGTGCTCGGATTGGTGATCGGCAGATCTCACTATTAAAAAAATCCCTAAATGGTATCGGCCCTAAAAATCCTGATTGGCGCATCCCTAAGTGAAGGCAACAACAGAGCTGAGAGAGAGACTGGAAATCTTTCAGCTTAAATAGACCGCCAAATTGGGAGGAGTCGTTTGACAGGTGATTGTTGAGAGTTACACATATCAAGTGTGAAATCAGTGCAGCTCGAGTCGCTTGCCTGAGCTAGCTCACAGATCGCCCCATTTGTGTTGGGCTAGAACTTTCTGATAAGGCCCACTGATTGGTAGTTTTTCCAGGGCTGTTTCAATGTACAATATTTGGAGCCAGTGTCTGTTGTCTGTATGAATTTTACTGAACCACCATTTAAGGACCATTTATAAAGTGTAAGTGTGAGTAAGTCTTTCACTTTCACTTTAAGGAGTCTAAAACTGCATGAAGAATTGTTGAACTATTAAATAAAATCCTATATCCCGACATAGGGATTTTTTATTTACGTAAAAATCGCTGTAAAGCAGTTCAGCTGTTCAGCTGTTCTAAGCAGCTGTAAATACTTTTTCCTTTAGAAATAGTTGGTAGCCACGTTTTACAAACTGCTTTGCTTAAGCTTTCCCAAGGTCTTATTTAGCACTTCTGTTTTGTTTAAGTCCTCTTACTTTAGCTCACAGGGTCATTATCTGTCAAGTGCTCCCCTTTCCCTCTCATTCTGTGGAGTGTGTTATTGTTCTTGCAAATTTGCCTTTCTAAGTGTAAATCAGTCTTACGTTATCTGTGATTCCATCGCATACATCTTTGTCAGGGAATGAGTGTACAAAAAAATAGACAAGCTGTCTTAGAGTGTGCACGCCGGTAACTGCAGATAAATCTTGTTTCCACAAATGACTGTCAGAAATGTAATGGAATTGTTCCTGTGATCCATTTTCAGCCTTCTGAGAGGCTTTAGCCTTGTGATCGTAGAGATAACATCTCACTCAGTCTCCACAGAATACCAATGCCATACTTACCCTCTCCTCTGACTGCAGCACTTCAACATTCATTCGAGCCACAAAACTTTTCTGCTGCTGCCTGAGAGAAAAAATTGTGCGCTAGGCAAGAATTATTGTACAGTGTGTGAGAGAGAAGCAGAAAGGTCCTGACAGGTTTCAGAAAATCCCAAAGGTTTACCGCTTTGTACGTTTTCTAATGAAACAGGTGTTCCCCTTATCCTGCTAATGTGAGAGCTTAGAAATAAGTTCACTCACAACACAGGATTGGAAAAGTAGCAAGCCCTTTCATCACATTTACCGTGATTTGACTTGGAACAGTGTGGTCCTATTCCACTGTGAGATTTAATCTTCTTTAATGTGCTCACAGTAACACTTTAACAACAGACTGATTGTGATTGAGGGTCCGATTCAAGGAAGTTATGTCAACACAAGGTACAGGGTTAATAGGCTTTTTGACTGATCATTTAATGCCTGTGACATTTGTATGGCGTTTAATTAGTGTCAAAACTCGCATGCACATCAAAAGACGTGCGCACAAAACAGTAACTGCGAGCGTAAAACTGATATAAGAGTGCACCGCACAGTATCCGCGAGCAGAAAACTGATCTGAGAGCGCACAGGACAGTATCCGCGAGTGGATCGTCACCGCGAGGGAGCATTTCCGCTCAGCGTGCACAAATGAGCGCTCGCTCGGTTGCAGAGTCTACGCTCGCTCGACTAAACTTTTGACACTTTGGGGGAGGGGATTAAGCGGACAGTGGCTGATGCCTCTGCTCATTTGATTGGACAATGACCCTTGATTGCCTGTTTAGTTTGACCAATCCGGTGGTTAAGGCGTGACGTCACACTTCCACATTAAACTGATTCCGGGTCGATTTTTTGCGCGAGCCGCGAGCCGTGAAGTCACACATGAAACAACGAGAGAATCCGGTCAATTTTCAAAATTAAAACAAATTTCAAAATAAAACACCGCGATTGACAAATACGATATTATATTTGTGTGCTTTTATATATTTGTCAGTATCTAAACAGAGCACGAAAGAGATGAAGGCACACGCACACGCACACGCACACACACACACACACACACACACACAAGAAAGAGAGAGACACAAAGTGGGCTGGCTATAGGGGGTGGGGGCGGGGTATCATGTGCGTGCGAGTTTTGACACTAATTAAACGCCATTAAATTGGTACACGTTTTCATTTAATGCTCTTCATGCTCATTCAAATCTGACTGACTGAAAGGTAGATACTCTTTGCTGAAGAAACGGCACAAAAAGCAGCGTTAGAGATCTTTAATAACAATGACAACAGTACAGATATTTCAGATTCATTATGAAACTGTGGCTAGGTATATTAAACTACAAAAGGCCTGACACAGGCTAGGTAATTAATGCTAAACAAAGATCCTTATGTGTATTAAAGTGTAAAGTAAAAGCCTTTATTAAAGTGTCAGCAGAATTACCTTGGCACATACAGTGGGGCTGTCCATGCTTCTTTTGGTGTTTGTATTTATGTGTTAGTTAGCAGGAAAGCAGTCAGGTGACATACTCTCACTCCAACAGCCGCTCAGGCCTGTGTGTTGTCTGCAACACCCACTGCCTTCTCCCATCCCTGAGGCTGTGCACAGCTCTGCGTATCTGCAACCTCTGTGTCAGTGCCAGCCTCTGTGTGGCTCTGTGCTAATGGTTTCCTTTGAATCATAAATTAGACTTGAAAGAAGGGAGAGAATGAGCACACATTGAGGACTGAGAGGTACAGAGAGCACCTGATAGATTTTTCTATAATTAATACAGATTGTCCAGCCACAGAGCCTCCATCATGTAGGCTAATTATATTGATTTTGTCTGTCAGTCAAGTATTTTACCACAGTGTAGCCTGTTAAGTGTGCATGTGTGTGCCTGCTGCAGAGAATTAACCAGGTCACACAGGGGCCTGTCAAAGGACTTAGCCTGTAATTAAAGACTGTGTGGCAGCAGCATGTTTCTCATTAGGCTACCCGTATCATATCCCAGCCATGTGACTCCGCTTTGGCGGCCTGGCACTCTTGCCCTATTTAATACATTTTTACAGAAACACTTAGGCTAATTGTTCATGTCACTGTTTGGATTTGCCTGCAGCAGCCCCGCTCTAATGCAGCATCAGGGATCAAGTTAATAGACCACTTAAAAGAGTTAAATATCCAGTGATCTTAAAATTCATGTGTACATTGCATTAAGATAACATTGTATGTGTTTTGAGTATTAATTAATTCAATTTAAAAAGGACTCGCTGCACAGATACTGGAAGCAGTTGTGTTATTGATTGCCTTCAGGGAGATTCTGAGGAGCTGCATCCCCATCTGTATTACATTAATGCCAATGTTTCATGAATGCTCGCTCACAAAGTACAATTTTTCCTCTGATTATAACAGCAACATTTCTTATGCTTGGCCCTCAACATGTCTATCTCACAGGTTCCTTGTAGTCCATGGGCCAAGACCCAAAGTTTAACTTATTGGTACCATCTGGATGGGCAAATTCAAGTTGTGATTTTTTCATTTCTACACATCCTCAGATTATGTTTTGATATGATAGACCTTGCTGACTGGCAGCTTATTAGTGGTTATCACCTCTTAAAGTAATGGACTGCAGTCATTCAAAATCAGGAAAGTGCCTTCACTTGAAATCATCTTTCTTTCTTTCTATCCTCTCCCTGGACTGCTGGCCATCTATAGATACTTGTAATGAACTCCTCAGTACTGTTTTAACTAATTTAACAGTATCTTATACACAGATATTTTACAGAGATATTACAGGTGTGAATCAGTGCAATGTAATATGTATTTCTAATTACGGATACTTTTTCATAAATCAAAATCACGAAATTATTATTTTTTTCTAAAACCTTTTTTTTTAAATTTGTGTAGAGCCAAAATATTTTGCCTTAAAGTGAAAAAAGCACATCTGTTTGTTATATGACAATTTTTATTGCTTATTGAATTACTTTAATTTAGGTTAGCTCTGAATTTGAATTAAACACAAGATACTTGTGCCCTAATGATAAGGATAAGCACTCAATGAAGAAACCCCTCCCCTTGTGCCCTCATCCAAATATTTATACTTAACCTACCACATGACCCTTAGTCGTCACCCCAACCCAAGCAGCATTGCCAACTTCAACAGACCCAGGCTCCGTTAATACGAGCTCCAGGAATTGACAACACTGATACTACAATAATGTTTTAAACACAAAAAGAAAAATAGAGAGAGAAGGACAGAGAGAAGAGTTTGTAGAAAGAGGTGTGTTAGAAAGAAGACAAGGAAGGCAGAGCCAGGGTGAGGTTCCCTGTCCGGGGCTAGCACTCATCCCCGCCGGATCCAGTTCTTCCAGTAATGAGATAGTTGATCGTGCTATGAACCCTCTACACCCCCTCTATCCAGCATTTTGGGTTCTGGGGTGATGGCAGCACATTGTAAGTAGCACCTATCAGGAACTAGGTACGACTGTCCTCCATACACCACAGGTCCCTCCAGCTAAGATTCCTCTTCTCTAGACTCTCTCAGTTCATCCACTGTCCCTGCTTAACCTGAGCCACAGCCTTAGTACACCTTGCAACTTCTTCTTGTTGACGTACCTGCTCCACTACCAGCTTCCTTCTTTCTCTGGGACTTGCTTTGCTCCACATTGGTTTACTCAAGCTAATGGCAAACTGGTACAATGTCAACAAAATTACATAAAAAATGAATATATGAATATTTTTGTTTTAAAATCTAATTTACCACTACATTTCATAACTATATAACAACTACATACTACCAACTGATACCCACAGAACACTATGTAGCTACTTATCATCACAGTTTCCTGTTAAATATGATGTTCTACGCCCCCTGAAGAGATGTCATGGCCACAGAACCTATATAACCTATATATTTTTTATCACATATTTGCTTATAATGAGCTCAGTGTTGATTTTTAGTATGTAGAATGTTATCCATAAATTATTAAGCTTAATGTCTCACTTCACCCTATTACTATTCACCCCATATGTACATATTTAAACAGCATTTTTTTCATTTCAAAACAACAAAATGTGTATGCACATTTAAACACATTGCTTAAATTACTGTGAACAACCTTTATTAATGTTTTAGTTGCCTAGGTTCAATATTACATCACTGTTAATATTATATTGGCTGTTTCTGTGCTTTTAACAAATCATGCAAAGGCACAAATAGGGGAAAATAAGAAAATGCTCACAAAATATGAAAAGCTGCTCCTGTAGAAAGGCTATCATATTTTAATGTACTTATATAGACCGTATAGACAATTTAAGATAGGTAAGGTTTTGCCCATTCAGATGGTACTGATTATTAATTACAGTTTAAAAGGGTTACACAGTAGGATTGAAACGCACTCTGATGTCTCTCCTGATTTTTGCTTGGCATTGCCTTTTCAGTTACTGATCAGTCAAGAGGTAATGAAACTATAATGATAGATCAGATTCCTAACTAGGGGTGAGCGATATGGCCTAAAAATTGTATCACGATATTTCACAAAATTTTGCGGTAACGATATTCATGACAAGGGTCCAAAATTAACTTTTTGGTCTACCTGCCATTGGTGGGTATAAAAAAACTTTTTACCAGCCAAAATATTTTTTAATCGGCCATAAAAACTTTCTTAGATATAATGTCAATAATAAACAGTGGTAGAAATAAACTAAGACATTTACTTTAGTATTGAACTTATAATGTAGCTATACTTTTACTCCACTGAATTAAAAGAAAAATCTAAAGTACTTAAAAACAGCTCCACATTTAAAAAGTGGTGGAGGCCTACGCAGTAATGCTTTAATAAAAATCCACTGATATTTAACATGTAACTCTGAAATAGGCCATCCTGCACAATGAGTAGGCTACCTTAAGTTATTGTACTGTAAGAATATCGGGATTAATAAAGGTTTATCTTATCTTATTGCAGGGATTTTGCTTGTAATGAGTATTTATACACTCTATTATTTATTTTCTTGATGAGTGAAAAAGTAATAAGTGAATTGGAAATACGTCTCCACAACATGGAAACTCAATAATTAGCTGCTGTAGCAAGTAGTCCTCATTAGCCAGTACGGGCTGCTAATGTAGAGTCAGTTCCCCGTCCGGCAGCCCCAGTTGAGCCGACACCATGACAATACCGGGTTGCCGCGGTGGCTGTGTGACTGTCCAAAGAACGCATAGCAGTAAACGGAGAACGCCCACAGTCCGCCAACGACTAGTTCATGTTTCTAACAGCTGCTCTGTTACACCTGCTACATGTCAGGTGCGAAGTGTAAACTCGTACTTATCAGATTGTTGACACATTAAAGCCCTGCATGGGCTAAATAACAGAAGCGTGAGCACGCCGATGGTGGTCAGCGAGGGTCAATTAAAAGGTTGTGATATAATTATTCACTCCACTTTGATTTAAAGTGGAGGCGAGTGCTTCTAAAATGAACAGGAAAAGCAATACGCAACTTGTTAGCCATAACAATTGTATGCATGTATTGTATTGTGTGTAATACTTTCTTATCACGTGAAAAATTATACCCGTATAATCTGAACGATATGATATGGCACAGCCCTAGTCCTAACCTTTATAAGACTTGCAAACCTCAAATACAGCAGTACAACTTAAAACTGTTTGAAGGGCACGTCTGTAGCTCAGTTGGTTAGTGCATGCCCCATTTGCAGGGGCTAAAGTCCTCGCCGTAGCAGCCCCGGGTTCGACTTCGAACCTCAGCCCTCTGCTGTGTAACATTCCGACTCTCTCCATCCAATTTTTCCTGTCTCTCCTCAGCTGTCCAAGCAAAAAAAAAAAGCAAGATAGCAAAAAACATCTTTTAAAAAACACAAACAATATTGTGCCTCCTTCCCTGAGCGCCGGCCCCTGTCTTTGTCTCTGCTCACTGTGCCTGCTTTCTACAGACTCCATGTTGTCTCTAATAGAGGTCGACCGATAGTGGATTTTTTTTTTTTTGTGAACAATTGTTTTTTATTGAAGAAAGGTCAACAAGCATGTCACATTACATCTGTATTTTCATCCCTCCTCCTCACCCCCAGCCCCCTGCCATCCCACCTTGCCACCCCCCTACCCCTTCCCGATCTTGGTTCAGAGCTAGCCATTCAATACGTACACATATTCAAGTATTATCTTTTAAGTAGTTCTGAAAGTACAGAGGAAGCCTCTTTCCTAATTTCCAACGTAGTGGCGTTGGCCTTGTTCACCCGGGCTGTAGACAATTCAAGCATGACCACATCTAGGAAATATTCCAACCACTTTCTGTTGTACAATTTGTGCGCTGGCAGCCAGCGTTGTACTACAAGTTTTTTGGCTGCAGTTGGTCCCGCCAGCCATAACTTGCGCTGCTTCCCACTAAGTTCCATGAGTGAATCATCATTGAGTAAAAGAGGGATTGGTTCATGAGGTTTAGTATTGCCAATTACCTTATTATCTATCAAGGTACAAAAAGAAAAGATGTCTTTGGAATTTCGAAACGGAGACACAGCTCTTGAAAACTATGTAGACCCCCTGGGCCAAATATATCCCCGAGCGTGTTTACCCCTTTTGAGGACCATGTTGCTGATTCAAATGATTTATTCCCTGACATAATGTTGTTATTCCTCCACAAGGGGCTGTTAATTTGCCATTTCCAGCTGTTGCCCAGATATTTTACCACCTTTCTAGAATTCCTGATTGTGTTTGAGATAATAGGTCCAAAACGTAGCATGCACTGCTTATCCTTTATACCAGAGAATAACACCTCTTCAAGTTTATATGGAGATACTATTGTAACTTCAATGGCTCTCCAGGCAGCTGAGGAAGAGTGGTCGAACCATAACCTGAGTGGTCGTAACTGGAAAGACTGGTGATACAACAAGAAATTCGGCAAGGCAAGCACCCCCCCTGCATTTTGGTCTCTGTAGGGTAGTTTGCCATTCCAAATACATTTACATAATAATGTGTCAACCCTTTTCCAGTATCCCACTGGAGGGGGGAGCGGAATCATCATGCTCACAAAATGAATACGTGGCAGTATATTCATTTTAATGGAAGCAGCTCTAGTTTGTAAAGACGCAGGTAATTTTGACCATACAGCAATATCTCTTTCAACTTCTTTAAGAATCTTTTCATAATTGCATTTTGCTATTTTGTGAAGGGAAGAGTGAATCTCAATGCCAAGATATGTGATCTCTGTTTTAACAGGGATGTTGTGGGGTAACTATGCCTTTTTTGCTGCTTCATTTAATGGCATCAGCGCCGATTTTGTCCAGTTGATCTTGTAGCCGGACAATGTCTTAAAGTCCTCAAAGGCAGTCAGTAAGGATGCTATTGAATTTTCAATATCTGTTAAGTAGATAAGCATGTCGTCCGCAAAGGCTGATATGATATGTGACGATGACTTAATCTGAGTGTAGCCAATGATTTGGTTTTGCCTCAGATGTTGGGCTAGTGGTTCTATTGAGAGGATGAAAAGGCTCGGTGAGAGACCACATCCCTGCCGGGTCCTGCGAAAGATGGGGAAGGGGCTAGAATGTATACCATTAGTAGAGACCATGGCTGTGGGGTTTGCATATAGAACACGTATCATATCAATACAGTTTTTGCCCAATTTAAACCTCTCAAGAACCGCCCACAGGTACTGCCATTCAACTCTGTCAAAGGCCTTCTCGGCGTCGACTGACAGGATAGCACACGGGTCATCTCGCTGTTGAGTTTCGTTTATTATATGTATTAGTCGCTGGATGTTGTCGGGCCGCAACACGTTCTTTCATAAAACCAGTCTGATCTCTGTGTATCAGTTTGCCCATTTATCTCTCTCAGCATACTGCCAGTACTTCAGAATATAGCTTCTTATCTGAATCAATTAAAGATACGGGCCTAAAGTTGGCACATTCAGTGTGATCCTTTCTTTTTTTGGGGAAACTTTTTTTGATAGCAAATCGGATTGAATTGAGTAAAACTAGTCCCAGGAGATCCCAGAAATGTAACAATAGGTCTGGTGGAATGCCATCTGGGCCTTGTGTGATTTGCCTTTGTTAGTTAGCTTTAATGCTGCCTCCAGTTCTATTAAGGATATGGGCTGACCCAGTTGTTTTCTATAAATTCGGTGACTTTTTCCCTAAACTGTGCTACAAATACTTGGTCCTGTAAGAGTGTTGTGGTAAAACGCCATCTAGGAGTCTTGTTAATTTTATAGATTAGATCTATCTCCATTATTAATGGGTTATAATCGGATAATGTCGCTGGCATCGAATTAATGGGACCTGCATATTCCTTTGAACTATGAGAGAGCAAAAAGTGGTCAATTCTGAAGTGGGTTTTATGGTAAGTAGAGAAGCATGTATAGTCCTTAATGCCAGGGTTTTGAACGCACCATATATCAAGCAGGTTTAGGTTTTCAATCATCATATTCAGAGCATCTGATGCTGACTGTTGTGCATGGGAGACTGATATGTTGGACCTGGGGTCGCAGACCGCATTCATGTCCCCTCCTATAATCAGCTCATATTCTGACAGAGATAGCAGTTCCTTGGTCACCTCAGGAAAAAAGTTGGAATCAAAGACTGCAGGTGCATAAATTGACACAAAGGCTACTTTCTTACCATATATGGATGTGCATATGTATGCTAAGCGGCCTGATGACCCATTACCCATCTTCTTAACCTCTAGGGCCAAACTCCTTCTGATCAAGATAACAGTCCCTCTAGAGTTGGAGCTACCACTAGCTGAGGTTGCTACTCTATACATTCTGTCCTGAAAACGAGAAACATCTGCTACTTGCAAATGGGTTTCTTGTATGAATGCGATATCTACCTTCTAACAACGCAGTAAATCTAGGCAATTGACTCTTTTAATTTTGGCATTCAGCCCCCAGACATTATGGCAAAAAATGGATTGCTTAACCATTATCGAAGGTGGTCCATGTTACTTTGAGTGTGACTGAAAAAGGCCCATCTCTGGCATAAACGGCCCAACCAAGGCCCATCTCTGGCATAAACGGCCAAACCTAGATCCCCCCCTCGTTCTGATCCATGTCCTCCATCTCTCGCGGAGTTGTGTCCCCCAAGGCCAGTGAGAAGAGCGAGCGGCGTGTTGCATATGTTGCCTTATCGCCGGTCTCTCTCAGAAACTGCTCGGCCTCAAGTGCTGAGGTGAATGTGCGCTGCTCACCGTTAAGCGTCACCTTCAGAGTGGCTGGGTAGATAAGGAAAGCCGGAGTTCCTCTCTCATATAGCTCCTTCATCACGTCTGCAAAAGCTTTCCTCCTTTCGTTCGTGTAGGCGCTGTAATCCGCGTAGAACCGAATAGTCTTCCCTGTATCTTGTATGGGTGCCTTCTTCCTCGCCTCGCGGGCCCCTTGTAGAATGGCGTTACCTTGAAGATCATGGTGGATTGGCCCTCCTTCTTGGGGTTGTAAATCCTGTGAGCACGTTCTATTTGGATCTTTGAGGTGCCGAGTGATAGGATCCACTTTGGTAACATGTCTTGCAAAAAGGCAATGGCATCGCCCCCTTCTCTGTTAGCATTGATCTCCGTGATTCTCACGTTGTTCCTCCGTTCTTGGTCTTCCAGGGCTGCCACCTTTAGCCTCATCTTTTCCATTTCAGACGTGTTGCTAGTCGCTTCCCGTTTCAGGGCTCTTGTCTCGGCTTGAACGCGGTCCACCCTTGCAGCCAGTCCCATGACTGTTTCCATATGAGCGTTCATATTTTTCTGTAGATTGTCCACAGAGTTTTTCAGCCCCTCGATGGCACCTTGAACGGCCCGCGTGACTACCGCCTCGAGATCCTCTTGCTGCCTCGCTAGCGTTAGCTCGATGGCTATGCTAATGTCATTAGCCCCTGCGGTGGCATTCTGCAACGATTTGCGCTTGGCCGGTGTTTTTTTGGCCGTTGAGGCGCCGTGTTTCCTATTCAGTGACATTGTAACTGACTTTACTGACTTGCAGAATAAAGGTGTTTATTTGTAAACCTGACTAAATTGCGAAATTGAGGGATAGTTGGCAAGAGCCTCAGAGTCCTCCGACCATTGCGCTTGCAGGTAACTTCCGCTCCCTCCCGATAGTGGATTTTGAAAGGCCGATATAATAACGATAGATTATAGCAGGAAAAAGCCAATACCTGATTAATCGGCCGATATCTCCCTACCCCACGAAGTAAATATTAAACCGATGTAAATGAACAATCTTTATCTTTATTACATCAACTGAAAGTCTATGTCAAATAAATAATGAAATAAAAACATTAATCTGGAACAGAACATGAATCTCAAAGAGTAATAAATACCTAAATAAATAAAGTAGTAAAGAAAATATAATCTGGAAATGAACATCAAACTCAAATTGTTGTGCACACATTGTGCCTTTCCTGGGGCTATCTCAGCAAAATAGTCCCATACAGGGAGTCTGTTTCCTCCAGCTACCATCTAATGTAAGAAACAAGAAACATGTAAATCTATTTAATATAGCTATTAACTAAATAAGTGGTTGGATTATTTAGAAGAAAGAACGCCAAATTGGTAATGAATTTAAGTTAAATGATTTATTTTCCTCCTCGTCTGCCTGCCTCGTATCGTGGAGAGCTGATATTGTTACGTTATATTCCTGAGATAACTTTTGTGGGGAGAAATGAACTGAAACGAGTCAGATATAATATGAATCACGGACCACTTGTCAGCTGTTCCCCGGTGCAGCAAAGGTTTAGCCCCCACCCACCTCTCTCACGGTCTCGAAGTACGAGTGACATTTCATGGTTTCTAACAGTTGTTAAGAGTATCCTCGGGAGTTGCACACGCAAACTTATATTTTCAGCAAAAGTGCCCCTCAAATGATCAGATATGATCCCATTAGTTGTGCTAGGCTTGCACTCACTGCTAGACAAATTGTAGCGAGCTTGCTAGCTAAACAGAGACAGCTGCATGAGCTTGGCAGAAAAGCAGTGAAAGTTAACGATAGTCTAATTCATTAATAATGCAATACTATTAACAATAACCTTACCATGATCATAACTTGTGAATAAAGCTGTGTTATAAAGTTAACTTTAAGTAATTATCCCAGGTACCTGCATTACCTGTATGTCACATATGGAGACTCCATTAAAAAGGCGAAAGCACGCGATGTACGTCCCCGCCTGAGGCTGGACAGCCATCGGCCACTATCGGAGCCCACATCCACCGATGAGGATAGTTTGTAATAAGTCCTATTTGTATTTGTATAAATGATCGAAAAATCGGTCGACCTGTTGTCTCTAGTCATTGTCTGTAATGTTACCAATGCTGGTTTGAACTACATAATACGAAATAGAAGATGCAATGACAGAATGACAACATGCAGTTCTGTCACATGGTGGTGTATGTTTTGAGGACTGTTTGGAAGCAGGATGTGGATTTGGTTGCTGCACAGCATGGGTAGGAAAAGTTGATGATGTAACAAAAGGAGGAGGGATTTTTGTTCCTTTCTGCCGTGCCAGCTGGCACACGTGGCCAAAGGCAGGTTAAGTGGCTCTGGAGAGATTAAAGCGTGATCACTCAATGACACATGGGCAAAGAGTCAGAGAGCAGGAGAGGTGTGTTGGACACATCAACAGCCGCTCTCCCAAGACAGCCTGGCCATTTGTTTTCCGTCTTGTGTGTTAATAAATGACTTGGATGACTTGGATATGGACAAAACACTTGTTTTTGTCTCTGTGCCTTGTTAAAAGACACTTTAGTGGCTCTGTGATCATTTGCAACAGATAATTTTGCCCTTTGCCTCCAGGTTCGAATCATATCTCTCCTTGACGTCAGAACAGAAAGCGATGGGAAGAGGAAGCCAAACATTAAAATGATGTATTCTAAAATAATAATACTGGCACAGTGAAATGCATGCCAAGTATAATACATTGTTATATTTATGGCCATGACTTACTTGTTTATAACTCCCTGCAGCATAGCTTGGGTTACTACACACACTATAAATTTGCATGAAATATATCCGCAGAGGAGACTTATTTATTTTGTTGAGCCTATATTTCTCTATGTTGTATATTAAACAGAATACACAGATTCTGTCCGTTGAAGCTCTTGTAAATTGTTGTCCTCAATATAAACCTTCTGTAGATTTTACAGCTTAGACATTACGAACTAAACTTGTAACTGAAAGAACAAGAAGGTCAATGCATTATTTCTGTCGGTGAAATGGACTTCGGCCTTGGGCTGGAAGAAATCGTGATGGATGATTTTCACCACTTTCTGATATTTTAGGTTTTCACTAATGATTGCGTAATGGTTTAACCATTGCAACATCATTTAGCTCTAGTATCGAATTGATCAAACTAATGTGTGGCAAACTCATTTGTCTAATTTTGTCCAAATTTACAGCTCCCCTCAGATTCATGGAGCTCTATGGTGAGCTAAGCTCATTTTTTGCCTGGCTTTAAGCTTTAGTGTTTACTGGTTCCCTCTCACAGTTCTCATAGCGTCATTTTTAGCTGAAGCTGAGGGTCAGAGTTTTAAAACACACTTTTTTCTACCTGCTTAACACCAAAACAGAGACTGACACCGTGAGGAGCCAGCTAGTGAACAAGCATGTGTTAGAAAGCTGTTAGAAAGGCAGATATTTCCATCAGGAGTTAGTAAAAACTAACAGAGCTAAAAGAGTGAATATTGGTCTTATTATATATTTTCAAACTTAAGAGGTGATCACAGGTCACTGTTTTTTGCATGGCATATTTCTGCTCCCCAAGTTGCCAAAACAAATCATTGCAGGTTTAAGATTTGATAACATCAATGACCTAATGGGGGCCTATGGTTCTCTCGCGCTGACAATTAAGCCTGGTGTTTCCTTTATCTCTTTTTTTGAGTTCTGATCAAATTATTTATGCAAAAGGTTTAATTTTCTTTAAAGTCAATGAATCTAATTATGTAATTACATTTGAGCATGTTTACTGTTTCCTTTTGTTGCTCACAAAGTCCCAAGTGACACCGTTCAAGCACAACAGATTGCTGTCACTTGACACAGGAAACTGCAGTTTAATACTCACTTTAAAGGAAATTCCCATCCTGAATGTTTGCAAGGTGGAAAATAAAACAATGATTTGGAAATGATAATAATCTCTTTACCTCCACTAACCCTCCACTGGCCCTGGAAAAGCAGCTCAAATAACAGTTTTTTCTGTTTAACTGTTACCCTTCCAAAACGGTTATCTTTCTGTGTGTAATATGTTAAGTAAGCTGCTCGTCAGCATCTCAAACCTGAACCTACAAGCACATAACATTTGTTATCTGACGTGATTTATCGATACATTTCCCAGAAACACTAAATGCCAGTAAAGACACATCCTGTTTGTCCTGTTTAATCAGGTTATGTCAATTGACTGACCAGCACATCCTTTAAGAGAGATCCAGAGATGCTGGAGCCAGAGCACTGACATCCTTCGATTTCTTTCGAAACACACACCAACACGCACACACACACACAGACACACACACATCCACATACATGCTACATAGTATTATATGGCGCACAGGGCCTCTGCTCCGATGTTATTGATATGTGTAATCATGAAGTGCCCTACTGTAATGGAGGAAGACTCAATGCCTCTCAGGAAGTCTGGCCTTTTGAAATGTCACCGTCAATCCTGAGGACTATCCTTTTAAAAGAGACGATTTTAGTCCTTCGTCTTCCTCTCCTCTTTCCGCCTCTTTTTCACTCCATGTTCCCTCTCCTGGCACTCCAGTTTTCATTGTGCATCCTCTCTTTGAGTCCATCTTGAAGCTTTGAAGAAAGTCACAATGTGCTTTTTGATTCTGGCACAGGTGACAAGGAACAGAGCTACACTGTGGCAGCAAAAGATGCAGTGTTACACCTTATTTGGTTGTTAAGCTTTTGTGAGTGCATGTAACAACATGACAGTTAAATATGTTATAATCCATGCAGGAGGATTTCCCTTTGACGGTTGTTTTGAGAAAAACATTGTATTTCTTAAGTAGATGTGGGAACCCATGTCTGTGTTTTAACATGAAAGACAAACTCAGGCGAGGGTTTACAATGTGTAATACCAGTAAAAAATGTGAGTCAAAATATTTCCAAAAATAGAATGGTTTGAAACTGATGGCTGCAAATTATGATTATTTACATTATCTATTAATCTGTGAGATATTTTCTTGATTCATAGATACATCATTCTGTTTTTAAAATGAGTAAATCCATAGGTTTTGGTAGATCCTCTGTGTGTTGGACCCTTATTTCTAAGAGTGTGCAACACAAAGTTCTCGCATCCCGTGCCACTGGGACCCAGCTGATATGAGTCTCATACACTTGACCTTAACATAAAACCTTTAAACACTCAGGCAGTGAGTGAAGTGCTTCGCTTCACCAAAGGTCACTCCCACAGATTTCTCCCACTCGGGTGCAGAGCTTGGCAGCAAGAAGGCAAAGGGTGAACCCAGCTGGCTGCTGCTTTATGACTTCAGGCAGAATACATTCCTGGACAAATATAGCCTTCATCTGTCCTGACACTATAGTTGAAAGCTTGTGAGAGCGCCTTATCAGAAATTGTATTGATGCTTAATGTTTATAGCGATGGATTTTCATTTACAGTTCATAAACTTTGACCTGATGTGGATAGAGATTATCTTGAGCGATGATGAATGTACAGTAAACAGGCCAGTTCCCTGGTATGCATGTGTAGGCGGTGTGAATGTTGATAGTAACCCATTTATGGTGAGATTTTGAGCATTTTATTTTTCTTTACATCAAAAGCTTCTTTCAAATGACTAGATAAGCCCTTATATGTTGTTAAAAAGCCCAAAAATATGCTCCATGAGTAGACTGGGGCATGTGAAGACATATTCCAGGTTTCTGTGAAAGCAAGTATTTCCACATTGTTCCCTATGGGTATGTAAAGTGTGTCTCAACGTACCCAAACATAACCATTCATCATGCTTATTTTGCTATGTAAAAAAAAACATGCAACTGAACAGCTTGGAAAGACGTTTATTATAGATCTTTTCAAATTTGACATATTTGTTGACGTTGCTTTGGACAAAAGCGTTCACTAAATGAAATTGTAACATTGTCAATATGTACAAAAGTAGGGGTTGTCTGTAAATGTTCAAATGGAGTTAAAAATACAACATTGTAGTAGCCTGCAGGGACGCTCTCTGTTTCTGCCAGTGAGCCCTGTGTCTTTAGTTTTCAATAACATTAGGAGAGTTGGATAGTGACACGGTGCTTCTTCTTGTGTCACAAATTAATTTATACCCTGGTCTGTCGCCTTTGAGATTGTGCTGTTTGTGATCTGTAACATTTATAAGCTGTATGACCTCAAATGTGACTGGCTCTGTTAGTGAGCCTTTGATTCAGTTAGGGACACACCGTATGCTCGTCTTTCATCTCACTCCCCATCGCTGCCTTGTTTTGTCTCACAGCCGTACCAGTATGATGAGATGAGAACATGCAGCATCGCTGTTTACAAAAAATGACATTTAAATGTCCATCAGCTGCCTACATGAATTCTTATTGCCCCCCGTTCTGTCATTTTTCTCTCTCCATCTCCAACACAACATGCCTGTCATCCTCTGGTGCCTCACTCCTCTTCCTCCTCCTCCTCCTCCTTTACCCTTCTTACATCCTTTCATCAAATCACTCTATCTCAATCTTCCACTCTTATCAAAGATGTCAGCTTTAACCATGCCTCCTCTTCTGCCTGTTTATTTCCTCTTTACCTCCTTTTCTCCTCCCATTTCTTCATCCCAGCTTCCTGTTTGGCGTAAATGCAAGGGTCGCCTCAGATCTTTTTATGTCTCACTTTGTTTGAACTGGAAACAGCTCTTTCTTCCTCACCCATGTTTCCTCCCACCACGACATCGCATTTATCTTCATCCTCCGCTCGTCCCATCCTCCCTGTGTGCTTTTCTTCCTCTGTCTGTTTAATGTTGTCCCATCTCCTCTGCTCCACGTCATTTATCTTCCTCCTTTTCTCCCACTTTGGAAAACATATCTTTCTTACTTGAGATGAATGTATCCGTCCATCTGTCAGGATTTGTCAATAATACAACTTTAGAAATCTGTCCTCAGCGATGAAAATGTAATCTCAGTCTGTTTTTGGTTCATAATTATTTCACCACAGTGGCAGTTTAAAGTTATGATCATCGTGTACCAAAAAGAGTGCTCTCCAATAGAATATGAGATTTGTTGTGCTTAGCTTCATTGTGTGTCTCTTTGTGTGTGTGTTGGTCTCACCAGCCTCCCTCTCTGCCCCTATTGGGTAGATTAAGGCCTCCATCACTCTATTCATCTCTCTGTGATGCAGCAGGAGTCTGTATTTTCCTGTTTTGCTCTTCATCCCCCTCTCCCTTATTTTCCTCTTGTCTTCTATGGCCTTTATCTTGTACTCATTTTTTCCCCTGTGGCGAAAAAAAAAAATCAAAATGTCACTACATTGACACATCCTGAGCTTGCCCACCCACTCAATCTTTGCACTAAAATCCCCCGCGTTTAAAACATGGAGGCCGGGATCACACAAAATGTTTTGATCCATACAAAACGCCCTCTGTGGAAAGAGAGGCAATATTTGTTCTGCTGCCTGTGCTGCGTCCTCTGGTTGCTGAGGCAGAACCCAGTTAACACGGACTCTGAATTTTAATTCCCTCAGATCCTCCATCATTTAACACCTCCTGTATTTTGTGCCCAGCCTTGATGTGCTAAAACAGTGTTGTCGATGAATGTAGGTCTGCTCCCAAGACTTTCCTAGTCAAAGTATCTAGGTGTAGTTTTTTGGGCATCAGAAAGTTGTTTTTGTTTTAGAATTTTTGAAAAAACATGTTCATCTGATGTGTGAAAAATTATGTAACCTGAGTGAAAAACATGTATTCTTTATATCCTGGTAACAGTGTGCTTTTAAGATCATATACTTTTACTTCCTTTAAGCTTTCAATGATCACATTTGATGTTTATTAAAAACCTATTCTGTCCAATCTGTCAGATAACTGTGTCAGGTACAGGTGATTTCCACAAAATGTGTTTGCCACCTGTACTCCTGAATGACGCCTATAGATAAACTCTTGATTGCATTAGATCCTGCCGGTCTGCTGTTTTTACTTTGAAAACTTCATCTGTTTTTAAGTTGCATTTTTGATTTGAGGTAGCCAGGGGGTGGTCAAGGCCTCTCATCTGGCCCAGGCCTTGATTTTATCAGACAAGACTAGGGCTTAAAAAGAATGCAATGCGAGCCGCCTGCTTATGACAGTGGTAACGTCATTGCGGTAATGATTCTAAAAGTGTTGGAACAACCAACAAGGGGCCCAGACATTTATTTCAACACAGTAAAACAATGTCCCTCTCCAGCTTGCTCCTCTGAACTGTACATGTAAGATAGCTGGTTCAGTTAGCCTTATTTGGTTAACTTTAGCTCGGCTTGTGGCTGCTAACTTGCAATCTTCACTGTCTAGTGAAGAATGGACTTCTGACATCGTGTTGCATACCAGCTGGTTCTGTATTCACTCACAGCAGGGAACATAGAACTCTTTCTGCTGACTACTATAACTTTACGACTTATGGGTACATCCTCGTGTACAACATAATCAGAAGGGTGTACTACCAAGTGAGATTAGAAGGTAAGCCCGATCTTTTGAGGTAACTGAGTTTTCCTGTGTGTCAGTGAATGTGTTGGAGGACAGCGATGTTGAGTGAGATGCTTAGAGGCCGTAAGCCTGTCAGTCACCTATGTTACCAATAACATTGATCTGTGCAAGATACCACGCCTGTGATTGGTGGAGAGCAGAAGAGCGATGGATTGTTCTTCCTGCTCAGTGTTGAGCATGGTCATTCTTTGAGCGCAGAGCTAAAGCAAACGGCAGGTGGTGATACAGACCATTATACTGGAAGGTATATAGTTTTGGCTTAGGCTACGGCCCACATTAGCCTGTGTGAAGTGGGAATAATGAAGGAAAAACTGGTGACACCTCGTGACGTCACAAAATTAACGGACGTTGATATCAATATCAAAAGGCGTTGATATCATTGTTGGGACGGCCCCCTTTGTTAACACAAGTCAAGGCACAACATTTCAATTACAGATATGGATATTATTAATGTACCACTATCTCAATTTGTAAGACAAGCTAGCAAGCTCTGTTGAGCAAGACAAGTAAAAGAAAAACTAGAAACAACCGCCGAACGACAAGGGGGCGTTAATTCAGTACCGTCACATCCATACTTGAATTTGACTTTAACCAGGGCAGTTAACAACTGCAGATAAAGACGAATAAATGAGAAATTTGGAGAGTGCTGAGGAGAAGATGCTACGGAGGTTAGACATTAATTCATGTGGCTGTTATGATAGAAGAGGGATTATGGTCCTCCACGTCTACTCTAATTATCACATTACAACAAAATGCTTAGGCTTACACTATTTGCCCTGACTCACCAAATGCCTCTTCATCATTTCTCTCTTCTTTTTCCTCCCTTCCTGTCCCTCTCTTCCTGCCCCTCGTCCTGTTTTTTACAAATTGGCTTTTGTCAAACATCAAGTGAAGTCCCTGTTTAATTTTGCTTTGTAGCACTTTGCTGTGGCAAAAAAGAAGCAGGATCATCAAAACCAATATGAGCAGAGGAAGGGGCAGCTGCAGATTCATCATAGTTTTCTCTGGGCAAATTTGTGCCGTAATGGGAGAGTGAGTCAGACCGATAGAAGCATGAGTGGTGGGCTGTAGTATAGTGTGGAAGAGGTGAGGTCGTTAGGATACATAGTGTTCAGTTTTTGTAGAAAATATCTCCTGCTTTTTGTGGTGATAATTCTCCGTCCTCCTCTTCTCCTCTAAAAGCTGAAAGGCACTACTGTTAACCTCCGCTCTCCACACAATTTCACAACTTCCCAAACTCTGAATTGATAATTAAGCAAATCTCTCGTCTGATTGAGTAATTAAAATGGGCTGTATTGTTCCTGACTCTCAGAAGAGTCCAAAAAGCCGCTTGAATTACCAAGCGTGGGCTTCTGTCTGAAAATAAACTTATTCACTGCCTAAGTCTGTACAATGAAGAGTGAATTTCTCTATCATGAGGTTCAACGCAGTATGCAAATAGCACCTTTTGTGAAGCTTTGAATGGAGAGTTTATGTTGAGAGTTGTTGAATCCATTCTGTGAAAATGTTTGAAGCTGAAGTGCAAAGTGAGTGCTCGTTTTCATTACATGATACGACCTATTATGTTAAACACAACACTTAACAAAATACAATGAATACAATGCACCTTATTAAGGTCAAAATTACTTCACTTTTTGGCCAGTAAGTGTGTGTTGCTTTATATTGTAAGGTAACAATGTAATACGAAAAGCTTAGAAAACCATCTTACTTAAAACTAGAGGGTACTCAGAGGGCGCAGACCTTCCAACAAGGCCAATAGTCCCGTCTCATTTGTGATGGAAATCTGCGACCACTATACAGTATATGTCCTCATACATTCCAAAAGTCTAATCATTTTGTCCAAATATGGTTGTTCTTAGCTTGAGCGTCATCCTGTCTGCTCTACAATTCTTATTTACTTCTATACTGGAAAAAAAATCCCATACTTAACATACATTTGTGAAAAGCCAGAAACTCTTTTATCATGTGCAAATATGAAAACGGAATGAAATCTACAACCTCATCATCTACCACCTTTCAATTACAGTGTATTAGCTGTGGCATGTCAGGTCACTGGCCACCATGGCAGTTAGTGACACGATTTCAGTTTGGAAGGACCAGAAGTAGCGGAGAGAGAACACGAGGCTCAGTTCAAGTGTTTTAATAAAAAAACTAGCAGAGTAAACTGGTGAACACAGAACAAAAAACAAAACCTCCAAAAAACTCCAGAGGAGGTGGCAGACGACGCGCTGACCAAAACCACAGCGAGGCACACACTAGAAAAAACGCGAGAAGAAAAATGTTTAGACAAACTTACGCGGGAGACACACTGGGAATAATTTGACCGCAAACACAAGAAGAGTACTCTGTGACGCACTACCGAACAGGACGGAATTATCTGGCAAGGTGTTGGAGTGAAGACCAGGTTTATATGGAGAGATGATTAGTTGTCTAATGAGAATCAGGTGTGCCTCAGCTGCAGCCCACGAAACAGAAAGCAGGTCAGCCACGCCTCCTGCCGCACACCCTGAAACACAAAGGGGAGGAGGAAAAGGAGAACACAGGAAAAAATACAAACACAAAAACTCCAAACCATGACAGTTAGGTTGTTCTTCAAAAAACTGTATAAATCTCCTTTGGATTTAGAAATATTCTGGAACATGTCATTAAGCTATATCACACTTAAGGTTGTGATGTTGTACTGAATATCATCATGGCTGTGATTCGGTCGTAACAGTTACACAGGCGGTAAATAGTAGTACAAAGTAATCAACAACTGATTACTTTTTGCTCCACCAATCCAACTAGTTCCACAACTTAACTGAAAATGGACATTTGTTGCCAAGCAACACAAACATTCTCCTGCACTCTGTGGCCATGTCCTCACGTACACGGGTATTTTTCAAAACGTAGCTTTTTCTCTGCGTTTTGTCCTTTTGTCCACACAAACGCCGTTTTAGGTCACTGATAATGGATCTTTTGTAAACTCTGGCCAGGGTGAGGACTTTTAGAAACTCGGCTTCCACTGAGATGTGTGGACGGGGTAAACAACTCGTGACGTCAGGCTGTGCGCCGCTGTCTCCATGGTGATGTGTCACTTATGAGGGGACATTCCTTGCAAAATGATGGACATGACAATAACAGTGATGCTCAAGGGGACTTTTGACATGTTTACACATATATGTACAGTAACTCGTCAACTATATTGAGGAACGGGATAGATTTTTTTTAAACTTTTGACTGGCCGCCATTCTTCTTCTTCTTTGCATGACCAGGTTATATCGCCCCCTGTTGGTGTGGCATTCTCGTGACAGCTTTTCTGTTGTGTTTTTGCGTTTCGTTTGGACGGGGATTTTTTATAACCATGCTTGTGTGGACGGGATTTTTTTTGGAAATGAAGGAGGAAAAAAACTCAGTTTTCAATAATACCCGTGTACGTGTAGACATGGCCTGTGTCTACAGGTTCCCAAGCTGCTTTTTATCATGAACATTTATCTGTATGTTTTAATTTATCATCAACCAGTGAAATGAGAGTCTGCTGTGTGATTCAGAGGTACCAGCTTGATTAATGTAGACATACACAGTCTGGTGTTATGTTAATTAATGGTATTCAGAACACCTGGCTGAGATGGAGTGATACACAGAGTGAAAAGTCCCAGTGATGTTATACACTATAGCTGTGTTCCAATCCAGGGGCTGCAGCCTTCGAAGGGGGCCGTCTACGGAGGATGCCTCATTCATAGCCTGCGTAGACCGTTAAAGCCGAACAGAATGAGACGGTCTGGTCTACGGAGGATTTCCTGTTTGCGTCACCAGCTGTTCCTGTTCTTAGCCCATAGCCCGCTAGCAACAGGTAGCTAGTGGGCTAACTCACTAGCATAACTAACGTCACGTAACTTAACCTATTATTTTAAAGATAATTTGTTCCAAGGGCCCTTTCGTTTTTTTAAACATGTGTAACGCTAGCTATTCGTTTGAGTTGAAACCAAAACCTTTTACCTTTTTAATAATTTATTCCTCAGCCACCCAGGAGTCCTTTGACGTGATCCCTTCAAATACGGCCTTCGAAGGCTGCAGCCCCCGGATTGGGACACAATTTATATCACCAATCAGATTACTTGGTCAGAACTAACTGTTGTATAATATAATCTTTTTCACTTATTTCAGGTTGTAGTGACTCAATGTTTACAGTTCTTTAGTATTCTACATACATGGGGGTGCATCGAAATGTTCAGTGATCTGCCAGGTGTAGTTATACAAATATCAAATACTTGGACTCAAATAACATCTAGAACATGATAGCTTGTTATTAAAACTGTACGTTTACAAGACTGACATTTGAGAGTGTTTGTGAGTTCTGACCATAGACTGTATAAAAAGATGGATGACATGACAGCTCTCTAAAAGTGAAGCCAAAACATTTCAAGCACCCCCTGCTGACTGGCTGCAGTATAGGTCATAAAGCCCGCCTCCTCCATGTTAACAGCTGGGACATGAGTCAAACTATAAAATCAAAAAACACGCCAAATAAATTTCTCAAACATGGTTTCTGTCATTATAGTCAGTTCTTATCATGCTGATTAATGTCCAAGTGTTTATTTTTCTGACAAGTTTATTTTTGATTAGTTATTTGATGCTGTCAAAAGGATGATTGACAGCTCTGTTGACATATACAGCTCCTGCAGCCGATCTGTTCAGGATTAGCAGCGTGGAGGACGAACGGCGAGAGCAAATGTAACAAAAACATCACTACAGTCATGGAAGTTTCCATACCTGTGAACATGAACCTCAGACCAACACAAAGAAGCTGTTCTGCTGTTTAACACGCTGCTGGCGTTTTGTAGAGCCCGACCGATAGTGGATTTTTGGGGCCCATGCCGATTCTGATATATATCGGCCGATATATTCACATATGTTCAAAATGTATCTGAAATTAAAATATTAAAATTCCAAATCTGAAAAGTTATTATCACATTTGCATGACATTCAAAATTAAAATAAGATACTGTTTCTGTAGCAACTTAAATAGCACTAGAATAAACACAGACCAGCTCATTTGACAGACTGATGCTGTTAATCATAGTAATAAAAGGCTTAATGAGCTGGATTTTCCATTTTAAATATTTCCTTTTAATCAACATCATAATCCAGGAGAAGTTTGAGATGGTGTCTATGTGCAGAGGATCTGCCCTTCATCTGTGTTTCTATTCTTATTATTCTGCTCTGTTTGGGGCATTTTGGACGATCTATGGATTGTCTATCACGGGGCAGAAGTCTGGAGCTCAGCCAACAGTCTGCAGGTCGGGTCTCAATCAACCCGTAGCATCACGGTGTCATGGCTGTCTCTGTGCTCTGCTCTCTGTCTGTCTGTAGCACCGTAACAGCGTAACTTTAACATCTTTATGAGACGTGAAAGAGACTTCACAAAACGTCTTCATTTGCCGGTCTGTGAATGAGAACAGTCCGCGCGCGTGTGTCTCACTGCTGGAAGGAGCTGCAGGTGTGCTGCGGGCGGAGTAGACAGACGCACACACCTGGCAGCAACGCGACGATGGCTTATTAAAACAAAACCCTGTATCTTCCTGCGGAGTTATACGGAGGTGTAGACTTGTAAGCTTGTTGTTTAGAGCGTAACTGCTGTGAAACTAGCAGACAATAAGCTTCGTTATTATCGAGCTTAAAACTACCTGAGAGCCAGACTGTGCACACGGCATCTCGTTGTGCACAGTATAGATGCGCAGAGGGTAGAAACAGCGGTGCTCTGAAAGCAGGCTTTCTTTGGCTGATTACTGTGATTTTAACATGAGTCTGTTGTTCACAATATTTCGTTCTGTGTGGGAAAGATAATGCTTCCCTTCGCCGTGCATGCTGCTGTGCTCAGATGTAGTAATAGGGATGTCCTCATTTCCCAACATGGCTGCCGCCCAGTGCTGACTGAGTAGTTTAAGTTGTTAAGTTTGCTATTTATGTTCCAAAATGCAAAAAAAAAAAATGTTAGTGTTTTTAATGTGTCTGTTAACAACATATGTTCTGCATATGTTGGTAATCGTTATTTTTGTGCAGGTTTATAGTTGTAACCGTGAGTGAGGTGGCTTCTTGACTTCAGCCGTATTTTGTTAAAATGAATGAGAGCCTACCCAAATTAAAACTGCGCCCTCTGCTTGTCAGGAGGTGCAGTGGCTTTTAACCGCCGCACTGCTAAAATTAAATGTATATATCGGAGGACTTCTATGCCGATACCGATATATCTGCGAAGTGCGAATATCGGCCGATAAAATCGGTTGGCCGATAAATCGGTTGACCGATATATCAGTCGGGCTCTAGTGTTTTGGTAAGCGGTGGCTACGGCGGCTCAACCCGCTGATCTCCACTGCGCAGACATGGGATGAGATGGGAGCAGATGGAGACGTGTCATCCATCTATATATACACTCATTGGTTTAAACAATAGTTTTTTAGACTCTAGTGTTACAATTTGGTCAATAACATTGCTTATTTGTGGATCTGATCTGAAACCAGTCCAAAATTAAACGGCTCCTCCTTAAAACAGAGCTGTTCATGTTTCTAACGTTGGTTGTGATTACATCAGATTTGTTATTATTACAAGCTGTGAGGCTATCCCACAACACTTAAGTGCAGAGATACATAAAAGAACATTTTGTTCAAGCTAACATAAGTGAACTCAATCATCCAGTTGAACCAGATAGGACTAAACGGAAGCGTTGACACCAAGCTGTAACCGCTTCCCGTCTGCCCTAATTAATTGCCTGGTGAAATTCTCCCCTCTGACTCTTGTCTAAAGCTTGACAGTTTGTTTGATGTGTGTGACTTTCCCTTGTTCTCTGTTGGATCCTGTCCGTTACTGTGCTGTGTGACTCTTGGGCAGGGTGGGAGTGCTGCACACACACACACACACACACACACACACACACACGCAGAAAAGAAAGAGCTTCTGTTTAAGCTGGGAACTCGTGCCTGGCCTCCCTGCTGCTGCTAATTGCCTTGTTTCCCATCTGGACTATCTGGCAATAGTAACGCTCTTTCTCTTCTTTACCCTTTTTTTCACAGTTTCTCCTCTCTGATAGCTTCATGCCTGTTCAGTGTAAAAAAGTGAACTGCCATTACATCAGCAATGTCCCTTGAAATGAACAAACTCTTCATAACTCATAATCATGCCTGTTCCAAAAGTTCCATATTTGACATTTAAATCGACGCATTGACCTATGTAATAACCCAAATGAAATACAGCCCTGCAACATAATCCTGCTCACCGTGTCACATCTCAAGCCGATGCTAATGGTTGGTATGGGGAAATGTTTAAATCGATCTGTATCAGCTTTTTACTGTATAATTTTGTCCTCAAGCTGCTGCAGCGCTGCCCCCCTTTACGACAGATGGGCTTATTGCTGCAGAATATCACTGCATATGGGAAGGAAATGTAAAAGTATAAAAACTTGTATTGGCACAGTGATATGTGTGACCTTAAATTCAGACAAAGTACATGGATTTGTTACAGCTTTGGTACAGGCAATCTGGAGAAACCAGCAAGACTAAGCTACATTTTAAAAGTATCCAACCGAACAAGTGCCAGCCCTTCCCTTCGAGGCTTCCTCTGCCTCTGACTAATGCTGGAGTATACACATTCATTACTTAAGATAAAGTACAGATACTTGTATTAAAAGACAAGAAAAACGAGAAGCACTAAGGCTCACAATGTGCTCACTATCTAAAAGTAATAAGTAGCCCTCTGAAGTTTCTACTGGTTGCTTCTGTGCCAAGCTAACTGAACCACACGCCATATTTGGGAGACTATTAAACTAAAACCCTCTTACTTCAAATTAAATAAATGACCAATATACTGAAAATAATTAACTTGAACTTTTATATCCATTATGCTGTACTTGCTTTCTATCTGTCATTCTAGTAGCATTTGTGTTATCTTAATATTACTGGCAGTTTGGTACCCTGTTCATGTTCTTACAGTAGTTCTGAAATCTGAGTTATACGGCTGGGTATTCTATGGTCCAGCTGTGTGTGTGATTGCAGGTAAAACTCATTTAACATTGATAATTGTTTTGAAATGAAATTGTTAGTGGTTTAACATGAACCACTTTCTCTTTGTTTATTATACAAATGGTTATATTATAAGGATACTAAACTTGCTAGGTGGTCAGTTTACCCCCTCTACTCACTGGGTCAGGTTGGTTTACCCCTATCTTGGTGCAGGTTTAGCCACAGGAAGTTTTAAAGGCTCAGTTAGCCTGACATAGGTTGATTTTTGACACTGTCTGGAAGCACAACGTTTTCAATAATCCCTACATAGTTGCCCTGGTGGCCTTGGAGTTAAGGAGCCTACAATAATCTGTAATTTCCTGGATCAAGTTCAGCTGGGGACTTTTCCTGCATGTCATTCCTGTCTCCTCCTGCCCTCATTTCCTGTCCTATCTCAAGCTCTCAAGTTAAGGTGTATGATGACCTAAAAATAATTACAAATACAGACAGTTTGATACCCGCAGTCGTATCATATCACAGGTAGCATATACTCTTTTATAACATCGCCTTGCCCGCCTTAATAATCTTCCGCATTATTTAGGTTACATGGTGTCAGAGTAGTTTCTCAGTTGTCTCCTTTGGATACGCCTCAGTCATCAACTTGAGGCAGGCCTTCTAAACATGACAAATTTCGAGCTGTAGTTCAAACCAGACCTCTATCGTCAGGATGAAACATTTCCTGTCTTTGCCCTTTGCAGATGTGCCAAGAAGTTCATATTCAGGTCCGTCCAATTTTAATATCTGGATCTGAATTATTTGTCTCCAGTTGAAGGTGTTGATTGTGGTGAAGAACTTCTCCACTCGACGAGCCTCTCCACATTTTTGCAGTTGAAACAGGTCACTGAGAGTTCAGTAGAAGCTATTACGAAGTAGTCATCATAATCTGAGCTCTCATTACTCAGCAGTTGACTTTCTTCTGCTGGCCAAATCCCCCCTGCATGTTGGAGTTCCTGCACTCTTGTCCACAGAAAGAGCCTTTCATTTAGTGGCTGTGATGATGTGTGACAGGCAGAAAATGAGACTATTAAAACCAATGAGGAAAATAATCACCACCACACAGACCTATATTATGTGTTATGAACTCCATATTTGTGTCAAGATTTTATGGAAATAGGTCCTAAACATCTGCTGGTTGTGATGGTTATATGAAATGTTCTGAAGAGAAGTCATTGACACATGGTAGGTCATGCTGATTGTGATGAAGAAACTGTACAGAAACTGTATGACGTAAGGGAGAGACATGTCAACCATGAGGTGTGGCAGCCACTCAGTGAGACGGGTTAGTGTTGGGTTTCCTTGTTGTGTAATGAAATGTTAGATAGGTAGAGGATGTTTTTTGACAAGGGTTGTGAGCATTTATTATTTTCTATAACCATGTACGTCTTGACCTTTGTAGCACGCTGTTTCTGAATGTTGTACCAAAAAAACACTGCTTAAAGGAACACTTAAAAAAACAAAGAAAACTAATCAAAACAGTAAATACCAACCAGTGCACTGAAAGTCAAGATTACAGTATTATTGGCAAATAAGAAGTTAAAGTGGGAAATAGATTTTTATTCCATGGCAGGTTAAAAAAACACTTACAAACCAAAAAACACACTAACACACTAACCTTTTCCCTCTTTTTGATGTGTGATGATTAAATGTATGATTACATGCAGTCATCAATATCTTTTTAATTTCAGTCATCAATATCTGAAGAGATAACACAAAAATAATAGAGGCAAAAAAGCTTAATACCTGACTGATTCTCCTGGCTGGTCCTAAACCGCTTTTGTCAAACAAGGTTAGTAAAAAGTGAGTTATCAAGTACTGGAAGGAAATTAAACTATATAGGTTTTATATAGCCACATAAAACAACAACAATAAAGGTCCTTATTGGACCTTATCATTCCAATATGTAAGTCTGTTATGTGGATCATTTGAATTCATATCAAAGAGGAGTGGCGCCTTGCTTTCAAACATTTAATCACATCATCTGCTGCTGTAAACAGTAGTCAGATGAAGCGTTGGTAGAAATAAATGCATACCAATGCGCGCAGGCCAAACAACAAACACAACAGCCCAACAATTCTTGCTGAACTCCACCAGGACACCATCATTACATGCTGCAGATAACAATAAAGAAAGTAGACTAAAACATATTGGCCTTACCAATTGTTACATTAATAACTCAGGTACTGGATGATGTTAGTCAGACGAGGAAGATGTCCTCATCCTTGTCAGTGAGCAGAAAGTAGAACAGTGGAAATAAAGCTGAACACAGGTGAAGTTTATGATTAGACGTGGTTGTCACCTGCACTTTAATTAATGCACCATTACAACCAATGTTGACAGGAACTTATCTTAAGTATCTAGGACAGCTCCCTTAGCACGGACTGTCAAGGGTTCACAAACAGGAAGCTGGATATTGTTAGCCTTGCACGCATCACATCCTCCTTGTGAATCTAATCACTTTTCGCAGGTTCAAAAATGCAGCTGGAGACTCGTGTCTCGGAGGTAACACCTGTCAGAACGCAGCCGGGCCAAAGGCAGGGATAGCAGTGACAAGGACGTGGATTTAATTAGGTTTAAAGGTGAAAAAAATTATGTAAAGAAGCAGAAAACAAACCTAAATTGAGCATTAAATCCCTGCCAAGTTTCAATTAAAAACAGTTTTCATACTTTGCATTCATAAGTACAAATAGTAAGTACAATTTCTATTTTACATTTTCTATAATACAGTGCAACATGTGCCTCCAGCCTTGATGGGCTTCCCTTAAATGGACTGTGAAAGGGAATGACATTGATTTTGTTGCATATTAAAATTGCAGAGAACACAAGTGTTGACGACTGTCAGGATGCTTTAGGCCGCGGAGGCACCCAGTCAGTAAGATGCCAGGCTTACAACAGGAGGTCTTAAAATAGTTCATGCTCGGTAGAATTTACTCAGATGTTGCAGCCAAACAACAAAATGACAGCTTAATAAAAAGCCATAAGCTGACACGGCTAAAACAGTTTCTGGCAGCCTCCACTTAAGAGCCTGAATTATGTGGTGACTTTCCCTTAGTAAACAACCCAAAGCATCGCACACTTTCTGACTTGTTTATCACGTATTTTCAGCTGCTGAGGTTAAACAGGGATGTTGTGCTTACATCACAGCTGTGAACGCGTCAGGTTCATGCGCTATTTGATTCATACACTTTTGATTTAAATATGCATCAACTTTGAATGTGTCAGTGTCATGGTGCTTTAGTGCAGGGAAGTGACTGTGGTTATTTAACTGGAACAGACACACAGATAAATGACAAATTAGTGCCCTGAAGTCTTTAAAGGAGAAGTTCACTATTTTTAAACCTCGGCCCTATTTTTTACAAATTTGGCGAGATTTCAGAGCGAGACTTCTCCTTGAGCGAGACTTCTGTTTCTGGTTACACAAAAAGGATCTTACTCTTTAAAAAAAGGACGATCTTTGTAGGGAGCATTTCCGTAATGTTGTCGGACACCTGGAGTAACAATGGGAGCCTGTAAGTGGCAAAAACAAGCACTTTTAGTGGACGTACTTTGATCGGGCACATTTGCCCCAGGGGATTATGTTGTATCCATTGCGGCAGTATCACGGCTACATCAGAAGACATCTACTGGACCGGTTCCAAAAGTTTTTGTTCCTATGAGTCATTTCGACACCGAAATCAATAAAAACTTCTCTTTAAATTGACAATGATTCGACTGTGTTTCCTGTCACTGCTGAAGTTTACAAGGGCTGCATCATTTATTAAAAAGCGTGACTTAAAGCAATCCCATTTTTACTTGTCCATTTTTGTAGCATCATAATTAGCAGGGAGGATTTTTGACTTGGACCAAGTTTTCCGTTTTTTTAAATGACAAGACTGTACGAGTCGCTGTTTACAGGCGATGGGGCAAAAACTAACATCCATCAGACATATGCATTTTTCCACTCCCACCACATACAAGAACAAGAACATCGTGTTTGGTTTTGAAGAGGGCTCTTAATACAGTCATTCCGAACAAAATGTGTTCTCAACCTGTGGCTGGATACATTTCATTTTGAAGGGCAGAACACTTCACGATGCATTATTGTGTAACAAAAAGCTTTGTGTATAGGAAGCGTAAACAACAGTTATTCATTTGCATTCATTGTTTTCTTTTCACTGGAGCAGGGAGGGTCAGAGGAGGGCTGTGAACAAATGGAACGGAAGTTCAGGGAGCCCGATGCTTGTTCAAACAGAGTTAAATGATGTTTTTGGTAAAACCCACTCCACCTCTGCAGTCCTATTGGCTGTCACTGCTCTGACAGCTCATGTTTTCCATCATGAGTAAATTGTATGCATTTGCCCTTTAATGCATTAAATGGAGTAAAATAAAACAGTGAACTGGGTCAAGCTTCTGGGGGCACAAATGCATGGGAAATTCCATTTAGCAAATTGCAGGGAGGGGGTCCCTCTTCAGTAGGAAGGCGAGCAATGATGCCCACCCTTTGAGTTCAGTGACAGCGTGTGCCCACTCTGTGTTTTTATTCTGTGACTAACATTTTGTGATTCGTGACTATTTGATAGAATGTAGTTTGAAGCACTGAATTGCTGTATATGAGTTAAAAAGAAGTTCTCTAATGTGTGTTGCTGTAAAGTTGATTAGTCACGATGCAAATATTGTTTTTGTCTGTGCTGGTTTAGTGCTTCTGTGGGATCTACGGTATTTCCTGTCACAGCTGATTCCTGGGAGGGCTGCATAGTTTATTAAAAAGTGTGATTCAAATGCTTTTCCTGGAATATAATTCAAAGTAAGTTACAATTGTACCATTTTGCGACATTGTTTTTAATATTGTACCCAGAGCAAATCACAACTGGTCTGTAAAGCTTGGAGGCCATATTGTTTTGGGGTAGAATTGGCAGTAAATGATTTTGTATTTTCACATCTTTAATTTTACATCTCCGAGTTTATAAAAACACAAAACACAATAGAAAAGCATTTTTGTGATATGGGATATTTTTCTACATTTTGCCTTTATTAGAAAGGACAGCTGCAGAGAGACAGGAAATATGGGGAGAAGACAGTGGGGAACGACATGCAGCAAAGGGCCAAGCGTCTGTGTCGCAGACTGTAGCCTCTGTATATGGGGCTGCTCTACAGGCTGAGCTAAACCACAGCCCCTACCTCTTGCTTTAGGTAACTTTAAGATGTGAAGGTTGATTTCAGTTACTGATCCATGAATTTGTGGGTACATCACACATGGAAACACTTCACAGATGTTTGTAATACCATGAAATGTAAATGTAGAACTCTAAAAAGTTAGTTGTGACAACAGTGAAGCAAACAGTACAATGTGATGTTCACATTTAGTAATCTACATGGAATATGCACTTATAATTATTTGATTTCTGCCGCCTTGCCGTGCTGGAGATAGCAAAGTACCCACCGGCATGATGAAAGTGTTTTCTGTTGTATGTGGGCAATGTTTTGTCGTAGTTTCTGCTATACAAAGGGAAGCAGCAAGTGTTTAAAAAACTGAACCTACACCAATTAATACAAGCTGATTAAAAGTACCAGAGGATGTTTTCCATGACACAAACAGCAGAAAAATTTACATTAAAAGAGACAATATTTTATTACAACCAATTCTATGTTTCCCCAAATATTGTGTGTGAACTCGACTGAGAAAGTCCCGACTCTCTTTTTACAGAACAATGAAACAATCATTTTTGTGTTTCTTCTTGCTTGGCTTGTTTTCTTGTGAAGTCAGTCTCTGTAATGTTGTTGCCATTATTATTCATTAATTTTTGCCAATTTGTGAGGTGTCGAACAGCAAAAAATCCAAATCAGCATATTTATGTGGTTGGAGACGCTCTACTGAAGTGTTAGTGAGCGTATCTGTCTTGTCAGGTCACACCTTAGGTGTTACACTGTGAGAAGGCTGCTGAATACAGAGCCAGCATAGTTTATGTCAGTGTTACTAAAGAGAGCATACGCTCTGTACTCTTCGCTACACTTTGCTTCTTGTCCCTTCTTTTATTTTTACTCAGAGCTGAATATGGACAAGCTTCACCTCAGCTTGGCTCTAGACTCCTGTCACGGTTACAGATTTTTACTTTTATATTGTTGTCTAGATCGATTTGCAAGTCAACGCGCCTTAGTGGATTCAATAGAACGGTTATATGGACTGAGAGAGCGAGTGTCCCTTGCTGATAAAGCCCTCAGGGCTGCTTGTTGCCAGCATCCAGCAAATAGTCCATGCATGCTAGAACCCCAACAGAGCCAAGTCTCCAAGCACTGCCAGCTCTGCTGAGCTCAGCGTCGCCTGCTGTCAGACAGTGCTGAATGATAAGTGCCAGAATGTAAATGAATATGCAGAATCCACCGGTGAGGGTGGTGCAGCTTGTATACAGACCTGCATTTGTGAGGGGGAGACTACATCATTGGTTAGATTTGATAGTATGGATACTGTGATGCTTTTAAAGCCACTCATTATTTTCTTTCATGTTTCCCTGTTGCTTTGTAGTGCTTTATAAAAGCATGTGCATCCACTGAATATATTTAAGTATTTTAATGGTACTTATGACTCCAAATGTTCCTGCTTGCACCAAAATGACACTAGTCTCCTGCACACAGCATGTGTGAAGAGCCTCATTGCGTGTCTCAGAGAGGGAGTATGTTTGTTCTGTCTTTAGAAAAGATTCTTCTAGATTTCTCAGACTCCACAACTCCTGTGTCAATTGCTTTCAAAGCAACACGTGTTTACAAGTTGTTGTTTGCTGTTCATAGGTTTCCAAGGCCCCTTGATACCAGACTCTTTGTTGGCTTCACACAACTATTATAAGTTGTCAGCATAAAAAATCCTTCCCAAACTGGCCCTGGTGTAAGAGATAGTCAGGTGTGAAGGGCTATAGATTCATTCAGTATTTATGACGCTACTGTTTCACTTCCTATTCTCTTGGGCATTGAAGAAAAGGATGCTGGGATGTGGAGCATCTCTGATATGGAGCATATGTCTGGGATAGGACTGGGCTCTGTGTCTACTAAATAATAATGACAAGACATGAAATATTGACAGTCCCTATACATTTTAAGGAGAAGTGCTGGATACGGACCACATATGGCCCTTTGTTGTTAGAACATGTGAGTGAATGCATTTAGAGTGCTTGGTTGAATATGCACAATAGTAACAAGTTAATCAACAAATCTGTTGTGCTATGGTCATCAGGACAGAAAAGCTTTTTTAATATAGAGCGTTGGATTAGGGGTGTTACTTTAATTTTAGCCAGTGTTTACCAGATAAACCCCTATTGTTCTTTTTTTTAGGTGTTTGACATTTGACTTGCACCAGAAACCAGCCTCGCATGCACGGCGGTTTGGATTTTGTAGAGAAAGCAAGAGAGAAAGTGAATGTGTGTCTTTGTGGGTGCAAAGATAAAGTTTCTTGAAGTGCAGGTTGTAATCATAAAATGTGAGAATCTCTGTTTTTATTTAATGGTGTCCAATTTAAAAGTGCAAGAGTAAAAGTTTTTTATTTAAACCCAGGCATAGAAAACCTTCCCCAAAGTTGTTGAGAATAAGAAAGCACGGATCAAAGAATAGTGATTGTAATACAGTATTTAAAAAGGTGTGAGGATCATTAATACAACTTTTTATAGTGCTGTTCACCGCCAGGTTTCCTGAAGACTAGTCTAAGTTATTCTCCCCTAAAGCATTCAACCTTAAACGCCATTCTTTTCTTTTGCTGATTAAATTCATTTCACAGGCGCAAAAACTTATACTCGCATTAATTAAGTCCAGTTTGTTTGCCAAACACAAATATATATTCCAGGGCTGTGCTCTTATCGGCTGCACCAACAATAAACCTCAGCTTTGCAGCTTTGCTTTCATGCATTTCCATTGATGTTGAATCAACATGTCCTGTTCTTCTGAGCGGCCTGCTATTCACTTCAACTGTGCCACAGCAGTATTGGCGGCTGCTCTTTAGAGTGCAGCGCATAAATTAACTGCTGGATTTATGAATCATCTATTGTGCTGAACACTTGGGATGCCAAAGTTGATGTCTAAGTCCATACATCCAGTCTCATTGTTGCCAAACAAGAAGCAACAGAATTTAAATGTCGTGTCATAAACAAATCTCTTCCCCTACAATTAACTTGTAGCCTGGTTGAACAGACTTATGTCTCCAGCCACTTGATTGATTATGCAAACTAAACAGCCAGCAGTTTTTAATTCTCAAATATGTCACAGCCGTACAATTAAAGAACCTCCACAGTCTATCAAAGATAGCACAGAGCAAAGCTGGAACCCTGCCAGTAGCAGTCAGCGTGTGTCGAGAGAGTGAAGCACTGCTATTATCAAAGTAAACACTCTTTGCCTGAGAAGCCCAAGAGAGAGAGAGAAAGGGAGAGAGAGAGAGTGTTAGTGAGAGAGGAATAAAGAGAAAGCACGAGTGAGACCTTAAGACCTTGTGCATGCTCTATAAAAAGTTAGTCAATATTGCCTGGGGGGTCATAACTTGCGTCCCCGTGGTATCTGTGTATGTAATCATTTTATATAAGCTGTGCTCCCTGTCAATATCTACAGGGAGCACATCTAGATGCATCTAGATGTGTTCACAGCCAGTCGCTGCTCCTCTGGTTATTGAATCTATAGAGGCATTAGTAGACAGCAATTGAACTGTGTGTTTGTGCTTTACAGCATGACTGAGAACTGAACAGTGGGTAGAGGCGACTTGTGTGGAATGAGCAGCATTAAAGTCTGAATATTACACTAATGAGTTTGAATTACATCTTTACTGTAGAGGAAATGTGACTCATAACTACGCTCGGGTAATTAGCTAGAGCCGAAGAAACATTTTAACATGGCGTTTATGCCATAGTTCAGTCTCTTTAAAAGTGCCTGATGGAATATTGTCACTGTAAACATTTTAGCTTTTGCATAAAAATGCACTAAAATGTCAGAGGTTTAAAGTGGATTGGTTTTTTATGTAAATAATGCAGAGGCAGCCCACCATCTCACACTCTAGTGCTCCTCGCCCCTCAATGCAGAGGAAGTCTTTCTTATGTAAATAAAACCCATTTTCAGCACCTTATAGCCCCTATATAAATCAATTTACTGTGGGGCAAGCAAGCACTGTAGTTTCAAAAGGTATCACACAGGGATGGTTGTGTTTTATAGCTGCAGTTAACTGATCTGACAGGTGAAACCCTGGTAGATGGGCTCTGTAGTCTTTGCTCTTCATCCTCATCCATCTTTCAATTTATCTCTGCTTATCCAGGTCAGGCTTGCAGTTGCAGAAGGCTAAGCAAGGTCAGATGTACTTGTCCAAAACCATGTCTATAAGGTCTTACTTGTGCATCCTGAGGGGTTTCCTCATCTAGTCGAGTATAACCCATCTTATATGCATTACCAGTCTGCCTCGGGGAATCCTCCAATTTTGTGCCTGTATGGAAACAGCTTTCAGGAAGCCTTCTTATGAAAGCTATAAAGTACAGGATTTGAGCTGTATTAACATAACACTGGAGACTAAGCGTAGCCTCTCCCTGGTGGTAATAAGGGACGGCAAATAATGGATCTATCATCAGTTGAAATGATTTGCTTTTAGCAGTTATTTACCAACTTCTGGACTGCTCTATCAAGTGCTCATCCTGATATGTACCAACGAAGAAACAGAGGTGTGTGTCGCCAAGAATAAATACCCACCTCAATTTACTTGTGGTGGTTGATGAAAGCTACAGTGTCAGACTCTTGACATTGTTTTTTAGTGTCCAAGCTGAACCCATGAATCCTGTAGCCTGCAGTATCGGAGGTTGATCTTTAAAAGGCATCATGTCCCATGTCACTTGGTAGGGGCCTGTGGCTGTCCCTGTAAGCTGTAAGGTTGTCAACCGTAATTACACTTCTAAAATTTCAATACCAACAGTTTTAAACATTACAGTCTTTGTTAATTTTACATTCTGAAGCACTGAGGCTCCGATTTTTCAACCAAATGCTGCTGCAAGCAAGACAGAGAGAGCAGCAGTGGTCGAGCGACCTACAGAGGAAGTGAAGAGAGAGATCGCGCTGGTGGATGAAGTGGTGAATCAGAGAAATCTAACACTTTTTTCTGATTGTTTCAGCTGCACTTATTCACAACCCTGCAGAAAGGTGACAGATTTTCGTATGCAGCCGAAGCAACACTTCATCTTGTCCGCTGTGTGTGTCCTCTCTGCTCTGCCCTCCGTCACACCTGCTGCTCTGATACAGCCATGTCACAGCGGAGTGTTCTCCTGCACGGGTCGGCAAATACCAACGCTGTGTCTCGGCCCCTTTGGCATCTCATAAAGATGCACGAGGTATCCTTTAGAGCCTGTTGCAGGCAGAGGAGTGAGACAGCGATGTCACCTGGGCGCTACCTTTTCTTTTAGTCTGAACTGGTGAACTGTTGGCTGGAGGCTGCAGACCACTGCTGGTTGACGATGATTGACCCCCAGAAAAGTCCCAAACACAGCAAAATGAGAAAATAAGAATACACAGACAGAGGATTGGGTCTCTGCACAAACATACACCACCACACACTTCTAGTGGGGCATAAGTGATGATTAAGAGGGATTCTTTTTGTATGAGTGCATATTGTATGATGATTTCAAAAGTGCAGACTGGTCCTATCAAGAGGATCTCAGAGTAAGTTAGCTCATTCATGCAGCATTATGTTGTTGGTAAAGCAGCAGGATCAACCTTGCCCTGTCATTTTTATTAAGTACGCCCTTGAGTATAAAGTATACAGGAGGGCAACCAAAACATTAGCCTAGTTTAAGGCGAGGTAAAATGACAGCGACTCTTAAGAGAGATCTGCCCAATATTAAAACTGGGTTAAACTGACATAATCAACATTAATAGGCCGTCCTCTGCTGCTGAAATATGTGACTTTAATATAGGATATGATTGAATTTGAACATGTAGCTGCCTGGCAGAGGGAAGAATTATTTAGCTGATATTTAGCTGGCAGTGAGTGCTTGGTCTGTTCAGTCCTCTGAATTCCAATGAAGAGATTTTAACATCAAAATTGAATATTTTAAGAGAGAATGGTGATGTGTCCAAGAATCAATCATTAATCATCCCCACCTGATGGGAGCGACAGTGGCACGCATCAATGGACGTTTATCTCTCACTTTTGGAGGAGTGCCTGATCCTGATCCCACATTAAATTGCTCATTACAAGAGATGCTGACTCAAACATAAAAGTGTCTACAGCTGGGGCAAGACAATCTTCGCATCTGTGGGACGTTAGTTCCACCTGTAAGATTGTTTCCCGTAATAGCAGTGCCTGTTGTAGACACACTGTGAGTGGTTTCCCATGCAACAAGATTGAAACTGCAAAAGGGCTTTATTTGTCTTTATGACATGTCTCAGATTAAGGTTCACAATATAATATGCTCATTTACTAACACAAGGACCAATAATATTAATGTTTATTGCCAGAAGACCGGGGGGGCTACTTATTTTGTCTAGTTTATACTGTATAGGCAATAGGGCTGTCACTTTTCCCCAAAATCAAGTTCGAACGATTTCAGCGTGATATGAAATTCGTTTGAATTGTATCGGAAACTAAGGGGGGATACGTAGTGATACCCTACATATTGGGTACTTAGTTTGGTACATACAGCGCTTCTGAGGTGCATTGGTGTTGAAATGATCAGTTCTGTAGCACAGTCTTATACTAGAAGTATAGCTCTGTTTTGGGAAGAGCCAAGTGAGTGAGAGCGGGATGGTCGAGCGAGTGAGAGAGAACGTAAGTGTGTGTGCACGAGTAAGGTGAAGTGTCGGCAGCAGCGGATAAGCAGAGAAAAGAGTGTTCGGTAGCTGTATAAACAACAGACCAAATGTACAGTTTGTCTGTCTTGCTGTCTTTGTGCATAATAAAGCATACGACTCCTCAAGACTCAAGCCGCGCTCCCTTGTCTTGCTTGCTGCATGCTGCTGGTTTATTAAAGTGACGGAGTTAGCCCCGAAGCTAGCTACAGCTTCGGCCCTAGAGCAGGAAAGTTTAACAACGGCTTGGTTCGTTAGTTTCCTCCATTGGTTTGTAGCAGGCAGCATATTATCACCATATGTTAGAATCAATTGGAATACAAGGCACACTACTTTAAATGTGGCAGCATTCTGGGACTCTGGAAAGCAGATGGCTAATTTGTTCGTGGCTGTTTTCTGCTGTGCTTCAATTTGAATTCGATCGCTTCATCACAGTTTGAACTATTAATATTTCACCAGATTCAAATGATATTTAGAACTTGGATTGAAAAGTGAAAGGCGTAATAGGCAGTTGGAGGCTTTGTGTCACGGATAAATGAAGGGCTTAAGCTTTGCAATTAGTGCCTGGTATGTCAAGTACAGGATACGTCAGCCTAAAGATTTGAGGCAATAAATTAACCTTAAGTATGCTACTACAAACAAGCAAACAACTATGACATTCTTTTTGTTGAGTCATTATAAAGTTTGGCCTGCCTGCAAAAGATCTTGACAAGAGTGAGTCATCTGATTTAAGGTCACAAGTTGTCAAAAACCATTTAAAACTTTCCCAGGACATGCCTTCGATGTCAGCCTTACAGACCCAAGTTCAGTCTCTCAAAAGACTTCTCATCTTATCTTCTATCTCTCTTTATCTCTTATCAGCAGTTGTTTCCTTCCTTTATATCCTCAGACGACTGTCTTTGACTTTAAAGCCCAGTTGGTCCTTAAACCCCGGAGACAGCTTCCAGATGAGTGTTTGTGTCTTTGTCTGTGTTACAGTACAAAGGCAAGGCCTGGGAACTAAACCCAGCAATTTGGAAGACAGAAGAAACAGGAAGTATCAGTGTCACCATATTAACATGATTAGTCATCCATCCACAAACTGTTACTTAGTGATTGGCTGGCTGTGAAGCTCAAACATAAGGGTGAGGTGTTGCTGGGACGTGTTGAAAACAAATCGTCGGGGTCCTGAAGTAAACTCACACCTTTGTATTTTCTCTGTGTGACGTCTGAAATATTTTCTAAAACACAGCTGGGGCCACAATTCAAAGTCTGTGGTTCCTGGGATGTCTCAAGGGGTGAGGGTTTACTCATAAATGTGACTCCTTGATATGCCATGGGGTACACAGGTGAGGTTGTGTGTTTAAGAGAAAAAAGGGATCTTAAAAGACCTATAAAAGGCAGGAGGTGTAAAGATGTGAGGAGAGTTTGGGACTGAGCGGTATTATATCCTGTCATGGATACATATCCAGTAGCTTCTATCCCGGCTGTCAGTTTACTGGACTGGCCGTGACTTCTTCAGACACAGCTACAGTTGTATTTGTATTTGTGTGAGAGCAGGTCAGAGTTAGTGACTGAGTAACGTAGTGAGTTCTTAGAAACAAAGAAAAAGAAAATTTGCATGTTTGGTTATTTTTTGAGAAATTGATTGATTGACATTTTAAGAAAATTGATTTTAGATGAGATTGATTAAATTCAAATACAGGTCTGTTCTTATTGATAGAAACACACTGAAAAGCTAAACAATCATTCAGTGTTTCCCACACATAGACGTTAGTGCAAACTCATTGTAAGAGAAAATATTGAACTTTTGTGACTTGCAGTAGACCTGGGTAATTATCGCCTCAGCTCCGATCGGCATTGATGGCAACACAAAACCTGTATCGACACGCTAATCTCCTACCCCTTTCTGGCGCGATGCTATGCTCCGTCGATAAATTCTGCGACTCCTTGTCATCTCAGCTACAAATTCCATCTGTCTCTGTCCGAGCAGCGCTCGAACATCGTTCCAAATTTGTCGCCGTCGAGTTTAATATACAGACTGAATGAGTAATGGATACAATAAAGACCTAACCACCGTAACATCTTCACTGTTTACTAACCCTGTTTCCAGCGTGTTTGTAACGTCAGACGTTGACGCAGCAGAAAAGAGACTGACAGGAGTATACTCCACTGGCAATGGGAAAACAGCCAATCGGCATCTATAAGCAGCTCTTCCAGGTTTGAAAAACCTGCGTCAATGCGCTAATTTCGGTGAGAAGGGGTATTACGTAATGCAGATAATAAAGTAGAATTAAATTATTATACTGTTTCCAAATATATGGAAAATGCTTTATTACTGAGTCTTTTGAGATTGCAAGCCACCATGAATTCATTACAATGGCCCATAATAACTGAAGTATAGCATTAGAATTCACCTTTAATATTCTGCAGCCGTGTAATGAAGTGACTTTACTTTGCAGAACACTTCACTTTTTAAAGCCTTGATTGTTAAATTTAAGGCCACCTTGATATTCATTAAACACAGATACAATCGCTCAGACTGTTTTGTGGGGATGATATTGGGTCCTGCCAAAGAGCAGGTCATTCAAGCTTTATTTGTTAATCAAGAGTGCATATCACTGCACAGAGATAATCCATGTTAGACCTTGTCAGAGCCACAGAGTGCAGTTAATTTACTGAACCAGCCGAGCAGAAAAACAGCAAATCGTTCGTCTTGGTCAAGCTATCGACTACACAATTACAAAACACAAAGACCATTTTTCAGATTTTTTTTCTCCAAGGAAACAGTTTTTTATTTAGACTGTGTGTCACTTTATTTTATCTATTGGTCGTTTTTTAATACTTAGTCACAACAAAACAACAAAATAATTTCCACCGTAGCATTACACACGTCAGAAAGGCCAAATAGATGTTTTACTGATACTCTTTGTCGTCTGGTTTTATTCTCATTAATCGAAATGCCTTGGGAGAGCTGTGCCTGCCGTCGATGTGTATCCCTCACATGTATTGTATTGTTTATAACTGTTTGTGTGTGTGTGTGTGGGGGGGCATTCCTGCTTTCTATCCTGGGTAAATAGCACTTCAGAGCTCTTGTTTATGGTCTATGTGACAAATATGTTTCCTGTGTGTATTTAGAATTGAACCAGCAGAGATATCGGGCTGCCAAAGGACATGTATGGCACTGAAAGACGACTACTCTACCAGTGTGTGCTCTGATTATTACAAGTCTACAGTACGTTCAGCAGAGCAGATACTGCTGCACACCTGACATCTGTAGGTGCTGTGGGACCAGCAGCCATCTGTGTTTGTGTGCGTATTTGTTTTGGTAATACTTCGGAGCTCAAACAAAGTTTCAGACAGTGCTTTTTGATTTGCTTAAGACCCTTCTGGCTGTAAGTCCTGTATGTTATTCCAAAGTTTTCTTCTTCGTCATTTCCCCATGCGCCATGCTCCTTATAAGAGTTACTGCTGCAGTGACAACAATTATGTGCTTCCCACGCCTGTAAACACTGTTGTTCCATTGGACACCCAGCCAAGTCAGAGGCAGCTGCTGGAGACGGAGTCTGACTTTCTGCCGTGGTGGGTGTGTGCAATTTCGTCTGTGCCACCCGGTGGACTCCGATGTCTCGCATTTCGTGCACAAATTGAACTCCTGGGGCTCCTGTTGGTGCCGAGGACAGCTTGGTAAACTGTAAAAAGCAAATTTGTGCCGTTGAACAACATTAAACCCGTCCAGACATTGCTGACCTTTGAGGGAATGAAGAGCTGCAGAGTCCAAAATGGATGGAGCTATTGTTTAATAGCTTTATCTACCTTCATACAATATAACATTGCGCTGCTGCAGTAAACGGCTCCATAAAAAGGGAGCGTTTTTTAACAGTTAAAGGCACCAATACATCTATTGTTAGCTTGCAGGCATTTTCTGTCACTGGTTCACAAGTAAGTTACTGTTGACATATTAACTATAAAAATGTTTTAATGACCAACAAACCAACATTTGGACAGTGACGCATCTTCATATGTACACACCTAACATGGAACAGTGGGGTGATTTAAGCACAAGTTGTTCCAGTGTGGGTGAGAAGGACTTTTTACTGTGACAGACACTGTCATTGAGGGATGGCATCCTAACACTTCCTGCTCTCAGCCCTCTTCCTCTCAGCCACACTCAGCACACCTTCTTATTGAGGCAAGGGTCCTTACTAACCTGACAGCCGATCAGGACAGGTGGTGCTATGCCAAGAATGTGAGATGAGCGTCCTCCACACTGGGGGATGTCAGGCAGAAATACACTCTCAAAACTATTTTCTACTCTAACTTGGAAGTCTTCTTAGTTAGTCACACAGAAGCATGAAGTAGTGTGCATTTATTATTACTTGCAGCATGTGGACGTGTGTCTGAATGTATGTGCTCATATCAAGGTCGATGGCCTGTGGCCCTTTGGGGAAAGTGGAGTTCTGATGCTGAAAGCAACATATTAATAATGGATACATCTTGGCCACGAAGAAGCACAGACCAAATCAATAGACCACAGGCTGCTGTTTGATGTTATACCCTCTAACTCACTGTCACTTTTCACTATTTTCACCATGAGGAGAAGACTCTCGACTGTCTCCTGGTTCTGTTGGCCTAGAACCTCAAGTGCCATAATTAGGAACACTGATATTGTGCAGTTCGTGCTGTCATCCCCCCCCCCCCCCCCACAGTTTCTTCTTGGAGTAGTTGGATGGGTGACAGACCTCACAAAGCCTCTATTTTGGTCTTTATTTCGCCTGGTCAGATATGTACAGGACCATTCTGTGAACTATGAGGAGTGTGTAGATCATTGTTGGACTCACCTCCACTCAAAACCCCAGCAGCTTAAAATCTAATAAGAGTAAGCATAGTTGATAAAGATTGTTTCTACAAGCTATTTCCCAAGAGGAATATAATATCTCCAAAAAGTAAAAAAATAAATAAAAAAAATCACAATTTTCACAATTTTAAAATCTGACTGATAAATCTGTGACAGCTCAGAAAGTGGTGCATTTTCCCAGGCAGGTGTAGTAACGGAACAGTTTTCACCCCTTGCAGCCCCACCCATTTCAACTCAAGAAACTGTCATCTCTTTCTTCCAAATAAGCGCTTTGGAAGTTTGCAGACTATTTGCGTCTCTGAAATTTTGGAACATTCAGCTGTTAAAGTGAATAATCGGTTTTGTGGTACCACCGCCATCAGCCATCAGTGACTGGGAGGATGACATGCAAAATGTTGCTGAAATCACCTATGATGATGGTAACAGGAAAGAGCCACGGTTTGGACTTGTTTGCAAGAATATAAACAGGAGAGACTGTTTGTTTGAAAATGTGTCCCCATATTTAAACAATATTTGGTGCATCTTCTCCGGCATTTTACTACCCCACCCTGCGGCCAGTTGAATACTGCAGTAATCTGCTCTAAAATGGAAGTATTATCTAAAAATGATGCAACAGGAGTGCACGGGTTCAGGCAAAGACTATGGTCAATAGACAAGCATTGACCATCATCTATTGTTACCTAGGTTTTTAAGGCTGCACATTCTCATTTGTCTGAAACTTTTGACTTCAATCAGACAGCAACAAAACAACAGGGCACCCATAATAACCACAATACTTTGGGAGATTCAAACAGGAAGTAAAATACCAGTTTGTTCAATGGAGAGAATGGATGTCTCAATTTGAGGAGCTCTTATTTTGTTGTAATATTAGATGACTTTGGACGTTATGTGACATAATCCCAATAATTCTGAGCTGTTGGAAAGGCAGATTTATTTAATATGCTTGAATTGCTCCCCCTCAATTCAAACCAAGTTATCTAAAGACTTTCATTAATAATCCAGTAATCAATGCAGTCATACTGCATAAAGTAGGCAAAGCTTTGAACACAAGTCCAAGTTCTTGATTGACATGTTGCAGAAGAGAGACGAGTAGAAATCTAGGCCTTCAGTACATCTACTTCTCTTCTCATCACAGCCATCAGCATTAAACTGCCATGATTTATAACTGCTTTTGAAACAAAGGTGGTTTGATTGATGATTGATGCCATGTTTTAATTTTACCACTTCTCAGAGTTGCTAACAAATAAGGGTTTAAGGACTCGGAGGAATAAGAGACTGAAGGTTAGGGAGTGGGCGACAGATGGGAGGCAGAGACTCTGGTCTCAGCTAAATGAGTTGTTGCTAGAATTATTGGACAAATCAATCCAGTGATGCTGCGGCTGTCTACCTGCAGGGCAGGGAGGAGGAGTTTTATGATATCAGCCTCCTAGAATGGGACTCTCTCTCTCTCTCTCTTTCCCTATCTCCCTCTCCTTTAGACACGCACCCACACACACATGCACCCACATACACACACACACACACACACACACACACACACACACACACACACACACACACACACAGACTGAAACTGCATAGGCTTTTAGGCCTGTGGTCATATTCAGAAGTGTATGATTAACAATGTTAAAGCCTCAGACTGGGATGTACTTTCTCCTTCAATATTTCTAATTTACATGTTGGGAAGACAATCTGTCATTCAATCTAAGTTATTGTTGCCTACAGGTGCTTCACAAAAGAGTGCATTGTATAGTGATTGTTTAGTGAATGGAGTGACCACAAACACAGAAACTATGAACATTGTAAATCAATTCAATTTGTGAATAGGTGTTGATTCAGCTTTATGGTAATGTTTGAAGCTGTAATTTGTGGTTTAGTGTTGTATTGGATTATATCATGTTGAAATTAAATGTAAATGACCCTGACAAAAAAAACAGCCTTCAGTATAAAGCTGTCTTATGCTGTACAACACTGCTACAAATTACAACCGCTACATTGACAATAGAGCTGAATCAGCTCCAAAGGTTTTAAGGTGGTCTGAGGTGCAGGGCTGCCGTGTTGCTCAACATTGTTAAGGTGTTTGTATTTGTCACTCAGTATAAATGAAAGGTTTCCTGAGCACGGTTTCACAATAAGAACATACCTAGCTAAAGCACAAGTCCAGCCTTGTGTTTGTTGTGCACCACTGCACTCCATCCATCCATCCATCCATCCATCCATTATGTATACAGCTTATCCTGTTCAGGGTCGCGGGAGGGCTGGAGCCTATCCCAACTGTCATTGGGCAAGAGGCGCGGTGCACCCTGGACTGATCGGCAGTCAATCACAGGGCTGACACACAGAGACAGATAACCTTTAACGCTCACACTCACACCTACGGGCAATATAGAGTCACCAGTGAACCTGACGAGCATGTCTTTGGACTGTGGGAGGAACCTGGAGTACCCAGAGAGAACCCACGGATGCACAGGGAAAACATGCAAACTCCACACAGAAAGGCCCACTTCGTCCAACCCAGGGTTCGAAGTAGGGACCACGTCGCTATCCACTGCACCACCGCGCAGCCCTCACCACTGCACTCCTTCTTTGAAAATCAAGTTTGTTCACAATTGTGATGTTTACCTAAGATTTTCAGATCTATACGTGGATACAGATCCAATCTCCAATATCCGTAAGGACTGCAGATAAAGCACATTCCGTGAGACTGCTAGCAGATATCCATGTTTGGAAGCATGCTCTAAAGCTTTTGATGTTTCTGCTAATTATCAAAGGGATTTTGTGGTCGATCAGCTGGTTGATTCAGCTTTAAGCATTCTTATACATCGCCTTCCAGCTTACTATCATTTTTTTTCATTGTATAGCACAAAGTAGAGATATACTTTGAATGTGAGACATGGGCATTAGTGGATTGAAACTGTCAATACACATGCCAAACTGTCTCTCTGTGCTCACATAAAGAGGTCTGTGGCTGTTTGATTGAAACATCCCCGCAGACTTACAGTATGCAGTTATTTGTCTTAGGTATATACAGTCTTAGGTATTACGGGCAATAGTGAAAGGATTAATTTGTCAGTCAACAAATTGATGTTGGGGGTAAGCCCGACCGTGACCCGGACCTTATTGATTAAGATGGGTGAAACTTGCTGACACAAGAGGATTGCACCACATTTCAATAACATTCGTTCTGACCAACTGCTTTCCTACCTGTCAGCTCTTTGCAGGCAGCGGGGGGGATCCTGGGAATCTTGCTGAGGCTGGAGCAATGATTCAGAAGCATTTGATTGCTAGTTTCCACAAAGAAACTTCATGAATTAGAAACTTATGGCCCGATTATCACATAAATTGCCTCGTTATTTAGATTCTACTTCTCAGCAGTGTGTATACGTGTATTATTTGTGTGTCTGAAAGAGAGGGAATGAGTCAGAAAGCGAGATCCATCCAAGATAACTCGCTCACCATTACTTATATCAACAGCGCAGATAATGCTAGTGTGTGCTTCTTTATTACCGTCATCAGTTTTATTGGTGTTGTTAATGCTATGGTTTGTTCCTCTGGCGCTCTAATGCAGAAGAGATGAGTTGATCAATCACAGCCAGATTGGCTCCTGGAGGAGAAATAACCTGCATCAGGCGGAGAGAGAGAGAGAGAGACGGGCAGAGAGAGAGAGAGATGAAAAGCAAAGAAGAAAAGGAAGGAGATATAAAAGAATGAACAAAATAATTGAACAAACAAACGGGCAGAGATGAGTTATAAGTCAAGGGAGACGAAGTGAGTGAGGAGGGGAAATAAATGGGCGGCCTTGGATTGTGTGTCCTCTGTGGGCATAAAAGTGAATTAAATTTAAGAACAAAATCAACAAGGATAAGGAAGAGTCTTTTTTTTTCTTCTTCAGTGTGAAAGGGTGAGCTTTTGTTCGGTGTGAGCCGTACCAAGATGAGAATAATGGAAAGACTGTGGCAAGAAATGAAATGAGAGCTTTTCTTTTCATTGTGCTGTGCACTAAAGTAATACCAGCACTACCAGGAGATGTTCTCATACTTATACAAACTACTGTATTTGTCCTGCTGTACCCTATTTGTTTCCCTGATGGAAACCTGGGCAGAGGACAAGATGAGTCGGCTTTTGTTTTCTTTGATGCTTTGTTGCTGCAGCCCAGTTCATCATTTTGGATGTAGGAGGGATTGTTTTGGAGTGGCAGTGTTGTTGTTTTTTTATTGCTTTATAACTGCATTATTTCAGTGGAACCGCCCTCGCGACTAAACAAATCATTTTTCTTTAACTTTCTTCACATATGGATTGGAAAAGCACAAAGTTGAGATTTTAATAGTCTCAACATAAGGGATGAATTATTGCTGTGTACGTTTCATACTGATAAAGGTGTTATTCAACGTAGAAAGTAAGGATTCTTCAATAGACCGTAATTTCAACCTGCTGACAATGAAAAATGGCTGGATTTTCACAATAGATAACACAACTGCAAAACAAGTAAACTGTCCATTTCTACTGCCTAAGGCTATGAGTGCTGGGGGCCCTTTGCCAACAAGCTACAAGCTACTGAAACTAACAGAGCTAACATTTCACTGTGTTTACGTGACAACGAGCCATGTGGAGTTTGTTTTGCATATATTTGTGCTTTGTGTTTCCCCAGTGAAGACCGGCTTGTCAGAAGCTTGTTTTGTGCAACCATCACTTTCTGTCGCCCCTTTCTGTTAGACGTCAGACCACAGTTGAACATGTAATGCAGAAGTGAGGCTGATGTTAGTGTTGGAAGGAAACAAGGAATAATGATAATAGAAAAAGTGATATCAGCTGCTGTTTGACAGTTTTCAGCAGGTGTGTGAGAGCAGGATTTAAAGAGCTGATCTGTGATCACTCAGGGAGCTGTAACCCGTAGCGGGGGACCTGTCAAGCAGATGGTTGTTGAGTACATAATATAAAATCATGTAATAAACTAGTTTAATAATGTGACATTTCAGGAGTGTGTGACTCTTAACTCTTAAAATATCTCAGGATACACTAATGTAAGGGAAAGAGGCGTTTTATTTGCAAGATCTTTTGTGCGTTATCTTTCCGAAAAATAGATCAGAAATTGGTTCCTAATGATGTAAAAATAGCCATTGATATCAGCACAATGGGCCTGATTGGAGCATCATTCCAGATACTCTAACAATCACCTCGCCTTGTAGGTGTGATATGAGAAGAAAGCTGGAGGTGATGAACAAGAAGGACAGATGCAGAAGGGAAAAGTTTGAGAGGAAAGATGGCAGGTGATGGAAGAAGCAAAGACGGAGGACTGTGGAAAAGAGAAGACAGGTGGTGATGTCAAAGAAGAGTTGTGTGAATCAGTTTAACATCTTGAAAGTAGATGAAAAAAATGATTCTCTAGCTGTTTGTCATGGTGGTTAAAAATTCATAAATTAGGAGCGAGGAGTGGTGCACAGACTGGAGAGCTAAAGAGACAGATTTGAGGAGGAGCAGAGGAGAGGAGGAGAGGGATGGCAGTATGACAGAAAAAGCCATGGCAGTATTTTGTAGTGTAATTAGAAGAGCTCTCACCCCTGGGCCGCCACTGGGGATGTTTCTGTTCTCCACTTGAGTACCTTGTTGTTTATCCGCACAGCTGTTTGAAAGACGAATCGGAACAGGAGGGGAAAAAAGTCAAAGCGTGCAGGTTGAAGACAGAGGAGTGAGGCTTCAGGGTATCATGTTTTTGAAGGAAATCCGCACACACCTGTGGAGCTCTCTCTATCCCTGCTGTGTTCTGCCAATACTCATCATCTGTTATGTGCACATACATTAGATTTGAGAATGCATATGTGCTGTATGCAGCCCTCTCTAGCTACATTATGTTTCTACTTATCTGTATGTAGAGCCCTTCATGCCTCACTGGAGCCATCACATTAGCTTAGCAGATATTTTTGTGTAGCTGAAGGACCAGGTGAGCCGCTTTGTGTTCCTGCCCCCTCTTTCATTTTAGCTGACCAAGTTACCGCATGGTTATATCCACATCCGCATTATGCAAGAGCAAAAGTTGCACAAGGAGGCTTACATAAGTATAACAGTTGTTTTTACAACCACTATTTTTAAACAGAGATGCATGTATTAAAATGCATCCTCAATAGTGTCCTTGAGGCTGGGCAAAAATTGTTTTGTAACTCCGGTGAAATTATTATTATAATAGTGTAATATTTGCCATGTACTAATGACAACTGTATTGCTTGTGCATACGCTGAAGAGCTTGATAAGCTGGGAAGATGGTAAATAGCAGGTTATGGTGTGCTAATGGTTTCCTCTGTGCTTGCCCATGCATCAAATTGCTTGTTTGGGAAATGAAAGTGATCCTCTGTAATAAAGGTGTCTTCACTCAGCACTGTGAATTCAGAAAGTACATAGGACACTTGTGAGTTAACTCTACATTGTTTTTTGTTTCCTCTCGGTGTGAACCATAGACCATATAAAAAGATGGGCGACATGACAGCTCCCTTAAAGTGAAGCAAAAACCTCTCTATCGCCCCCTGCTGACTGGCTGCAGTATAGCTCATAAAGCCCGCCTCCTCCATGTTAACAGATGGGACATGAGTCAAACTATAAAATCACAATACATGCCAAATAAATTTTTCTCAAACATGGTTTCTGTCATTATAGTCAGTTCTTGTCATGCTGATTTTCTGAAGTTTATTTTTAATTAGTTACTTGATGCTGTAAAAAGTGATGATTGACAGCTCTGTTGACAAATACGGCTCCTGCAGCCGATCTGTTCTGGATTAGCAGAGTAGAGGAGGAACAGTGAGAGGAGACGTAACTAAAACAATCACTACAGTCGTTGAAGTTTCCATATCTGTGAACGTTAACCTCAGACCAACACAAAGAAGCTGTTCTGTTGTTAAATATGCTGAAGTGCAGGATCTTTGCCGTTTTTTCCGGTGGGTTAAGTTTGTGTTTTAGTTATCGAAAGTGACTATAGCAGCTCCACCCGCTGATCTCTACTGCGCAACTCTGGCTCCGCCCCGGGGCAATTTTGGCATCAATCTTGTACAATAAGAGCAGATGGAGACGCATCTTCCATCTTTATATACAGTCATTGGTGTGAACCTTAAAATATGTAGAACATAAACTGCAGCAAGTTGATTTGAGCATTCACTGATTGTCAATACAAAGGATTGGACTTTTGTTATACTGAACATAAAACCAAAGAGTTAGTGTGCTCAAAGCTCTCTCTATCATAGCTGACAGCTTTGTGCTTCACATTTTCAGTGAGAATGAACAAAAAAGGATCTTAAATCTTAGTGAGCCGGACAGACCAGCAGAAGGGTGTGATAAAGTAAGTGTCAGGTTGTTCAGATGTGGAGTGTACTACTGCACAGGGAAAGTGAAGCTGCAGAATCACATCTTATTCGGTCTCTCCTTTTTTTCTTTTCCTCTTGTCACTGATTTTCTTTCTGCTGCAAGTGGAGATAAATGAATCTGAGACTGAACATCATTTACTACAAGATTACTTCAAGAAAAGAAGTAACCCCGCAGTAAAAGGGTAGTCATCACCATAAGGTTGTAAATTAACTTTTTAAAATGTCAACATTACCAGCTGCTGATGGATGAATCTTGAAATTCACCAGCCAATATAAATTCATGAATGGAGTCTAAAAATCTTCCCGCCACTTTGATGTTTCACCACCATTTGGCTGATTGCTGGCGCCAATTTCCTACCTCGTCCTCGTTCTTCAAAACACCACTTTTCTTACTTAATTAAATAATTAATTTTTAATTAATCCAGTTAAAACATACACGGAGTGTACTAAAAGTCTTGTCACTATTTCCCAAAGCTTCAAGATGGGGAGCTAAGAGCTCTGATTTCAAACCCTATACATCCGATACAAATCTTAATAACACCGGAGGCCACAAGAGGAAGAGATGCTGTAAATCAAGACTGAATATATATTGAAGTAAAATGCACCCAGTCCAGAGCCATACCTTTTACACAGTATTATTTCAGGCCTGGACACAGACTGTAAAGTCTCTCCTGCCTCTCACAGTGTGTGTGGCTATAAATAAAAGTTGTGCTGAAAAGGAATGGTGCTGTTTGGTTTTTTTTCTGATTCTACATCAGTACCTTCCGGGGGCGCACAACGAGAAAGGTCAAAGGAAAAAAGATTTGATGTTATACAAGCGTCTGTTTCTTATACAGACAAAATGTTGGTGTCCTGCTTACACCTACATTACCCGCCTTCTCCTCACCGAGAGACCAGAAAACAAATAGGGCTACAGAAAATAAAACCACACAGCAAGTTTGGAAAGAAAAGGCAATTCATTCATTGAAAAGTACTCTCTTTAAGTTTTATAAATGATTATTATCTTGTTGCGTATCCCAAATCCATCTTGTACAATAAAGCAATCCTTTATTATGCAGCAGCTTATAAATACTAGAAATCCTTGGAATTAACCAATCTCTAGACTAATTCTAAGCCCCCTGATCCATGTTCAAATTACCTTTAATTATGAAAACACAGTTTATTTTCTAGGAAGCAAATCCCCTCCAAACAATTATCATCATTTCTAATGCAACGCTGATAAATAGCAGAGCATCTTCTTGCACATTGCTTGGCCTCTGACCTGAGAAACGCTAATTAAACAGTGCTGCAGGTAAGGTTATAATGTGTTGAGCTATAAGAAGGGTTAAGAAGCTTTGAACTCCCTTTTGCTTTACTTTCCTTGAAACAGGCAAGGACTGATATCTTAGGACTGCTGCAGACTTCTCATTGGTCAGAGGGATTTCCATACGAAAACACGCAAACCCCAAAGACAAGGCTTTGTTCGCCAAAACAAAGCCGTTTGTTCAGTATACTACAAGGCCTGTTAAAATACGAAGAGACATTAATATGGGCGGCCATTACTTCCACCTCAGAGCCCCATAATGCACCACACCACTGTTCTCTGCAGTGTATTACTCCAGGCTGTTCTTACATCCAGCATTATGATCTCCACAAAAAATCCCCAGCAAGAGGGATATTGATTTCCTGTGTTTTGACAAAGCCCTGCTGAACACGGTGCTTTGCCTTACTCCAGCTGTGTATCTACCTGACAAGTTCACAAATACAGCATGGCTTTGGCTGGAGGCCCGTCAGGTTAGATTGGAGAGAGAAAGATTTCAGGCAGATTCCACTGAGGAATGAAGTGAGCTGTGTTGGGAATGATGAGTCTTAGACTTTTTACCAGACTTGTACACACAGGAGGACAGATAATAATATATGGAGAAAATGCTGAGGTAGTCACAATTAAAACCATGGATGCACAAATGGGTCATATTTAATAGACAAAGATATTTAAGAGGTGTAGAATTTATGTGTATTTCCAAAGCATCATGGCTCAGACCCCCTGACTTTACCTGTGCAAAATGTGCAGGTATATTTTTCTTATGAGCTACTAAAATACATCAAGAGAGACGTGTGCAGTTTATTTGGGGCTGATTGATTTGTTACCTAATCCGACTCTGCTTTTCATTAGTGCTTTTCATCAGTTATTCATCCTCCAAGTCTCTCCTTATTCATCATTTTTCTACCCCCTGTGGTTGTGGCTATTAATATTACGGTTTTATCTCTGTCATGTATCTCAGCTGTCTATATTAAGACATTTTAAGGGGGTGTTTTTGGTTATTGATTATGAACTGTGGAGTTTGTTTCAAATTAGCTTTCCAAGAGGACGTCTTTCTGTCAATGAAGGTGAACACGTTAAATAAGATGAAGTTTAGTGCTGAGCTTTAACATTCCTTTAGCTAAACGTTGATCTGATATATAGTTCATCGCTGGGAGCAGGAGCATGTGCTCTAACAGAATGCATTCAGACAAAGCTGCTTGTCAGTTTCAGTTTTCTTTTTTTTTTTGTATGAAATACAAGAGATCCGGCTATAATTGAAACAGAGAATGGTGTCCTTGAAATACAAGCACTCATAGTGTTGAAGAAGAATCACATGAATGAGGCAGGAGAGCAAACATTTAACCTGTGTTTAACATTCGCCCATTCACGGTGAAAGGAAACGCACTGTCCCAGGGCAAATCTATTCTTACATAATCTGAGTGGTTCTGCAAGAGTCCCTGTAAATTTGGCTGTGAATGTCAAGGAGCATCCCCCGCTCAGATCTGTTATTACAGTGCAGATTACACTCGCCTACAAGATCACAGACAACACAAGTGGAAGTTGCTTTAACACCTGGCGTGGTACGTACAGAACCATGTTAGGTTCTACACTGCCGTCCAGTGTGTGACAGGGGCCTTAGCCATTTTCCCCCGGTAGCCATAATATGTAATATAGTTATACTACCTATAAATAAAGGCTTGATATATATGTGGATATGGTAATCCAAGAGTATTCCCTAGTTTTTGTAAATTCCATGTACATGATTTCACGCTGAAGCTTCCTGATTTGCATTAAGCCAAGGTCAGATGCATGAGTCCAGGGAAAAGGAATATTTCACAAAAATGCTGCTGATCTGACAATGTTTACCTTAGTGTCAGTTGGCACCACTCTTAATATGTTTCAATAATGCTGTAATGGTGCTGTGAATTAAACAGTACATGGCTTCAGTAACTGGGAGGAGTGGAGACAAGTGCGAAGTAGCATTAGCTGCTAATGTTCCCATGACTGACTCGTGTTGACTTCTGGAGCCTATCCCAGCTGTCATTGGACGAGAGGCAGGGTTACACCTGGACTGATCACTAGTCAATCACAGGGCTGACACATAAGTAGGGCTGGGTTTTGATAAGGATTTCTCAATTCGATTCCGATTCACAAGGTCCCGATTCGATTCCCGACAGCGCTTACCGCTGCACCACCATTCAGCCCTAATAAACCTCCAGAGCACTGAAAGAGCTTGGCAAAAAGGTAAACAGTGCGACCACTGTATTCCTCTTACCATATTGAAAGCGAAAGAGAGGGAGTGGAGGGACGGATTCACATATAATATTCACTCATGTCAGCCCACAGGCTCCTCATTGAGCCCACATAATGACCCTCACATGTCTCCCTCTCTTACTCTGACATATAATCCCAGAGCCTTGATTGTGTTGTTGTGATCATGAGACTTTAATAAATTGCCTTCATTTTCCCTTTTCTCCGAAGGCTTGGAAACCATGTGGCAGTATTGCATTCACATTACACAATTATTGGTTGGACTCTTACAAAGGGAGCCAAGTTCAATGTTGCATATATGAGATGTATCAGCATTATGTACCACTAGGTCCTCACTCTGAAAGGGCTCTTGTGCTTACATAAAATGTCATGTTATAATAACATGAACATGACTGACAGTGAATGTGTGGCAGTGAAGACAAAAGGAAGTTGCTGTAGGTCACAGAAACAATGAGGAAAGACACATCCATCATATCGAGCTTGAGAAAAACTTAGTAACAAAGCAGTATGAACAACAAAGCAGTGTAAACATTAGTAGTGTTTGGCTAAAATGAATTCCACTCAGTAGCTGTACTGGAGTGAATAGCAGGGTCTTTTTGAGGTCATGAAAATGTTCCAGTTTCCAGTATTTTAGAGCACTTTAACTCATTTAAAAGTCGAGATTAAAAGTTAATACTTGACCTTGACAACAGCGGTTCACAGTTGTAATGGAAATGGATTTAGTGGTTTTATTTATGCAGATGGGAATACTTTGTAAAAACTAAAGTAGAATACCTCAATACACTTAGTATGTCTAATCCAGCTGGAGATGTTTTGAAGCTGAACAGCTGTACATTAAGAAACAATGAACTGTGGATAACTGACAGCTGGGTTTGACTCCTGCACTGTGACCCTCTGGGATAAGCAGTTGCTAATACATGAATGAATGTGTGTGTGTGTGTGTGTGTGTGTGTGTGTGTGTGTGTGTGTCCATATACTTTTAAATTAGATTATGTTTTATGGATCTTTGGTAGGAATGCTGCTCAAGGACCCTAAAGCAGTCAGATGCCTCCCAAGGATTTGAACCCACATATCATCTGGGTAGTGTCCTTACTGCACCACCCTTCAGCCCATATATCTTTCAGAGTACTTCTTCAGTGGCCTTGTTCTCCTTTAACTCTGAACACCTCATACCACTCACAACTTCAACTTCTTTACCTCGCTCTTTTTTAAAGTAGTTGCTACTTCTTCAGGCGAAATCTAAGACCAAGTCCTAAGACTTGTGCAGGTGTGTGGGTTTATTTGTATGAAGCAGCTCTGTGTTTCTGGTCCCATTTTAAGTTGCTGTTAACATCACTATAACTCCTGTGACCATGAATACAGAGAGAGAACTATTCAACCACCTGCCTCCATTATTCACCTGTAGGTCAGACATCATTGAAAAACATAATACACACAAACACACTTGGCCCTGAGCCCCCGTCCCTTCTCCAAATGAACTTCTTCTAATGTGCATTCATTTAATTGTACATCTGTCACATAGATCATACATTACTTGAACTTGAGATTGTGTGTGTGTGTGTGTGTGTATTTAATGTTAATGTAATTGTCAGTGTGTGTGATTTATGTCCTCATGTATTCAGACACTATGGGTGCGGTAGTGATAAGCCGAGGCTTTAATGCGCTTCTCAAAGTTAAGCTTTATACAAACCTTGTTGAGTGACTAATTAGTCTGTTATTGAATTATGGACATAGTCAATGCACTGTTTCTGCATGAACTGAGCAGATATGTTACTGGGCACAGGAGCATCACGGACACCCTGGTTTACTCCCGAGACCTGAAATAATCAGTCTATTAATAGCTTTGCTAATACATATAAACTTCTAGAAAACAAGTCAAAAATAGCAGAAACTCAGAGCTTAACTGTAAATATTTGCTGGTTTTGTCTTCTGTGATTGTAAATTGAAAGTCTTTGGGTTTTAACAAACACGATATAAGACATTCAGGGACATTATGATGTGCTCTTATATACCTTTTATGCTACATGATTACAAATCAATCAATCGAGTAAAGTAATAAATAGCCGTTTAAAGTAATAATCTCAAAGATTTTCGTGTAAATAAATGTCTGTTAATCTATTGCCAAATGATTTAACACAATGGTGATTGAGCCTATGGCCCACTGATGAAAGCCTTTGCATTTGCAGTATTACAGACTGGGTGTCGGTGGTGACTTTCGTGGGAAAAATCACAAGCAGCGCTCAGTTAGTGACGTGTTTTCCATCAGCCAGCAGTGGTTGGTCTGTCAGAGAGGGTAGGCGGAGCTAAAACATCGTAAAGCGGCTGCTTCTCCGGTCTCTGCAAGTGTGGCGAGTAAACAGTAATCTACTATGGCTGAACAAACAAAGAAAAGATGGATGACTACAGATACAACTTCAAAAATAAGTGAAAATCCAAAGAAAAAGAAACTAATTCGACGCTCAGATGAAGACAAACAGTCTAAAAAGGAAAGCGACCGTCAGCGAGGAAAATCAGGAGTTACAACCGGAGCCAACCGTGGACGTCACACATGCAACACTGTCTGGATATCTGGAAAGTGTGCTCCCGTAATTAACGTTTATCGCCAAAGGTGGCGCCAAAGAGAACGAATCTGAGATCTTCGAGATTACCACTTTAAATTCAGAAATGCTTAAAAGCATGCACAAAGAAATTTAATGACACAATTGAATCATTTTTTAAAGAAAAAAATATTAATATATCTATTAATCATGTAAGACGTAAATTCCCTGGATCCATCTTTGTTAAAGTTTATGAATTTACCCTGTATGTGAAGTAAGATTGGACTTATTTGACAGGATATTTCCCCTGCTCTTTTACAGGAACACCTCTATAACAGCCAAGTAGAAAAAGTAGGAAAGCAATAGCAGGAACAGAGTCAACAGAAACAAAAACACAACAAAAGAAAACAGAAACAAAAATAGCATAAACTGTGTTGGGATTTTTTGGGTCATTTTATAGAAAGAAAAAAGAGACTAATTGATGCTAATATGCAGATTAAATGGTAGTTAAAGAGATTGTTACATGCAGCCTTTCTTTCTCGTGTAGCTCAATTCTTTCTTGGCTGTCCTAAAACTCAGCACAACAAAAGATTCACAAATGTGATAAGTTTTGAAAGAGCTTAAAGTAGTGTGCCACTTGTCACCATCTTAATCCTGCCATGCTGCTTATCCATCTGTAATGAGAGACGCCCGTCTTCCAGGAAATCTCTGCAAAAAAAAACCCGACTCCATTCTGTAGGGGAAATTGAAAACATTATTTCAGTGCATCCACACATAATGATTCTTTCCCCCAAAAGCTCTTCACACTCTGTCCTTTTGCTCTCTGTCTCCTCTGTGGAACACAACCATTCACTGTGCCTCCCTCCATGGCAAAATCGTGTGAGTTATTTTCAGCTGCTGAGGAATTTAACTTACTGTAGGGTATAAAGGAATCTGCATGAATGTCAAGCTTGAAACTGAGAAACGCTTTCAGTTGGATCAATGTATCCTCAGCCTTCTCTGCTGCACAGCTGGTGTTAGGCATGTGTCTGTTGCCGCAGGAGGAGGACAGCTCTTGGTCAAAGATGAAATACATGTTTGTTTAAAGTAACTGCAGAGTTAACATAGTGATAAGATGTTACAGGGTGTCACTGTGTATTATCAATACGGCTATTGAAGAAGTCTGATGTTTGACTTTGACCAGACACACGCACAGATTCATTAACATATGCTTACACAATTTATTCTCAAGTGTTGCATAAAAGCTGCCGACCCTTCCTGAATACTTTTGCTCATGAATCAATTACAAAATAGGCCAGTTACGTAAGACGTTGTTGCGTCATAGTGTTTGTGGATTGCATTTTGAGGGGCCTCTCAGGTCTGTGATCACATATTTACACACATCTGATGCATCTGGGCTGCGTGAACAAAGGTGCTTCCACGTTTGTTCATGTGGAATTTAACAGGAGCGTAGCTGCAGGTATCTCACCCTTACCTCAGCCAGTCCCAGGTTAGCACCGCTGTCTTGTATCCCTCTGTACTTAATAAAACATCATGTCTGTCAGGGAGAGAGAACCTGTCTAAAGGTAGGAGAGAGGAAGAAGTATGGAGGTGTGAAGGGAGAGATGATGTCTGTCTGACGTGTAATTAGCACTTAGTCTTTTTCAGTGAATCCAATGAGAGGTAGAAACCTTTTTATCTCCCGGTATTAGACAGAAACGGCTCAGCGATCAGTGTAATTATCATCAGATCCTGTTAGTCAGAAACACGATGATCAGTGTAATTATCATCAGATCCTGTTAGACGAAAACAATTTGATCTCTCTTTTTTAAGCCTGTCTTCCTCTGTACCCCTCCTCGTTCCCTCAGTCATAGCCTGTACAGTTTTTATGCATGCCTTAATCTTGTTTTCATGAAAGAACATCAAAAGTCACAGCAGTTCAGTCTTTTCCCCCCGATCTGATTCTCTTTATCTTTAATAATTATTGAATCTCGTTATTATTCTGTCTGGGTTTTAATTGGGTCACCCAAGAGGCAGAGGAAGAACATATCCAACTACATCTGATATTACAATAACAATGAACCATCTCTGAAAACTAACTGTAATGATTAGTTATTGTAAAAGCAATAAAAGCATTGATCAGCCTTTATAGGCCTTTACACAGTACACATTTTTCATAGGAGAACCACAGATAGTACTGATATCATTAAGTGGACATTTTAGCAGGTGTTTCCGGAGAAGGCTACCCAGATCCATTCATCCATCCATCCCGTTAGCTTATTCTCTAAATGGTTGCATCTAAGCTGTCATTGGCAGGAGGTAGGGTACACCTTTGACGGGTCGCCTGTCAATCACAGGGCTGACATATAGGGACAGACAACCATAACACTCACACGGGCATTTTAGAGTCATCAATTAACCTAATGAGCGTGTCTGTGGACTGTGGGAGGAAGCATGTATATCTGCAGAGAACCCACGCATGCACGGGGAGAACCTGCAAACTCCACACAGAAAAATCCCCACCGGCCTAACTGGGCCACCCTCATGAAAGATTATTTTACATCATTATACATTATCAACCAGTTCTAGTGCTGACCGCCGTCTGCTCAGCTATGACGCTCTGCTACATGTACTGCAGACGTCGGGAGTATTTTAAACTATGTAGTCGGAGCTCCTTTCTCCTGGGCAGATCATCGTTTTGGAAACATATGAGCTGATAGGATACATCTGTTGTAGCCAATATGGGCTGGTATATCAGCAGATTGATTTTGTGGGTGGGCTCTATAATTTATCAGATGAAAACAGCCGTGGTGGTGTCCAGGGATGTGTAGTCACCATAACACAAACATACAGATGCAAAGGAGAGAATAAGTAAAGGTAATAGAAATCAGCTCCGGCTCCCTTGTAGTAAATGTTCTGAGGAACCTAATAATTTTTAAACCATGTCATGAGTTAAAATTGCCATGACAATAAATTAGAAAAGTAAATATAAAATACATGTGCTAAAGTCAATCAGATAGCAGTGCGACTACTCAGAGATCTGGAACAGTTCTCATTGAGAGTGTATGTAAGGATTTTCTACAAGCACTACACCATGGACAGTACAGTGACATCAGTGTGACGCCAAAGCGGAGGCAGAGACTGATGGTAAAGAATTCCTTTTGTTCTAGGAAATCAATGATAGTCTTCTCTCCATGATGCATAGCCACTGATTCACCGATTGATTTTCCATGTGTGTGTGCATTCAAACAGAGACACATTGATGCATCCAGGTGCAGAGCTGTGTGTGTTTACTGTATTAACATTCCTTTCAAATAGCCTGGTTTACTCACAGGCTGAGAATAAAAGCCCATCACGTTGATCTCCCTGTGGCGATATCTATCTTCCTGCTCAGCAGAATCCTCACTCCCCATTGGTTTGTTAAGGAAGGCTCATAAGCATGTCAAAGACGCACTGTTACCTCTGTCACCTGGTATGCTGTTTACTGCTGGATTTTTTTTATTTATCCCTTCCTTGCTAAAGAGATGCTCAGATTCAAGTTTTCCTTCCAGCTGGAGGAGAATTCTCTGCCAACAGCAAACACTGTTGCTGCTATTGTCAGGACAGATTGGATGTGGATGTTTACATCACATAATGTAACTTAGTGAATGGTTATTATGAGAAAAGGTCAACCACTCATAGAGGTGAACTGTGGTGATAAACTGTTATGATTCAGGCAAACGATGAAGCTGTATTTGTTCTGTTTCGGGCTGCACAATATAACGATTTCACAGATTATCCGATAAATGATCTTTTCCATGAATATTAGGCTGATAGTGATGTTAATCATTTTATTGCAATACCCTTACAGACCTGTTAGTGATCTTAATGACACTGATTTATTAGTCTGTGTCCTGATTTACACTCTGCTGTTCTTCACAAACACTTGAGACGGAGATTAATTGAATCTAATTTATATCACACACCCCAGCTCCTGTCAGAGTCCTGTGTAAAGATGAATACATCATAATAGTTTCTTATTGAATGGCTTTTAATGGTGTTTTGATCTTGCCTTCACCTTATGAAGAAGTCGTCCGTTACACCCTCTTAATTGCTCCCATGCGATGAATTCATTTTTATGTTTAAAAGGTAAAGGTACCTTTTGATTCTGGTTTGTCCAAAATGTCTAAATATGTATTCCTGCTTGTGCCTGGGTGTTGCCTTTGAAGCTTGATTGACAGGTCATTAGGTTAATGAGCTAGTTGCAGCTGAGGACGACCAACTGGCAGACTTTGAAGTCTTCAGCTCTGCAAAGAATATTTGAGAGAAAGACTTGTGGATTTGGCTGATTCTGCATGATCGAAATATTCCAAGGAACTTTTTCCAAGTGAGGAGAAAAAAAAAGCTGATTTGTATGCAGTATGAATTTCAGCCAGGACTGCATACAAAACAAACTGGATTGGTAAACAAGTTATGAGTGCAGGAGGTGTTTCAGCGGCTCCATTGTGGGATTTTGGTGGGGCTCAGCTGCAGGTGGGTTTTACCAAATACACTGGAAATAAACTGGGAATTGGCAGTGCTTGGCATTTTGAAAATGTATCCCGTTAAAGCTGGAGTAAGGTAACATGTAGCTAACATGGCCATGTTCTTCTGTTATGAAATAAATACAGAGTGAAATACAGACCTTGGTTTGCCATTTTGCCTGGCTGTGGTTGTTGTTGATGCTTTACCACGTGACTTTTGTTGTCATGTAGGGCCTTGAGGTCTCTCCACGGTCTCCGTGTTCTTTGCAGCTGATGGAAATCAATCCAGCAGGGCCACACATGTACACCTACATGCATGCAGATTCAAACAAGCAAACAGAAGTTTCCTTCACACTTAATGCTGCATGTTTTTCGATATATAAATATATATTGATAGAGATGTCCGACCTGATTGAGAGTCTTAAATTTCCATGTCTGGCTCCTTTTCTAATTGAGCCTAAGAGTATTTAAAGCCCTGACTAATCACTGAGCCGTTTGGGGAATTGGCTTGAACGTACCAACCAACATCTTTTCAACTGCTGCTCTGAAATTATCTAATCTGACCTGGCAGCTCTTAATAGCTTCTGATTTATAATCCTTTCTCACAGCGGGCACCTCAGTCTGGGCTATCACATTAGAGAACTACGGCATATTAATTAAGACTATAATTGATCAATTAGCTGCTGCGTGGAGGATAAAGCAAGCAAGCGTAAATGTGAGGAAGAACATGTGGCTTAAATTGAATACCTTTCATGTTTCACTGTATTATACTGGGAATTCATATGTTGTATGTTGACAGAAAAGACCAGAAAGAGTGTGCGTGAGGAAAATGAAACTCTATGTTAATGGTGTTGCACAGGTCTGTCCTTGGCTTATTGCTGTCTCTAGCTGTTTCCCTGTGGTCTTGTATTCCCTCTGGAGTGGCTTATATAACCCCATTAGAGCCTTTGCTGATTCTTGGGCTGTGTAATTTACAGTTTTACTCCCTGTTGTGCTACTTTGTGTCCTTCATCACCCTCTGCACCTGTGAAGCATTACCAAGCTCAGGGATTCTCTTATCAATGCCTTTGTTCCCAGCAGAGCTGGTAATGAATGTGGGAATTTGAGCTGGTTGAAATGGAGCATCTCCCCATGGGAAAGGCTTAAGTTTTAATTAGCAAAGTTAATGGGCCAGAGTGGGATCAACAGAGTGGGAGACAGCGATGCAAAGGAAAAAAAGTCTCCCATAGAAGCTAATGAGACTGCTGAATCTGATGTGTGTAACCACAGAAAGATTTATTAGAGGAGTGGTTGTGCCACAGGATGACAGCCAGCCACGTCTTCATCCTTTTGTAGTGGAAACAAAGCCTTACATAAAACTAATGTGAGGCTCTCTCAGGATGGTGGCTTTCATTTGGGGATATCTGTCTCTTTGGAGAATGAGCCCTGGCTCTTGATCTGCATTAATCTACCTTAATCTCAGATGATTACTCATCTGAGTTTAGACAGTCAATGTTATCACTTAGGTAACCTAGTTAAGGTAGATCGTATTAGATGTGACTTATCTTGCCAATCTCTCTCTCTTCTAAGTGGGCAGCCGTGGGACCAGCATCGGTTACATAAGCGCTGTTTTCAGCTGATGGCTATGTACCCTGCTTTTAATGATTTATAACCCACTAGTGAGTATCAGCCCTGCTGCACCTGAGCGTTGCAGAGCAAAGGCAGCCTCGAGTTCCTTTCAATCTCTAACCCCATAATGGCAGTCCTATCCTTGTTCTATTCCTAACTGCATACAGGAGTGAGCACAAAACTTTTAAAGTAAAGTTTGCCACAAGCCCACTAAGAGGAAACAATGGGAGACCGACATGAGGGAACCGCTGGCAAGAAGCTACTCTCCCTTAACTGGAAATAATAAAGGGAAAGTTAAACATTTACTGTAGAGGGAATTTGTGATGGAGGGGGGAAGAAGAGCTGGTTAGATTGGTGAAAGTGTAGCTCTGGGCCCAGAGTGATAGATCAGTGAGAGCTGCCAACACTCCCCTGCCAAGGACCAGACAACAAAATGAATTCTGTGCCGCTGAAATTGTGTGTTTATTTTTTAGTTTGGAGACATGGAGCGGTTTTTCAAAGCGTTGACGTTTGACCCTTTCACATTCACATGTGCTCACTAACAATTCTCAATATCCAACACAATGTGAGAACGCACAGCTTTAACGCGATGCTGCATAATGTACTCTATTCACCCAATCTGTTCTTTGGCAGGTCTCCGCGTGGAAGTCTTCAGGCAGCTCACCATGGTGCAGGAGAAGAATGATGGGATAAACAAAGACATGGTCCTTCCACCAATGCAGCAAAATAGACCCGCTGTAAGAACACTGTCTGCATGACTCTTTCCAGCTGTCATCTCCCATTTTCTCAATGTGAAATAATGTCAGACACTTTGTTCTTCACAATCACGAGAGAACATGCGCCACCCCATGTGATTACTTCTGTTTGATGTTTACCAAATCACAGGATGGGATTTATCTGTGGGTCGTTCTAACACAACATTTTTAGGAGCACTTTAACATTTCAAGAGATATACCAATTTGCTTGTTTGCAGTTAAATGTAAAAACTGATAGCAGTCTCATGTCTGTGTGTTAAAAATGGAACTGGATCCTGGGGCCAATTAGCTTAGCTTTGGATAAGGACTGGATGCAGAGGGAAGCAGCTAACCTGGTTCTGTCACGAGTCCAGAAGCATACCAGCATCTCTGGACCTCGAGAATCACCATGCTATATCTTTTTTGTTTAATCCATAAACGTTTTCTGGTTTTACGTGGAGTTTGGTGTGACACAAAGTGGCTCAAAGTCAGTGAAAAAAAGGAAATCACACAGGGAATAAACCTGAAACTCTACATTTATTGTAAAATAAGCACAATTATGATAATTAAGTAGGTCAGTCATGCATGCAGTCCTGGAGTCTTTTTGTCATTGTAAGATGGTTGACACACTTTGGTTTTTCTGAAGTACATTTCTCCTCTTTAACCACAAATAGATTCTCTTTATATTTTGTGTATATGCACTAGTGTATATGTGTGAAGATTAAAAAAAATGAGATACCATTTCCCCCTGCTTTACCACTTCCCCACTCTGTCTCCAAACATTAATGATCGTCAACTGTCAAACTTATGGCAAGTCTTTATGACGTTCATGTCTGATAATTATTCGTATTTCCTTTGATACGTATTAATGCGATGCTTTGTGGCAGCGAATGGCTCTGTTGTCCAAAAACACCAGAAAGGACTCGCAGACTACTCGGTCATTAATGAAGGGATCGTCCAATCAAGAGACCCATTTTGTCATAGTTAGTTTGTGGCAGAAAAAGACGACTTATTTTGCACACAGACATGAGAGGTGTTAATCATCTTCTCTGAGTCTGGTCAACAAAGTGGGAACGCTTATGTCCCAAAATATTGACCCTTCTTCAACACGTAGGCTGGAGTGTGGTTTTAGCCTTATAACACTTAAAGTTTGTTTCCTATGTGTATCATGAATTGGTTCTGCTTCACTTTCTTCCTTGATTCATTTCCTTGAACTAGTCGTCTCATTTAAATAATTGATAGTTTGTTTCGATGTTTTGTCATCTCACTAATGTTTTGTCTCTAAATCGACCTTTTCTTGGCAAGGAACTGATTTAGTCAGCTGCTCTGTTTTCTGCAATCCATCATCATCATTCAGATAAAGGAAAGTTTCATTGATTCAACAAGATTCATTAGCTCGCTTTGGATGAACTGTGTGATCGGTCTAAATCCTACTTAACACTTGTCAGGCACAATAACGGCCCACACAAGCACACAGTGCATGTTAATTAATGAGTATCTTTGCTGTTTGTTTTCTTAACACAAATATTTGTAAAAGTGACCACCAGTCGACCTGCTGCAGGAGACCTTAGGTCTGCTTGATTAGTATACAGTACACATTGTGGCCTGTGGTTCAGTGCAGGAGCTGTGTATACCTGATGTGCACTGATTGCCTGATACTGGGTCTCATATGGGCCCTGTATTAATATTTACTGCACCGCAAGTTATTGCATGCTCCCGTGGATTCAGAGTTAACCCAATTACAGCAACAGAGGGTTCATAACAAAAGCAAATGAGATCAAGAGCAAAGAATCAAAGCATTTAAACCGTTTTTTTTTAAACTTTTATTGTCATGTTCTGGTATACTTCTGAAGACGATGGTGAATTCAAATGTAGCTCAAATACGTAAGCATGGGTGGAGGCTTTTTGGAGCTCTTGATTTAAACTGTTCTGCTGTGAAAACAGCTTACTCAAATACGCTTTAGAAGCTACTTTGTTAAAGTAGGTGGAATAATGTATTTTGTTTTGAGGATGCATTGCTTTGTGTAATGGTGTCTTTGATCCTAACGCTCTGCTGTCAAATCAGTTCTCTGCGTGTCTTAGTCCTTCTCAGGCTCATGTTTACATGTAAAAATAGAAATTAGAGATGCACGATATTGGATTTTTTGCCGATATCTGATATGCCGATATTTTACAACTCATTTAGCCGATTACCGATACCGATATTTTTTTCCCGCACACCTAATTGCAGAGATCATCAACTCTCTTCTGTATTGGAATTAGCGTACAGTATAATGGTGATACTCTTATCACATTTGTTACAACGGTCGGGGTGACGGGTCTTGAGATGGTTAATCAAGTTTGTAGTGTTGAAAGACTTTGCCTTGGCTCCTCCTCGCATCACCGAAGCTGAGCAGTCATTGCAAATAGCACTTTTGCGATCTATTGCGGACACTTTGAAAAAACTGACATTTTGGCTTCTAACTCTCTCATGCTGCAGGTAGACACAAGTGACGTCATCACGCTGCGCTGCGCAGGTCTTCTTCGCGCCGGGGACATTGCGCCGAGGTCGGGCATTTAATCAAGTATGCAGCAGCCCATTATTTTATCGGTTAATTATCGGCGTGTTGGTAGATATCCGATAGTTCATTTTTAAGCCAATATCGGCCGATACCGATAACGTGCCGATAATATCGTGCATGCCTAATAGAAACCCTGAGATTGATGTGTCCAAGAAACCAGCTTTCTCCAGGAGGAATTCTGGGAAATTGTGTTTCTCTTATTTTCTACGGCAATTACAGAAACAAGACTAACTTAAAGTTATTTTAGCTAGGTTTACCTCATAAACTGGCAACTGAGTCAATTTGGTTACAAAAACATGCAGATGTGACACCTTGTTTAAATGTTTTTCCTTTCCTTTTAGTTGTCATGGGGATCGAAGATCAAGAAAAAAGTGAGGACGGTGCCTCCCTGTCTGGGAAAGTTCAGACCCACTGTAGGCCAGTGCTGCCACCAGTGCACCCCAGACAGTCTGGTGAGTGTGCTGCAGGAATGGGAGGAGAAGGTTAAAGGAGAGGAAGCAGAGGAGAGTTAAGGTTGAAATGAGACTAATGAAATGAGAGGGGACGGCTGTATGTTGATAGCTGTAAACAAATCTAATTTGTGCTGGAGGTTTGCTTCCAGGAAACCGAGTATTCCATACTGACCTTGCCTGACACATGCATGACTCATACAATGTGCAGCTTTATCGCACGACGCCACAGATGTCCCAAGTTTTTTAGCCTGCGTTACCACAGGAATGTCTGTTGACTGAGATTTAAACCACCAGCCCATGACCTCCACATCCAGCATCTTCCCCTGTAAGATCATCTGAGACCAACAACCCCAACAGCTGTGATACAATTGCACATTATAAGGAGCCTTTCATTATGACCAGCCCAGGGCACACCTGTGTAATTATCATGCTGTGTAATCAGCTTCTTAATATGGCACACAGGACAGGTGGATGGATGATCTAAGCAAATAAGTGCTCATAAACACAGATTTAGGAACATTTGTGAACAAAATTAGGGGGAAATGAGCCTTTTGTTTGCACAGAGAAAGTCTGAGATCTTTTTATTTTAACTCATGAGGAATGAGAGCATAAACAAAAGTATTGATTGTTGTTCAGTGTACTGTGTAATTAACTTGATTGTGTCCAATAGAGCTCATTCTGTTACCACCCAAGTCATCTGTCTGTGTCTGCTTCTCTGTCACGTTTTAGAGCAAGAAACTTGGACAAAACTCTTCACTTGGCTTCCACAACCTGCTGAGTGTCAATGAGACACACACCAGGTATTGAAAATATCTGCAGTTTTCAAGGTTTTAGAAACTTCAGTCCCAACACACTCACTCATAAACACTTTCTGCCTCTTCCATGGGTGTTTTCTTTCCTAGGTATCGAGGCTGGCTGGTGCGGAGGGTGTGCTGCGTGCTGTTTGTGAGTGGGTGCAAGGTTTACACCAGCCCAGTTAGCAACAGACTGGAGAGAGTCTGTCAGAGCAACAGGTACCAGAGGGGAACAAGGAGGAGGCGGGAGAAGACAAGTGATGCCGGAGGAGAGTAAAGAAAAGATAGGCAGAGATATCGAAAATGAAACCGGTTCTATTCAGGGTGAAAAACAGAGAAAGGAGGGGAGCAGATAAGAGGCAAAAACAAAGATAGAGAAAATGAACGCTATCATTTGGTCTGTGCAGAGTGAATGAAAGAGGATAACTTTGAAACGACATCACACTATCCCTATCTCTGCCAGAGACTTCAGTTTGTAGTTGTTGTTGTCTCTCCTTCGCTGTAATTGAATTCAACCTTTATGTAACCTCTTTACTCAAGGATGTAGTTGTTGTCTTACTGGAAGGAGGGTGTTTGTCTGCGTGTAGCACAGAAAAGGCTTTGTGCTGTGCTAACCCTGCTGTCCTGTGACCATGTGTTTCAGGGTGAAGGAGACGCTCACAGCAGAGCATAAAGCACCTGAGGGGGCAGACAGCCAAGGGCAGAGCAGCCTCCTCTCCCCATTCTTCCCTCTCATTAACACCTGCATCTCCCCTGGCGTCTTACGGTGCGTGTTTGTTTCTGTGTGTGGGCAAATGGGCAAAGGGTGAGGTTCAAAGATTGTTCATCTTTTATTTATAAAAATTAACCTTTTCACTTAGAAGTAGCAAGAATTGAAAAGGGATATATGGTACAGTTTTAATAGCTCCGTTTATATGGAAGCTTTTATTCCATTTGTTATCAGTTTAAAGGCCAAACAGAAAAGAAATGCTTGAATAAAAAGGTTGCAGAGCGGGAGCTTAAAACCTTTCATAAACCATTCAACAGCAAATTTACCATTTAAAGATTTAACCTAAGACTATTTTCTGGCTCTGTTCTTTATGCACACTCCCTATGTTTCTCCATTACCAAAAAATGTCAGCTACCAACTTGAACTCTTATAGAAGTTAACATTATTGGACAAATATGCGGTTGTAAACATGAATAAATATCCGCCTGAGGAAGAGGAATGCAAGATGTATTCATCCCTTTTTTGTGCATATCACACAGATGTTCCAATTAAATGCTGTGGTGCATGTTAACACCACACTGATTAAATCTTCAATCTGAATGATTTTAATCAAAACGATGTAACCTCAGCTTGTGAAAATGAAGAAATCAGAGTTGTGAAGTGCAACAAGCTACTAGTTTTGAAAGCTTCCATTAAATGATTTTCTTCCATCGTCCTCAAAATAAAAACATTAGTAGCAGTTTAGAGTATTGCAACTTGTTGTGTTTTTTTCCCCTAATCCGAAATTACTAATTGATCCAACTTAAATGTATCGACTGTGTAGCCAAAGCCTGAAAGAGTTCTTTCACCTGTGGCATACACCTCCATGGTTTGTCCAAAAACTGTTAAAAGGCATCAATAAGCCACAGTGTTACATTCATCGTACTTTATTCTGAGTTTATTCAAGACAAAATCTGCAGCTCAGAACTCCGTCCATAAAGGGCCTGTTTGATTAATGTGTGTGCCCCTTTTAGAAAATGATTCATCCTTTTATCCATCGAAGTTAATGTTGATGACATACTTTTAAACACTGACCTTCTCAGTAATAACAAATGGGCTTGGGGCTGGAAGCAACAGAATCATGGCCTTTATCTTTTCAGGGGATTTGTTGACCATAACAACAAAATGTAGAGAATACTGCCAGCCTTATCTTTTAAGTACTGCCATAGCTTCAGATGCCACTGCTTTGGATGAGCGGGAATAATAGCCATAGCAAATCCTGAAATTATTCATAGTGAAATTAGAAACACAAGAGTGCATTATAGTTCCCAGATTCATCCAAAATAGACTGAGAATATGAATAGCACTTAATATATTTGTCATAAGTTTTCTGAAAGTGCAATCTTTGGCTGCTGCTTACTGCTGCTGAACAACCGAATACGAGGCGCAGTAATTAGATTTTCCTTCTGTAGAAAATGTTCCAGTTCTGTGTGCATGGGATTGTATCTTTGAATTTTTTTATCAAAAACAAAATGTTTTCCAACACAGTTGCTCATGATTTTTACTGAAGATTACACTGATGGAAGTTTTAATGCCTACCGACGTGCTCCAAATGGCACTAATCTAACACTGTGTGAGAGATGACATTTTGATTTGGACCCTAGATGCCAGAATTAAATACTTCCTTTTGGCTTTTCTATGACAGAACAGAAAAAAAACAAGAATGACATAAAGGAAGAAAGAAAGAAAGACAACTTTTTATACAGTGTACATGTATGTTGTTAGTCAGATTGAAAATGGTTTATATGTAACTGCCTGCTGGTGCTTGAGGCAGTCATCAAGATGACTGACAGTTGATGAGTTATAAACTTGTCCATGGGCAGTGGAGGAAATGTAACACACTTCGATCGCTCCCGGCGAAAAGATGCGTGTTGTATTTTAAATTGAAGTTGGGTGTTATGACTCTGGCAGGTCTTAAGAGCCTGTTCCTGTAGCCACGGACAGCATTAGATTTCTGTAAACGTCTGGTGAATTGAAGTGGAAACTTCTTCTTCTCTTTTCTTTTTTTTTTTGCTAAAGAAACTTTTCTGGGTTCGTTTCAATCTCTCTTCAAAATCGTCGCTTCTCTGTCTTTCTTCTTCTCTCCTTCTTTCTCCCTCATTTACAGCCCTGGCCTTCGTCCCCATCCACAGCTGTCAACCTTACACACCCCTCTTTATCGCTTTCCGGTGTCGCCTTTTCTGCATATCATCAGTTTCTTTCTTATCCTTATCCCTCTTCTCACCACTTTTTCTCACCCCCCATCCATCTAATTTACATGTTGTCACACTTAACTTCATCCTCTCTTTCTTTGCTAAAGCTCCCTTGTGCTCGATATCTCGTTATTGTGCTGCTTTTCCTTTTCCGCTTCACCCGTATGTCTTTTATTCCTTTGTGTATATTGTCCTTCTCTCCTCCTTATCTCCTGCCATTAAGTTTGACCCTCTTCTTTCTTCCCTCTTTCTTTACATCTCTCCACCTACTATCCTCTCCTCTCTAGATTCATGGGATGGTTGATGCTGAAAGTGTTTCCCTCTGTGTTTGACCGTGTCCAAGTTAACCTCAACCATCTGTCGGCTTTGCAAAGAGCCTCACAAGAGGTGCAAGTATCTATAAACGCACACACGCACACACATGCACACACATGCACACACATGCACACACATACATACAGATACAGACAAAATGTGATTACTTTTTTTATAACAGATCATTAAATTTGCCCATAACTGCTTCCCCAAAGGGTTTCACCTCTTCCTGCAGAACATAGAAAGCCTATGTTATATTTGAACACAGCTACTTTGATGTTTTGGCTCAAAACAGCCACTCAGGTGTGAAACAAGGCTGTGCTCAGCCGTCTAATGAGCTGGTACGCAGCTACAGCCCTGCTTGTACACACCCACTACAGAACATTTCAAGGTAAACAACAACAACAACAAAACATTTTTCAGTGAAGAAGGGTATCAAAGGATTACTTCTGAAAGAAATCCAAAATACTTAAAGGTTTCTTTTCTTTTACACTCAATTATTTTCTGTTATTTTCCTAAAGACTACACAGCTCTAATTACATGCTTGACTAAGTAAATACAAGAAAATAAATCTGAGTCAGGCTGCTGTTGTAGAGGTTCGAGATGGGCATGAAGGAATTCAGTGAACTATGTCCTCAGCTTAGATCTCAATGAAATGGATTCAATTACACAAAGGAAGGCAGGACCAGCAGGAAATGTTTCTATTGTTGTCAGCTGGTTGTCACGGCCTATTCACGCTTTATTACACTTCATGAATAGTTTCCTCTTTTTCACTTATAATGTGTCCACGTGAGTTTTTGAAACCAGGAAATACATGAACTGTGTAAAAAGAAAATAGGTTAGGTGATTGACTTGATTTAGTCTGTTGGGGATGATTTTTCCCTTTGATCTAAAATTGGAACATAACAAAGGACATTTTTCATCGTCTGAAGGCTTGTGGCCCTCATCATGACGCACACGTCTTAATCTATATTACTGTTTTATTATATCCCCCATGCCTGAAGGGGACCATGTGGTCTGTGTGTCTGCTAATCCAGCTTACTACTGGACCCATTGGCCTTTTATGTTCAAATTTATGCCTGTGTGCTCAAAGACTTCTTTGGGCCAATCATTAAAGTTCACATTCTATAGATGTTTTATACATTCACTGACTGCTGACTCCTCACTCCTTTTAACTGGGCATCAGAGGCCACAAGTGAACAACTGCGTCACCACAGGCAATCTTGTTAAAGCTATGGAAAGGTACGTCGTGGTCACATTAGTGTTGGCAGACTCTAACCCAAACCACAGAGGGCACCAATATGGGGCAGAGTACAGACCTCAATACACTGCTGGTCCAGCTCCTTCACAGTCATGACAGTGGCAAAAGCCCTTTTTACAATGCGGTTCCGCCTCAGCGCCGTAACAAAACTCCGCCGTCATGCGGCCTTTGCCATTTTACATTGGACCAAGCAACGCCGGCATAAATTCCATTTAGCAGACGTTTTTGTCCAAAGTGACGTACATCTGAGAGTTAATACAACACAAGCAAGAGCAAGACAGGAGGGAACCAAGTCAATAAGTGCCAATACAACAACAAACAGCTTCAAGTGTGACCAGACACTGGTGCTGACATGTTTATTAAGGGTGACCAGGTGTGTGTAAAGCTGCCCCGGTGTGTGTTTTTACATAGGGTTCCGGCCTTGCGGAAGCAAAATGTGCGCAAGGTGTAAACAAACAGCGCCTGCTTCAAATACACACACAGCGCTGTTTCACCCTGCCGGCTCTGCTGTTTACACGGGCGCCGTTTCGCCTCTGTTACAGCTCTATTACTACCTCCGATGCCAGCTCAGAGGCGAGACAACTTCGCCCCACCATTCCGCCTCCGTGCATTCTACATAAAAGAAGGATAGGGGCTAAAGATTTATTCATCTTGTGCCTAAAATGAGTCGTAACAAGTCCTGTAGTTTATGGATTCAATCTGCAGAGGCTCCCATTCAAAACGAGACCGTTGTGGTTAAACCTTGATAGTGTATCCTGTATATTGTTTCTTCTTCATTTCACTACTGACATGCACACATACGACATAGAGCCTGAACTGCATCTCCTGATGCCCACTAACAACAAATGACTTCATTGTCACTGGTAATTTAATATATTGTGAGTCATGTAACCCATGACTTCTTATGATTTTATGGACAGGTTTGCCAGATAGCTTTAAGATGAAGAAATGAACATGTTTTCACCACTGCTTCAAAGCACCTAGTCATGACCTGGCTACTTATTTTGTTTTAGTATCGCAGCACTTTTATTGCAAACAGCATTACCCTCATAACTGTGGTGACACTATCATATCCACAGAGGAAAAACATGTGCTATGTCTCTGCTTTGACTTCACTCGACATGTACTTGAGTTTGAGATAGTAGCTCTTTATTTCCATGTCTCTTATGAAAACACATCAAATGCTACTCAAAACACAAAGGGCCCCATACATAATAATAGAGCAGCTGGTGACCTTAAAAAAAACCCCTCACTGTATGCTGTCAGAGTCTATAGTACATACAGTCATTCAATCTCTGTCTCCATTTTAACTGAGTGTAAAAAAAGACAATAAAATAACAACTTTACATCCAAAATTAAAAATGTACTTTCTCAACATAACGCTCTGCTGCTGCTATCTGAAGCTTGTGAGGCATGATTGTAAAACTGATAGAATATAAGCCCACAGAAACACGCTGCCACCTCTCACAATGTGAAGAATCCTGTTTCTCTAAAGCTGCTTTTGTTCTGTAATTCAGGGATCTCCGCTGGTTTATGTGCATGTGCGTCAGAGCATCATGGACTGTGCTCTCATCCCTCTGGTGCTCTTCTGCCGCAACCTGAGAGTCCCCTACACTGTTTGCCCGCTCCAGATTAACAGCTGCTTCCTGAGGTATAATAATATGCCTACACACCCACATATGAGCTACCAGACGAGTTTCGACGAGATAACAAGTATGCAGTCTATATATACTTGAATACAAAACATGCGTTTTCTTCCCCCACAAATACCATTTGCCAGAAATAAGAGGCTGAATTTATCACCTTTATCCACAGCACGATATTTAACAGCAATCAACTTTATTTTGAATCCCTGCAAGTTTCTTTGATTAAACTACATATGTTACATTTGCAGTGTCATCTGTTTATCCTTTAGATCCATCCTGCAGAAGGTGGGTGTCGTCCCCCTGCCTTCCTCTGTACTGACTGAACAGGAAGCTGAGACGGACGGTCTGTACTCATCTGTCAGGACCTCTGTAAGTCTGATGTTTTCACAGTTTGGGCTTGAGATGAGGTAGGATGTGGTAGTATTTGTAGAGGTTGTAATTTATTGAGTTTTGATATTATTGTTAACTTCTGATTTTGGCCATGAAAAGCTTTGCTCTTCAGTGGAGTGAGGACAATTCATTAGGTGTTTTAGGACCAAACATCTCTGGGGACCCTCTGAGAGGAACTACCCACTAGGGACGCCCCCTGACAACTACAAACCTTCAAGGGCTTTTTTTCCTGTTTGAATTTATACTGTTTTAAGAAAAACTCCCGAGACATAAGCCAGCAAGCAGCTGACACAGTAACACCACGTAAAACAACAACAGCAAGATGAAAGGGGCTGCAGCTGATGCTGTGTGCTTTTTGTGTCACAGGTGTTGAGTAGGATATTTGCAAATTAGGTCTTCACTCTCACTCCATTTGTTTTGGTTCATTTTGGAAGGTTACCTTTGCTAGCTCTTAACATAGGTTTTTAGGGATGGCCTTTGCTGGGGCTCGGGTTTAGCTCAGAGCAGGCGCTCCATGTATAGAGGCTACTGTCCTCGACGCACTGATCGCAGGCTTGACTCCCGTTCTGCCGATCATTCAGTGCATGTCATCCCCCACTCTCTCCTCCCCACATTCCACGTCTATCTTCAGCTGTGCTTAAGGCAAAAGCCAAAAAAAGAATTTTTATAAAAAAATTTTTAAAAAAAAGGATGGCCTTTGCTTATGCGGCATTGCCTCAAGCGTCATGTCCGGACCAATCAGCGTACGTTCCCTCAAGGTTCCTCTTTTTCTCAGAAAAAACCTTCTCTGAATTAGGAGCTAAAAAAGTCCCATCTGACCAGTGTTATAAGAACTATAATCGAGGCAGGGTCTTCCCATTGGTCTTAAAAGTAAAGTTCCTCCTGTCAGCAACCGCCTTCTGTTCAAAAACGGCGAATATATGAAGCTAACATAGCTTATGGATCGTGATCATTCCCACTAACGGCCACCTAAAGATGGACATTCAGTTTAAATTTGTATTCTCCACCCACAGTTAAAAAATCCTGAAATTACAAACTACTTTCACATACTTCCCGTTCAACTGTCAAAAGCTAATTCAGGTTTTGTGTACCCTTTCCTCAGTGTCCTCAACCATGAAAACACCCTCTTGGCACAAACCATTTCAGCCTGACATTTCAGGTCCTCATTAGCTGCATGTGTGAAACCAAAAACAGTCTGTTTACTCCTGGATGGGAAAGAGGCACTGGCCCACAAATCAGTAAACATGTTGCAAATGCATTTCGCTGAAAAAAAAAAACCTTCATAGACAGCCGGTAATTATATAAAATTGCAGGGTAAGCGGAAGATACCTGTCCTCGTAATTGGGCTGTTTAGTGTATGTGCTGTCGGTTCAATTCATACCCTCTCACATACACATTTTTCATTGCACTCCACGGTGGAGTGTTATCACAGACAGCTCCTCAATCAGCGTACAACCTGTCTTTTCCCCCTCTCCCTCATTCCCTAGCCTCATCCCACTCTCTATTCATTGTCAAAATTACCAGCGGGCTTGAGTTTTTGCTACAGAGATTGCTGCTTTTGAGTTGGCAGGAGTGACAAAGCAATGAGAAGAGGGAGGAGAAACGAGAAGAATGGTTGTTAGTGTGATTGTGTGAGCTTGGCAGGTCTGGGCAGGTTTCTATTTTCATGAGGAGGTAATGTATGTTTTTGGCTTATTTTAGAGATTCATGTGGCCCGTATTAATGACATCCTCCCCTCTCTCCTCCTTTGCATATAAAACACTTTCTTCTAAAAAAAAAAGCCTTTGTCTGATGCTGTGATATGTATTAGTAATCAACACATGTTCATCTTTCTATCTATCCAGGGAAACTCTGCATGCTTTTTATCAGTTTACCTTAAGACATAACTCATTTTGAGGAGTTGCTGGCTTTATTAAGATCAATATTGTGCTATACGGCTCGATAAGACTGCTGAGTCTGACATTAATCTGTAAGAGTACAGCCTCAGTGGAACATTAACAGGTTGTTTATGAACGACACAGTGAGTCGGGTTTTTTTTCCATGACCATTTATGTGAGTAAGCATTTTGGCTGTGTATGAGAAAGCCGGCTTGTTTATTGGTTGTATTTCAATGTTAATAGACCTTTATTGTTTATTGAGTGTAGGCCTGCTTAGCAGCTGTTCAATACTAATTGAATTTTCCTTGTCTGTAAGACAAAAAACGCACTTGGGGCAGGAGAAGTGCCGCTGAATGTCATGAAGTGTCCCCCACACTCCTGTATTATTTCTGCTCTTTATCCTGCCTGCTCTCTGTGTTTTGACTTCTCCTCCCCGCTGCCCTCCATACTTTGTTTTCCTTTCTCTGTATATTCGACCCCAAGGTCTGGTTTATTACTCATGTATATTTTAAAAATGCTTTGCAGGTATTTTATGTTACTTGTTTACCTGCTACCAAGACTTTTCAGCTCTTTGTCTCTGCCTCTGTCTCTTTCCTTTCTCCTCAGCTGGTACGTGAGCTGCTACATGAGGGCCAGGCTTTAAGTGTTGGCGTGTCAGCGGAGTCTGGCCAAGGCGGCCAGTGGCTGGCTTGCATCAGACAGCTCATCAAAGAGGGATCTGTCCCCGATGTCAGTCTGGTCCCTGTGGGCATTTCCTACGACTGTTTGCCCAAGACGACCGTACAGGTGGATGGGTGTAAACACGCACTTGCAAGCACACACAAACTTAATAAAAGCCATCTGTAATGTCCTGAGGAGCTACTGAACAGGTTTGGTGTCGAGCAGAGGTTTTCAAACTGTGAAGTTTAGCTCCTCAGGCGGGCGCAGAGGGAGGCGAAGATACTGCATGAGGTCAAAGGGACAGATGCATGCAGGTGTTTTAAAAACAGCCGGATGTTAGTTAGTTTGACCCTCTGATTTGTCCTGCATATCAAAATGTTTCACAGTTGTGAATGCAGAAGTAGCTATAGCACACAGTTTATGGAATAAAGTAAGGTTCTTAAGTGTCCCAATCTTTGTAACAAACCCCCACTCAAATCTGAACCCCCAGACATGATACCAATAAGGTGTTTTTTGCACCTTCACCTTGTTTTTTACCTTATTTGCTGAGGTGTCTTAAGCCGCTACTCAGCTGGTCTAGCAATGCCACATACTTCAACCGCAACAATGGAGGAAGCTGTTGTTGGGGCTGTGTGTTTGTTGTAAGTCATGGGTTACATAATGATGTATATTTAGACTTCACGTCGGTCCATTTTTAAGGCTCTTGTTAAGAGCTGTTACACAAGTTTCTGAAGATGCGGATGCTTGCCTTGCTTTGGCTCATCACTCAAGGTTGCTCCTGTGCTGGGAGCCTACATATTATGAAGTCTCTTTATACTGTCTTCTAAGATAACTAATAGCTCAAAGAATACATAGCAACATCATACGTCCTGTTAACATACCCAACAGCATTATGGGAAATGTAGTTACAATACTTAAAGCATGGTTAGGATGGTTAAATAATATTAGGAGTAACTACATTATTATTAACTTATTTAATGTTGCACTGTCAATATTTTTTTTATTAATCGAGGCCCAGGACTCTCTTGTGGGTGTCGTTTTAATTTGTATCTAAAGGGTTGCCTGAACTTCTAGTTCAGAGAGGAAAACAATGGCACAAAATGAGTAAAACAATGTGAGTCTTGTTCCACAACGTTGCTGCTGTATTTCTCACTGGCCTGCGTAGTTCGATTAGTTGAGGTTTGCATTTAATTTTCTGGGAGCAACAGTGATTGCTATTAGTCTTCATTAGTCTCGCTCTCTGTTATCTGCACTTTGGGACGATACAAGAGAGTGGGAGCTGCTTTGGGGTTATTGCCATAATAAGGTCCTCGCCTCATCATTTAGTTCTGTCATTCACACAGTGCAAATAAATTACTGTGCATGCAGTTCTACTATTCATACACAAACTCTCGGACTTGCTATTTATCTTTGTGTGCATGAAAGATCCTGCTCATTAGGGGTATTGTTGCTGTGATGTCCTTTCAAAAGGCAAGGCCTTATTAAGATATAATCTTGCTGTATGTAGCATACATATTACTATGTGTGTGTGTGTGCGTGCATGTGTGTGTGTTTGACATACCCTCACAGGTTGGCCTGAGCTCTGTGTTACAGTGGCTGTGGGCTCTTCTCTGGAGGAGACCAGGAGGAAGTGTGAGGATCCACTTCGGTCAGCCCTTTTCTCTCAAGGTACACGGCAGAAAGAGCAGATCATCATCGTCCTGCTTATCACTGACAGAGGTGTCCTGTAACCCTGAAATTGAAGCAATCTCTAGATGTTCTGTCATTTTCTCAGCAGGAACATGATCAGTTTGACCCTAACTTCCCAAAGAATCACACATTTGTATTTCTTGACCTAAATATTTACTGCCTTTATGTATTTGTTATTTCTCCTATTGACAGAGATCTACAAACTACAAACAAATTTAGTGTAACTGAAGTTTATATGACGTCAAAAGTAAAGTAAAGGAATGCATTAGAATGTTTTAATGCACACGTTGTCTTATTTTCTTCACCTAGTTTGAGAACACTTTTAAAAGAGTGGGAGTGTTTGTGTCCTTCCAAATGTATGTGTGTAGGAGATGTGCGAGTCGGGGAGGTGCACCGTTGATGAATGGCTCCCTCTACAGGACCTGTTGCTGCCTGTTATCCTCAACAACAGGTAATCAAAACCACCTGTGTGCATACATGCATGCTCGAGTAAGTGTTTACACTGTAATTGAACAAACCACAATGGGATTTGGTTTCATCTAACATCTGTGAAATTGAAAAGTTACTTTGTCTTAAACTTTGAAGATAAACTCCCTCTCTAAACCTAGAATCTGGCACGGATACCATGCAAGCTCTGATGAGAGTTTTCATCCTCTTAGACTCGCTCCAATTACCATCAGCATTACGCAGTCTGCCAGTGAAAAAGATAACAGAAAGAAAATAACATCCTCGCTCCATCTCTGCTTGGCTTCTGACGAGCAAAGTGGTTTCTCCCTCCGTGTGTTTAATTCTTCTGAGAGAAAAGATGCAGAAGAAACCAGCATGAGTGAAAGAGATGGCAAGTGATGGATAAAAGAGAAAAGGGGGGGATCGTTGGATTGGATTGTTGTCAGCATGTGAGCAGTTTTACTTCTTTGTGCATTTCTATTATTTACATGCTCCAGTACTTAACACTGTGTCCCCGCCATGCTACGTCATTCTGTTAGTCGCTGCCTGCTGAAGTTACAATACTTTAAAACTTTGTTTTCCTGTGTAATGATCACATCGAATATGAGGGCCCCGGTAATGAAAATTAAAAATTGTTATTTTCAAAAATCTTATTTTCCAGAAGTGCACATACTCACAGTTTAGTCAGCCTCCTTTGAGATAAACAATGTCTCTGGGGTATTAACAGAGCCAGATATGACTGCTCTCTCTGATTCACTTCTGCGTATATCTCCCTGACACATGCACAGCCAAGACAAATACATAACACTATCGTCACTTCAGCGTAGCCTCTGATAAGCACCTCAACACACCTCAATTTGAGTGATAGCGTCTATTTATTAGCCTTGTGTGCACCTTAAGAGCCGACTTATTCTACTATTCTACTATTCTACTCTCATAAAGGCCATTAAGAGTTGTTTTTATCTACTCTCAGTTCTCTCAATTTCCTGTACAAATTATACAATAAGATTGAAGTCGTTATTATTGAAAATTCCATGTAATTTAATCAAATTAAGCCATTCTATTTTTTTCCACTTGGGTTTATAAATATGTTTATTTTATACTGAAATTCACATGATTTGTTATGCAACTCCTTTGACAATGAATGCAATCTACTGTAACACATTCTGATGACATAACACCAACAGCAGACCTTTTATTCTCCTTTACAGACTGCCTTATCCGTCTTTATGGTTGTAATCCTTAAGATTTCTGCTCTGGTTGATTTAGCAACAACTGTGATTACCTTGGTATTAGCAACGCTCAGTGAGCATTAACTTTGTCAGAAATCCAACAGAAGAGCAGCTATATATCTATTTATAGTGCAGCTTTACTGCAAGTTATACTGTGATTCAATAAGTAGCATCTTTTCCATCATTCTTTCAGTAATCACATTCTAATTTAATGCCTGGCATGAGGCGTAGTGTTCAGCACAACTGCAGGATACATTAGAGTTGGTTATCTTGCTGATGAGTTGTAGTTAAGGAATGCAATCTATTGCCTGAAACTCTTCATTTAACAGCTCACTGTGGCAGCTCCCGCTTCTTCCAATACTCCAAGCAATATTTAAAGACCCCCTCTGGTGAAAATCAAGTGTTTAACCTTGTAAACATCTCCATGTGGTGTTCTTCATGTGCTACAAGACATATCAGGGACGACATCAGCAGTCATCTCCATGGCTGGGCCTGTCTGCTTTTAAACTGCAGTGTACCAAGGACAGGCTGAACAACACGTTTTCAGATTGGCAGGTTTGAGACGTCACAAACCTAAGGAGCCAATCCTGTTAATGGACGGGGTGACGCTATGCATTTCAGTTTGTGTAACCTATGGCAACCACTTCAGCGATGTGCGAGCCAGCTGTAACCGTCATCGTAATTTTTGCAAACTCACTACTGACTACTAACGTTAACGTTACTACTACTGATTACTACATTTCAAGCTAGCTAAGTTTCAAGTTGCCACTAAACGATGGCAGAGACGTGTTTTGTTTTTGCGACGGAGGGGTGGCTGGAAATGTGCATAGTGGGCGGGGCCTATGCAGATTGAGGAATTTTTAATGAGGGAGAAGGAGGAGATGCCTTGGGAGGGTTTTTACAAGGTACGTATTTTGCAGAAAATACATATCAGACAAAATGTATTATTTCAAGCAGAGCATTTTATGTGTCTTAAAACATGACTGGAGCTGGTCTTTCAAACAAATAGGCTCTAAATGGTAAATGGACTATACTTATGTAGAGCTTTTCTAGCCTTGCGACCACTCAAAGTTGCTTTACACTACATGTCTATGCCCATTCATACCCAATGGCTATGCCCTAAGCAATTTGGGTTTCAGTGTCTTGCCCAAGGACACTTCAACATGTGAGTGTTGCAGTCAGGGATCGAACCCCCAACCTTCCGATTGAGAGACCACCGACTCTTACCACTGAGCCCTAGTCGCCCCCAAAAATGCTGTAAAAACATCCTGTAAAAATTTTCCTCAAAGGACGGTCTGTTTTTATTTATTAGATCCTTTATACAGAGCTCTGTTGAACACATCAGAATTTAAACAGGGGAGACAGCCAAGCCGAATGTAGGGCTAAAAGATGAGGTCTGGGATAAATGTTTAAAGAGTAAATGTAGTTCAGTCAGTGTCAGACAGACTCATACAGTTTAAAACCTTATACAGACTCATTTAGACTCATGCAGTAGACTCTTTGCACAAAGCATCTTTCATTGTCTCTGATCAGTATTAACCTACAGAGCTCTGATGTTATATTAAAGGAGCTAAAGGTAAACAGTGAGGCTGCTCACAATGACAAATAGTTCTGCTGGATTACATTCAATCAGCATTTACTTTGAATCCCTCATGCATGTGGAGGCAACTTCAATCTAGCAGGGGCTTCGGATCGGCTTCATAAAGACGAGGTCATACATCAATCCATCCATCCATTTGCTATACCTGCTTGTCCTGGGGGGTCGTTGGGGGCTGGAGCCAATAGAGAAATAATCAAAGAATGTGATCATCATGTCCTCACCTCTCTTCTTCCCCACATCTCTCTCTCTCTCTCTCTTTCTACAGCTTTCAATATCCAGTAAAGTAAAAAATGACTCAGCAGAAAAGAATTCCGACCATTAATCATCAAATCAAATCATCTGTTTGTTAAACATGATCTAATTTCCTGAAAATCCTAAAGAATACAACTTTAACAAGCTCGATTCAGTAGAAAGGACTTAAAATAAAGGTTCTATAGATACAACCTGACAATCTTCTTTCTCCATGTCATTCTTTCCCTTTAGGACGAACATTATGTTTGGGCGTAGGAGGATGTCATGGCTCCTGCCTTCTGAACACAAAGGGCCAGCTCATCCAGAGAGAGACCTCAGCATCGCCATCATCCTCCACCTCATCTTCTGTAGGTCCAGGGTTATGTGCCCCTGTGGAAGCAGTCTCTTTAAGTTGTTGTGGTTCTTGTTTGCAAATTGTTCTGCATCATCTCTGTACAATATACATGTGTGCGATGTTGTCTCTATTTGTAGCCACAACCTCCTGCATGGCCGTGATGTCCACCAGCCTTGTGTCCAGTCTTCTGCTGTACAGACACCGCGAGGTACATGCATCATCCTGGCATTTGTGTGTTGGCTCAGACATTTCCCCCCTCAGTGTTAAAATCCGTCCCAGCCCCTTTAAAGATCCATTGATTCTCCAACAAGCTCATAAACAGAATTGTTTTTCGTGCTAGGTTATTAGAGCCTGACAGTGATTTCCTGAGTCATACCCACCAGTCTCTAACTAACGTCACCAGATGGTTAATGCTCACGTCTGAATTGGGAACAGAACTTCTCCATCCTGCTCCTCCGCAGGGCGTGAGTTTATCTCTGCTGTGTCGTGACGTGGCCTGGCTCACAGAGGAACTGTTGTTCAGGAACAAAGACGTCGGTTTCGGGGGGAGTTTAGTCGAGGTTGTCCACTACTCCCTCTCTCTGCTCTCCCCTCATATCATCATTGCTGCGGTGCCGTCTAGGTTTGTTTTCTGTCTGTCAAAAGAAAAACAAAGTACACTGATAAGCTCTATGCAGCAAAACTGTGCTCCTTATCAAAAATCCAATTTCCCTTTCAGTGAAACTTCCATTACTGCCCTTTCCTTCCTTTGGTCCATGTCTCCCTCCTCTCATTTTAGGACAGACCCTTTCATTGTGCCCCGTCCTTCTCTTGCTGCCACACTTCACCTCACCGTCCAGGCCCAGATTGTCACACACACCTTTGTTTTGGAAGCTGTTGGTGGTGAGTGACTTTGAAAGCTTGTATTTTGTGAAGCTGACAGAATCTTCCCTGTAACATTTAAGCTTAAATATCATTTTGAGACCCTGTGTTCTAGAGAGACCTCATTTTCCGTAGGAGGCCTTGGCTGGAGCTCCGGCTGTTGGCATGTCAGTTTAGAAAATCAGTTTGAGACGTGACATTTTAAGTGTTTCAGTCATGCAAAGCTTTGAGCAGTGTTAGGGTCTGTACAGGCAGCAGCAGATTTTCTCCCCTAAACACAAAAAAGAAATGATGTGATGAAAGGTCATCGGTGGCAGAGCAGCCATTCAGCTGGTTTCAACTGTTTCTCCTGTCACCTATTGTATGTTATTGTCCCTTGAGTTCTAATGTGTTCGCAGTTGTGAGGTGTAGAGATGATAAATCAAGTGCTGCCCCTGAAAAACGAGATTAATCCACAGAAATCAGTCACTCAGATATACCCTAAACAGCCCTTCCAAGCTAGGTGATTGGTATTATTATTATTAGTACAGATAGAAGAGCTGTAATCTGTATTTACATTTCTATGTAGAATCTGTAGGCAGGGACGTGGATTTTAAGGGTGCTTTCCATTCGCAGTGTGCTCGTAGTCCTAGTAATATTGACCAATCACCTATCAGCAGGCTGCGGCATATGCAGGAAAAACAGTCCGTGTGGAGAGAAAAAGCAGATGGGACGTAATCTGCCGTAATGACATCCCGGCTCCCATCAGCGGCTATCTGACGATGATTAAGCTTCTTATTAATCTCTGTAATAAGACACCTGCAGCAAGTTCTGCTAACAATCCGTTCTAGATCTAAAATTCAATTCAATTCAATTGAGATAAATTCCCTTGACGCTGTGTTGTAAAAGCCGTTCAGCATTTAGATTCCCCGACTTCCACGAATGCATCAGATCGATCCGACCTCCGTTCAACAAACGATCATTAACCCTAACCCTAAAAGTAGTTTTCTTCTCCTCTCGAGGAAAGACCTGACGAAGCTTCATTTTGACTTTTTACTAATCTGCATCATGATGTTTAAATTTTGACAAAGGTAAGACCTGTTAATTAAAGTCAATCACAAGAAAAACGGTTTCTTTTTCTGTAAACAATGCAGCACGCAGAAAAGGAAGTCTTGACTGGAAGTCTTTTATTGCTAACCGTTGGCTTTATGCCCGACATGGTCACTGCTGTCCCCAGAGGCCCCCTGTGATAGGCGCTGCCATCTTGCGATGGTGACGTCATTCGGAGCCAGAGTCTGCGCAGTAGAGATCTGCGGGTGAAGCAGCCGTAGCCACTTCTGCTAACCAAAACACACACGTAACAGCAAGGATCCAGCTCGCCGGCATGTTTAACAGCAGAACAGCTTCTTTGTGTTGGTCTGAGTTTAACGTTCACAGATATGTAAACTTTAATGACTGTAGTAATTGTTTTAGTTACGTCTCCTCTCATCGTTTCTCCTCCACTCTGCTAATCCGGAACTGATTGGCTGCAGGAGCCGAATTGGTCAACAGAGCTGTCAATCATCCTTTTGACAGCATCAAATAACTAATTAAAAATAAACTATGACCTATACGGTAGCCAGTCAGCAGGGGGCGCTCAAAATGTTTTGGCTTCACTTTTAGGGAGCTGTCATGTCGTCCATCTTTTTATACAGTCTATGGCACAAAACCTCTGATATTCCTACTCCGGTCCATGCTGCATGCTGCAGTTTGCCACATTGCCATTTGATTCAACAACTAATTGCAGTCACCACTGAGAGTCAGATGAAAAGGTCATTCAGTAATCACTGACAAGCAGCATACCCGCGTTTTAATATACAAAGCCATGCTTTCTAAGTTGCCAAGACATATAACATCCCGAGCAGGGAAAAAGGTCTTAAAACTTCCTTATGCCAATTCTGGACTGGGGAAGGCTGGTTTCCAACACTATGCAACACACTGCTGGAATGAGATGCAAAACCAATTAATCTTAGAGACACTTTTCCCTCTGAGGGACTTTAAAGTTCTACTTGCTGATATCTTAATTTAATTTGTTTGTTTTATTTAAAGTGTCTGTGTGCAAGAGAGACGGCTGCTTTGTGTCTTAATTATGTTGTGATGCTTTAATTTAAAATAGGTTGCTTATTTATTTATTCTGCTTTTTTGGTAGGGACAGATACAGCATAGACAAACTGAAAACCAGCTACCCAATGCAATTATCATGGTGTTGATATATGGTAACCATCTAATGACAAAAAGCCTTGATTTAAAACCCTCACCAAAGTATTCCCCAATTCTTTATCCCCTAAAAAAATGAATTGATGTGTGCTGTGTTGTTTCTGGATGTCATGCTAACAGGCAGACTGGGGTAACACCATGGATACTGTAGCCCAATAATAGCTTCTCTTGTGGAGGTAAAAATAATGTTGGCCTTTTGAAGTACAGGAAGCTACTTTGCCTGCATGATTCATTATTGCATCATGACTTGTTTTGGTTGTATAGGAAGTAAAGCTGGAGACCAGTGGGCTGTGTACAGCCTCTGGGTAATAGATTCATACAGGCCTGCGAGCCTCAAGTGGTGAAGATGGATTCAAACAGCTGTATTTTTTTGTAAAGTCCACAATCACAAATCAAACATTTGCTGCAGAGCGCTTTACTGTCTGTTTAACAGCATTAAACAACGTCTATACTTAGACCCGTGATTCCGGTAAGTAAAAACGACCCAAACGAAACCTTTAACCGGGCGAGAAATTGGAGAAGCCTCAGGAAGAGCAACAGAGAAAGGATCCCTGTCCAAGGACACACAATAGATACTGTGTATACCGATCTGACTGACATGTGATGCCAAATATTGCAGCAAATCTTTGGACACAATTATATAACAGAATTTAAGGACACTTAAACCTGAGTTAAGTGTTTGTCCCCCGGGTTTGATTTAGTGATTAAATGGAGTGTGAAGGCAAGGCTGTTTAAGGACACAAACAACCCGGAAGTCAGGACCTTCCCACCACCACATGAAAGCAGGATGATCGGGAAAAAAAGGATAAATAAAGAGATAAGATTTGAGCTTATCCTTGAGCAAAGACTGTGTCCATTTTGAAATATAAAACCAAACACCACGTGCACGTGCATGACGAACGAGAGAAAACACCTTCATGTGTGTGTTGTTGTCCCTAGCATGTGCTGTGTCAGCCATGCTGTGCGAGGTGGCCCACAGTGGCGTCAGCAGCAGGGTGAGGAGCAGCGGCGTGGACGGAGAGGAGGTAAAAGGTGACATGGAGTTTGATGTGGCGCTCTGCCAGTCCGAGCTGACGGAGAGAGCCCTGCAGCTCTGCCATCTCCTGCCTCCGGGCTTCATGCCAGTGAGTCTGAATTCATATCACACACACACACACACACACACACACAGTGTCTCGTTCAATGGATGTTTAATGGAGCTGAACAGCCATTCATCCTGCTCTGCTGCCTCTATCTCTGGCAGAAAGCGGTTTCAAATTGTGTGTGTGTATTTGTGTGTCTGTGTGTGTGTTTGTGAACGTGCTCCATCAGGCTGACTTTAAGGGGTCCGTATCAGAGCCAGAAATACTATTCCTTTCTCTGTTTGCCCACCTTTCATTTCGGCAGCTGCTCTTTCTTGTCTCCTCTGTTTGCATTAGTTTCTCACCCTCCTGCCAGCCATCTCTCTTTCTCCTCCTCTGATCTCCGCCACATCTCTACTACACACCTTATGTTCTCTGTCAGCTGTCTTCTCAGATATGTGATGGGCCGGAGCAGTTTGTGCCTCTAACCTTGCTTCATCATTCAGCTCTCTTCCTCTCTCTTCCTTTCTTTGTTTCTCTCTCATCCTCAGACTCAAACCACTTTCTGTTGCTGCTCTACAAAAGTCGAATCCAACCAATTCTCCTCTATTGTTCCCCCTGTCTCTTCCCCATTTTAACATCTACAGTAGGAACAAGCTGGTACTCTGCACATACTGTACGCCCTTCCTCTCAGACCTCAACAGCAGAGCCACACCACAGAGCACACACCATAGATAGCACATGACCTCAGACGCCCCCTGAGCCTTTCCTTACTCTGGTCGTAGATACAGATCCTGGTCTGGAAACGGCTCCTCTATGGCAGTTTAAGTCCCCTCTGCAATAGCATCACTCAACAAGACAACCCAGTAACTGCCATATGTGTAGGTGCTAGGTGTATAGGCATGTGTGTATTAATGTGGATGTACCTGCTGTCCTTCTTATATAGTGTGGTGTATAAAGTATTTATGCACCTGTGTGTTATGTAAGCCTCTGTTTATTTAATGCTCTTTCTTTCTGTCTTCATTTCTTACTCTCTTTCTTTCAAGTTCAAATCCTTTCTTGGCATGACGGATCAGAAACCCATGTTGACAGCAGTGCAGAAATGATTTAACATTGACCTAATGCTTAGCAGATTACATTGAAGCAATATATTAGCAGATACAATATAATGAAGGCAATAAATAGCAATCAATTATGCGGGGAGCTGTAATACTACAGATGTAATTACTCATTTACAGAACCTGAGTCTGTGAGCGTGTGACAGCAGCTAACATATTTAGCAGCTAATAATGCACCCTGACTTCTCTCTCTCTCTCTCTCTCTCTCTCTCTCTCTCTCTCTCTCTCTCTTTCTTTCTTTATTGGTCCTTCTCTCTATCTCTTATAAATGTTCCTCTCTTTGCTTTCTTTCTTGCATTCATGCTCTCTCTCTCTCTCTCTCTCTCTCTCTCACTATCTCACTATCTCCCTGTCTCTCTAATGGTCCCATTTCTTTGCTCTCATTCTGGTATTCATTCTCTCTTGCTCTTTCTTTCTCTCTGTCTATCTTGTCAATGCTCTCTCTTTCTTGCATTCTTTCTCTCTCTCCCCTCCGTGCTCTGTCTCCCTCTCTCCAGCCCTGTCAGTCATCCCAAAGCTTCGCTCTGGATGCAGTTGACAGCCTGGTGCACTGTGGAATCCTGATCATGGAAGAAGTGAGAGAAGTTTACACATTTTTTTAAAGGCTCTTCTCTGAGACGTTGCATTATTTAACACCACGCTGTTTTGAAAACTGTTTTGCCTCCGGTACATATCATTATTTAAGAATCTAAAGCATCTGATCTGCCTTTTATCTGCACAAACCTTCATCTCTTCATATAGAAGATTTATATTTGTTTTGATTTCATAGTAACATTGAGATCTTCATATTCTTTTTCTTTCCGACTAACAGTCCCAAACCCGGATATGCAATTTAAAGGTGTATAAAAGAGGGAAATTCTCACATTTTCAGAAGCCTAAAAAGTGAATGTTTAATGTCTCTGCTTGATGACCGAAATTATGTTGGTGTTATGACATTTAAGTTTCATGTGTATAACTTCAAGTGTGATGTAGTCTGACATTCTGCTGCATGCTCTACCCTCCCTCTGGTGCAGATTCCCCGGGACGTCCCCGTCTGTGATTTCTGGAAGAAGGAGGGTGCTCTGGCCTGGACCACCACTGACGACCCTTATCACAGCGACTCTGACTGTGAGGAGCAGGACCTGCGCTCCTACAAGGTACAGTAGAGCACTGCTGCACCTCTCTAACTTCCTCACCACCAGAGGCGTCAGAGGTTATGTGAAGGGCACAATGTTCCATGCTGTCTGACCTCCAAAACATGGCGCCCTAGATGCTTGCCTACAGGGCACGTACATAAATACCAGAAACACCACATGAAAAAGATCTTTGAAGTAACTAAATCTCCATTACAAAAGCACCTACACAGTTGAGTCACGTTACTCGAATGCCAATTAGCAGCAAGTGTCGGCTTTAAAAGAAGCCCTCACTGTCATGAATGTTATATGTGATTTGTCAAGGCAACAAAAGGCAGCTTACATACTTCCAAAGGGACCAGACAGCCAGGGCTCAAAGTCTATCAGTCACAAACACTGCAAAGTGACTTTGAGGCCTCCAGAGTCCTGACAATACATGTTAAACTTAAACTGCATCAAGAGAGAGGGATAGACAAACACAGCTCAAAGTCAATCACCATCACCAGCGTCAATGTCTCAGAATGCAATAAAAAAAATGTTACATTTACAGTTTATCTGAGGAGGATTTGCTTAAAACAAACAGCAGTGCTGATACTAAATGTTTCTCACTCAAACACTGCGTGTCCTTGAGGTTTAACAGACATGTTGAGAGCTGCATGTGTGTTGGCAAGCTGTTGCATCAGAAAACAAAGCCCTGAATGTATTAGATATCTATTTTTATTTGTTTATCACTTTTTATTTTCTATCACTTTGAGGCTGTTAATGGAGCCTGCTCCAAACACAGATGTCATTTTATAGTCACATGCTCCCTAAACATGAGTGTTGTGACTGAAGTTGACAAATAAACACAAAGAGCAGCACATTACGATCATTATTCTCAGGCGTGCAGCGTGTCCCGTATGTTTGCTCTTCATGACGGAGAACTGCTTTTGTAAACATGGGCTTTAATGATGAAAAAAGGTCTTTCAGGGCAAACATCCAAAGCAGGATACATATACTGACAAAACCGAAACTGCTGCACCTAAAATCAGGAGATCACATGATACTCCCATCATCCCAAAATGATGTACTGCGTGAAATAGAAGCATGTAGTTGTCTTGAAGTTTGTTGAAGGATAAGCAGACATTTATATTAAATTCTATTTGAATTGAACCAACGTTAGATATGTGCAGTTTCTCTGACATCTTGTGTATTTGGTGTTTTTATGTCCATTTTGAATTAAACACAAGATACTTGTGCCCTAATGATAAGGATAAGCACTCAGTGAAGAAACCCCTCTCCATGTGCCCTCATCCCAATACTTATACTTAACCTACCACATGACCCTTAGTGGTCACCATGACCAAAGCAGCAGTGCCAACTTCAAAAGACCCAGGCTCTGTCATGCAAGCTTCAGGTATTGACAATGCAGATACGCCGATATAGTGTTTTTGAATTAAACACAAAAGAGACAAATAGAGAGGCGTTTTTAGAGAGAGGTGTGTTAGAAAGCCCTACCCTTCCACATGGCTTTGAACGGCCCCCACAACTCAAACTTAGTTAGATTAGCAGCGAGAGCCAGCATGTCAACATGGTTATCAAGTGGGCACCTCACTTCAAAAAATGAAGTGTAAGGACTACTTTTGTTTTTCTTTTAAATGCCGCTCTTGTTCTTTGCCCTTAAACAACAACTCACCTTGGCTACAGCCTTCATCTTACACCCATTTCCATCAGGAAATTCAAGGAATACTTAAAAAGCTTCAGTACACTGTACAGAATACTTACAAGAACCTTATTATGATAGTCTATGCCACAAGCAAGTTGACTTACCAGTCCAATAAAACCACAGCAACCTCCGCACTGGTATAAAATCCTCTCGCAGGCATCAGCTTTGTCCAAAGAGCCTCAGCATTGTTTTTACACCTTTTTAAACTCTTCTCTTTTAATGCTCTTCATCCATTGTACTCACTCCTTTTCTCCCGGTGCTTCTGCTCCGACACCCTCAACTCTGGTGCCGAATGGGGACAGCAAACACCTCCGTACCAAACACTAGAAAATATTCCCATACCTCCTCCTCCACTGCTTGTTTTCAGTTAGCCTGACTAAGCTCACTTCAGGTGGTCTCACAAAAAAGGTCTGGCAGGAGTCCAAGTTAATTTGCTGTAGGTGCTAATCCTCAGAAAGGATCCTGCTCTTGTGAGGTTTGAAGTTTAGAAAGCTTGAGTTTTTTCGCTGACATGTAGAACTTTGTTTTTCCAAAGGCACTTACATTTTTTTACTTGTTTATCAGTATTTGAATTATTTATTGATATTGATCCTTTGCAAGGTAAATTGCTTAAGATAGCAAGGATGTTGAGGATGATTAACCCTAATGTTTTATGGTGGAGTGGAACACTTTTACATATAATTGATTGTCTGTTTAATTTATGCTCTTTGCTAATGAGTTCACAGAAAGCCAATCACTTCCAGGGGAATCTCTCATTATGTTTCAGTGTGCTAGAATTTAATCTGGTGTGTGCAGCAACATTACTGCGCTGGTGCACCAGTCGTGATGTCTTCTACGTCCACAGCAATGATTGGTTTGCCAGAGCTGAAGGCAGGAGGATGCGGTAGGGGTGGTACAAAATAGCAATACAGCAATATATCGTCGTCCTGACTGGTGTAATACAATTATCGATAGGCTGTGCGAAATATCGATGTTTTAATTAAAAAAAAAAAAAAAAAGAGCGCTCTCAACAGATTTCCCTGCACATTTGACCCACAGCATCACCACATCCTTGTTTCATCTGAATTTGTGTCAAATTCTGTGAAACTGGCACCAAATTGCAATAAATATATACATTAATTCTGCACTTCACCTTTATCAGATGTATCATTAAAAGTATTTTCTTGCAATATAATCGCTGTGCCGTGATATTATCGTTATCATGGGTCACGTATCACATCATGAGTTACCCTGCGATTCCCACCCCTAGGATACAGCAACTCGTAATTAGGGGGAAAAACCAAAAAGTTTCCATGAAAAGTTTCGGATTAAAAAGAAACCTGACGTTCGAAGGAAGGTTTAAAACACAAAAAAAGGAGAGTGATCGACAGCACGACGAACATGGTTAACCATTGGTGTACCCTTTTTCTTGTGAGAGAGTGTTGAAACAAAGGATTCGACGTGAGCCGTCCTCACACTGTTAATTATTCTAACCGTTGCCACAAACCAAACTGTCGTTTTAAAAATTGTAATCAGCGTACGTACTTAACTTTGCTTTTCATCCACTGTATTTTTTATTTCAAGTTCTGCTGTGTAATGAGGTGCTGCTCATTCATGTAATGACTGTTAAAACATGGATTGAATTAGCCTAATGGACCAAATGGCTGCCAGTCATTGACAAAAGGATGAGCTCTTTTTAAAATGTCACACTGACTGAAATATCACTTAATTGTTGGCATGAATTCATATCTACATTTTGTGGACTGGTTTTAAACATGAGCTCAGCTGCAGAACAAACTCCAAACACTTCATCTGCTGCAGCCTGTCCTGTCTGCTGAGCTGGTGTGAGCATCTATCCCTGGAGAGACTTTATGTTTCATCATGTTTTTGTATGGCTGGGTTATGACTGAGAAATACAAGGCAATTTTAGAGGAACAGCTGCATTCTAATGTATAAACTCAGTCCCATACATAATACATGATTATAATGGCCCCATGCGTTAAACTATTATAATAACATTTTGATACGACACTTATTCTCAGGAACAGAACTCATTGATCAACATTACTGTAAAAGTACCAGTGTTAATGCTACTAGAGCTCATTTCCACTGCTGTCCCTTGGACATGTGAAATTAGCCATTAAAAACCACATTATGTATAATTAGAACAGGAGAAAGAAAAACATGGAGCAGCTGTAGAGGATTAAAAAGCTCATGCAGCATCATGCAAAGTAGGACATGCACAATGCAGGCAATTAATAGGAAACAATGTTACTCAGATAAACAGCACAGGCAGTTAAATCACGTCAACATAAAACACATTACATAACAGGAGACGAAGGGGAGAACAAGAAGGGACACAGTCTGACAAACAGAGGAAAAGTCAAGCAAATAAGAACAGACAAGGCAAGCATGAAGTCATTCTCAAAGTGGGAGTTCTGGCTGCTCTTTAACCAAGTTTGAGGATTATATGCAACAGAAAATGTTGAAGAAAAAGTATGTTTCAAAACTGATGAAGGATTTCTTTATGGAGGAATTTGCAGTTGCCACAGTGTGCAAGATTAAATTCATTCGTCAGAGCGCCCGTCCTCTTCAACCACCACTGATTTCAGGAAATAGCAAAAATAAGTAAGTACAAAAGTATATATAATATAAGCATAAAATAAATGCATTGATAAGAACATTATAAAACCATATAATCTTCAAGAAAAACATTAACAACGAAGAGAGAACGCTCTTGGTACGACTGTACATGATGGCAGATTATGTGTGTGTTTAGGTGTGTCTTTTACTTACAGGTTCACATGAGTACTTTTATGCAGGAAATAAATGAAAAAACTTTGCCAACACTGGGATTTGAACCTGGGACAATTTAACCTTTTTTATTTTTACCTCTGTACTCTGCAGCCGTATTACTTTCTGGGAAATGGAAGACCATCTGAAGCCACTTTTCTCTCATTGTAGCTTGTAATGCTTTGTCTTCCTCCTTCTCTCATCATTTAGTCCTGTCTGACCTCTTTGGTCTCCGTCTGCTTTTAGATAAGCCAGCCAAGTCGGTGTCCAGAGATGCTCTTCTTCCTGTGCAGTATGCTCGCTGGTCACCTGAGGGCGCTGTGCTGGACCACCACCGGGCTGGACTATCTACAGACCCCTCTACCAGGTATGTTTTCTGTATGTTTAAGAGACCGTGTTCATCTCGGGTCTGTGCTTATTGGCAAGAGCAGCTTCTAGTTACTTAAAGGGGACTATTTAATTACTTCTCCTTACTTTCAGTAATGTATCTACTGTATATGTGACAATGTTCATATTAAAGAGTAACTTCACCACCAGGTCTGACCATAACTCCATCCACTGCACAACTTTGAAAAAGGCTCAAAGTGGGCAAGGGGCTGAGAGGGGGGGTGGGTGTGTCTGGCAGCTCGGTGACATCCCCTCCCCCAGTGTTGCCAATTAAGCGATTTTTTAGATTAGTACATTAGAACTTTTCAGACCCTCTTGGCGAGTTTATTTCTAAATAAAGACTAGCGACAAATTTTGTGACTTTTTCAGACCAGTGAAACATATCGTATTGTAATTAATTCCCATGTATAATGCACAGAGTAATCGCAGTTCACGGCTCCTCTGCCTACAGCTCCGAGTTGCTCTCTGTCCTCTCTCCTCTTGTCCCGTGCTCAGCAGCACTGCGCAGGCAGTCAGGGCGGGGCTGGCCTGGGGAAGCAGCAAGGAAGAGGACAGCAGCCAATCGGGCGGCTCGCACGCCACAGCAGTGGGAGTTTGTGATTGACATGCGTTAACATTCTTTTTTTATATACATTTCATGACGTAGCTTTGTCCTAAACGGTCACCATCGGCTGGCAAGGTTCAGGGCTGATTTAAAACAGTAGATGGCGTGTTTTTTATACATTTGGTTAGAATTGTCAATATGAACACCAGCATTGATGCGTTTCATCACAGTACAGCAATATAACTTAGATTACAGCTCAAAAAACATGTTTAAGTGTGCAGTTACTCTTTAAAGGTGGTTAAAGCTTTAATAATGAGGTTAACATATCAGGTTTCAGACTACTCTGATTATACGCCTTTCAAATGTTAGATCAAAACCAAAAGCCTGTCAAACCAAGGTCTTGTTCTTCTGTACCCAGCTTGTGATTGAAAGAAGAAAGCCATCATTATGACACACAATACGCAGGATATGAGAGCGATATCTACCAAACAGAGAGGTCCTGCTGGAGTATTTGTTGCTGTTTGTCTTCGTGCTGTGCTGTCCACTCTCAGATCCCTAATTGGATTTTGGCTTTAACATTTACCAATGGCTCCAACTAGTTGCCATTTCCAGAAACTATATTGTTAGTGGGTGTCACTTTGCATTTTGGTTTTGTAACGGGCAAGAGGATGAAGCGTTGCTCAACGGTGTAGGCTGGCCAATCAGAAAAAGGTGTTCTTTAATAGTAGAGGGCTTATTTGAAACAGAGGATGAGCTAAAGGGCTGCCTTTAGGGTCGGCATACGATAAAAGAGGATTCATGCAAAGCTACTTAAAGGGAGTCCTAGAATAAGAATATAGAGTTGAAATGTGCATAATAGGCCTCATTTTAAACTTGCTTTACATGTATTAACCTTTTTATTTGATAGTTAAGTAAAAGCATACACAAAACATGCCCTTTTTTAAAGTTAAGAACCAGAACAGCTCAGACATGCGTGCCACAGTAAGTCAAAATGAATGCTGGTGATATTCTACATTTCTTTGATATTTATGTTTCACTGTAAGCGATTTGTGGTGACCCACTGAGCTGCCAACATCCAGTCATAAATACACACTATCCTAGCATGTCAGTGAACCATGAAACCTCCATATACTATCTCAGCAGACTGTCCTCCCTTTGCTTTGGTTGCAATAATTGACTGTATTTTCACGTCCTTCCTGCTGCAGAGGCAGAGTTTGTGGCTCAGGTACACGCCTATCTGTGTGACACAGCAAAGAAGAAGAGACAGAACTACGGTGAGCTCAACCTGACATGAACCCTCCTGAAAACACACACATCTCACAAAGGTTTTTCATTTCTTTTAGTTAAAAACTTGAAAAGCTTGTCACTTTGCCTTTTCCCACTGATTCGGCTCATGTTGTAACAAGTCAGCAGAGACACAGAGCAGCTCCACACTCGCATCACCTGCTCGTCTCTTCTTAAAAAACACATAAGACAATCAAAAACTACCCGAATGACAAACTTCAATACTACACAGTATGAAATTTCCATTAATCCCACCAGTACTGGCTTTGTTCTGTTATCCCGACCTGGTTTTCTATATTGGATATCTGTCTGTTCTTTTGATTCATGTGTGCCTTTGTGCCGTATCTCACAGAGAGCTGCTCAGAAGAGGCTGCACACACGGCAGTTAGAACACTAATAGACCTGGGGGTGAGTGACAGCCTGTATGTGAGTGTGTGTATGTGTGTGTGTGTGTGTGTGTGTGTGTGTGTGTGTGTGTGTGTGTGTGTGTGTGTGTGTTTCTAAATCTGTCTGTCATCGGAGAATTACAGCTCAGGACCAAAAGTTTGATGAGGTCCAACTCCCAAAAAGTTCAGTGTTAACATAAATCTGTTCTCAGGTCAGCCTGAATTCAACCGAAATCCCAGAGTCACTCATAAACTGAAACCTGCTGGCAGCGTTTTTCAACAATTACTTAGAGCCCCGGGCTCAGCATGAGCAGGGATCCAACCTGATTTAGATGCAACAACAGAAACTGAGCCAGCCATATCCAATCATGATTGAGGCAGAAATGTCAATCTTTAAAGGGAATTCACTGGAGCAAGGACACCGGTGATTTTAAATTACAAATTTGGGAAAATGTGGCACAAGCAACACACAGTCTAAGTCTTATTAACCATGCCAGAGTCATTTACATTTCACATTTTGGCCCTTAAAGAGACAAAAACTGCTGTCCCACAGACCTTTAATCCTACTAGTGTTCATATCCTCTTTGAATTATTGAAGCTTATTTGCTGTGCAGCATCACAGAGGCATCGCTAAAACATAGTTGGGATCAGTGATGTATGATGACCCATGTACTTTACTTTGGTACCTTCATTTTCTACTACTTTTAACCAAGTGTACACAGCAGAGCAGCAGCTTCAGTGCTCCCTCTCTCTACATAGGACGCATTCAGGCACAGTATAGTGTGGTGTAGTCTAGAGCAGTGGTTTTCAACTGGTCTAGCCTCAGGACCCACCACCACCTCCTTAGTGACGAATCACGACGCAAAGTTTTTTAACAAGTCAAATTAATTAAATTAAAATATGTGGAGCTGAGACAGAACAAAACATCCCAGTATGTCAACATCACAAAACACAACAGTACAATAGTTAGCCAAATTGACAAGCAGGTGTCAGTGCATAAGAACATATTGCGTCTACAATTCATTCAATTAACAGCCTTTTTTCACCTGAAACAAACTGCAAAAGTGCATCATAAATGTAACTACATTAGGGCTTATCAAGTTTCAATCATGTAGCTTGATTATCAGTGCATACATGGAGTATGAATAAACTACACTACTAGTGCACGCACGTCAAAGGATACCCATGTTCTTCAAAATAAAAGCACAGCATCGACTTTTTGCTACAAATACTTTTTTTCAAGCTCATATCTGCGACCCACTGAAAACAGCTCTGCGACCCCCTTTTGGGTTCCAACCCACCAGTTGAGAACCAGGGGTCTAGAGTACACGATATATATATAAATATATATATCTTGCTTATAAAATTTTAGTGCATAGATTTAAATTTTTATGGCAGAGAAAATGTTTGGGTGATCTTCCTACAGGCTTAATGAACCCAGAATTAAACAGGAACTTTGATAGGAACAAATAAATGTTTATTCTGACAGATTATTAAACTGCAAACAAAAGCAGGAATAAGAAAAGCTGTTGGTTTTTTTTACCTCAAGTCAAAGAACGGGAGAAAAACAAGTCTGTTCTGGTCTGAAAAATGGAGGAAATGGTGGTTTGTTCTTAACTCGGATTAAGTCTATTAAATCTGTAATACTATAAATCAGTGTTTGGGAACAAATTTCCTGCTCTCAGTTTATTACCATCCTTTTGGACTCAGTAAAGTAGACAGTGTCGGCACCCATCAGTCTCCTCATCAGCCTGTGGGTTGGGAATCACTGCCTCTTAAAAATAGAGCATCGTTGACCTATTTATCTGCAAAGATCTCACGAGGCAATTATTAGCTTTCTTATCAAGGGTATCAGGCAGGAACGGTCATTATCGAGCTTGTCTGAGGAATTTGACGGATAATTAAACTGGAATCAAGGCAGCTTGATTTAAGATTTACAGTTCAAAACAAAGAGGAAATGAGCTGCCAGTGTTTATGTAACTGTAAAAAAAAGAAGGAAAGCACAGCCTGAAGTTAAGCGCCTCATTATGTAGCCCTCTCTGTGTTGCATCTAACGCTTTGTTTTTTCATTTCTGAAGGGTTCTTGTTTTGAAAGGTTGTGTTTTTATCTCTTTTATTACTTCAGTGGGGGTTTTTTGCCCTTGTGCAAAAAGTACAGCTCTAAAGATAAGAAAGGCTCCGCGCTCACAATGTTTAAATGAAGGTTACTGAATAAAAAGCATTGTGGCAGCGGGCGTCCTGACAGCGCTGTGTTTACGTTCACTTCAGGTCCTTTCCGAGGAGCGTCAGGAAGGAGGCGTCTTCCTGGGTATCAGTCCTTTGTTCCAGTTGTCGGAAAACAGGCAGAAACTGCAGCGCTTCATCTCCCAGTACCTCTACAATTAATGTGTTTAAGGGAGCAGCGTGACTCGAGGCCTCTGCTTTGTTTTATTGCAGTCTGACCTCATCCTTTGTTTGTGTCGGAGCGGCTCGTGTTCGGTGTTAAAAAAGACGCATGCTGAGCCGTAGACGCTCGTGCCTTTAGGTTAATTGCGTTTTGATTTTTCAGTGATGAGACATTGATTTTAAGTTTATCTTTAGTAATAGCATTAGCATAAAGCCACAGGAGACGAGGATTATGAAGTCCCTGTAATCAGCTGCCAAGATTCTGCACGCTGCAGCTTGTGTTTCGACCATGTTTATGTTGTCACGAAGGCCGAGAAGTTTTGTTTGTAATGTAAACATTGAGTTTAGTTGAAGTTAACAAATGTTTATAATGGCATTAAAGTCTGCTTCTTTCATTATTAACTAGACACACTCTAATTGAATAGGCTCCTTGTACACAAACAAACAGGTTCACAGTATTTTATGCTTGATTTCTTCCAAAGAGGTCGTTAATTCTCACTTGCTCTGCTCCTGAATGTAAATCTTTCTGTGCTGACTCAGACCTCTGGAGAGTCAGTCTGTTTAACCTTTTGACACCCTGATGCAGGGACGGATCAATGCCTCACTTTGAACAAAACTTAGAGCTTCTTCCTGGCAGGAATTGATATTCTGCAGTTTTAAACGGTCTGTGCAGTCAGGTTCCAGCATTTTCCTTTTTTTTCATGACTTTCACCACAAACCAAAGCTGAGTTCATGAGCTCTCAGCAAACCTGAAACTCTACTGCCACCCTGTGTAGAACCGAGGGTACTGTGGTAGCCTCAGTACTCGGCCTCACAGCAGATTACAGTATGTGTGTTTACACTGAAAAAGTGGCATACACTGAACAAAAATATAAATGTAATATAACTTTTGTTTTTGCTCCCATTTTTCATGAGCTGGACTCAAAGATCTAAGACTTTTTCTATGTACACAAAAGGCCTATTTCTCTCAAATATTGTTCACAAATTTGTCTAAATCTGTGTTAGTGAGCACTACTCCTTTGCCGAGATAATCCATCCACCTCACAGGTGTGGCATATCAAGATGCTGATTAGACAGCATGATTATTGCACAGGTGTGCCTTAGGCTGGCCACAATAAAAGGCCACTCTAAAAGGTGCAGTTTTACTGTAATGGGGGGGTCCGGGGGGGTCAGAAAACCAGTCAGTATCTGGTGTGACCGCCATTTACTTGATCAGGTTGTTGATTGTGGCCTGTGGAATGTTGGTCCACTCCTCTTCAATGGCTGTGCCAAGCTGCTGGATATTGGCAGGAACTGGAACACGCTGTTGTATACACCGATCCAGAGCATCCCAAACATGCTCAATGGGTGACCTCAAGTTGAACTGCAGTCAGGTCAAGACGCCGATGAGGACGACGAGCATGCAGATGAGCTTCCCTGAGACGGTTTCTGACAGTTTGTGCAGAAATTCTTTGGTTATGCAAACCGATTGTTGCAGCAGCTGTCTGGGTGGCTGGTCTCAGACGATCTTGGAGGTGAAGATGCTGGATGTGGAGGTCCTGGGCTGGTGTGGTTACACGTGGTCTGCGGTTGGATGTACTGCCTTTATTAAAATCCTTTATTTTTTGGGCTGTAGGGCTGACCCCAGCGGTCAAACACAGACTGACTGAGTAACTGACTGACTGACTGTCTGACTGAGTGACGGTGCTTTCAGAGCCGTAGAGAGAGAGAGTTGAGACATCGCAATGGCGGATCATGGAGCATATTGGACCTTCACTGACGCGACTCTCTGTCTATACGGCTCTGGATACTTTGTTCGGTGAGTAGGCGGGGCTGCTCCTCCGCTGCTCGTCTGCTGTCCTCACCTATGTCCGCAGCGCGCACCTGCTTTTATACACGTTGTCATCGACCTCATAAGTGACGGTCCTTGTAAGCGCACATTGACCTGATGCGGTCAGCCACATACGAGGGTTTGACCTAGTGAGCTGTTGATTTATTCCCCACAATGCACTGCACAAAAGTAGAGGAGCTCCTCCAAGCTAAACATTATTGTCGGTATAAATCAGTATACCGATTCCTTGTGCTTTAAATGCAAAAACATTATACCCTAAAGATTTGACCTACATGCTGTTTACAGTTACTATGTTGTATGATATTGGACAGAGCTTAAGGTCATACCTACAGTCCTGTAATCAATCCTACCAACATCTGTTTTAGAGAGGCGATCACTCAGCCGTACGAGCTGTATAGTTGTTGAAGAATTGTGTTGTGAGCTGTGTGAAGACTTATATTTTGTCCCATATGTTCACATCAGGGCTGTACGGTGAGGCAGTGGTTAGCGCTGTTGCCTCACAACTGGAAGACTCTAAGTTCGAACCCCGATTCGGATGAAGTGGGCCTTTCTGTGTGGAGTTTGCATGTTCTCCCTGTGCATGCTAGAGTTCCCTCCGGCTTCCTCCCACAGTCCAAAGACATGCTGATGAGGTTAATTGGTGACTCTAAATTTCCCATAAGCGTGAAAGGTTGTCTGTCTCTATGTGTCAGCCCTGTGATTGACTGGCAATCAGTCCAGGGTGTACCCCGCCTCTCGTCCAGTGACAGCTGGGATAGACTCCAGCCCCACCCCGGACCCTGAACAGGATAAGTTGTACAGATAATTAACATCAATCATCATTGATTTACATCAATGAGGGTAGACTAAACACGAAACACCTCATTATAACACAATACAGTTCAACAGCATGAAAAACTACATCCTCCAAGATCCTCCTTGTTAAACCGTGTGAACACAACAGAACATTATAACCTTCATGAATGTAGGAATATTTCAGGTTCAGACTTTGTTTCTACAATATGACAGAAACAAAACATCTTGCTCAAAAAATATTTTCACTCTGAAACAGTAAAAGAAAGTCTGCTAGTGGGGGGTAAACTGATTAGATTTTTTTAACATTCACATTATTCAAAGAATATCTTAGAATATAAAGTACCTGATTGACCTTAGACAGTAATTCTGTTTTAAATGGGAAAAAAATCCCATCATTTACATTTTTTGGAAGCTAAGGTGTTACAGCAGGTTCCTTTCTATGTGTTCAACTGTTCTCAAGAAAGACAATTAACCCAAAATAACTCTGTGTTCTAAACACAGTCTGTGATGTAATGCAGGATTTGTATCTGATCATTTAAGGCATAAAGTTACTAAATGTTTAAACAAAACTACCAGGCACAACAATACACCTAATCACACTGCTGCAGAATGTAAATGGGTCCATTTAGTGGAGGAATTTCTGTAAAGCAGTGTCTGCCAGGGGAGGAAAGTCACCTTAAGCTGAATAAAAAAGAAGCAAACAGGCTCCTGAGTCGGAGCCCCGATCGAATTAATAAAGAAGAAAGAATTCTCCCCGGCAATGAAAACGGCACAGTTCAAATTTAATTAAATTACTGCAGATCTGCTTATTTTTATAAAGTCTTTTATAGAGTCTTAAACATAATCAGAAATACTTTTTATTTGTACATATTAAAGAGGGTGACGGGGTTCACAGTGCTCTGCGGTGTACCATGAGTAGGCGGCTGCTGATAGAGGTTATTTTTCCAGCTGTGATGACTCAATAACCAGGGTCAACCCGCAAAAACACCACGATGAGTCACGTAATTACACAATGTCATGTAGTACAAATACAATGTTTTCCTACCTCATGATTACTGTTGTATCATGAAGAAAAGTTTTATCATGAAACATTCATTTTTTACAGAAGCTGGTTTTCACACTTTCTGCACCCAAAAAAGACAAAAGACAAACAAATCCTTTTGTAAGCGGGTCGAACAGAAGTGCAGTAATTTAACAGATGGTATTGATTATTGGTGTTTTCAGCAGGTTATTTCAGAGTTTAGGCCACTTTGTTGATAATAGATCCCAACTGGTCTATCTGGCACTCCACAATGTCTCCTTTCTGAAAGAGAAAACAGTAAAATCCTCAGTTAAAACACACTTGTACTACTTTAAATGGAACCACTTCCACACTATCTATGAACATACTGTGCCACTATAGAGTCCCTTTATCTCTCCGACACAGAAAGCGTACATTATGTGCAGCCTTTAAGCTCCTTTGGCAGAAGTGAAAGTGTTGATTCTGCAACGTCGGACAAAAGAACTTCTGCAGACGAGCTCAACTTATTAAAATGTGTGCCGTTTAATTCCTGAAGTCACCTTGAGGAAGACAGGGGGCTTTCTGAAGACGCCCACACCTGGAGGAGTGCCTGTCAGGAACACATCTCCTGGAGTCAATGTCACAAACCTGACAGGAATATCAAAACAGAGTCAGGAGCAGGAAAGAGCATGTGCCTTACAGTAGGAATGAAATACCAGGAGTAGCTTTTATTCACTGTGGAAAATTTGGATTTTTTTACTCTTGATCATGTAATGTTATCATCATTTTCAGAAGAGGGGGCTTTTATGTCCAAGAATCTCAGATCAGAGGACGCTCCAGTTTGTCAGGCTACTTTAGAGCCAAAAGGGTCCAGCCTGAGTCACGGTGGATAAGTCTTAACTGAAGCGTGTAACATCAGCTTGAGTCTGTGACAAAAAAGGGTCATTTACTCGCACAGTGCCTCTTTTGTGGACTCTGTCTGACAAGATTTGATTTCTATCATCATTCCTTTTATGGAACCTCTGCACTGCATGAAGCAGAAACATTTAGTTTAATTTAGTTCTATATATATTTTATGAAACACATCTCTGTGAAGTGAAGACTCCATCTTCATGAGCAGAAATAGTGCACTGGACTTACTTTGAGACCCAGGCGACCAGCGCTCCTGTCTTGAAGATCATCTGATCAGTGTTGCTGCTCTGGACGGTGTCTCCATTAACCAGGCAGCGGACGCCCAGGTTGTGAGGATCTGGAAGGGGAATGATACAAACAACAGCATTGTTGATATTCTTGACTGACTTTAGAAGAAGACTTAAGCACTTGTACACCGATCAGCCATAACATTACGACCACCTGCCTAATACTGTGTTGGTCCCCCGTTTGCCGACCAAACAGCCCTGACCCATCCAGGCATGGACTCCACCACACCTCTGAAGGTGTGCGGAGGTATCTGGCACCAAGACGTTAGCAGCAGATCCTTTAAGTCCTGTAAGTTGCGAGGTGGGGCCTCCATGGAGCGGACTTGTTTTTAAGCACATCCTACAGATGCTCGACTGGATTGAGATCTGGGGAATTTGGAGGCCAAGTCAACACCTTGAACTCGTTGTCGTGTTCCTCAGACCATTCCTGAACCATGTTTGCAGTGTGGCAGGGAGCATCATCCTGCTGAAAGAGGACACTGCCATTAGGGAATACTGTTTCCATGAAGGGGTGTACTTGATGTAAAACAATATTTAGGTAGATGGTACGTGTCAAAGTAACATCCACATGAATGGCAGGACCCAAGGTTTCCCAGCAGAACATTGTCCAAAGCATCACACTGCCTCCAATGGCATGCATTCTTCCCATAGTGCATCCTGGTGACGTCTTCCCCCGGTAAGAAGCGCACATGCAGTCTGCCATCCACATGATGTAAAAGAAAAGATTCATCAGACCAGGCCTCCTTCTTCCATTGCTCCTTGGTCCAGTTCTGATGCTCATGTGCCCATTGTAGGCACTTTCAGTGGTAGACAGGGGTCAGCAGGGCACCCTGACCGGTCTGCAGCTACGCGGCCCCATACGCAACAAACTGTGATGCGCTGTGTGTTCTGACACCTTTCTATCAAGCGCACCAATGAGCCTTGGCCGCCCATGACCCTGTTGCTGGTTCACCGGCTTCCCTTCCTTGGAGCACTTTTGGTAGGTACTGCAGACTGGGATCACCCCACAAGAGCTGCAGGTTTGGAGACGCTCTGCCCCAGTGGTCTAGCCATCATAATTTGGCCCTTGTTAAAGGCGCTCACATCCTGATGCTTGCCCATTTTTCCTGCTTCCAACACATAAACTTTGAAGACAACGGGTTCACTTGCTGCCTAACGTATCCCACCCACTGACAGGTGCCATTGTAACAAGATAATCAATGTTAGTCACTTCATCCGTCAGTGGTCATAATGTTATGGCTGATTGGTGAATGTCCTAAATGCTTTTTCTTGTCTGTTGCGATGAAATAAGTTCATACATATATTTTGAATGTTGTGGGTTATGAGGAGACACACATCGATAAACTACAAGTTATACCGATGCAATTGGTGTGGAGTGCTTAATGAAAAATGCAGCACAAACCATCAATGCTAGAAACTTGGAAGCTCATCATCTCAAAATGAGCAAAAGCCCTGATTACTAAAAACCTAAATCAACTTCTGGTTCTCCAACCTGCAAGTAAACTGAGGCCTTTGTGTGATGAGTTTGCATGTTCTCACTGTGCCTACATGTTTTTACGACACAGTCACAGACAATCAGGTTTCAACTGTGCCTGCTGGTGTTAACGTGACAGTGAAGGCTTGTTTGTCTCTACACGTCTGAAGACTGCTGGGAACAATACCAGCCTCCAGCGACCCTGTGAGTACACGCTGTACATCTAAACGAGGATGGATTGATTTGTTATTCCTTTCGATATTTCATCCTTTGGACGATTACAGAAGTGAAAAAGGTTTTAAACTGTTTTCCTTGTACTCTAAAAGAGTACAAAATGCCGCCGCAGCAGATACCCACCTGTAACCTTGGAGCAGTCGTTATTATTTGAACATTAGGTTGATTGACTTACTGAGGTTTATAGTGCTGATTTTGAAGCTATGGTTGTAGCAATACTTGTCACAAAAAGTACACAGTCTCAACATACTCAAAATAAGTTCAAGGACTCTTCTTTGACATTGGTAGGTAATTACAACCACACCTAGGTGTATGCAGTCCGTTATGTACACAGGGTTAGACAAACAAGTCATTTATCCATTTGAAGATCTGTATCCTTGACTCTTGAAGATATTCCTATATTCTGGATCATTATTGTCATACTATGCATACTATATGATAGTCCCCATTAATCCGGAATGCTTTTAACCACAGTAATCTATTTTACTGATATTTACCATTACCACACATCTACAGAAACATTAACCTGCAGAAAATCCATCAGGTTTGGTTTAATTCCCCCCTTTCATTCGCTCTGCAGATCCTTTTTCCTCTCACCTTTCACGGCGTCAGTCGTCACTAATGCAGGGCCAAGAGGACAGAAGCTATCAAATGTTTTTCCCAGCAGCCACTGCTTCCCGTTGCGCTTCATCTGCCAGTCGCGCGCGCTGACGTCGTTGGCCACAGTGAACCCGGCGACGTAGGACAGAGCGTCCTCCTCCTGAACCACGAGAGGAGCGGAGTCACAATGGATGCTTTGACAGAGCATGAAAGTGTTACTGCCATCAGAGGTGATCTTGTGATGCTCACCTTGATGTGTTTTCCTCTTCGTCCAATCACGAAGGCCAGCTCCACCTCCCAGTCCACCTCCTGCAGTCACTCAGATGAAGCAGACGCCACAATAAGAAGCACCACAACAGTGTCCAAATTACAAAACAGTAGGACGTTTACAACATGCCAATAAAGGGAAATGAAAATGAAGTTTCTCACCTGGCTCTCTGATGGCAGCAGGATGTCGTCATAAGGCCCGGTGATCGCACTGGGGAATTTACTGAAGATGATTGGCTCTTTGGGGATCGGGGCGTTCTGCTCCAGGCAGTGGTCTCTGTAGTTCATACCCACACACACCACCTTCTCTGGAGCCAACACAGGAGACAGCAGCTGGATGTCTGATCGCTCCACCACACACTGACCGGACGACAAGGCGCTGAGGAAGAAGAGTTAGCAAGAATATGATGTTTTGGAAAGTTTAGAAGAAGACTGAAAGACTAAAAGAAGTTGTAGAAACAAACCAAGGATGTAGGAAACAGATGCTAATCAAACAAATCCAGGAAGATGTTTCACGGCAAAGTAGAAGATCATGCTTTTAATGATTTAGAGGATTATTCATCAAGAATAGGATGTCGTTTATAAGGGATGTTGATGTAGGAATACGATTTTAGAAGTGACAATTTCGGAATTTGCAAAGAAGCTGATTGAGGAAGATGTCTTTTAACTGCGAGCATGATTTATAAAGACGCTAAAACATGCAGAAGTTGTTGACTTAGAAAAGGATGATAATTTAAGATGGCAACTCAAGACGATGATTCACACGAGAGGAAAAGATGAAAATGATTAATCAAGAAGGTTGTTGATTTAGAGGATGACATTTAATAAGGAAAGCGATGATTAAAGGAGCTTAAGATGATTTATTCAGACGAGGATGTTTAGGAGGAGGAAGACAAGGATTTGACAGGAAGACGAGGATCGTTTAGGAAGGAAAAAAACATTTAAGGAACTTTTGTAGAGTCAAAACAGACTAATGATAAGTAAGTATTAATATGTGTTTGACACCTCTGTGCACGCTGCAGACCCTCATCTCCCAGCTCCAGCAGCTCCCTCATTGTCGAGGGCATCGAGGGGTCAAACGCCTTCAGATCCACCACGCCGAGCCCCTCGCCCAGCTCCGCCCCCACTCTGATGCTTCCTGCATCACCATGCCTACGAAACTGCACCAGACGCATCGCCGCACCACTCAGTCCTCGCCGCCTCTGTGGGTTTACTGCTCGAGTCTGAGAGAATAAAGTCCTTAAGATGCAGGAGGAGCGAAGAAGTCTCATCTGTAGAGGAGAGAAGAAGGGAAGTGAAATGAGTGATGATGTGAAAAAGATGACAATTGAGAGACGAACGGGAAAAAGAAAACTAAATGCATTTCTCTGATGGTATCTTGAACACTTACATTGAGAACTCTTTTCCTATTATTTCCACCCTTGTCTTTGCATTTCGAGACACAGCATCAAAACGTGTTGTCAAGTTAAGCTGTTGCTTATCAAGAATATCAGTGATTACAGTGCTGTTCACTGATCGATGTTTTGAGCTTCTAAGGAAGTCAGTAAATGTATTTGGTATAGGAACTTTCACAAAGCAAGGTCACACTGTGCTTCATAAATTGTTACAAAAAAATAAAGGAACAACAACAAACAACAAACAGAAAGGCAATTAAACATAACAAATAGACTTTAAAGCACACCATGTACAAAATTACAACAGATTGTCAAAGGCCAGTTTGAATAAATGAGTCTTAAGATGCTTTAAACATGATTTGACTTGACAGAGGCAGCTGCAAACTTGCACATGCTGAAAAAACAAAATGGGGGAACTCACTTCTGCTATGTTCCCATAAAATTAACCCCGTTTGTTACATTTTGTCCCTTAACTTCTCTAACTTTCATTTCCCACGAGGAAAAGTTTGAAGCTGTCATTACTCATCAAATCACAGGAACAAAATGAGCAGCATGTAAATTGCAGCCAAACTAGTTTATCAAGAAGAGTCTGCCAAAATGGGACGAGTACATATTATGTCAGCATATCTGCCACAACGCGCATTGTCATTATCTTCTGCTATCACTTGATAGTAGAGCTGTAAATCATAACTTGCAGAAGGAAAGCATTGAGACAGCTGCAGCAGCCGGTAACTTCTGCCTACCTGCAGCGCGATCTGTAGCTGTGCAGTTTGACCTTTACCTGAAATAAAATGTCATTTTAAAGAGGATTATGACTCTGTAACTTGCTACTGAATAGTCTTTCTTGCCCTTTGTACCGTCTCTGGTTAATACTCACCTCTCTGCTGCACAGAAAACACTACTTTCAACTACTTCCGGCAAGTGTTTGTAGTTCATGAGGTCAGCGCTGTAAAAGCGAGACAAATCGCTTCACTGAAGGTGAAGACCCAGAGTAGCCATGATTGGTTTTATCTTATGTCACTAAATAATTGCTATGTTGGTCTCATAATCATTTAAATTAGGATTTTCGCTTGCTGGATCAATTCTGAAAACTACAATTCCCTTCTGTCCATGCAAATGCATCATCACGTGCAGTGGGAACCTAGCAACTTTGGCTAGCGACCGTAAATGATATAATAATTTAATTTTTATAATAAACCAGTTTCCTTTTACACACTATCACTACTTTAACTAGAACACAATAGTCACTACTTAATATTGCAAGTGTCATTATTAGAAGACCCAAAGCTCTTAAATAAAAGAGACGTAGCGTTTACACTGTAAATCATCGTAATTACGAGCTCTGTGAAGCCCGCGAAGGCAGCACGAGTTCAACTTAACTGATCATGTGATCAACCGGAGAGGAGTGAAGGGAGGATATATAATCGCCGACAATCAGCTGTCTCTTTCTACCCGAAGACACCGGAGGAGGAGGACCAAAAATGTGCACCAGGTGAGATTGACGGTCCACGATGTTCTGTTTTATTTCTGGATCAACGGTTTTCTAGCTATTTGGAGCGCCGCGTGCGCTTTGTGCGCAAAGCAGCAAAGGCGATCCAGATAGGGTTTTGTTTAATAGGGCACTTTTTGTCACTCAGATGTTGTACAATGTCGTGTTTTTGTCATTATTTTAACTTAATCGTTTTATTAACTAGTGATAGTTAGTGCATGCTTTTTTTATTATTATTATTCACAGCGCAAAGTGGAAAAATCTGATCCTCTCATGTTGCATTAGAGGTTTACTCTTTTCTGGATTTAGTTCCACTTAAAGGGCCCGTCCTTTCATTTTGCTGAGATTTCACTTTCAGTCTTGTATTATCTGTTTACGTGGCCTGTGTCATGTGATTCCTGAAATGTCTGAGTGTATAAAATCTGCCTAGTTTAGAGATATAAAACATCATTCACTACAGATTTTGCTTATTGCTGTTGTAAAGTGTAAAGTGCTCACTACAGTGTTTATACACTTTTTATTTCACTGCATAAGGCCAGTAATCCACCTGTGAAATTCAAGCAGATCTCAAAGGTCTTGCAGGTTTTAACACTTCGACCCACTTTATCATTAACCTGCATTATAAAAACTGATAAAGGGGCCTAATTGCCTCATTGTGTCTGAGATATCTGAGCTTTTCTGTCAAACAATGCTGACATTGCTTTTATTAGAGGAACTCACCCGTTTCCTTTCTGTGTTCCTTTCCAGCGTGCAGCCCCTTGAATGGACCGCCGACATCAAGAACCAGAAGTGAGTATGAGTAGAAATGCAGCACTTCCTCTTCAGGTGTTTATTTTGTGCAACTCATCAGAGTTTTGTTAAATGATGAATATGTCTTTCAGTTTTGATGGCATCGTGTTGGTGACCCAGAGCCATGACACACTGCCCTCGGAGCTTGAGTGTCTGAAGGCACCGCTGCAGGACTACAGCTCTGTAAGTCTGTGCTCTTCTTCACCTGCAGCCAATCAACCCCACACATCATCAGAGATTTACCATCCTCAATGATTTATCTTTGACTCTTCACATCCAGACTAAATACTCAGCACACAGATAACAGTTAGTGATTGGTTTATCAAGAATAAGATGGTGTGTTCTCATGAATGAGAGAAAAACTATAGATTTTTAGGACTTATTGTGGTTTTGCATTCAGCTATCCAGGTCATAAGAAGGCAATGCTTAATTTTCAATGTAAGTTTACAATCATCTTGGCATTATAACTTGATATATTATTATTATGATATAACCCTCTGTGATGTCACTTCCCTCCCTCCTGTAGGTGGACAGTGGTCTGGGTGAGGAGGTGGTGATCCTGAAGGTGCCTGGTCTGCCTGGTAACCGCCTGGTGTTTGCCTCCACCGGCCCAGTGAACCGCGACTACGATGACGTCAGGCGCTTCAGTGATGCAGCGCTCAACGGCATCAAACGGTAAGCTGACAGAAGCTTCTCCTCCTCAGGTATTTCATGTTGCTGATTCAGCTTCAGGTTTCTTTACTTTCTCGCTCATCTTTGTCTCCTTTAAGGGCTTTGAAAGCCGGCATGCAGCGTCCCCTGCTGGTCTGCCCTCCACACAAGGACTATAAGAACAGCACCATTGTGGCTGCTCTCGGAGCCCTTCAGGCTCTCTACATGGTGAGAAAAGACCGACACATCAAGTGGACTGTTTTTAACTTCTCTAACTTCAGTTTATTTTACAAATGGTGTGCAGTACTTCTTAGCTTAAGTACTGCAAAAACAGATACATAATGTATTCCACGGTGTAGAGTTTATAATGATGTAAGCATTGAAGCATAATTACAACATAGTTGAGTTTATGTTATGGGAATTGTAAGATTTAGTAGTTTTCTGATTACATTTTGTTGTAGTCTCTCTCAGCTCTATCTGCATGTATGTTGATGTAAGATACCAACTATGAGCTTGACAAAAATACTCACTTGGTAAAATAATTCCTCCCCCAACAGCCTCTGGAAGTGAGGGAGGGGAAAGTCAAACCATCCGACTTCAAGGTGTGTGTTCTGGGTCTGTGGGCCCCTCAGGAGGCAGACGGGAAGAGACTGGTGGAGCTGGCTGATGCTCTGGAGGCTGGGAGGTGGGTCACATAAGTCACACTACATTCCCTGCTATGATTTATCATGTTCATTATCAGGTTCATTAGTTCACCAGCATTGTTTCCCCTCTGCAGACTGGCATGTCGTGACATCGGTGGCTCAGACCCCGAGCGCATGGCTGCTCCTCGTGCGGCCGAGTACGTCCAGGAGCTCTTCAAGGACAGCCCTGTGCAGGTCGAGAGAAATATTTTATCATGATTGAAAACAGAATCGCACCATCCTCCGTGTTTTATTGTCAGCAGTGAAAAGTTATTCTCCTCCGGGAATCGGGGTGTACAAACAATTTCAGTTGCAGCCCAAGAAAATTGTGTGGTTCTTAGGGGACAAAAAAAGTTTTATTTCATCTCCAACATAACAACATGTGTTTATTTATTAACCTCTAGGTGGAGGTGGTGAGTGACCTGGCTGTTCTGGAGAAAGAGTATCCCTGTCTTGCTGCAGTCAACCGCTGCGCAAACTGTAGGAACACATTTTGTTATCATGTCATTGGAGACAGAATTTTAAGATTGTTAAATGCCGATTCTTTCTGAAAAGTTGTTTTTAATAATTCACCATTTCCTCCTCGTGCAGGTGTTCCTCGTCACCAGGGCAGAGTTATCAAGCTGCAGTACTGTGGAGCTGGACCTGTCCAGAAGACGCTCATGCTCGTTGGAAAGGTGAGAGGAGACTGTTTTTCAACCGCTAAAACATGAATAAATTATCAGTCAAGTTTTAAACACAGAAATGATGTTGCTCAAGGTACGGTGTATTGGGAGAAATAGCCTATTTGTACATTTTGTGATCATCCGGGAGACATTGTGCTAAAATGAGCATGTTTTGTATCTGTATATATCTGACTGCTTTGTGAATAGTTTGGTTCTTGTTTGTATTTTCAGGGCATCACCTACGACACTGGCGGAGCCGACATCAAGGCCGGTGGTTTCATGGCTGGGATGCACAGGGACAAGTGTGGAGCTGCTGCTGTTGCTGGCTTCTTCCAGGTAAATTTTACCCTCTTTCCTGTTTTTAGTCTTCAGAGGAACATGAGGTTCCCTCTCTCCATATTAAGAGTTAGAAATGTTAACATGTTTGGCGACGGTTGTTAGCATTTCATGCTGTAAGTTTGCTCCCTACTTAACCCCCGCTTTCTCTCCAGATTTTAGCCAAGCTGAAGCCCAAAAACCTGAAGGTTATCGGCTCCATGGCCATGGTGAGGAACAGTGTCGGTGCAGGTCAGCATATTATACTTTTCCTCCTATCATACATGCTCCTGTTTCCATTCCTCTCTGTGAGAGCTGTCACAGCAACTCCTCTGAAGTGACGATGCATTTGTGTGTGTGTGTGTTTCTCAGACTGCTATGTGGCTGATGAACTGGTGGTTTCCCGAGCGGGTCGCAGAGTGAGAGTGGGAAACACAGACGCTGAGGGACGTATGGTGATGGTTGATCTGCTCTGTGAGATGAAGGAAAAGGTGACAACATCCAATTAAAAATACTTCAAACTAAGCAATGAATCATTTTCTGCAATTCTGTCCAGTCTTATACATACATATATCATGTCCCCTGTGTCTGCAGGCAGTGGGTGAGACTTCTCCTCAGCTGTTCACTATTGCTACTCTGACTGGTCACGCCATCAGAGCCATGGGACCAAACTACTCTGTGAGTACTGATTATTAAATACATATATCCATTAAAATTGCAAGACTTTATACATAAACAATTCCAACATTCCTCTGCTATAGAAATCATTGTTTTGAATTGTCTTTTGTAGATCATCATGGATAATGGACCGGCCCACCGCAACAAGAATGCTTCTCAGTGGCAGACAGGTGACAACTACACGGATAAATTCAACCATGAAAGTTTCCATTTGTGATCTGCAAGTTTTGACACATGGTCCTCCCCTTCTCTCTCGTGCAGCTGGAGAGGTTTTGGGCGACGTGTTCGAGGTGTCCAGCATCAGACGGGAGGACTACGAGTTCCACAAGGGCAAGTCTGAGTACGAGGACATTCTGCAGTGCAACAACCTGCCGTCCTCTGCCACCCCTCGAGGACATCAGACCCCTGCAGCCTTCCTCATCATGGCCTCGGGGCTCGACAAGGTGCTCACACATCCTAATAATGCAGTAAAACTGTAAAGAAGTGCTGTGATTAACTTGTATTATTTCTTATTTAACACAGCATGGTGTGGACTCTGACGCCCCTCTTCCATACTCCCACGTTGACATCGCTGGATCCAGTGGTCCTTTCCCCGGTGTCCCTACTGGATCCCCAATCATTGCCATGGCAACCAACTACATCCTGTCTGATAGGCTCTAAACACACATTGTGAAGACTACAGTCCCTACAATCAATCCCACAACCGTCCAAGTATAAATGAAATTCCTGCAACATGTGATGCATTCCTGAACACATCAGATCGCTTTTCTGACTGTTCTCTACTTTCTTTTCTAAGATGTCATCACTCTCATCCTGTCTGCTCCAAGTGTCAAAGACCCTGTACTTAAGTGGCCTCAATCAGTAAATACTCAGGGGTGAAATGGCAGTATAGAAATACGATCCTTTTTATGTCTGTGTGTGTGTGCGACAAACTAGGGACATGGTTGTGTGATTGATGGAGCTGTGTGCAAGTCAAACAAAGCACTCCTCATTGATCAATAAAACAAAATAAGAAATTAGAGGCTGCTGTGTTCTCTTTATTTTTGCATTTTAAACATGAATAGGCAAAATGTTGAGTTTTGGGGAGAAATTGTGTTTTCAAACGCTAATGCACAACAAGACCAACATACACATAAGCTAAATTAATCCATTATGCATATTGTTTCATATAAACATCGACATTTATGCCTTTACTTGTAGCCCCACATACTTCTATACAATGTAAATAAGTGCACATCATCTAGGCATGGTAATTTATTTAAGGCTATATGGCAGTAATAAATACATTTTCCCAATTAATCTAGATTATTTCAATTTAATTGTTAGAAAAAACCATTTATTTTCATGCAAATGAGGAAGTGGGTACCCCCCTTTTCTGACATGAACTTAAAATAATGTCCAAAAATGTCCAAACCCCCCAAAATGTAACATAATGTCCTCCTTCACTATCTGCTTTGTGTGTGTTGCACCACACTTATCAGTTACAGTATATAATTGAGTTTAATAATAAAATGTACTTATTTAGAAAATCTTCTGTACATTATTTTAGTTTCAATGTAGTTTAGACTATTGTCTATTTACCTGAATAGTGCCCATGAAACCCACGAAGGATCTGATTTGTATCCCACAATCCTCAGTAGCTGTCGGTGACGTGTTGGATGCGGATCTGTTCCACGTTGGCCCCTCAAAGTTCTTGGTCAATTTAGACTAGAATTATGACCTTTTTAACTTAACATTAGCTTTAAGTAGCTTAGAATACCGAATGAAAACTGATGACAATATTTATTAATCAAAGCAAATATTTGAATAAAAATACAATCGATAATAATTTTATTTTAGTTTTTCATTTATTTCCGTGGTTTCGACATCCCTACTTCAAATATATTCTCTCTCGGGATATTGTGAATATTTGGCTGAATATTTCTCGATCTACCTGTTTATATATTTATATTTATCTTTTAATCTCTTAATCAGGAATGGGAGTCACATCCTGATTACAGGGGTTGGTTGAAGCCCTGTGTAGGCAATGATTTAAGAGCATACTGTCTTATCTGCAAGGCAGACTTTTATGCGAAGTTGAGTAACATGAAAAAGCGTATGTCCACTCAAAAGCACCTTAAACATTCTAAGCTTTACGATTCGGCGGAGCAATCCACATTGCCATTGGCTGTCTTTCACCACGGAGGAGGAGGAGAACCAAGTGTGCACCAGGTGAGATTAACAGCGTTTTTTCTGGATCACAGTTTTCCAACGTGCAGCCATTTGTAGCGCCGCGTGCGCTTGGTGCATAAAAAGAAGCCAGTGCGATCCAGACAGGGTTTTGTTTAACAGAATACTCGTGTTATTAACCAGTGATAGTTACTCCAAGGATTTTTTTTATTTTTTATTTACAGCTCAAAGTGGAAAAATCTGATCCTCTCATATTGCATCGGAGGTTTGCTCTGGTTGCTGAATTTGCAAAGAAGCTGATTGAGGAAGATGTCTTTTAACTGCGAGCATGATTTATAAAGACGCTAAAACATGCAGAAGTTGTTGACTTAGAAAAGGATGATAATTTAAGATGGCAACTCAAGACGATGATTCACACGAGAGGAAAAGATGAAAATGATTAATCAAGAAGGTTGTTGATTTAGAGGATGACATTTAATAAGGAAAGCGATGATTAAAGGAGCTTAAGATGATTTATTCAGACAAGGATGTTTAGGAGGAGGAAGACAAGGATTTGACAGGAAGACGAGGATCGTTTAGGAAGGAAAAAAACATTTAAGGAACTTTTGTAGAGTCAAAACAGACTAATGATAAGTAAGTATTAATATGTGTTTGACACCTCTGTGCACGCTGCAGACCCTCATCTCCCAGCTCCAGCAGCTCCCTCATTGTCGAGGGCATCGAGGGGTCAAACGCCTTCAGATCCACCACGCCGAGCCCCTCGCCCAGCTCCGCCCCCACTCTGATGCTTCCTGCGTCACCATGCCTACGAAACTGCACCAGACGCATCGCCGCACCACTCAGTCCTCGCCGCCTCTGTGGGTTTACTGCTCGAGTCTGAGAGAATAAAGTCCTTAAGATGCAGGAGGAGCGAAGAAGTCTCATCTGTAGAGGAGAGAAGAAGGGAAGTGAAATGAGTGATGATGTGAAAAAGATGACAATTGAGAGACGAACGGGAAAAAGAAAACTAAATGCATTTCTCTGATGGTATCTTGAACACTTACATTGAGAACTCTTTTCCTATTATTTCCACCCTTGTCTTTGCATTTCGAGACACAGCATCAAAACGTGTTGTCAAGTTAAGCTGTTGCTTATCAAGAATATCAGTGATTACAGTGCTGTTCACTGATCGATGTTTTGAGCTTCTAAGGAAGTCAGTAAATGTATTTGGTATAGGAACTTTCACAAAGCAAGGTCACACTGTGCTTCATAAATTGTTACAAAAAAATAAAGGAACAACAACAAACAACAAACAGAAAGGCAATTAAACATAACAAATAGACTTTAAAGCACACCATGTACAAAATTACAACAGATTGTCAAAGGCCAGTTTGAATAAATGAGTCTTAAGATGCTTTAAACATGATTTGACTTGACAGAGGCAGCTGCAAACTTGCACATGCTGAAAAAACAAAATGGGGGAACTCACTTCTGCTATGTTCCCATAAAATTAACCCCGTTTGTTACATTTTGTCCCTTAACTTCTCTAACTTTCATTTCCCACGAGGAAAAGTTTGAAGCTGTCATTACTCATCAAATCACAGGAACAAAATGAGCAGCATGTAAATTGCAGCCAAACTAGTTTATCAAGAAGAGTCTGCCAAAATGGGACGAGTACATATTATGTCAGCATATCTGCCACAACGCGCATTGTCATTATCTTCTGCTATCACTTGATAGTAGAGCTGTAAATCATAACTTGCAGAAGGAAAGCATTGAGACAGCTGCAGCAGCCGGTAACTTCTGCCTACCTGCAGCGCGATCTGTAGCTGTGCAGTTTGACCTTTACCTGAAATAAAATGTCATTTTAAAGAGGATTATGACTCTGTAACTTGCTACTGAATAGTCTTTCTTGCCCTTTGTACCGTCTCTGGTTAATACTCACCTCTCTGCTGCACAGAAAACACTACTTTCAACTACTTCCGGCAAGTGTTTGTAGTTCATGAGGTCAGCGCTGTAAAAGCGAGACAAATCGCTTCACTGAAGGTGAAGACCCAGAGTAGCCATGATTGGTTTTATCTTATGTCACTAAATAATTGCTATGTTGGTCTCATAATCATTTAAATTAGGATTTTCGCTTGCTGGATCAATTCTGAAAACTACAATTCCCTTCTGTCCATGCAAATGCATCATCACGTGCAGTGGGAACCTAGCAACTTTGGCTAGCGACCGTAAATGATATAATAATTTAATTTTTATAATAAACCAGTTTCCTTTTACACACTATCACTACTTTAACTAGAACACAATAGTCACTACTTAATATTGCAAGTGTCATTATTAGAAGACCCAAAGCTCTTAAATAAAAGAGACGTAGCGTTTACACTGTAAATCATCGTAATTACGAGCTCTGTGAAGCCCGCGAAGGCAGCACGAGTTCAACTTAACTGATCATGTGATCAACCGGAGAGGAGTGAAGGGAGGATATATAATCGCCGACAATCAGCTGTCTCTTTCTACCCGAAGACACCGGAGGAGGAGGACCAAAAATGTGCACCAGGTGAGATTGACGGTCCACGATGTTCTGTTTTATTTCTGGATCAACGGTTTTCTAGCTATTTGGAGCGCCGCGTGCGCTTTGTGCGCAAAGCAGCAAAGGCGATCCAGATAGGGTTTTGTTTAATAGGGCACTTTTTGTCACTCAGATGTTGTACAATGTCGTGTTTTTGTCATTATTTTAACTTAATCTTTTTATTAACTAGTGATAGTTAGTGCATGCTTTTTTTATTATTATTATTCACAGCGCAAAGTGGAAAAATCTGATCCTCTCATGTTGCATTAGAGGTTTACTCTTTTCTGGATTTAGTTCCACTTAAAGGGCCCGTCCTTTCATTTTGCTGAGATTTCACTTTCAGTCTTGTATTATCTGTTTACGTGGCCTGTGTCATGTGATTCCTGAAATGTCTGAGTGTATAAAATCTGCCTAGTTTAGAGATATAAAACATCATTCACTACAGATTTTGCTTATTGCTGTTGTAAAGTGTAAAGTGCTCACTACAGTGTTTATACACTTTTTATTTCACTGCATAAGGCCAGTAATCCACCTGTGAAATTCAAGCAGATCTCAAAGGTCTTGCAGGTTTTAACACTTCGACCCACTTTATCATTAACCTGCATTATAAAAACTGATAAAGGGGCCTAATTGCCTCATTGTGTCTGAGATATCTGAGCTTTTCTGTCAAACAATGCTGACATTGCTTTTATTAGAGGAACTCACCCGTTTCCTTTCTGTGTTCCTTTCCAGCGTGCAGCCCCTTGAATGGACCGCCGACATCAAGAACCAGAAGTGAGTATGAGTAGAAATGCAGCACTTCCTCTTCAGGTGTTTATTTTGTGCAACTCATCAGAGTTTTGTTAAATGATGAATATGTCTTTCAGTTTTGATGGCATCGTGTTGGTGACCCAGAGCCATGACACACTGCCCTCGGAGCTTGAGTGTCTGAAGGCACCGCTGCAGGACTACAGCTCTGTAAGTCTGTGCTCTTCTTCACCTGCAGCCAATCAACCCCACACATCATCAGAGATTTACCATCCTCAATGATTTATCTTTGACTCTTCACATCCAGACTAAATACTCAGCACACAGATAACAGTTAGTGATTGGTTTATCAAGAATAAGATGGTGTGTTCTCATGAATGAGAGAAAAACTATAGATTTTTAGGACTTATTGTGGTTTTGCATTCAGCTATCCAGGTCATAAGAAGGCAATGCTTAATTTTCAATGTAAGTTTACAATCATCTTGGCATTATAACTTGATATATTATTATTATGATATAACCCTCTGTGATGTCACTTCCCTCCCTCCTGTAGGTGGACAGTGGTCTGGGTGAGGAGGTGGTGATCCTGAAGGTGCCTGGTCTGCCTGGTAACCGCCTGGTGTTTGCCTCCACCGGCCCAGTGAACCGCGACTACGATGACGTCAGGCGCTTCAGTGATGCAGCGCTCAACGGCATCAAACGGTAAGCTGACAGAAGCTTCTCCTCCTCAGGTATTTCATGTTGCTGATTCAGCTTCAGGTTTCTTTACTTTCTCGCTCATCTTTGTCTCCTTTAAGGGCTTTGAAAGCCGGCATGCAGCGTCCCCTGCTGGTCTGCCCTCCACACAAGGACTATAAGAACAGCACCATTGTGGCTGCTCTCGGAGCCCTTCAGGCTCTCTACATGGTGAGAAAAGACCGACACATCAAGTGGACTGTTTTTAACTTCTCTAACTTCAGTTTATTTTACAAATGGTGTCCAGTACTTCTTAGCTTAAGTACTGCAAAAACAGATACATAATGTATTCCACGGTGTAGAGTTTATAATGATGTAAGCATTGAAGCATAATTACAACATAGTTGAGTTTATGTTATGGGAATTGTAAGATTTAGTAGTTTTCTGATTACATTTTGTTGTAGTCTCTCTCAGCTCTATCTGCATGTATGTTGATGTAAGATACCAACTATGAGCTTGACAAAAATACTCACTTGGTAAAATAATTCCTCCCCCAACAGCCTCTGGAAGTGAGGGAGGGGAAAGTCAAACCATCCGACTTCAAGGTGTGTGTTCTGGGTCTGTGGGCCCCTCAGGAGGCAGACGGGAAGAGACTGGTGGAGCTGGCTGATGCTCTGGAGGCTGGGAGGTGGGTCACATAAGTCACACTACATTCCCTGCTATGATTTATCATGTTCATTATCAGGTTCATTAGTTCACCAGCATTGTTTCCCCTCTGCAGACTGGCATGTCGTGACATCGGTGGCTCAGACCCCGAGCGCATGGCTGCTCCTCGTGCGGCCGAGTACGTCCAGGAGCTCTTCAAGGACAGCCCTGTGCAGGTCGAGAGAAATATTTTATCATGATTGAAAACAGAATCGCACCATCCTCCGTGTTTTATTGTCAGCAGTGAAAAGTTATTCTCCTCCGGGAATCGGGGTGTACAAACAATTTCAGTTGCAGCCCAAGAAAATTGTGTGGTTCTTAGGGGACAAAAAAAGTTTTATTTCATCTCCAACATAACAACATGTGTTTATTTATTAACCTCTAGGTGGAGGTGGTGAGTGACCTGGCTGTTCTGGAGAAAGAGTATCCCTGTCTTGCTGCAGTCAACCGCTGCGCAAACTGTAGGAACACATTTTGTTATCATGTCATTGGAGACAGAATTTTAAGATTGTTAAATGCCGATTCTTTCTGAAAAGTTGTTTTTAATAATTCACCATTTCCTCCTCGTGCAGGTGTTCCTCGTCACCAGGGCAGAGTTATCAAGCTGCAGTACTGTGGAGCTGGACCTGTCCAGAAGACGCTCATGCTCGTTGGAAAGGTGAGAGGAGACTGTTTTTCAACCGCTAAAACATGAATAAATTATCAGTCAAGTTTTAAACACAGAAATGATGTTGCTCAAGGTACGGTGTATTGGGAGAAATAGCCTATTTGTACATTTTGTGATCATCCGGGAGACATTGTGCTAAAATGAGCATGTTTTGTATCTGTATATATCTGACTGCTTTGTGAATAGTTTGGTTCTTGTTTGTATTTTCAGGGCATCACCTACGACACTGGCGGAGCCGACATCAAGGCCGGTGGTTTCATGGCTGGGATGCACAGGGACAAGTGTGGAGCTGCTGCTGTTGCTGGCTTCTTCCAGGTAAATTTTACCCTCTTTCCTGTTTTTAGTCTTCAGAGGAACATGAGGTTCCCTCTCTCCATATTAAGAGTTAGAAATGTTAACATGTTTGGCGACGGTTGTTAGCATTTCATGCTGTAAGTTTGCTCCCTACTTAACCCCCGCTTTCTCTCCAGATTTTAGCCAAGCTGAAGCCCAAAAACCTGAAGGTTATCGGCTCCATGGCCATGGTGAGGAACAGTGTCGGTGCAGGTCAGCATATTATACTTTTCCTCCTATCATACATGCTCCTGTTTCCATTCCTCTCTGTGAGAGCTGTCACAGCAACTCCTCTGAAGTGACGATGCATTTGTGTGTGTGTGTGTTTCTCAGACTGCTATGTGGCTGATGAACTGGTGGTTTCCCGAGCGGGTCGCAGAGTGAGAGTGGGAAACACAGACGCTGAGGGACGTATGGTGATGGTTGATCTGCTCTGTGAGATGAAGGAAAAGGTGACAACATCCAATTAAAAATACTTCAAACTAAGCAATGAATCATTTTCTGCAATTCTGTCCAGTCTTATACATACATATATCATGTCCCCTGTGTCTGCAGGCAGTGGGTGAGACTTCTCCTCAGCTGTTCACTATTGCTACTCTGACTGGTCACGCCATCAGAGCCATGGGACCAAACTACTCTGTGAGTACTGATTATTAAATACATATATCCATTAAAATTGCAAGACTTTATACATAAACAATTCCAACATTCCTCTGCTATAGAAATCATTGTTTTGAATTGTCTTTTGTAGATCATCATGGATAATGGACCGGCCCACCGCAACAAGAATGCTTCTCAGTGGCAGACAGGTGACAACTACACGGATAAATTCAACCATGAAAGTTTCCATTTGTGATCTGCAAGTTTTGACACATGGTCCTCCCCTTCTCTCTCGTGCAGCTGGAGAGGTTTTGGGCGACGTGTTCGAGGTGTCCAGCATCAGACGGGAGGACTACGAGTTCCACAAGGGCAAGTCTGAGTACGAGGACATTCTGCAGTGCAACAACCTGCCGTCCTCTGCCACCCCTCGAGGACATCAGACCCCTGCAGCCTTCCTCATCATGGCCTCGGGGCTCGACAAGGTGCTCACACATCCTAATAATGCAGTAAAACTGTAAAGAAGTGCTGTGATTAACTTGTATTATTTCTTATTTAACACAGCATGGTGTGGACTCTGACGCCCCTCTTCCATACTCCCACGTTGACATCGCTGGATCCAGTGGTCCTTTCCCCGGTGTCCCTACTGGATCCCCAATCATTGCCATGGCAACCAACTACATCCTGTCTGATAGGCTCTAAACACACATTGTGAAGACTACAGTCCCTACAATCAATCCCACAACCGTCCAAGTATAAATGAAATTCCTGCAACATGTGATGCATTCCTGAACACATCAGATCGCTTTTCTGACTGTTCTCTACTTTCTTTTCTAAGATGTCATCACTCTCATCCTGTCTGCTCCAAGTGTCAAAGACCCTGTACTTAAGTGGCCTCAATCAGTAAATACTCAGGGGTGAAATGGCAGTATAGAAATACGATCCTTTTTATGTCTGTGTGTGTGTGCGACAAACTAGGGACATGGTTGTGTGATTGATGGAGCTGTGTGCAAGTCAAACAAAGCACTCCTCATTGATCAATAAAACAAAATAAGAAATTAGAGGCTGCTGTGTTCTCTTTATTTTTGCATTTTAAACATGAATAGGCAAAATGTTGAGTTTTGGGGAGAAATTGTGTTTTCAAACGCTAATGCACAACAAGACCAACATACACATAAGCTAAATTAATCCATTATGCATATTGTTTCATATAAACATCGACATTTATGCCTTTACTTGTAGCCCCACATACTTCTATACAATGTAAATAAGTGCACATCATCTAGGCATGGTAATTTATTTAAGGCTATATGGCAGTAATAAATACATTTTCCCAATTAATCTAGATTATTTCAATTTAATTGTTAGAAAAAACCATTTATTTTCATGCAAATGAGGAAGTGGGTACCCCCCTTTTCTGACATGAACTTAAAATAATGTCCAAAAATGTCCAAACCCCCCAAAATGTAACATAATGTCCTCCTTCACTATCTGCTTTGTGTGTGTTGCACCACACTTATCAGTTACAGTATATAATTGAGTTTAATAATAAAATGTACTTATTTAGAAAATCTTCTGTACATTATTTTAGTTTCAATGTAGTTTAGACTATTGTCTATTTACCTGAATAGTGCCCATGAAACCCACGAAGGATCTGATTTGTATCCCACAATCCTCAGTAGCTGTCGGTGACGTGTTGGATGCGGATCTGTTCCACGTTGGCCCCTCAAAGTTCTTGGTCAATTTAGACTAGAATTATGACCTTTTTAACTTAACATTAGCTTTAAGTAGCTTAGAATACCGAATGAAAACTGATGACAATATTTATTAATCAAAGCAAATATTTGAATAAAAATACAATCGATAATAATTTTATTTTAGTTTTTCATTTATTTCCGTGGTTTCGACATCCCTACTTCAAATATATTCTCTCTCGGGATATTGTGAATATTTGGCTGAATATTTCTCGATCTACCTGTTTATATATTTATATTTATCTTTTAATCTCTTAATCAGGAATGGGAGTCACATCCTGATTACAGGGGTTGGTTGAAGCCCTGTGTAGGCAATGATTTAAGAGCATACTGTCTTATCTGCAAGGCAGACTTTTATGCGAAGTTGAGTAACATGAAAAAGCGTATGTCCACTCAAAAGCACCTTAAACATTCTAAGCTTTACGATTCGGCGGAGCAATCCACATTGCCATTGGCTGTCTTTCACCACGGAGGAGGAGGAGAACCAAGTGTGCACCAGGTGAGATTAACAGCGTTTTTTCTGGATCACAGTTTTCCAACGTGCAGCCATTTGTAGCGCCGCGTGCGCTTGGTGCATAAAAAGAAGCCAGTGCGATCCAGACAGGGTTTTGTTTAACAGAATACTCGTGTTATTAACCAGTGATAGTTACTCCAAGGATTTTTTTTATTTTTTATTTACAGCTCAAAGTGGAAAAATCTGATCCTCTCATATTGCATCGGAGGTTTGCTCTGGTTGCTGAATTTGCAAAGAAGCTGATTGAGGAAGATGTCTTTTAACTGCGAGCATGATTTATAAAGACGCTAAAACATGCAGAAGTTGTTGACTTAGAAAAGGATGATAATTTAAGATGGCAACTCAAGACGATGATTCACACGAGAGGAAAAGATGAAAATGATTAATCAAGAAGGTTGTTGATTTAGAGGATGACATTTAATAAGGAAAGCGATGATTAAAGGAGCTTAAGATGATTTATTCAGACAAGGATGTTTAGGAGGAGGAAGACAAGGATTTGACAGGAAGACGAGGATCGTTTAGGAAGGAAAAAAACATTTAAGGAACTTTTGTAGAGTCAAAACAGACTAATGATAAGTAAGTATTAATATGTGTTTGACACCTCTGTGCACGCTGCAGACCCTCATCTCCCAGCTCCAGCAGCTCCCTCATTGTCGAGGGCATCGAGGGGTCAAACGCCTTCAGATCCACCACGCCGAGCCCCTCGCCCAGCTCCGCCCCCACTCTGATGCTTCCTGCGTCACCATGCCTACGAAACTGCACCAGACGCATCGCCGCACCACTCAGTCCTCGCCGCCTCTGTGGGTTTACTGCTCGAGTCTGAGAGAATAAAGTCCTTAAGATGCAGGAGGAGCGAAGAAGTCTCATCTGTAGAGGAGAGAAGAAGGGAAGTGAAATGAGTGATGATGTGAAAAAGATGACAATTGAGAGACGAACGGGAAAAAGAAAACTAAATGCATTTCTCTGATGGTATCTTGAACACTTACATTGAGAACTCTTTTCCTATTATTTCCACCCTTGTCTTTGCATTTCGAGACACAGCATCAAAACGTGTTGTCAAGTTAAGCTGTTGCTTATCAAGAATATCAGTGATTACAGTGCTGTTCACTGATCGATGTTTTGAGCTTCTAAGGAAGTCAGTAAATGTATTTGGTATAGGAACTTTCACAAAGCAAGGTCACACTGTGCTTCATAAATTGTTACAAAAAAATAAAGGAACAACAACAAACAACAAACAGAAAGGCAATTAAACATAACAAATAGACTTTAAAGCACACCATGTACAAAATTACAACAGATTGTCAAAGGCCAGTTTGAATAAATGAGTCTTAAGATGCTTTAAACATGATTTGACTTGACAGAGGCAGCTGCAAACTTGCACATGCTGAAAAAACAAAATGGGGGAACTCACTTCTGCTATGTTCCCATAAAATTAACCCCGTTTGTTACATTTTGTCCCTTAACTTCTCTAACTTTCATTTCCCACGAGGAAAAGTTTGAAGCTGTCATTACTCATCAAATCACAGGAACAAAATGAGCAGCATGTAAATTGCAGCCAAACTAGTTTATCAAGAAGAGTCTGCCAAAATGGGACGAGTACATATTATGTCAGCATATCTGCCACAACGCGCATTGTCATTATCTTCTGCTATCACTTGATAGTAGAGCTGTAAATCATAACTTGCAGAAGGAAAGCATTGAGACAGCTGCAGCAGCCGGTAACTTCTGCCTACCTGCAGCGCGATCTGTAGCTGTGCAGTTTGACCTTTACCTGAAATAAAATGTCATTTTAAAGAGGATTATGACTCTGTAACTTGCTACTGAATAGTCTTTCTTGCCCTTTGTACCGTCTCTGGTTAATACTCACCTCTCTGCTGCACAGAAAACACTACTTTCAACTACTTCCGGCAAGTGTTTGTAGTTCATGAGGTCAGCGCTGTAAAAGCGAGACAAATCGCTTCACTGAAGGTGAAGACCCAGAGTAGCCATGATTGGTTTTATCTTATGTCACTAAATAATTGCTATGTTGGTCTCATAATCATTTAAATTAGGATTTTCGCTTGCTGGATCAATTCTGAAAACTACAATTCCCTTCTGTCCATGCAAATGCATCATCACGTGCAGTGGGAACCTAGCAACTTTGGCTAGCGACCGTAAATGATATAATAATTTAATTTTTATAATAAACCAGTTTCCTTTTACACACTATCACTACTTTAACTAGAACACAATAGTCACTACTTAATATTGCAAGTGTCATTATTAGAAGACCCAAAGCTCTTAAATAAAAGAGACGTAGCGTTTACACTGTAAATCATCGTAATTACGAGCTCTGTGAAGCCCGCGAAGGCAGCACGAGTTCAACTTAACTGATCATGTGATCAACCGGAGAGGAGTGAAGGGAGGATATATAATCGCCGACAATCAGCTGTCTCTTTCTACCCGAAGACACCGGAGGAGGAGGACCAAAAATGTGCACCAGGTGAGATTGACGGTCCACGATGTTCTGTTTTATTTCTGGATCAACGGTTTTCTAGCTATTTGGAGCGCCGCGTGCGCTTTGTGCGCAAAGCAGCAAAGGCGATCCAGATAGGGTTTTGTTTAATAGGGCACTTTTTGTCACTCAGATGTTGTACAATGTCGTGTTTTTGTCATTATTTTAACTTAATCTTTTTATTAACTAGTGATAGTTAGTGCATGCTTTTTTTATTATTATTATTCACAGCGCAAAGTGGAAAAATCTGATCCTCTCATGTTGCATTAGAGGTTTACTCTTTTCTGGATTTAGTTCCACTTAAAGGGCCCGTCCTTTCATTTTGCTGAGATTTCACTTTCAGTCTTGTATTATCTGTTTACGTGGCCTGTGTCATGTGATTCCTGAAATGTCTGAGTGTATAAAATCTGCCTAGTTTAGAGATATAAAACATCATTCACTACAGATTTTGCTTATTGCTGTTGTAAAGTGTAAAGTGCTCACTACAGTGTTTATACACTTTTTATTTCACTGCATAAGGCCAGTAATCCACCTGTGAAATTCAAGCAGATCTCAAAGGTCTTGCAGGTTTTAACACTTCGACCCACTTTATCATTAACCTGCATTATAAAAACTGATAAAGGGGCCTAATTGCATCATTGTGTCTGAGATATCTGAGCTTTTCTGTCAAACAATGCTGACATTGCTTTTATTAGAGGAACTCACCCGTTTCCTTTCTGTGTTCCTTTCCAGCGTGCAGCCCCTTGAATGGACCGCCGACATCAAGAACCAGAAGTGAGTATGAGTAGAAATGCAGCACTTCCTCTTCAGGTGTTTATTTTGTGCAACTCATCAGAGTTTTGTTAAATGATGAATATGTCTTTCAGTTTTGATGGCATCGTGTTGGTGACCCAGAGCCATGACACACTGCCCTCGGAGCTTGAGTGTCTGAAGGCACCGCTGCAGGACTACAGCTCTGTAAGTCTGTGCTCTTCTTCACCTGCAGCCAATCAACCCCACACATCATCAGAGATTTACCATCCTCAATGATTTATCTTTGACTCTTCACATCCAGACTAAATACTCAGCACACAGATAACAGTTAGTGATTGGTTTATCAAGAATAAGATGGTGTGTTCTCATGAATGAGAGAAAAACTATAGATTTTTAGGACTTATTGTGGTTTTGCATTCAGCTATCTAGGTCATAAGAAGGCAATGCTTAATTTTCAATGTAAGTTTACAATCATCTTGGCATTATAACTCTAGAAATGATATAACCCTGTGATGTCACTTCCCTCCCTCCTGTAGGTGGACAGTGGTCTGGGTGAGGAGGTGGTGATCCTGAAGGTGCCTGGTCTGCCTGGTAACCGCCTGGTGTTTGCCTCCACCGGCCCAGTGAACCGCGACTACGATGACGTCAGGCGCTTCAGTGATGCAGCGCTCAACGGCATCAAACGGTAAGCTGACAGAAGCTTCTCCTCCTCAGGTATTTCATGTTGCTGATTCAGCTTCAGGTTTCTTTACTTTCTCGCTCATCTTTGTCTCCTTTAAGGGCTTTGAAAGCCGGCATGCAGCGTCCCCTGCTGGTCTGCCCTCCACACAAGGACTATAAGAACAGCACCATTGTGGCTGCTCTCGGAGCCCTTCAGGCTCTCTACATGGTGAGAAAAGACCGACACATCAAGTGGACTGTTTTTAACTTCTCTAACTTCAGTTTATTTTACAAATGGTGTCCAGTACTTGTTAGCTTAAGTACTGCAAAAACAGATACATAATGTATTCCATGGTGTAGAGTTTATAATGATGTAAGCATTGAAGCATAATTACAACATAGTTGAGTTTATGTTATGGGAATTGTAAGATTTAGTAGTTTTCTGATTACATTTTGTTGTAGTCTCTCTCAGCTCTATCTGCATGTATGTTGATGTAAGATACCAACTATGAGCTTGACAAAAATACTCACTTGGTAAAATAATTCCTCCCCCAACAGCCTCTGGAAGTGAGGGAGGGGAAAGTCAAACCTTCCGACTTCAAGGTGTGTGTTCTGGGTCTGTGGGCCCCTGAGGAGGCAGACGGGAAGAGACTGGTGGAGCTGGCTGATGCTCTGGAGGCTGGGAGGTGGGTCACATAAGTCACACTACATTCCCTGCTATGATTTATCATGTTCATTATCAGGTTCATTAGTTCACCAGCATTGTTTCCCCTCTGCAGACTGGCATGTCGTGACATCGGTGGCTCAGACCCCGAGCGCATGGCTGCTCCTCGTGCGGCTGAGTACGTCCAGGAGCTCTTCAAGGACAGCCCTGTGCAGGTCGAGAGAAATATTTTATCATGATTGAAAACAGAATCGCACCATCCTCCGTGTTTTATTGTCAGCAGTGAAAAGTTATTCTCCTCCGGGAATCGGGGTGTACAAACAATTTCAGTTGCAGCCCAAGAAAATTGTGTGGTTCTTAGGGGACAAAAAAAGTTTTATTTCATCTCCAACATAACAACATGTGTTTATTTATTAACCTCTAGGTGGAGGTGGTGAGTGACCTGGCTGTTCTGGAGAAAGAGTATCCCTGTCTGGCTGCAGTCAACCGCTGCGCAAACTGTAGGAACACATTTTGTTATCATGTCATTGGAGACAGAATTTTAAGATTGTTAAATGCCGATTCTTTCTGAAAAGTTGTTTTTAATAATTCACCATTTCCTCCTCGTGCAGGTGTTCCTCGTCACCAGGGCAGAGTTATCAAGCTGCAGTACTGTGGAGCTGGACCTGTCCAGACGACGCTCATGCTCGTTGGAAAGGTGAGAGGAGACTGTTTTTCAACCGCTAAAACATGAATAAATTATCAGTCAAGTTTTAAACACTGAAATGATGTTGCTCAAGGTACGGTGTATTGGGAGAAATTTTGTACATTTTGTGATCATCCGGGAGACATTGTGCTAAAATGAGCATGTTTTGTATCTGTATATATCTGACTGCTTTGTGAATAGTTTGGTTCTTGTTTGTATTTTCAGGGCATCACCTACGACACTGGCGGAGCCGACATCAAGGCCGGTGGTTTCATGGCTGGGATGCACAGGGACAAGTGTGGAGCTGCTGCTGTTGCTGGCTTCTTCCAGGTAAATTTTACCCTCTTTCCTGTTTTTAGTCTTCAGAGGAACATGAGGTTCCCTCTCTCCATATTAAGAGTTAGAAATGTTAACATGTTTGGCGACGGTTGTTAGCATTTCATGCTGTAAGTTTGCTCCCTACTTAACCCCCGCTTTCTCTCCAGATTTTAGCCAAGCTGAAGCCCAAAAACCTGAAGGTTATCGGCTCCATGGCCATGGTGAGGAACAGTGTCGGTGCAGGTCAGCATATTATACTTTTCCTCCTATCATACATGCTCCTGTTTCCATTCCTCTCTGTGAGAGCTGTCACAGCAACTCCTCTGAAGTGACGATGCATTTGTGTGTGTGTGTGTTTCTCAGACTGCTATGTGGCTGATGAACTGGTGGTTTCCCGAGCGGGTCGCAGAGTGAGAGTGGGAAACACAGACGCTGAGGGACGTATGGTGATGGTTGATCTGCTCTGTGAGATGAAGGAAAAGGTGACAACATCCAATTAAAAATACTTCAAACTAAGCAATGAATCATTTTCTGCAATTCTGTCCAGTCTTATACATACATATATCATGTCCCCTGTGTCTGCAGGCAGTGGGTGAGACTTCTCCTCAGCTGTTCACTATTGCTACTCTGACTGGTCACGCCATCAGAGCCATGGGACCAAACTACTCTGTGAGTACTGATTATTAAATACATATATCCATTAAAATTGCAAGACTTTATACATAAACAATTCCAACATTCCTCTGCTATAGAAATCATTGTTTTGAATTGTCTTTTGTAGATCATCATGGATAATGGACCGGCCCACCGCAACAAGAATGCTTCTCAGTGGCAGACAGGTGACAACTACACGGATAAATTCAACCATGAAAGTTTCCATTTGTGATCTGCAAGTTTTGACACATGGTCCTCCCCTTCTCTCTCGTGCAGCTGGAGAGGTTTTGGGCGACGTGTTCGAGGTGTCCAGCATCAGACGGGAGGACTACGAGTTCCACAAGGGCAAGTCTGAGTACGAGGACATTCTGCAGTGCAACAACCTGCCGTCCTCTGCCACCCCTCGAGGACATCAGACCCCTGCAGCCTTCCTCATCATGGCCTCGGGGCTCGACAAGGTGCTCACACATCCTAATAATGCAGTAAAACTGTAAAGAAGTGCTGTGATTAACTTGTATTATTTCTTATTTAACACAGCATGGTGTGGACTCTGACGCCCCTCTTCCATACTCCCACGTTGACATCGCTGGATCCAGTGGTCCTTTCCCCGGTGTCCCTACTGGATCCCCAATCATTGCCATGGCAACCAACTACATCCTGTCTGATAGGCTCTAAACACACATTGTGAAGACTACAGTCCCTACAATCAATCCCACAACCGTCCAAGTATAAATGAAATTCCTGCAACATGTGATGCATTCCTGAACACATCAGATCGCTTTTCTGACTGTTCTCTACTTTCTTTTCTAAGATGTCATCACTCTCATCCTGTCTGCTCCAAGTGTCAAAGACCCTGTACTTAAGTGGCCTCAATCAGTAAATACTCAGGGGTGAAATGGCAGTATAGAAATACGATCCTTTTTATGTCTGTGTGTGTGTGCGACAAACTAGGGACATGGTTGTGTGATTGATGGAGCTGTGTGCAAGTCAAACAAAGCACTCCTCATTGATCAATAAAACAAAATAAGAAATTAGAGGCTGCTGTGTTCTCTTTATTTTTGCATTTTAAACATGAATAGGCAAAATGTTGAGTTTTGGGGAGAAATTGTGTTTTCAAACGCTAATGCACAACAAGACCAACATACACATAAGCTAAATTAATCCATTATGCATATTGTTTCATATAAACATCGACATTTATGCCTTTACTTGTAGCCCCACATACTTCTATACAATGTAAATAAGTGCACATCATCTAGGCATGGTAATTTATTTAAGGCTATATGGCAGTAATAAATACATTTTCCCAATTAATCTAGATTATTTCAATTTAATTGTTAGAAAACACCATTTATTTTCATGCAAATGAGGAAGTGGGTACCCCCCTTTTCTGACATGAACTTAAAATAATGTCCAAAAATGTCCAAACCCCCCAAAATGTAACATAATGTCCTCCTTCACTATCTGCTTTGTGTGTGTTGCACCACACTTATCAGTTACAGTATATAATTGAGTTTAATAATAAAATGTACTTATTTAGAAAATCTTCTGTACATTATTTTAGTTTCAATGTAGTTTAGACTATTGTCTATTTACCTGAATAGTGCCCATGAAACCCACGAAGGATCTGATTTGTATCCCACAATCCTCAGTAGCTGTCGGTGACGTGTTGGATGCGGATCTGTTCCACGTTGGCCCCTCAAAGTTCTTGGTCAATTTAGACTAGAATTATGACCTTTTTAACTTAACATTAGCTTTAAGTAGCTTAGAATACCGAATGAAAACTGATGACAATATTTATTAATCAAAGCAAATATTTGAATAAAAATACAATCGATAATAATTTTATTTTAGTTTTTCATTTATTTCCGTGGTTTCGACATCCCTACTTCAAATATATTCTCTCTCGGGATATTGTGAATATTTGGCTGAATATTTCTCGATCTACCTGTTTATATATTTATATTTATCTTTTAATCTCTTAATCAGGAATGGGAGTCACATCCTGATTACAGGGGTTGGTTGAAGCCCTGTGTAGGCAATGATTTAAGAGCATACTGTCTTATCTGCAAGGCAGACTTTTATGCGAAGTTGAGTAACATGAAAAAGCGTATGTCCACTCAAAAGCACCTTAAACATTCTAAGCTTTACGATTCGGCGGAGCAATCCACATTGCCATTGGCTGTCTTTCACCACGGAGGAGGAGGAGAACCAAGTGTGCACCAGGTGAGATTAACAGCGTTTTTTCTGGATCACAGTTTTCCAACGTGCAGCCATTTGTAGCGCCGCGTGCGCTTGGTGCATAAAAAGAAGCCAGTGCGATCCAGACAGGGTTTTGTTTAACAGAATACTCGTGTTATTAACCAGTGATAGTTACTCCAAGGATTTTTTTTATTTTTTATTTACAGCTCAAAGTGGAAAAATCTGATCCTCTCATATTGCATCGGAGGTTTGCTCTTCTCTGGATTTAGTTTCACTTAAAGGGCACATCCTTTCAGTTAGACGAGATTCAGTCTTATACAGTATTACTTCTCTGTGTACGTGGCCTGTGTCATATGACATGTCTGACAAGTTTATAAAATCTGCCTTGTTTAGAACCACTAAAACATGAATAAACTCTTAGTCGCTTTTTTATTTAACCTTTATTTAACCAAGAAGTGCCTTGAGATAAAATCTCTTTTACGAGGAAGACCTGGCCAAGACAGCATACCAGTTACAGCTCCAAAGATAAAACAATAACAAACAAGAAGTACAATCATCGAATACACAAGGAAAGGAATGAGACCGGCTCAACTGAAGCAGTTACATTTTTCATTTTTCAGAAACATGGATTTCAACACGGCTTTAAATTGTTACAAGGGGACTAGATTTTCAAAATGTAGTTTTCTCTGCAGATTGTTCCAAGTCCAGGCAGCAAAGTAGGAGAAAGCTTTTTTCCCTCGCTCTGTACAAACCCTTGGAACCTAAGAGAGCCACCTAGTGGAACGAAGCTGAAGACTACAGGAGGTCTGTGACCTAACTCTGTCATGTTTAAAACACTTGAATAATGTTGCTCAAGCTACGGTGTATATGGAGAAATAGTCCATTTGTACATTTTATGAGCTGTAAATAATGTCTTTATTAATCTAAAGTTCAGGTATAGGTAAAAGGTTTGGATGTGGGACGCGGATTTGGCTCAGCAGCTGAATTAGCGCCCCGCGTACAGAAGCTCAGTCAGTCCTCGAAGTTTGATTTGGTAACTTTTAGGTAGAGCTGCATTAAGCAGAAAATCATGTTTCAACTAACATTTCAGATACTGAAGCAGAAATGCTAAATATTTACTGTTCCCAGCTTCATAAATTTAAGTTTTCTTATACATGATAGTAAATAAAATCTTTGGGTTTTTGACTGTTCATACGACTTTTGAAGAAGTCTGCTTGGGATGTGCTTTATTATAATGTAGCAGATAATTGGATAATGACAATAAAGTATTTGCAATCCTTTTAAACTCAACAGGGAGAAATTGTGCTAAAATGAGCATGTTTTGTATCTGTATATATCTGACTGCTTTGTGAATAGTTTGGTTCCTGTTTGTATTTTTCAGGGCATCACCTACGACACTGGCGGAGCCGACATCAAGGCCGGTGGTTTCATGGCTGGGATGCACAGGGACAAGTGTGGAGCTGCTGCTGTTGCCGGCTCCTTCTCTGAGATCTGTTACAGCAACTCCTTTGTATGTGTGTGTATTTGTGTGCGTGTTTTCTCTGACTTTTATGTGGCTGATGAACTGGTGGTTTCCAGAGAAGGTCGCAAAGTAAGAGTGGGAAACACTGACGCTATGGTGATGGTCGATCTGCTCTGTGAGATGAAGGAGAACATTCTTATGTATATATATCATGTCACCTGTGTCTGCAGGCAGTGCATGAGACTTCTCCTCAGCTGTTCACTTTTGCTACTCTGACTGGTCACGCCATCAGAGCCATGGGACCCAACTACTCTGTGAGTACTGATTATTAAATACATTTATTAAAACTGTAACTTACTGAATGATGATGGAATTGAAAATTGAAACTATCCTCTGCTGTAGAAAACATTGTTTGTGCTTATTCCAGTTCTGACTTTTAGTTTCATCTTTTGTAGATCATCATGGATAATGGACCGGCCCACCGCAACAATAATACTTCTCGGTGGCAGAAAGGTGAGAACTACACAGATAAATTCGACCATGAAAGTTTGCATTTGTAATCTTGAAACAAAGGTTAAACAAAGGTTATGTCCTGTAGTAGAAGTACTGTGATTAACTTGTATTTTTACTTATTTAACACAGCATGGTGTGGACTCCCCTCCATACTCCCACATTGACATCACTGGATCCAGTGGTCATTTCCCCTGTGTCCCAACTGGAGCCCCCATCATTGCCATGGCAACCAACTTCATCCTGTCTGAATGTTCTCTGCTTTCTTTTCTAAGATCTCGTCACAATCATCCTGTCTGCTATAAGTGTCAAAGCCCCCGTTCTTTCTTTGAAGTGGCCTCAATCAGTAAATACTCCGGGGTGAAATGGCAGTATAGAAATACCCACCGTTTTATGTCTTTCTGTATGTGTGTGTCAAGCTGGGGAAAATTGTTGTTAGATTGATGGAGCTGCGTGCAAGTCAAACAAAGCACTCCTCACTGATCAATAAAACAAATCTACTTGGAACCCCACGTACTTGTTAAAGTGTACACATTCTATACTATGTAAATAAGTACAGACAACTGGGCTAGGTATTTTATTAAAGGCTACTATGGCAGTGGTAAATAAAAGTTTTTTCCAATTAATCTGTGATACTCACTATATAAAATAATTTATACAATTTTAAATGTGAGAATTAAAAAAAAATGTTTGCAAATGAGGAAGTGTGTAACCCCTTTTCCAAGTTTAAATAATGTCTAAAAACGTCAAAACCTCCCCCAATATTTAACATGAACCCACCTTCAATTTCTGCTTTTTGTGTATTTTTAATGTACTTGTAGTTTTAATGTAGTTTCCTGTTTTTATTGAATTTAACGTCCTCGGTTTACAGAATTGTCCTCTCCAATATGGCCGACATCAGTGCCCCTTTTTTTTAGCGCCTGGGACTCATGGGAGGTTCCGACAAGGACACGGAAATGACGCAAAGACGCGGAGTCTTTATATCCTGACATTAGCGCGCGCTTACAGCTCAAACTTTACCTCAGCAGTGAGAGTGGTGTCTGCAAGCTGCTTCTGCTAGCTAACAACACACAAAGACTGAACTTTTAGAGAAGCCTCTCTCTCCAAATTATTGATAACTCAACCTGCAGCCTCCATTTCGACGGAGTGACGCTAAAGGCGACAAATAACCCTCTTCGTTTGAATCTACGCAGTTCAAAAACTCCACAGCAACCATGTTTGAGGCTCGCCTGGTCCAGGGATCCATCCTGAAGAAGGTGCTGGAGGCTCTGAAAGATCTGATCACAGAAGCCTGCTGGGATGTCAGCTCGTCTGGTATCTCCCTGCAGAGCATGGACTCCTCTCACGTCTCCCTGGTCCAGCTCACCCTGCGACACGACGGCTTCGACTCATACCGCTGCGACAGAAACCTCGCCATGGGAGTCAACCTCAGCAGGTAGAGCAAACTTAACACATTTGAGAAAATAAACATCAACTGCATGTTTTATTCGGCCGACTGTCTCGTTGCTTATTTGTTAGCTCGTGGAAAAATTACGTATCTGCTGACTAATGTAGCAAGTTTGACAGGTCGAGTTGTCTTAGCGAAACTTCTAAATTCCTTATAAACACAAGAGTGGTTTGGTTTGTGAGCGCGGTTTTTATGCCCTTATCAAATCAATAACATTACACACAATCAAATGGTCACCCATTTATTTTTGGAGGCATAAGTTAATGGTCTATGTCTAGTAACTACATCTTACAAAGAGGGTAGCCATCTTGGCGGTTTTGCCCGGGCATGTATCTCTGCTGCACAGAGCAACTGAGCCGACTCAGTTAACTCTTTAATGTCCGGGTTCAATTTAACCAGTCATCGCCTGTTTGTTTGGATATTTGTCGATTTGTCTAACTTTGAGTTTCGTGTTCAAATGAAATCTGGTGTAGTTTGAGAGGCAGGCACATTATGATTACGAACGACGTCATTTGAGCGCCAAATTCTCTGCAGGACAGTTGGCGGGAATTGTTTTCGAACCCGGGAATTTCTACTTCCGTTTCTGTGCCGCCTCTCTTTTGTAACGATACACCGGTGTTCTGAAAGGGTTCATTTACTCTGTTATGTTGATGTACCACAATTATTACACACATTTTCAACTTAACAGTGAGCACCGCTATAAGTTAACAAAGTTTGGATATGGTTGCAACATTTTTATATCAAATGCATCTTGTATCAACTATGTATTAAAAATTAAATAGAACACATTTGACAAATTACCTCTCAAGTAATTTGCTATTTTTCTCATGATAAATAAAAACAATCCTTTTTTTATTTTACAGCAGTCTTTAGGTTTCATCTTGAAGTGTCTCTCTCTCCCTAATATATTTTTATACCATTTAGAAAACAATCAGCAGATTATTAATAACTTTAATTTATTTGTACCACTCTTTGACACACAATTTGGGACTGCAACCAAAGCAATTAGCAAAGTGCATGTGTCACTTAAGAGCAGCCCAAGGATATTAAATTAATCTTAAGTGAGAAAAGTAGCACATACTCGTTCTATAAAACTATTTATTCCATCATTAACAACAGTTTTCCATTACTTTTCATGTGATTTGTTTAGCATGACACTAAGATGTATTGTTATTGTAGACTGCAGGATTCATATTTTTAGCATTACAAAACCTGCTTTCAGGGCATTTTCTCTGTAGTTTAAGAAACAGTTTTGACTTTTATCTCTGTCTTTCCCAGCATGTCAAAAATCCTGAAGTGTGCAGGAAACGAAGACATCATCACCCTCAGAGCAGAAGACAATGCAGACACACTGGCCCTTGTGTTTGAGACACTCAGTAAGTCTTTAGATTATTGGTATAGAAACAGTATGAAATCAACTTGATGCTGTTTCTGCAGTATTATTCACCATGTCTCTTTTTGTCTTACAGACCAGGAGAAAGTCTCCGACTATGAGATGAAACTGATGGACCTGGATGTGGAGCAGCTTGGTATTCCAGTAAGTAATCTGTACCCTGTCCCTGTCATGTTGTATTGCATAGATTACAGTTCATGCACACACAGTTTCTGACCTTCTATCTGTCTTTGTCCCTTCCCAGGAGCAGGAGTACAGCTGTGTGGTGAAGATGCCCTCTGGGGAGTTTGCCCGTATCTGCCGTGACCTGTCCCAGATCGGTGACGCCGTCATGATCTCCTGCGCCAAGGACGGAGTCAAGTTCTCCGCCACAGGAGAGCTGGGCACAGGAAACGTCAAGCTGTCCCAGACCAGCAACGTAGACAAAGAGGACGAGGCGGTGAGTGAGGCTGTTTAATCAGAATAACAACTGAGAAAGGTGTATCTGGGCTTTAACTTAATCTGATGTTAGCTTGTTACAGATACTACAGTAGTATTTTTGTGATGGCACAGATTCTCAACGTTTAATCTTCTGTTTTCAGGTCACAATTGAGATGAATGAGCCCGTCCAGCTGATCTTTGCCCTCAACTACCTGAACTTCTTCACCAAGGCTACACCGCTGTCAAAGACAGTCACCCTCAGCATGTCTGCTGATATCCCCCTGGGTAAGTGCATCCTTCCATTTTTTAGTTAGTACTTGTGTCTTAATGTTTATTCCCAACATGTCAATAGAAATTGCCTGTTGCTTGACTGTTTTTTGTCTCTCTACAGTGGTGGAGTACAAGATTGCTGATATGGGACACGTCAAATACTACTTGGCACCGAAGATCGATGAAGAGGCTTCTTAAGTTGTTTTATAACTGAACCAAAAAGGGAGAATAGAGAACAGCAGTCGACTGGGACTCGTCCTGAGTGATTTGAAGGGCTGAAGTGATATCATGTTGGTCCGTGATCACTGAGGTTTCTGATGGTCCCCTGTCTGAGATTCACAGTGGAAGGTGTTGTCAAATTTTATTTCCAGTCAGCCGCGTGTGTTGAGTGATGCTTCAGTGTTTTGACTCCGAGCGGCTGGCTGAGGTCCAAACAGCCCGGTGTAAACTGCAGCACTTGTTCGCTCCACATTTGTGTCTCGCTCTCTATTTTTGCCCATTTTGGGAAAGTATACTTCAAGTTTCCCATTCCTTCTTGTAGATAACACATTTGTAAATACTTCCTGTGGTTTCGCACGTCAGCCAACCCCAAATGTTTTTGTATTCATTGATTCAGTCAAAAATAAATAATTCAAGTTGTTTCCAATATAACTGTTGTTTCTGACATTTGTGGACAAAAGCAGCTCCTCATTTTAGACTACAGACACACTCGCATTGTGCCTACAGGCTGAAAGGTGCGGTCACATTCAGGTTTGAGTCTCAAGCAAGTCTTGAAATTTGAATATTACTGGACTCATAAGGACTCTTTGATCACAAGTAAAACCAAACTGAATCTGATTCAACCGGCCGCTACACTTGTGCCTGAAAGTCTTTATTTCAGATAAACCTTGTTAACTTTGAACTTGTTTGATCTTGTTTGTCTAGAGCAACGTCAAACTATCACAGTACCTGTAGGAAAGTAGTATTATATTATTCCCCCCAAGATGGTAACGCACCAATACAACGATCAAAAAATACTAAATACTACAAACAAGTCCTCTATTTAAAGTCCTTATTTAGTGTAGGACAAAATATACCTCAAAGGTACTTTCTCCTAGAAAAGGGTTTCTTATTGAAATAAACTAACTGATACATTAATGTGCAAGCAGCATTGATACTCTTGTAGCCGGTTGAGGTGAAGCAATTTTGTTTACAGTTTTGCAGTTTAGTCCAGTCGTTGCCCGAGGATCAGTCTGTTCTAACGGGTCACAACGAATCAAAGGGATTTTGAGGTGATCTAACTAGTTAACAAATGACTAGTTCCTGCTTCACAAATGTTTACGTTTTTTTACTGTTTAATTGATTGTTTTTGACAGTTTGACTCACCTGAGCCTTAAACTAATAACAATGTGGGAATATTTAAAGGGGTAATGTCTGTTACGAATTGGTCAAATATAATGCTTAACATCAGGAGTATGAGTAGATAATGTTGATAACCGATGGTTAATCTTGAACAGTAAGTTCCTTATAAATTCTATATAATTTTTTTAAAGAAATGTTTAATCTGAAAGTAACTATTGACTAAAGCTCTTAAATAATATAGTGGTGCCAAATGTACCTTATTGTCCTTACAGTGCAGAAAAGCTGTCCCTCCTTACCGGGGAGTCTTTCTAAGAACATGTTCTGACATGTACAGAATTGCCGCAGCAGTAACCAGGTGCGGCCTCTAGGTGGTGCTCTTGTACTACTTTTGGTATTCTGTTGGCGCACTAGTTACATCCACCTGTCAGGTCACGTTTGAGAAATCATTTACTCTGATGAAATTGACTCTTAATTTCCATTTGGCAGTTTCCCCAAAAGGAAGACGGTTGATGAATCAAAGTGGAAGTGGATTTATTTTTTTTCTCCGTTATGGAAAACACCTGTCAGTTACTCAGCATCACAGTTATAATCTCTTTAGACTTACATGACTGTGTCAAGGGCATGTCATGTCAGCTGCTGTTACTGTTTCAGTTATTCAACCAAAGCACATGCAGGGATTTGGCGCTACAGTTCTCTTAAGTTACTCAACAGAGGTCACACGAGTCTGCAGCAGGTCAGTGAGCCCCAAACAAAACTGCTGAATATTCAGAGAATTAAGTCACTGTTTGCCCGTCTGTCTGCAGCTGGTGGAAGTTCTTTGTGTGTTTTAGGTGCTGTAGTGTGAAGTTAGACAGTTCTAATCCTCACACAGCTTTAATCTGACTGGCAGCAACATCTGGCTCTCGTCTCTACTGAACTGTACACAGAGCAGAGTTTTTAAAGTGACATAATGTGACAGGAGTTTAATACTTAATGCAGTTTATTTTGGTTTGTCTGGAGAGAAAGCAAAGAAAATGTTCCCTTTAAAAATACTTAACACAACTTTATCTGTCTATTCTGCTAGTCTCCCTTTGTAGAGGCACTAACTAAATGTCCAGGCCATTGATTAGATATCTGACTCTTCTCTGAGTCCTGGTTATATAAAAGTAAAGGTAGCAGAGCATAGACAGGTCAGATTATAACCTCACAGCCTGCCAGTGTAATCCCAGTCTCCTCTGCAATATCAAAATTCATCTGTTGAAAAAGGTCTGGACTCTTCTGAGCATGTAGCAGGGAAAGAGGATTGTATTTTGGGGGATTTATTTGTTCAGGATACATTAGATAAATGTATTTCATAATACCTCATACCTCTGTCTCGTCTGGTGTTGTATAAATCCACACCAGCTACTTCAGCTTTCCGCTCCGTGCTGAAAAGTTCTTTGAAAACCTCTGAGGGACACTGTACACTTATTTTATGGTCTAAAACACAATGTTCTGCAGCTTTGGGTTAATCTGATAGATCTGTGTCTTCAGATGCAGAGCAGAGAAAAGAGATGGGACTGTCATCTCAGGAAGTGACCGATAAAGCAGAAAGACGGCACAGCCATTTAAGCTGCCTCAATATTTAATTAACCACCGCCATCCAGGTTAAAATTAATTACTTCCTGGAACAGAGCACAGAGGGCTCCACCTGATTGGGGTTTCCGCTTCTGAATCGGCCTCAATTTCAGAACGCAATTCCAGGATGATGAATAATGTCAGAGCTGTAATTATGAGTTATATTTAATGCTTGGAGCACATTTGGACACAATCAGGCCACTCAGACAAAATGTCGTTACATCACAGCCTCACAAAGTTTGAAACAAGTGCATAACTTTTTTATGGCACCGACTTTATTAGCGTTTTTGTCTTATATATTTCACCTTATCAATTAAGAGAAGTAAATATTATATTATACAATTTCTGTTATGTAGGCATATATTTAACATCTTTCACAAACTTGGTAATCCCCATCCAATCTTAATTAAACAATCTCCAGGAGTTGTTTATTATCTGTAGTACTACTTTTATCATCTCCAAATTTAAGCAGCTGAAGGCAGCACAACACAGACAGGTATTACATAAGAACAAGGGGAAGACAAATCTATTGTAAGCTTCCTTTCACAGTTAGGTAATCTGAAGAGCTTTACACAACAAACACAAAGGCATTAAGACAAAGAAACAACAGAAAATCTACCAGCATACATAAATATGACCATTCTCCTGGAACTGCAGTACACAGCATAATTATGAGGTTTGGACAAAATAAAACTATTTTCCTTTGTTTTATAAACCAAAGTAGATCAAACTTACATTCTTTCTCTCGATTAAATATTTTACTCGTTATGGAGTATTTTTATAGTGTGGTACTGTTACTTTAACTGAGGTGAAAGATATGAATACTTCCTCCACCGCTGGCCAATGCAAAAACACTTTACCTGTGAGTTAGAAATACATTAGCTTAAATACCAGCGGTTAGCACAAATTGTGTTTTCAAAGCAACAGACAAATAACAGTGCCCCAAAATGCCAAAATATCTTTAAATACATGTGCAGGGTCTAATTAAAGAAAAATAAAATACAATATAAAGCAATTACTACTTTAATTACTTTAAAAAGCACATTTAATAACCTATTAGTCACAACAGCTAGCATAAACATGCAACCAATTCTTAGTTAACATTAACGTTAGCCTGGTAACATTACTGCTAGCTAACATTGCTGCTAGCTTGCAGCATATTGTCACTCCTCCCTGATTGATCAGAAACTAAAAATACAATGGCTAGTAAAAACCTTGAGGGACATTGGGCCACATATATCAAGTTAAATCAACATATTTGAGAACCCGTTTGCCACCATGAAACTACAGTTATAGTTAGCATTCAACCACTTCCTAGCTAAAATTACAATTTTTTAATGTTACAGGGCAAAATAAGAACAGCGTAAATTCCTGGCTAACATTAGCGTTAGCTTTTGCAGACTTATTACGTTAGCTTGCTAACAAGGTAGGCTATGCTAACATGTAATTTTGCTAAAGATCTAGAATGTTTGAAATAAATAGATTCGTAGTAAACATGACTGTTAGATAGAAATGTACGTGTTTCCCATCCTATTATGTAACACTATCAAAGGGAATGTTAGCTAGCTGCACGCTAATGTTAGCTGTTGCCTTACGGTGGCTAATGAGTTATCGAATATGTTGATTTAAGGTGATATATGTCCGTGTATAAATGCTAATAACTTGTCAGATTTTTAAGTTTATATATTGCACATATTAGTATGATATTATGAAGAGCTTTCCACCCTGAGCGTGATACACAGTTGTTTGTGTTTCTGTCCTTAATATTTGAATGCATTTATAGTACACTTACTCTTGGCTTGGATGTAGCCTGCTATAACCAAGTGAACCTGATCTCCCCAGTGCTATCTCGAGGCTGCACTCCTGCACCTCTCTGAGTGTCTCTCTCTCCGTCGTCTGTCTGTCTGTCTGGCCTTTAAATTGCTTTCTGGAGGCTGGGGATTTTGTCCAGGGAGATAAGGGGGAATGAGGATGAAACACTCGCTGGCTGTCTTTCTCCGCGAGGCAGGGGGAGTCTACATTTTCCTGGGACAGAGGAAAGAGCAGGTTGTTCTCGCTCATCCCTCAGGTCAGGGACGCTGAGGAGGAGCCGACGACATCTTTCAAAACCCATTTTAAACCGCCGTCGGCCTTATCAGCAACAAAACAAACAGCTTGTGCAGGAAGTATGTCAAAGCACACGGCAGATTGTCACTAAAGCATATTTCTTGTCTGTGCATTACATATGCTGCAGATCTCCTCTGTCAACAGTTCCGTGGTTTCTTGCTCTCTTGTCAGTCATTCATGTCCTGGAGGGTCATTCCCAGCCTGACTCTCAGACCTGACACTCTCTTATGTAAGCCTTCAGAGCTCTACGGTTCCTCCACAAGAGCGGGCTGCATGGATTATTGATGGCAGCACGGAGCGAGCAGGGCCACACATGGAAAGGACACACAAGACACACATGCAAGATCCACCTGCTATTCCAGATATCATTGTTTCTATTGCAAGGATTTTCAAGCAGTGTGGTGTTTCTCTGCTGTTGGGATGTTGGGATTCCCTCTCCACAAACCCACCACAATCACAAAACCACAGCTTTCCCCTTACAATACATTCACGTCACCCTCCTCCTCATTCCTCCTCTTTCTCCCCGAGCTTTGATTTCACACAGCGTGCCTCACAGTTCACACACATGTATTTCTGACTCTGCGCCGCGTGTTGAAGTCATCCCCACATGGATTAGCATATTAATGGGATGTCCTCTTTGTCCCTGTTTTCTGTCACTCAGATTTCACGGCTGCGATGGGGATGACGAGGTGACGCTGATGGGGAGGGAGAGGAGAAGACAGTGCTGAGATGGAAGAGCAGCGTGCTGCAGCTTAGGGAGTCACACCTCAGTGTAGGAGGTACGGGTGGGACAAATAATCGATACTGATCTTTTCCGAGTGATTATTGGATGGTTTACTGTCTCCTGTGGTAGTGACAGGGAAAATTGCGAATGCCTGTTTCTATTTACTGAATCTAAACACAAGATATGAAAAAGTCTCATTCATTTGGTGACAAACTGCAGATTATTTCAGGCTGCTTTGGTGAAAGAAATCCAGAAGATTTTGAAACCTTTATGAATTAAATAGGTAAGATTTGTAGAGATACTAATATACTAGAAGAGATACTCAGTTGCATTGCATATGATTATATTATTTTTTATAAGCAAGGCTGTTTTCAGCTTTGTGACTCTGACTTTTGTTTAAAAGATAAAATGTGTCAAATGTAAAGATTTGCTTCTTTTATTTGTCTTTTTCAGAAGTATTCATTTTTAATAATGTTTACATTAATTAATTATAAACTAAAAGTTTGTTGCAGCTTTGTTGGAGATGAATTGTTTTAGTTGAAAGGTGATGCCGTCTTTACTACCGCTCCTGTAAACACCATATTCTGTCTGGGTATTCCTATAGGCCTTATTCTGGATGCTGCATTTTCTGATGAAGAAATGTGGGAAGTTTCAATTATTTGGGTTGTAGGAAGGCACTTCTAATCGTCTCTGTGTTTGAAATTGCAAAACAAATAAAGCCTGGCTGATGGAGGTGCAATGTCTAGCGCCTCACAGGTTGAAGGTCCCGATTTCAAATCCAGGTTTGGACGCAGTGGGCCTTTCTGTGTGGAGTTTGCATGTTCTCCTTGTGCATGCGTGCATCCCTTCTGGTACTACAAATACATGCTCGTTAGGGTCATTGGTGACTCAACAACTCGGTCGTAGGTGTGTATGAGTGCGTGAAAGGCAACGTGATTGACTGGCGTACCCCACCTCTCGCCCAATGACAGCTGGGATAGGATCCAGCCCACCGCGACCCTGAACAGGATCAGTGGTATAGATAATAAATATATCTGCCTTGCTTTGCTGAGGAGCATTCTTTGGACATGTTTACAGCATATTCAGAATATGCTTCTAAATTGAGGCTTTTCCTGCAGTTTGCCAAACACTGCCTCTTGCCTTTTCACAGTCAGCTTTGCTCTGTGAGTTGTAAACAAGCAGACTAACAAGCAGTCTGTGAGGCGGGGGTTATTTGCAGAATGCACGGTTGTGTGTAAACATGAATAAATGTAGAATATTCCTTTTCATTAGCCACGCGAACATCTTTGCAGGGATGTCGTCTTTTTTGGAATAAGGGCAAAAACAGGATTATTCTGAGCATGTTAATGTAGCCACAGTGAATGTTTGGTGAATTTAAGCAAGAGAGCGAGAGAGAGAGAGAAGGACTGAACTCAAGGCAAACAGGCAGGATGAAGACAAATTGACTGAAGGCGATGGGCAGGAACAGGCGTACAAATTAAAAACAAAAAGGCAAACCGAACAGTCCAAACAAATCCAAAAGTAGCAGCAGAGCAGAGACAGGGACGTGGCTGGATATAAGGGTTATAAGCAGGACCAGGAGGAAGTGGGCTTGAATAAATACTGTGGAGGGTAATTTGGGAAGGAGGAGCAGGTGAGCAGGTGAGCAGGTGCATGAAGGAGTCAGTTGATTTGTGGCTGGTGGGAGAGTCTGAGGGCATCTGACGGACGGATGGAGCATGACAAGTCTGGAGAGTTCCTCAGAAAAGCACAGGCCTGGAGGAAAAGGAGATAAACAGGACTGTGGCAGCCATTGCGACACAGAGGTGGGAGCTGAATTTAAAATATGAAAGTATAAAATCAGCAGCTCAGTCTTTGACACAGATTTGTTCCTTATCTGAATCGGCTTTTTTTGCTTCCCTTACTTCTTCGGTCACAATCACATCTTTGTCCCTCCTCATCCAGGGATGCCATCACTTCGCTACTTAGCAACTGTTTCCACGGCTACAAAGTTCCCCCCCTACCCTGCCTCCACAATAAGTCGCCGGAGTCCCTCTGCTCCATCGTGTCCACTTCCTAAAACCTGATGATAAAGTGAGTATAAATGAACAGGAGTCTGGCCCTGTCGCTGTAAAACACGGCCTGCTGCTTATCTTAATTTAAAACACGAGGAGGGAAACAAACTGAGGACATTATCCAGCCCCATGATACAGTATTCCCCTGTGAGGGAGACGCTCGTTATCTTGATGTCTTCGGTGCATTTATTGCTCTTTGGAGGGCTGTGGAAAGTGTATTAATGAATGTGACAACCTCCCACCAATTACACTTTTCCTCCTCTTTCTGTGTCACGGAGACCTCCGCACCTCGGCACGAATGTCACTGAGACAAATTACAGCTCATACTGTTCATGTTTCTGACACACACACACACACACACACACACACACACACACATTGGGGGGAGCAGATGTGTCTGGAAACAAGCCCGCAGAGGCACGGGGAGATGAGAAAATAATAATATACAGTAAAGGCTGCAACATGAATGCAAGCATCGGCGCTACAGAAAGATCTATTTATATCCCTGCTAAAAATAGGCCTTCTTCTCCATAGAGACATGAAATCCTTCTGAGCGCTGAATTACTCTCGAGCTGCTGCTGCTGTTGCATGTATGTGTGTGTGTGTTATTCTGTTTCTTCCAAAAGGTGAAAGCAAATTAGCGTCTGTATCATCCCAGCTGTGGGGCTCTTTCTTGGGGAATCTCCGCTCGTTCCTGCAGCCTGCAGCAGACGGGATTTTACATTGCTTTGATGATCAGCCTCCCCCCCTCCTCCACCTTTTCCTTCTTTCATGGTGATGGGCTTTAAGCCGACAGGCGCAGCGGAGATTCATGCACATTATTTTACAGTAGGAAGAAAGGGGATGTGTGTGAATCCGTGGCTAATCTGCGGTGGGAGGGAATCGTCTAGCTGATGTGGAAAAGCGAAATGACAACCTGAAGCTTTTAATTTTAGCTCGTCTAAACAACAACAGCCAGCTGTGCTAAAGCCAAATGACCCTTGTCTAACAGATTTATTTTAAACAGAGAGGATTTGGATGTTTTTCCAGCTGATTGTGTTTGTGTGGGTTCACTGCTGGGGCCTTCAGCTTGTGAAACACTGCAGTATCACACAGCTGCAGCGCTGGCTAATGTGGCTTTTAGTTACACTAACTCGCCAGGCGGAGGCTCATTTTTAACACATTTCATGACATGAATTTGTCCCTTGAAAAATAATTTCACTGAATGCCAGAAAACTGATAATATGACTCAGGTAACGAGCGATTAAAAGAGACTGACACGTGATTTTACACGTCCTACAGATGCTACACAATCTGTTGATGGGTAATAACAGAGCATTGTGGTAGCCGCAGTAGGAAATTGCAGTGGTTCGTCAGCTTAATCACAAAGATTACAGACCTTGGGACACTCAAGGAGGTAATAAAGAGACAGAATACAATAACAAGCCATTTGTTCTGCATTTCTCTGATGCTGAATTTCTCCCTTCGCTCAGATTTCACTTTAACATCCAGCTTCATTTGCATAAACTGTTACATAGCTCTCTTTAAGGCCACCAAACCCCATTGATAAAACACTCCTCCAGTGTCTGCTGGTACTGCCAGTAAATGGTTTCTGGTAAAGTGGGAGAATTTTCTTTGCCTCTGAAATGTAATTTGGCATTAAAGGCAATGAAGCCGAGGTTTTATAAATTAGGAATAATCAAATTAAGTGCAATAACTTGTACTTGAGTAAATGTAATTAGTTACCCTCCGCTGCTGAAGACAGGGTCCCAACCATCAAAAAGGTTGCTATTTTTTTTTTCATAGAAAAATATGGGGTTGGTTAAAAATAGTTTGTACTGTCACTCTGTGTATGATCTCTCACACACACACCTGAACACACCATGTCTGCGTTGACATGTGTCCCTCTCCGCTCACATGTGTTTCCCATCCGCCTGATGCTATCGCTCCTCTCCTGACTCCGGATGATGTCCTTGGGGGGGGGGAGTACCACAAACGTGTGATTTAAGCGTCCCTCACTCACACGTCTGATAGCGCCGGATCCGAGCGCCTCTGACGATCTCCAACCAGAGCTGCTCCTCCATCATGTTTATTCTGTGAGCTGCCGGAGTTCAGATGGAGCTGACCCTTACTCTGATTGTTTGTCCTACTGAGCCATTCTCTCTGATAACTGTTATCCTTCCTGGCTCTCAGTGTGTTTGTGTGTGTGTGTGTGTGTGTGTGGTTAGGGAGGAGGCTTAAAGACAGAATGAGATATTGAACCGGTGATAGTTCAGTAAAAACAAAGACAGAAAAGAGGGAAAGGTTGTTTTGTGTGTGTGTGTGTGTGTGTGTGTGTGTGTGTGTGTGTTCTTCTCGTGCAAACTTTCTCTCTCCATCACTCACACATTAACATGCGGCGTTCCTTCAGTGGCCTCTAAATGATGCTCTCCCACTGATAGAAGATGCAATTATTTGTGTGGTGTCAGCTGTGAACATATCGTGTGTTTGAAAGAGCGTTTTGTGTGTTTTGTGTGTGTGTGTGTGTGACCGAGGCAAGGATAAAGTGGAAAACAAGCCAGAAGAGATGAAGATTGAGATAACGTGTGAGACAAGGACGAGGATGCTGACAGATTTGAGATAATAAGAAATCCACTTTGTTAAAGTCACTTTAGAGATAAAAAACAACAGTTATAATCTGTTCATGACCTTTTGACCTTTCCTTAGAGTTTTGTGTATCCTATTTATAGTCAGCATGATCATTCTCCTACTTTCAGAATAATTTACAGGCCAATATATCACTCTGAAGGGTAGGAAAGTGAAACTACACCAATCAGCCATAACATTAGGACCACTGACCGGTCGAGTGAATAACATTGATTTTCTCGTTACAATGACACCTGTCAGTGGGTGGGATACGTTAGGCAGCAAGTGAACATTTTGTCCTCAAAGTTGATGTTTTGGAAGCAGGAAAAATGGGCGAGCATCAGGATGTGAGCGACTTTGACAGGGCCAAATTATGACGGTGAGACGACTGGGGCAGAGCGTCTCCAAACCTGCAGCTCTTGTAGGGTGATCCTGGTCTGCAGTACCAACCAAAAGTGCTCCAAGGAAGGGAAGCCGGTGAACCAGCAACAGGGTCATGGGTGGCCAAGGCTCATTGGTGCGCTTGATAGAAAGGTGTCAGAACACACAGCGCATCACAGTTTGTTGCGTATGGGGCCGCGTAGCTGCAGATCAATCAGGGTGCCCATGCTGACCCCTGTCTACCACTGAAAGTGCCTACAATGGGCACATGAGCATCAGAACTGGACCAGGGAGCAATGGAAGAAGGAGGCCTGGTCTGATGAATCTTTTCTTTTACATCATGTGGAAGGCAGAGTGCATGTGCCTCTCTTACCGGGGGAAGACATCACCACGATGCACTATGGGAAGAAGGCATGCCATTGGAGGCAGTGTGATGCTTTGGACAATGTTCTGCTGGGAAACCTTGGGTCCTGCCATTCATGTGGATGTTACTTTGACCATCTACCTAAATATTGTTACACCCCTTCATGGAAACGGTATTCCCTAATGGCAGTGGCCTCTTTCAGCAGGATGATGCGCCCTGCCACACTGCAAACATGGTTCAGGAATGGTTTGAGGAGCACGACAGCGAGTTCAAGGTGTTGACTTGGCCTCCAAATTCCCCAGATCTCAATCCAATCAGGCAGCTGTGGGATGTGCTGGACAACCAAGTCCGATCCATGGAGGCCCCACCTCGCAACTTACAGGACTTAAAGGATCTGCTGCTAACGTCTTGGTGCCAGATACCTCCGCACACCTTCAGAGGTGTGGTGGAGTCCATGCCTTGACGGGTCAGGGCTGTTTTGTTGGCAAACGGAGGACCTACACAATATTAGGCAGGTGGTCATAATGTTATAAATTATAGCTAGCTTAAGGACAGACATATCAAATGTCGACAGATCTTGGGCGTGTGTAGTTGCTTTCCAGAAGTGGCAGCAGGTTGACCTGTATAAATGTATCCTGAAGGTCGGATTGTTTCATCCTCTGGTGCCAAGCTGCACGCTGAACTTTAAATCTCAGCGTGAGCGTTTGTTTGTTCTGCTCTCATTCAGGCGCCAACAACAGCGAACATGTAGCATTAGTTTACTCTCTGCTTTATCTGCACCTCCTGAGGCTCATAATCCTCCTGTTCAATTAAACTGGAAGATTTGTTTTCACAGACTGGATGATGGGTTTGAGACTGCTGCACAATAGTGAGACTGCAGTGTTTAAATAGGCCTCCGGTCATTTGATTAGAAAATTGCAAATGTGTTAAATCAACTGAGGCTTCTGAGCTACTCTTTGATGTTTTGGCAGTGTGTCAGGATGATTATTCCAGTTTAAATTGTGTTCACTGTGCACGTTTTCCTCAATTAAGTTTAGTCTTGGACACAGTGACTCATGGGCCATGTGTAGTCTGTACTGATCTGAACATGGAGTTGACTGTCTATGAGTTACCCTAAATTAGCTCTGTTCATTAGTGACATTGATGGTTCTGTGTTGAATCAATGAATTATGTTTCAGCACTCAATGACTTTAAGGTTAATTTGGTTTCCAAGTTTTACATCGTGCCGTTTTTGGCTCATTAAAAACAGAATCTGAGATCAGCCGGGCTCGCAATTACTTTTTTTAATGCGTTTATCTCCAGATAACGAAGCTCATTTTCTCACAGAAAACAACAGACAGATATCTTGAGATAACAAGATTATATACCACAACAATACCATGATAATTGTGTTTGTGGAGATCATAGATAATAGTTTTGTCATCTTGAGTTAACAAAGATGTTTTTCTCTTGATAACAGCTAAATGTATGCCTTTATCCCGAGAACACAAATGGCTGATTTTTCACTTGATATTTTAGGGAGAAAAACGACTTTATGAAAGGTAATGGTCTGGTTCATGTGATCACACCGTTTCACAGCCTTTGAGATCACTGTCGTGATTAGGGAGGATTCCTAACAGGGCTACATGGTGGTTCAGTCATTAGCGCTGCTGCCTCGCAGCTCAAAAGGTTCCTAGTTTGAATCCCAGTTCTGATGAAGAGGGCCTTTCTGTGTGGAGGGTGCATGTTCTCCCCGTGCATGCAGACAGATGGACGGACGGACGGATGGACGGATGCACGGACGGATGGATGGATGGGTGGATGGACGGACGGATGGATGGATGGACGGACGGATGGATGGATGGACGGATGGACGGATGGATGGATGGATGGACAGATGGACGGATGGATGGATGGGAGCAGTAACATACAGTAGATGGAGTTTGCTGTAGGTATGTCCCCAGAGCAGATAATCAATAAAAGCCAAAGGTCAGAGGTTAACCTACTTCAGATAACTGAACAGTGGTGACAGGAAAATACCTTTTTGTTTTTTTTCCAGATAAAGGGTAGATCTTCTCGAGATCTTGTTTAACAAAGCTCATGATCTCAAAATACAATTTTGTGATCTCAAGATAACAGTTTTAAAAAATCATTGTGAGCACAGCCGTCCTCGGCTCCCGTACTGAAACACGATCATTAAAAGACAAATGTACTTCCTCCACAAGATGCCTGACTCTTAATACAGGAGGTCCAGCTGAAGTCAGGCTGTGGATGTGTTTAAGTATAAAGCTGCAGTGATTCTTTTGTACGCATGCTGTGTCATTAGTCCCCGGGTGATCATTTAAGTTCTACCAGCATCATTAACTTTGTATAATAATAATTTCTCTTCTAACCTGTGGACGTACTGCAGGCTCACTTTGAAATTACTCTCCATGTGGATGTGTGAATGAATGAACTGTGTGGAAACATATGAAACAGTCTCATTAGACAGATGGCCTCTCTCTCTCTCTCTCTCTCTCTCTGACATCCTGCAGCATATTTACATCTCGGAGCCGTTCATTATGCAACAACCGTCATGTGTGTGAGGATGCTTGACCTGGTCTGATCGCTGTTTAGCATGTTGTTACACCCTCTCTCTCTCTCTCTCTCTCTCTCTCGCCCGCCCCGCTCTGGGCAGCTTCACAGAGAGCCAAGGTCACCTAAATTGATTCAGTTCCTCGTCCGGCTCACAGCTTCTCCACCAGGGCTGTAATTGCATTTCTGTACCAATCACCCTAATGACAATCACTGTAATCTAATGCAACACACACACACACACACAGAGGACCTCCCTCTTTCTTTACATGAAATACTGTAATTGAACGTATTGATCACAGATGAGAGAAAAAAGATGAATAAAAATACCAATAAAAACCATAAATTACATCACAATGTATTTTAAAATACCCCCACACACATTACAGTGTGCATGTCATTTATCTATAGATTAACTACAGTAAGAAAAGTGAACTCAGCAGAGTTCAGATCTCCACCACGTGTTCTCGGGGGCATCTGGGTGAAGAAACCCCCCCCTTCTCCCTCTGCTGTCCTAAACAAGGATGAGTTTAATCTCACTCAGATTGTCCTTCCTGGCTCCCTTACTGTGAAGAGGGCTGGAACATAAAAACATAGACATTCGTTGATCTCGTACTGTGCCGAACTTGAGTGGATTAAAACAAATCTGGTATGGAGTTAATCTGCAGATGTTGCGGCTCAAAATGAGACCAAATCATTTTGAGCCACAACAAAAGACAAAATGCAGCCGACGACAGACGAGGAAAGGTTTGTTTATACTTTTTGTCATGTGATTTTGTGCAAAATGAACGAAGAGATTAAGGAAAGTTCGTTCCTTTTGGCGAGCATGTTGCTATGTCATGTTAGCCAACATGTTGCCAAGTGTACAAGTGAGTGTCTGTTAATCTATCGCTGAATGAGATAACACAATGGTGATTGAGCCTATGGCCCACTGATGAAAGCCTTTACATTTGCAGTATTACAGACTGGCTGTCTGTGGCGACTTTCACGGAAAAGATCACAAGTGGCGCCCAGTTAGTGACACGTTTTCCATCACCCAGCAGTGGTTGGTCTGCCAGAGAGGGTAGGCGGAGCTAAGCGGCTGCTTTTCCGCTCTCTGAAGGAGTTCCGAGTAAACAGTAATCTACTATGGCTGAACAAACAAAGAAAAGATCGACGACTACAGATACAACTTCAAAAATAAGTGAAAATCCAAAGAAAAAGAAACAAACTCGACGCTCAGATGAACCATCAGCCAGGAAAATCAAGAGTTACAACCGGAGCCAACCATGGACGTCACACATGTGGATATCTGGGAAGTGGAAGGTGCCGCCAAAGAGAACAAAACTAAGATCTTCAAGATTACAACTTTAATGATATCAACACTTACACTGTCGCAACTTTTCTAAACTATTGGTTTATTTGGTTTTATTTTATTTTATCTTTTTGGTTTGTTTGTCTGTTTGTTCTGTTTATCTGTTTGTTTTTTTCTGTTCAATGTCACTATCTTGTTTGTCATGTTAATCCACAAATAAACAAATAAAAAAAGAATTACAACTTTAACTGATCAAAATGCCAGCACACACACACACACACACACACAAACATACACACACACACTGAAACACTAATCGCATGATTCTCTCCAGGATGACACCTGATGAAGGCAATAGAGAAGTTTTATCAACGCTTCATACAGGAGTCATGAAACCATAAACACATTTTGGGTTGCCAGGTTTGGTTAATTATTATCATCTTTTAGCTCTTCAGGTCCATTAGGTCTCTCACTCTTCAATAAACCAACAGCAAAGCTGAGTTACACCTGTGATTATAAGCAATAAAGCTGTAATAACTCGTTAACAAATGGGTCCACATGCAGCAGAAACACTTTAAACACACAGTATAAATGTTTTATATGGTTACATGTTTGTTGTGGTAAACTGTGAGTTCTGAATACTTCATAGGAGGTAATTAACGTGGATAAAGTCCTCACTTAGAAACTACCTTATAGTGTGTTACTGCTGTTGTTAATATGTAGCTTATGAATGCTAAAAAGGAGGCATTACGGTAGAGCTGCTTTCACACAAGGTAGGTGGTCTATTGAAGAGGATAAACATCAGATAGACAAAGATATGTTCCTATTAATCGCTTGTAATTGATCTATTACACATCAGTGGATGATCTAGTAACCGTTTATAAAGGTGTTAGTTGCAGCTTATAAGTGCTGTGTTGTTGGAAAGATATTTTTAGCAGCAGCACAAGATCCAGGAGTATTTAAATAAAGAGAGGAAGAAAATACAAATAAATGAAGGTTAGAAACTCTATGAACAGTATGTGTCTGAATATACGTTATGTTGCAGTGTCCTGGTGTGCCACATCATCATGAGTCCAGGTGTTTAATCTCTTTCAGCCTCATCCAACAGGAGAATAGAATCCTCATCCAGCCTGTTGATTTTGTCCTCACATCATCATCACGCTGTAAAAATTGAAGGTCCACTTGTCCACTGGCTGCACACCCCTCTCACTCCACCCCTACCCCACCCTCCCTCTTTATCTCTCCTCCGCGCGCGCGAGAGTGTGTGTGTGTGTGTGTGTGTGTGTGTGAGTGTGTGTCAGAGCGTGTGTGACGGCCTGTGTGTGCGCGCATTCCTTCGCAGGCAGCGGAGCGGCAGTCGGAGGTTGAGAGTCCGGGCAGAGAGGACACACTCTGGCAGAAAGCAGGCATCAGTGTCGCCGTTACAACACAGAGAATCATGCAGGTAAGACATGAATATAATGCTGCTTTTATTATCCAGTGGAAGACCGCACGAGAGAAGGAGATGAGGATTTGTGTTCTCTTTACGCACGAGGCAAAAGCGAACAAAACGCGTCTTAAGTTAAATCCGCGTGGAGTCAGGCTACTTGTTGGCTATATTGATGCTTTTTTAAAATTCCTCCACAACCACCAGAGACTCGTTTGCTCCCACTTTTCATATTCTGCCCAAAGCGGAGTTTGAGAGTGAAGTTATGTAATCCTTGCTGCGCTGGAGGCTGTGGAGCTGTGCGGGAGAGAGACGCGTCTCTGCAGACGGTTTCCAGCAAAGTGTCACTTAGCATCACGTCTCCTCCTCCCCTCTCACTCCGCCAATTTTGTGCGGTTAATCCGTGAGATTATTTTACACTGAGTGTTTGAGACCTCCTCGTGTGGCTCCAAGTGATTCACGCGTGACTTCAAAAACCTCTAAATAGAGTCTGGTTTACAGTCAAATCCGCGCAGTCTGCTTTAAATCCCCGATTCCAGGAAGAGGAGGGGAGGCTGTGTTTGTAATTCTGCGGATGCGTGTTTGCCTCTAAGCAGACTCTGAGTCTCAGATCGGAGGTAATAAACTGTAAAGTGAAAGGCAAGCCTTCCTAAAGTGACTCCCAACACCTTGAAGGCTCATTAATGCTCACAGGGTGATCTGCTCCTGAGTCCCTCCTCAATGATGAAGAAAAACCTGTTACTGCTGATGCAAACTGAGTGGGGTCAGGGAGGATTGCACAGCTGCACATGATTCAGTTTCAGAAAGGAGAGTGCAACCTTTCTGCAAAGTTTCATACTTGTTTGCGCACAGATGCACACATGAGGTCACTGATGGATGAGGGTGCATCTCTCATATGAAGAGGCTGTGCTTGGATATTGAAGTGAAAGCAGTGAGGCTCATCATCAATCACTCAACGGGTCAATACATCAGTCAGAAAGTCCAGTGATCAATCAGCTGAGGTCTGCAGCCTGGAAGCTTTTCTTTGCATGCATGTTCACATCTTTGATTCATCATGGTACAGGTTGGTCTTAGTAACGGCTTTGTAACGCTGCAAAGCTGCAAAAAATGTTGTTTCCATTATCAAGTAATCTGGAGACTGTTTCCTGGACTAATCAATAACTCGTTTAGAGTAAAGATTGTCAGCAAATTGTGACAAATGTCCGTCACAAGGTCCCACAGCCGGTGGTGACATTTAGAAATGTCCTGTTTTGTCAAGAACCAAAAGAGGTTCGGTAAACGTGCACGGACACATCCGAAAACCTGAAAATATCCCAAATAAAACGATGAAACATTTATTGTTGCTTGTAAACTGCTTAAATTACTGCAGCTGGTTTTCTGAATGAATCAATGAATCGCTCGACCTTTGAACATCCAAAAAACTGCTCATCACTATTCCCTGAAGTCTGAGGGGACGTTTAAATGGCTTGTTCAGTCCAACAGTTAAAGAATGTGAAATTATTCAGCTTAATATCAGAAAAAAACTGGAAAAGCAACAAATTCCCTGATTTGAGAAGCAAAAACGCAAAAAGCAATATTGACTTAAATCAATCAAAAAAACATCACAATAGCTCAGCTCAGCTTTTATTGTTTGCTGCTTTCAAACATCCTTCCTCTCCTGTTCCGTGTTTTTAAAGGTCAAACAGGTCAATTTATCAGCAGCAGCTTGATGTCTGCCGGTGTCCCTCTCTCCCTCAACATTCAGATTAGTCTCTTTTCTCTGCTTATCGACGTGCAGGTGTTTGAATGGAGCCCCCGCTGCGAGGCTTCAGGGTGTCTGATATTTCACTGTGTGACTCACTTCACCGTGTTTTTAGCAGAATAATGACTGTGATCCATCGAGTTTTCAGCCTCTTATTCTGAGTGATTTTCAGTGAGATCTGTCACAAAGAGTCCAAACATATTCCTCCGTGTAACATCATTATAGATCAGATTTTACTCCAGTCTGCAAAAGGCTCAGTGCTTCTAAGAATGTCTTTGTGATGCAGGCTTGGATGTGGTTGCTTCAGGAAAGATCTGGTGTATTGATGATAAAAACACAAGTTTTCTGTGGAGCCAGAGCCTCAGAGATGTTTTTCCTCAGAGCTCAGAGCTGCTCTTTTCTGTCCTGAAACATTGAAGAACAAATAACTGAGACACACTGTTGCACGACGGGGCGGCCAAAAAAAGAAAAAAGACGCCCTATGTCTTTCCTAATAACTATTTCTTGACCTCAATAGAATGTAACACGAGTCTGTTTTCTGCTTGATGTCTCGCTGATATTGCAGCTGCATCCACATCTGTACATGTGTTGCTATCAATGCAAAAACACCCCTCATTACCGTCTAGTCATTGTGCTTACTTTACCCAAACTTCCCCCATCACCTCAACATATCTGGTTTAAATCTGGTGGTTGGCAACACCGATTATTCTCCGAAGTTTATACATACAGTAAAAACAGCTTTAGATACTTGGTCCTTTGCGTTCTTGCCGTTTCGTTCTTGACGCTATTCAATCATCGACAATCCGGGGAAAAATGTAACTTCTTTACTTCGGTTTGAATTGAAATAAGAAAAGGAATATAGGCCACACGTCACTAAAGTGTCGCTATGATAATGACTGCTCATGCTCACCCTCCTCCTCACTATGATTGTATGAAAACGAATCTTCAGTTTATGTTTTGAACGACTGGATGGTGCGTCACTGTAAAATCTCCTTTCCTTTAGCGCTCCAGTCCAGTGTTGCTTAAGGAAATAAGCTGAGAAGCACCGAAGCTTCTTCTCTTAGCATTTAGAGAATTCAACCAGCTCTTATCATGGGTAGATACTTCCATGTCATTTGATTCAGCTAGCATCCTTTCTAAGCATTGAAGGCGAATTGATCACAGGATGGCACTTTAGTACATCAAGAGTTGATCCCAAATATTCTGTCCTGCTGGAAAAAGTCCCACGCAGTTGCCCAGTTTACCCCGGAGTTACGCCGGCTGCACTGTATATATGAAAGCCTAAAGCTGCGGGAGCAGTAACCGAGTCCTTTTAAACATCCAGCAGATCTGTTTCAGCTGCAAACCCTCGACTCACTGCTCTACATCTGTTTGGATTCAAGTCAAAAGATGAAATTTCATGGTCTCATCACACATGTTGCATCCATGCAGAGTTGCAGTGGTGAGTCAGGTGTAAGTATGGATTAACACGTGGATGCTCGGGTGTTTGATGGGATTTGTTGACAACAACAACAGTGTAGAATATCCTCATTACTCATCTTATCCGTGAACCTGTCTCACATGTCCTGCTAGCTGCGGAAAACGTGAGCTTTACTTACTCACTGTACACGCATGTAGTGACAGCAGCACAGGAGTTCTGTCAGTCTAGAGAGAGACGCACTTTCAATCCTAAAAAGTGGGCTGCATCCTGTATACCGGTGCGACCAATATGGCAGTATAAAATGCAGAGAGAGGTGTTTTACCCAGACGATGGCGTTATAATTGAGCTAAAGCTTCGTCACGGACAAGCTCCGTCATGATCGCCGGGGCAACCGCCATCCTCACAACAATCAACGTTAACGTAGGCTGAGCTCAACGACCGCACCACTAGCTCGCAGGACTACGAACTCGACATGGTGAAAACAGATGCAAGTCTATCATTTGTGTGTGTTTTGAATGTGTTGAATGAAAATAAATAGCAATAGTGTTGAAAAAAGTTTTCATCAATAGTAGCACCTTTAATAAAAAGAGTTTACAAAGTGCTTTGACAACTCTGGTAATTAACTCTCTGTTCTCAACAAAGCGACATCAGACTGTTGGCTTTTAAGTGCCCTTATAGTTCATATATCTTTACAATAACCTTTAGGCCAGAGATATACTTGCCTTTTAAGCTTGCATTTGCGTACACAACCACCTGCGTCATGAAAGTAATTGTTCACATACTTGTCTATGCACTACACGTGGTACTGGAGGATACCTCTAGAGGGCGCACCAAAGAGCTCAGTCCGAATGCAACGACCACATGTGCGGGATGTAAACAGCAGACATGGCGTCATTCAAGGAGGTTAATATCATGTTAATTGTGGGACCGCCCCTGCTCCATTTCTCCAACATTTTCCTCCGTGCACACACGTAACGGCCCCGGACTTGTTTCCATTTAGCTTCGCAGGTTTCCATGTCGACTTCTTAAACAGAATGTATCTGTCTCCAGCTGTTTGACAGGCATGTTTGTCTCTGTGCAGTGGCAATGACACATCGTACAGATATGGATAATTGCAACTTGTCCTCAAAGCTTTCTGCCATTGTTGTCCCTGCTGCTGTGTCGACCCTGTCACATCCCCTCTGCCTCTACACTGCCCCTACTGGTCATGCGCACACTGCATCTCACGTACGCATATTAGCATTAATATTTGAGGACATGCACAGCTGATGCTCCAAACAGACGCAGGGAACATGTGGCGTCTGTAAATGAAATGTTGGTTTTAGATGGCAGAACCAGCACAGTTCTTTTTTTCTAACTGTGCTGAGGATAAATATGACGTAACTGTCACTGTGACTTTAAAGCTTTCGTAACATCACAGAGTATTTCATGGTGGACTTTTCCATTAAGAGGCTCGGCCTTATGTTGCAGTTTTCCACGTCGCTGCGTGTCAATCAAAGCACGCGCAATCAGCCTGCACACAGATCAGTGACCCTACAGCAGACAGGCTGACGACAACGCACACTCTCAGTGCTTTGTGCTGCATGCGATACAGTGTGAGGAGCCACCTGTTCAATAGGTGGAGTGATTGGTAGATGTGAATAATTGAACAGCTGTGGTAACCATATCCTTTAATGTGGGAGCAGGGAGGGGCGGCGCACACCTCTGGTCCAACTTTACACCAAACTCAGAGGACACTTTTCCTCAGCATGCTGCAGTGAGACACAGCTCCGTCTCTCTCTGGTTTATTTTGCTTTGGATCGGCTTTAAAAGGAGGCATATTTATCTCTGTAAATTAGCTGTGATGTGGTTAATTAGTCCAAATGGGGAATGTCTTTTTTTGAGCATAATTAGGCGTGCACATAAAGTAACACACATTACACACACACACACACACACACACACACAGTGTGATTATACTGCTCAATATAATATCGACCGTCAGGGTACAAAGATGCTGCTGTTGAATAAAAACACTGATCAATTAATGCATGTCATGTTCATGCAACGCATCTGTTATCTATCTGTGTACTTATTGACCTACACAGAGACGAATGACAGGTCAGAATAGGGCAATCAGATGTTTTTGGCATGGTCTGATATGTGTGCGTGTGTGTGTGTGTGCGTGTGTGTGTGCGTGTGTGTGTGTGTGTGTGTGTGTGTGTGTGTGTGTGTGTGTTAGAAGAGGAGAGGAGGAGCTGATAATTGAAACACGGCTCCTCTATCGCTCAGAGGCTCCCCAGAGTATTAATTCTTTCTCCACATGAAGGCTCACACATCAATACTCTTTCTCTCTCTCTCTCTTTCACACACACACACACACACACACACACACACACACACACACACACATGAACAGCATGCAGTCCATATGGAAGTGCCATCCTCCCACAGACACACTGATTCACACTGACAGCCATACTGAGAGGCTCAAGCAGTCAGGACACAAATAGTATCAGCTCTCGACCGTCAGGCTGCAGATTTGCTTCAGGAGGCTGCAGGCTTCATGTTAGAGAGCCGCTCTGTGAGCAGCCACCTCTTATATACAGTGATACCCATGTTTTTTTTATCAATGCCTCAGTGAAGGTTACAGATGCTGGTTAGAAGATGGCACACGTCCACGAGTCCATCAGTCCGGCTCTCTAACTCTCCTTCAGCATCTGTGAAGATGAACTCCACTTGTTTTTATTTTCCATAAAAACATATTTTTGTCGTCATGGTCACTGTTTGTTTTCTGTGTTGAGTTATTTCTTATTTATTAAGACATATGCGTAACAAGGAGACTCACTTGTATTACATAAGGCTGAGATTAGAGCACACTGTGTTTCTTGTGTAACAGTTAAAAGAAATTTAAACAGGAAGAGATTTACGGCTGACTTTGGTGAGGCTCAGCCATTCAAACTTCATGGTTTGGGGAAAGCTGGGGGGAATAGTTACTGTCCATCCATCCATCCGTCCACCCATACCGCTTATGGTGTTCAGGGTTGCGGGGGGGTCAGGAGCCAATCCCAGCTGTCAGTGCGCAAGAGGCGGGGTACACCTTGGACTGATCACCAGTCAATCAGGAGACAGACAACCTTTCACGCTCACACTCACACCTACAGGCAATTTTAGAGTCACCAATGAACCTAACAAGCATGTCTTGGGACTGTTGGAGGAAGCTGGATAACCTCCATGCATGCACAGGGAGAACATGCAAACTCCACACATATAGGGCCCTGATGTGCGAATTGGGATGCGACTCCAGTGGTCAAGTCACAGACTTCATTAACCATCCACTCGAAGCTTTCACCTACGGGTCTGTGTAACTCTGCAACAAGATTTCAACGATTCCACCTTTGATTCAGACTTGCACGAGTCATAATTTGGGTGTATTATTCGGGTCCTTGTAGGGTAAACATGATGTAGCTTGTATTAGGTATTTGAGCAAATGAGCAAATTAAAAACATGCGGGGGAAATAAAATAGGCACTTATAAGTCAACCCTCCTAGTTATAGAGTTAGTACAGTTTTATTCATTTACATTTCCCCTTACCTAAACTTAATGTTGACAGCGCCTAAACATAACAATAAAAACCGGTTACGACCAGTGGACCCAGATGCAGAACACAGACAGGTTTTTGGGATATAGTAATGAGGTTTATTGGAGGGAAAGGGAGATGGAGATGGGTGGATGTTATCCAGAAGGTTGCAGAGGGAAAAGTGATATGGCAGACCGGGGGCTAGGCAAGGCAAGGGTGTGAGTGTGGCTGGTGGAGTGGGGCAAGGTGAGGGAGGATCCAGCAGGTTAAGGCAGACAGCCAGGCAGGCAGGAAGGCAGATGGGGAGAGTGCTAATCCTATGGCAGAGAGGGAACACGATGAGAAACCGGAGTCGAACAATGCAGAGCAATGAACTGCTTCGGTATCAAAATCAATGAAAGGCCTGAGACGTAGTCTACCGCAGCTGAAACAACAATCTGGCGATGAGGGGATGGAGAACCGGGGGAGATATACAGGCAGATACAAAGAAACAGGAGGAACAACTGGTGGCACGGCCAGAGCCACAACAAAACTCTAATTATGATGGTGTTGCGACAAGAGCATATTTTATAGAAACCTAATTTAAAACAGTCTCCATCTAAGTTTTCCAGATGTTCCAGTATGAGAAGAAAATGTAAAGATGCATTCATAATTAAACAGCATTATGTTTGCTTAATGTTGTCAATTAGTCGTACTTTAACCTCACTTCTATAAGTGTATACATGATATAATGTTGCTCCCCAGATTCAGAACAGACGGGGTTCTTAAAGTATCAGATTGAATCAGCAGAGGCAGATATGTCCAGACTTTAAATCCATCATTGAAGCAAAGCAAAGTGCTAGATCCTTCATTTCCCATAATGCAACAGTCACTATGTCCGGCCTTTGCTGCCTGGTAAACAAGCACATCTTTCTCAGTTTGTAACGCTTTGCTGTCTCAACCCCTGACTGTATGACCAGGTTTACTTTCCTGGACTGAACACGGAGACTTTATCCAACAGTTTCCACAGGCTGATTCGATTCCTCGTCATTAGTAAACTGATCTCGGAGTTTACGATTAAAGGAGCATAAGGTGGCCATCAGAGCTCAACGCACCAACCAAACACAGCGCTACCAAAACACAAAATGCAACCAAACACCAAAAAAATCATGTCCTACTCATGCAGAGATTTGAGATCGCCTCGCCCTCATGCACAGCTCGGCTCCTCTGTGGGAAACCCCTGATGCATGGTAGTATTTATGTGTGAGGGTTTTAATAAAGTATTTACTGCGTCTCTCCCTTTGTGCTGTCAGTCGTTGTCACTGCGCTCCTCCTCCTCCTCCTCCTCATGCCTGCTCCTTTTCTTTCTGCAACACATGGGCTTACACACACGCAAACACGCATATGGTCTTACTCACACTGTCACGGGCTGAGTCCACCTGACTTATGTTGGGGGACAAGGTTGTGTATCTGCTTCACCTGGACAGCGGCCTGGTGACAGGTGACATTATGGTGAGGGAGGTGTGTGAGCTGTGTGTGTATGTGGCTACAGCAGAGATGGAGAAGTGATTGACTGTAAAATAAATGGGAAGGAATGAAGAGGTGAGGAGACGGAGGACAGATGTGTGTCCACATCCTGTGTGAATATGAGTATATGGACAGCTGATTAAATGAATGCTGTTGTGTTCCTTTGTGTGTGTGTGTGTGTGTGTGTGTGTGTGTGTGTGTGTGTGTACACTCTCATTTCACTTCCAAGTGAAGTAGGTTAGTTTTTGAAGTAGCACGGTGATTCAAGAGTCTTATGAAGGAGAGTTGAACTGATTAGAAGATACTGAATAAAGAGACCAAAGGAAGTAATATGATCTCATGGCTAATTTTAATATCTAATTAAATCAATTGGTAATTTTTTTAAGTTATTATCAGCTTACATAATAGCTGGGCCCTGTGTTTACATGTTTTGGTGTCAAAATGACGAGAGAATTTAGCTTGTGAATGTCATTTTTCGTCAGTATTTTCGTTACAAAATTAACACTGTGCTACGTCTGTCATTTTTTTCTTGCTCGCACAGTTGGCACATATTTCATCTGTAGGCTTGTAAACAGCAGTTTGTCATTTCGTTGGCTTAAATCAACTAGTACATTTTGACAGCTTTAGCTAACTAGCTAAACAAGTCAACGTTAGCTAAATGCATTATTGTTCAGTGCTGTGTTGTACTCTGAACCGTAAGCTGTTTGATTTATTTGTAACTTCATTCTGTTCAAAGCCTGTTTTAACCCTAGCTAAAATTAGCCTCCCACGTAATATCACAGGTTCTTTAAATCTAGGGTGCGCCTTGCTAGCTCTAGCGTTAGCTAGTCATTTAGTTTGCTAACGTGTTGCTCCACTCCAGCCCTAGCTTCTCCTCAGAATAAAGTCACTTCTGGATACAGAGAAACATGAACATGGTGACGGCTGTGATCCTAAAATCACAACTTTACTTGACTTAACTGTGGCTAGGTCAACTTCTTATACAAGCTACTGTTAATGTATAAAGGCAAATTAAATAGACTCTTCTTGGCTACGGAGATGTAACAATACTTCACTGGCAACAAGTTAGCATCCTCACCAGTCGATGATCCATATGACAAGAGGATGAAGAAACACCACTCTTCTTATTTCTGTGTAAAGTAGATTTTAAGTGAAAAATGTTATCTTGTGTTTACAACATATTGAGTTGTGTACACGATAACTACATCACATTGTTTTATTGTAAATAAAGCCCTGCTTGGATGCTCAACATACATGAGTATTTATAATTTCCGAGCCGCTAACATTAGCCTAAACCCTTGAAAGTTATGCTACGTAACTGTAGGTGGTAAGCTAGTTAGCCGGACAGTCAAGCATGTAGCTTTTGTTAGAGCAGACAGAAATAATTGTTCAATCCATTAACACACTTCTGCTCGTGTTCTTGTTTTTTGAAAAGCTAATGAACATTCAACACTTCAGACTCTTTATATACACACCGTTAAAACATGTACGTTTAGCAAGCATCCAGTTCGACACTTTATTGAACCTGAGTTGATTGTTTTTGTTTGGTTGTTTGTTATCTGTATTATTTGCACTCCTTCATACTTTATCACTGAGCAGCAGGAGGGTATGTGGGCGGTTGTTGTATGTGTGAGATGTAAAGGGAGATATATTTGTGTGCATGTTTGCATTGGGGTCTCTGTTTATTTATAGCCCGTTCTTGTCTGCTCTTAAGTCTCAGCTCTGAATGTTGTCTCTACACGTCTTGCCGTCTCACATACGTTTGTGTGGGTTTTTTTTTTTTAGTTTTCTGCTCTTTAGATGTCTTCACAGACAATAGCTAGCAGCTGATGATAAAACTGTTAAAAGGTTTGTAACAAAATCTATAAAAAGGTGTGAAGGCCAAACAACCGACTCTCTTAGCACAGCTTTGCTCATGTGTCATGATTTGTCTAATATTAATAGTGGTGGGTGTCAATGGTTTGTAAATTGGCAGATATTCATTAAATACTAAAAAATTATATGTTAAATGTTGGTACAGTTTTCCATTATGTTATATTATATTTCTATTATGGTTTAATGGACATATTTCTTTTGGCATAATAAAAAGCATAATTTCATCGAAACTATTTCTGTGAGCCTGTGAGCCCTCACGGACCAGGTGCTAAGAAAATAGTGCACACAACATACTCAAGACAAACAAGAAGACTGCAGCGAGCCAGTTAGAGAGGTAGTTGCATTAAAGTGGCCGTCGAGGGGAGTTGGACAGGAAGTGTACCTGAGGGAGACAGACTAATGTTCATTGTTTTGGGAGCAGTGGCGTTCACATTTCTCTGGTTGGATATTTTAAATTCTGGCTTTGCTGTTTTTGTTGTTTTTTCAAAGTTGCCTCCCCTCAGCTTTAAGTGACTTGCTTTCTACGTCTCTAAAATGTACGGTTAGATGAGCTCAGATGTCATGAGACAGAAAGGTTATTGTGACTGCTTCAGAGAGTTTCTCATCATCTGTGACTCAGAGGATTTCCCCCCGGAGTGGACTGTTTAACACATGTTGACCTTGAAGAAGCAGCCGGGCAGAACAGACGAGAAAAAGTCTGAGTACATGCGAGCTTTTAGCAGAACATGAGAGAGAGGGAGAGACACGCTGTATCTCTGCTGTGGCCTGGTTGAATGTTAATCATATATAACTTATTAATGGAACTCCCATCTGGTAATATGACATTACAAGACTACAGCTCTCCCTGTCTCTATTCCCTTCACATCATTCCTCCTCTTTCATCTCTGACTCCATTGATCATCCCGTCCTGTCCATGCCACCCTGTTGTTAAATGAAAGAAAATGAAAGAAGAAACAATAACTAAAAAGCTAAATGGACTGTACTTATATAGTGCTTTTGTAGTCTTCAGACCACTCAAAGCGCTTTAACACTAACTCTCACATTCACCCTTTTCGCATACATTCATGCACTGATGGCAGAGGCTGCTACGCCAATCTCCAGTCAGGATCTATAACAGTCATACACTGACGGCTACGCCTTCGGAGCAATTTGGGGTTCAGTGTCTTGCCCAAGGTGATTCAATATGTAGATTTCAGCAGTCAGGGAGCGATCCGCCAACTCTACCACTAAGCACTGGCTCGCCCAAATATACAGGCCTTTAACTAAAGCAACTATGTTTTTATGTAACATGTAGGTTTCCTTTTATTAGCTAAGCGGCTGCTTCTCCAGTCTGTGCAAGTGTTGCGAGTAAACAGTAATCTACTATGGCTGAACAAACAAAGAAAAGATCGATGACTACAGATACAACTTCAACAATAAGTGAAAATCCAAAGAAAAAGAAACAAACTTGACGCTCAGATGAAGGCAAACAGTCTGAAAAGGAAAGCGACCGTCAGCGAGGAAAATCAAGAGTTACAACCGGAGCCAACCGTGGACGTCACACATGCGACACTGTCTGGATATCTGGGAAGTGTGCTCCCACAATTACCATTTATCACCAACGAAACTGAGATTACAACTTTAACCGTAGGCATATGGTTATCTGGGATATCTGGCGTATGCAGAAGACGGTGATGCTGTTAGAAGAGCTCCTGTCAAATCAAAGATAGAAAATGAAGAATTTATTTTGCAACAATCCAGGAGTATTTTCACTTTTTTATGCACAATTTGAAAATGTGCAACATTTTGCCGACGGGACAAACTTCATTTGATACTTCAGGCAGCTCGATTATGGGCAGAGATATTTCCCTCAGGAGCTGGTGGAGAACAAGAACAGAGCAAAAAGAGAGGGGATACAAATCAAAATAAATTCTAAAATATAAAGTAGAAGAATATATATGGAGGAGATAAAATCACATTCAAAAAGAAGAGGCAGACTTTGAATGGTCTCAGTTCAGTTGTATTGTCATTCTGGTTCTCCCTCAGGCTCTGACATATTTTGCTGCTTCCACAGAAACGTCAGCTTCTGAAGTAAATATTGATTTTTTGTTTAGAGTGTCAAACTTCTGATGTTTGAGAATTTAAGCAAAGAGTTTGAGGTTTCTGTCTTTGTACAGGTTGTTGCGTAGCAGGAAGTGCAGCTCAGTTTCATCCTTTGATGCTGTTGGGTTTCTTTTCTTCTGATTATTTGTGTCCAGCAGGAAACAAATATATATGAAAGGAAATCTAAGAAACGAAATTGCAAAGGCTACATGTGATTAACCAAGGGGTTAAAGTGAGGCCAAACCGGGAGAAGAGGGAGATGAGTGTTGGCCTTGGACAGAGATAACACTTTTTTTCCCGTCTTTTAATGGGCTGTATTCCAATTGACTCTGGACGTGCATTCACGTGCTCCTGGGATACAGTAGGCGAGGTAGACTGGTCCGATGCATACTGGAGATTTGTTCAGAATCAGTACGACATCCGGGCATTTTTGGCGTACTGTAAATTTTGCTTTTGTTTGCATACGTACGTACTGCTAGTATAGTTTGGCATTTCAAACACAGCAGAGACAGACAACCATTCATGCTCACATTCACACCTACGGGTAGTCACCAATTAACTTAACGAGCATGTATTTGGACTGTGGGAGGAAGCAGGAGTATGCAGAGGAGGAACCCACACATGCACGGGGAAAACATACAGACTCCACGCAGAAAGGCCCACTACGTCCGAACTGGGATTCGAACCAGGAACCTTCGAGCTGTGAGCTGTGAATTGACTGATTAGACTGAACACTTTGTATCAGGCAAATCAATACTTTCCAGATTGATCCAACCATCCTTGGAGAGACCTGCTTTGTGCTGTCCTGATCACGTACCGCGGACTCCCGGTGAGAAGACTTCCTGTAATGAGGTCAAAGGTCACACTTCATGTAAAACAACATTCATGGAACCAACAACAGCCACTGATATTCAATAATTTATAACAAGAGTATAACGATCTGCACCGCTGCTCTGTTAGCTCTGAGCACTGTGGGTACATGCTCTGCCATATAGAGCGTGCGTGAGTGTGTGTGTGTGTGTGTGTGTGTGTGAGTGTGTGTGTGTGTGTGTGTGTGTGTGTGTGGTTCAGAGGATGCTGTGCAGACATTAAGAGGGAAGTGCTGCCCCAGGACAAAGCTAACTGAAGCGTTAAGAAAGAACATGATAAAAAAAAAAACTAGTTGAATCTGTGTGTGTGCGTGTGTGTGCGTGTGTGTGTGTGCGTGTGCTATAATTGTGGGTACGCCTGAGTGTCCAGTGTTCCATGAATAAACAACTAACGCAGTGCTGAATATTCTCGTGTTTACACTGCGTCTGTCTGCATCTGTTTGTCTAACCGGCTCTCATCTTTCCAATTTGCGCGTTTTCCGCTGAAAAGCAGAGCGGTGAAACAATTCTTTCCTTTAAATTTACGTCTGCCAAGAAATAAAGATGAAGAAGAAGAAGGAGTGAGTCGCTGCTGAGCTCATCCCCTCTTCTTTTACTCCTCCCTCCGTGTGCCAGCGTTGATCTGTGAATAAATAGGTGTCGGGATAAATAGAGGAGTTTCCATTACCTCTTTCCGTTTCAGTGTGTTGTCATTATGTTACCAGTCAGTGTGTGTGTGTGTGTGTGTGTGTGTGTGCGTGTATGTATGCACATGCTCACTCTCCTCTTTCCCTCCTTGCAGTTGTCCTCCTCTTTTCCTGCCCTTTCCTCTCTCACCTCTCACGCTCTTTTTATCTCCTCATGTGGAAGACGTGCAGGAAAAGCCTCGCAAAGAGCTTCCATATCTCCATCTTCCTCCATCCCTCCATCCCTCCGTCCTCTGGCTGTCCTTTTGCTCCTCGTCTCAGATAGGCCAGAATTCATTATGCTAATTGACTTCAGTTCTTCCAGGAACACGAGCAGGACCTTGTTCTCCTCACATCTTTTCCTTTTTTTCTTTCTCTCTCTATTTCTTTCTTTCTAATTCTCTCTCACTACCTTAAAGTAAAGGATTTGCATGGGCAGACTCCCATGGGATTAAAGAGGCGTTTAAAATCCTCTGTGTGTGCTTGTGTGTGTGTGTGTATGTGTGTGTCCTCCCATCTCCCTCTCCTCCCTCTGTCATCCTTTGCTTCCCTCTCCTCCCCGCAGAGTAAACAGAGCTGCTGTTTGTTCTGCGTTCACCTCTTTCATCTTCCTCCCCACACTTGCTCCAGTGTACACATGTATGAGCGGGTGATTTCTGCGTGTTTGTGCGCGTGTGTGCGTGTGTGTGCGTGTGTGTGCGTGTGTGTTTTGCATGCACCCAGCAGGAGCAGCTTAATGGAGCTTCTTGGGAATTTAAGAAAAAGACATTCTCGCTAAATCATCCCTGAAATGATGCCGAGATATGAGGGGAAAGGAATTGAAAAACATATTAGAGGAAAAAAAATCGTGGATGTCAAGTTTATTTTCGTTGATGGAGGCCGATAAGCGCTGAATATGAACGAGCCGCGGAGGATCGGTCTTGCATAATAAGAGTCAGGATGATGAATTGGAGCTGAATATGAAAATGAACAGAAACAGGATTTTAATTCATCGGAGGGGGAAGATATTTCAAAGATGTGATTAACTCAGAAATATTAGAGTCACCTCACCTCCACCCTGATTTCCTGGAAAGCTCATGTGTCTCATCTTTAAGGTACCCAGAGTAACCCTCAGTAACCCGTCCTGTGTTGAAACAAACCGTCACCTCTCTGTTTCAAACTAAGGAAATCTTTTCCCTGTATCCTCTCAGTGTGAAAGGATCGTTTGGAGAATCTGTATCTGCAGCCAAACTGCTGATCCGTCTTTATTAAAACATTTTAATGACCATATGGTGAGTGGAGCAAATACAAGATGCTGGTGTTGGCTAATAAAACTGTTAGTGTGGGAAACACATTCAAATAGAAGGATGCAAAAGCTGTTCAAACATTTGATTAATATGTCACTATAATAATTTTTAATATGCATCGAAGAAATTAAGAAAATTTAACTTCTGTGGCTCAGGGATACAGTGGGTCACCCTCAAATCATAAGGTCGGCGGTTCGATCCCCAGCCCATCCAGTCTACATGCCGAAGTATCCAAGATACTAAACACTAAATTGCTCCCAGAGTAGTGAATGTGTGTGAATGATCTGAACAGTTGCCTTGCACGGCTCTAAATAACTGTATGAATGTGTGTTTGAGAAAGTGACACGTAGTCTTAGGTGTTCATAAGACTTGAAAGACGCTATATAAGTGCAGCCCATTTACCATTATTAAAATAAAGTTGTTAATAAGTTCTGAACTGTTACATAAAACCTAACAGTCAATCTTGACCGAACTCATCCCAGTGAATTCGCAGTAACTCAAAAATTATGGTTGTGGCCCTCCTTCATTTTGAGTGACAGTAATTTTTGGAACACTTTAAGTTGCAGTAACTGATTACAGTTAGTTACATTCACTTATTTAGTCTATGAAGTGCGGTAGCTAGCGGTAGCTGGCAGCCTACGGTAACGCTGATTGTTGTCAGGGCGGCAGCTGCAATGGCGATCATGACGGTGCATGTCTGTTGAAATAAAAAAGAAAAAACTCCCCACAAAGTTTTACATAAAAATATTAATACAAAATATTAGCAGCAATTAAATCCAATGTAACGAGGTGTGTCTCATTTGTCCAAGTGAGTGTTAACATCTGACATTGATTTGAGCACACTGGGTCACATGACGTGGAAGCTCCTGATAAGAAAACTATACATTTTTCTATAAATAGATGAAAAAAAATGTATTAAAAGTGCGTCTTATACACTGAATTTATACAGTAAGTTGAGATAAACTACTTTCTTTTGATAAGTTCAAAATACTCACTCATGTTAAGTTCAGTACACTGAATGGACTGGGTACTGTTTACTTAATTTATTTAAGTTACCTTAACAATAAATAAAAGAGTTGGTTTCTTCAAATGGTTTGAGTTGCACTAACTTCTCAGGTTTTACAGTGTACTTTACATTAAATGCTGACATCTTTAAAACAGTACAGCTTACTCAAATGAAGCATGTTCATCTAAACACATGGTCATTTCACATGACTCGACACAGTAAAGTTCTTTTACTTACTTTTCCCAAGGTAATCTGTTTCCTATTGTTTTTGAAGTAAACTTGATTTGTCAGAGTTTACAGTGGTGAGGTGAATTACTATCCAGTAAAGAATGAATGCAGTCTATTTTTACACTAACAAAGGCTTAAATGGCTTCATGTTATGTTATTAGCACTTCCCTTGAACCATTTCACTTCCAGTATTTGGAGAGGTTTTGTGTCTTTTAGCTCACTGTTTTTTTTAAGGCTAGGATTTTGGTTTACACTCTATTTTACTTCACTTTTACCCACCAGACGTCAGGCCTCTTCCTCAATTTTCTTATTACAGTGTTTTGGGTCTCACCCTTGGAGCAGGGATGTGAATCCTCCAGCCAATAACAGCACGCAGGTCGGTACTCAAGGATAACATAACGACCACAGCAACGTCTTAGTCCCTTGCTTCTTAGAGAGGCCACAGCAGGCGCTTGTCTCACACAAAATCCAGCACCTGGAACAAAACTGAATGAGATAATAAAATTCTTGCTCACACCTCTCCCTCTCTTCATCCACTTTCTACCTCATTTGACCTCTGCTCCTCCCCCTCCATTCGAGTGGTGCGTTTACTTACTGAAGCTGACAGGTCTTACTCGGTTTTTTTTGGGTCTTGGATTCACAAGGAGGACAAAAATATGACTTCAAGTGAACAATCATTTTTCGGCTGGATACGTCAATAGACAACTGTTTATTGTCATGTTTGCAATATCAGCTTTATGCAGTGATGGTGTGTCAATGTTGTGTTCACTGCCCCCTAGTGGCCAAAAAACTGTTTTGAGATAATTAATCGACTTTAAACCCCAAAATAAGATCATAACAGTGAAAGTTGTTGTAATGTGCATATACCTCCTTGTTAGTCACTCATCCATTTCCCTCTAAACCTCCATCTGTCTGCCTCTCTGCCTCTCTGCCTGTCTGCCTGTCTGTCTGCACTAAAGTACACGTGTCCATTCAGAAAGTGGAGCTGGAGCAGACAGCAGATTTAACAAAAACTTTAGAGAAACACTGATTAAAGAAACTTGTGAAACACAGAGGATGTGTTGAAGTGAACTCTTCGTGAACCTCTTTAAAGAGTTCCTGAAGAACCTTCAGATCAGAGGCTAATCATATTTTCAAAGCACACACGTAATCTGCTGCTTCATTTAAAGATCTGAGCCTCGTGAACTTTCTCTCCCCCCCGCTTTCTCTCCAGGCGGATGGTAAGGTGGGCGACGGCAGCCTGCTGGGAGATGCCAACGGCGTGGAGCCGGCGCCAGGCAGAGTGAAGGATTCTGGGAAGTGGCAGAAACCTCGGTTCTCTCGGAAGGCTCTGATGAAGTGCTGCCTGGTGAAATGGATCATCGCCAGCACTCAGCCACAGGACAAAGGTAGAAATGCCGAGTGTGCGTGATGAGGTGGTGCATGCACAACAAGTGTGACTAACAGTGTTTGAATCGATCGCTGGATTGACCGGCCGGACCTCTGTGGGCTCAGCTGACTCATTGACCTCGGGGTCAAGTACCCAGAGACTATTTGGTCCAAACACTCATTTATCAAACGTCTTCACATCCTCGAAGCACCATTAATTATCTCTGAACAGACGTGAAATACTGATACACCTGCCTGCCTCCTCTGTGCCTCTAATCATTTGTCCCTTTAACAAGCAAATTTACATGAGCACACGACCTGGGCCTGAGTCCTGGCTTGCTCCTGGTCTTGGTCTCAGTGCTCCACCCTGTGGTCCAGCTGTGATCGTGCACAGCTCACCCTCAGCCTGCAGAGAGAGCGAGAGATGAAAGCACTCAGTCTGTCACTGAGCTTTTAGTGTTGTTACATCCTGGTGTTAAGTCATAGTTTATTCCACTGAGGCTGCAGCATCACCAACTTGATGACTCTTCACCTTTAACTGAAGACACAAAACAGCTTTCATAGTTATAGTTTAGTTAAGCGTGGCCCTCATTTTTTTCCCCCCTGGCTCTGCTTCTCCTTATGTTTCTTGTGACTCCTCTTTCTCTTATCTACTTGTCTCCTTCCCTACTGCCTACCTTTCCAGCCACCAAATCTTAACATCCCTGATGCTGCCCATCATCTCAAATTCACTACCTGCATCCTTTTAGTCTACTTCCTGTCCTCCCCTATCTTTCTTTACTACTTACTTTTCACTGTCCCGACCTCAGTTTCGTTCTCTTTGGCGGCACCCATGGCGATAAACAGTAATTGCGGGAGCACACTTCCCAGATATCCAGACAGTGTTGCATGTGTGACGTCCACGGTCGGCTCCGGTTGTATCTCTTGATTTTCCTCGCTGACGGTCGCTTTCCTTTTTAGACTGTTTGCCTTCATCTGAGCGTCAAGTTTGTTTCTTTTTCTTTGGACTTTCACTTATTGTTGAAGTTGTATCTGTAGTCATCGATCTTTTCTTTGTTTGTTCAGCCATAGTAGATTACTGTTTACTCACAACACTTGCAGAGAGCGGAAAAGCAGCCGCTTAGCTCCGCCTACCCTCTCTGGCAGACCAACCACTGCTGGGTGATGGAAAACGTGTCACTAACTGGGCGGCACTTGAGATTTTTTCCTTGAAAGTCGCCACAGACACCCAGTCTGTGATACTGCAAATGTAAAGGCTTTCATCAGTGGGCCATAGGCTCAATCACCACTGTGTTACCTCATTCAGCGATAGATAGCGACTGAGGTCAGAAAATCTTTGAGATTATTACTTTAACTATCAACTTGTCTCCTTTGCTATTTTTATGTTGCTTATTCACACTCTCCATTTACTCTTCTGCTTTTCCTTTAACTTTTGGTTTCCTTTACTCCTACCTGTCCTTCCTTGCCTCTTTCTAACTTTCATTACCTTCTTGCGTCCTCTCCTATGACCTTCTCCTCTCTTCGCTTCTCTTCTCCTGCTTCTTTTTTGTTCCCTACTTCTTGCTTTCATCTCTGTCTCCTCTTTCCCCATCCTCCTGCTGTATTCTCCTCCAAACCTTCTTAAAGGTTATTGCATATCAAATAAAAAACAGGGAAACAGATACCTCGTTTTAGAACCAAATAAGGCGGACGTGTGTGATTGTGAGCTGCCTTTAGCTTCACGAACCAGGTAACAGTTCTCTATAGTGGGCGGCTGAAATCTGACAGCTTGACCCAGTTGTATGTGACCTGCCCTTATCACTTCTAATCCCACTATCCCTTGTGTCACACACACTGCGTGTATCAGGTAGGCCTCTCCTTTTCTCTTTTGGCTGCACATCAAAAGTGCCGCCAAGTTTTTCCCTCAAAGCTAAAACTTTGCACTTTTTGAGGCCCCAGGTGTTCAGGTGTTTTAAAGGTGGAAGGACTTACAGCTGCTCGGATGAAATATCCGAGTTCAAAGTTATAAAGATGCAGAGAAAAATGTCTGCAGCTGGTTCAGACATGGTGCAGAAACTGAATCACTGTCTCAATTAAAAAGAGATAAAGATTAAAGATTCCCACCAATGTCCTTGTACCTCAATTACTCCTCCTCAGTGTTCGTAGTGTTTGAAGATTTAACTTCTCCTGATGCATATTAACAAACATAATGACTTTCTAACAGCTTCATTATCCTACACGTTGGTTTTTTTCCCGTCTTTGGTTGCAGATGAGCTGAAAGAGCAGATTGTGTAGTGAAACAGGAGCAGGAAGAGAAAGAGAAGCAGGGCTGTGATGGGATCTATTTTATCTCAGCGATGCCATGAGAAGAGAGATTGTGGACGGGCAAGCCCTCACCTCGCTAATGACCAGCTGCTAAAAATAGCAGCGCGGAGATGGAGATGTATATCAGAGAGGTGGGTGGATGGTGGTGGAGGTGTTGAAGCTGTGCTTTAGTTTAAATGTGGAGAGGTCGAGACAGAGAATAAATATGGGAAATAAAATAAAGAGCGGAGGAAGAGTGGAGGCTGGTGTTGTTAACGGGGGCATAGGATGAGAGAGAGGCTGTGCCTGCAGGTCAGGACAGCTGAAGCTCCTGCAGACGGGATGTTGTTGCTGTCGGGTTTTAATGACTGGAGGACAATGGGCCGTCATGTTTTTTAAGCTCAGTGTGATGTAATTCATAATTACCCTCACAGCCACATCAGATGAAGTAAAGTGCAACATCATTGACACATTCACCACGTTCCAAATGTGCAGACTTGGGTGGAGGTCATGTTGTTTCATACAAGTCATTACTTGATCTCTTCTGCACAGACAGCAAAGGTCTGGTATCGTACTCTCATTCTGGACTATGGTATTTGCAGTTGGTCCCACCTGCAGCGTTTTAATGGTCGTGATAAATGGAGCGACGCCTGCAAGCTAGTTCAGGCAGGGGACTCGTGCTGCACTGATTTCTCTGCAAACACTTCCTCCCAAATTGGCGTCTATTTAAGCTGCTAAATTCCCGGTCTATCCCTCTGATCTGTCAGTGCCGCCGCTTTCCCCGCACCAGTACTGCGCTCATACTGTCAGCCCCACCACCACCACCCCAGCATCCACCTGCAGGCTCCAAGTTTCCCTTCCGCGAGGAGTGATGAGGTCGGAGCCTCGACGCCAAACACAAGCTGTGTTCTGCTGCTGCAATAAGTTTCAAAGGATTACAACATCTGGAATGTGGTTCCAAAGTCTCTTCTAGCCTGTAGCCTTGGTGGCACTAATCAGGTTTTATCATGACACACATGGGCGTCCACAAGGGCTTGTTTGAGTCTAATTGTTACAAATTGGTGCAAAATGCTGATCAATAATATTCACAGCCACAGGTTACGTCTTTTAATTGCTTGTTTTGCTCAACAACCAATGCACAAAGATGTTTCAATAAAAGTGCTCCATCCATCCATTATCCCTGCCTTTCCCAGCTGTCACTGGGCGAGAGGACTGATCACCAGTCAATCACAGGGCTGACACGTAGAGACAGACAACCCCTTATGCTCACACTCACACATACGGGCAATTTCAGAGTGACAGATGAGCCTAACGAGCATGTCTTTGGACTGCGGGAGGAAGCCGGAGTACCTGGAGGGAACAGACGCATTCACGGACAGGACATACAAACTCCACACAGAAAGGCCCGCTACGTTGAAGCTGTGAGGCGAGAACAAATGAATAATTGATCATCAAAAAAGTTGTTATAGTCAATCAACCTATTGTTTCAGAAGTTATTATATATCTAAACTTACAGCCTCGCTCCTCTACTCTCCGTTCTGCATAACTCTTGTATTAAAGTGAGAAAAGAAAGAACACAAAGAACAAAGTTTAATCTCTGAATTAAAGTCACTTCAACACGTTAAAATAAGAGTCTTATAATGAGGCCATGAGGGGGAAACTGAGAGACAAAGAACAAGAGGGATGAGGCAGAGAGTGATATGAAGAGTGTAATCTGAGAGGGATTAGATATGAGAGAGAGGAGGGGGAAGTTGAACTGTCAGATATTTCTGTGTCAGCTCGCTCTGTGTGACTTCTGTCTATCAGAGACGTGAGATGAACCTCAGAGGGCGAGCATGTGGCCCGATGGAGGCTGGAACAGGAGGAGAGTCAGTGTGCGTGTGTGTGCGCGTGTGTGTGTGTTGCGGTTTGTCAGGGACGGTCACATGAAACGACAGCAGCAGCAGCTTCAAGACGGACACAGCATCATGCGATAAAGTTCACCTCCTCTGAAGCAGCAAGGGCGGAGGAGACAAGATGAGAGAAAAGGAGAAGAGGAGGAGGAGGGAGGGAGGGAGGGAGGGAACAACACCTGTAACCAAACTGGGATGAAGTTTAAAAGGAGCTTCAGAGAGGAGAGAAACAGGAAACATCAGACCAAAGAAGAGACATTTTACGGTGATTCTTTCGTCCATGTTTGTGGGATGTTCCGACTGGTTTCGACTCCTAAGACGGCCACATTTTCCTGATCCTTCTTACCCTGTTTGGAGCTGGAGGTTCAGCTGGTCAGAGAGTTTGGAGGATGAACGCATGCAGAGCAGAGTGTGAGAGAGAGATCACGAAGCTGCTGCGCTGCTTCTTTGGCTTCATCACTGGAACAATCGTTCAAGGTATCTTCTCTTTTATCCTGACGCTGGTTTGTTGGTTTAACTTCGTGCTTCTTAATGTAAAGGTGGGGGGTCATGTACTGGCAATGGCAAAAAATCTCAATCTATTAAATCAGTAGTGATAAGTTACTGCGTAGATTTATTTTTTGACTTTACTTTTTACTTGTATTTCTATTTTAAACTACTTTAAACTTCCACTCCACCACATTATCCTACTATTATTATCTTGCTTTTAAAAATACAAAATTACAGTAGAGTTTTGGCTCCTCGTCCTCTTGATATGTTTACGAGTTGTTGAGACTTCGGAGACGTCCTTCTAAACTTCTCACGTTTCATAAATGTTTGAGGCCCAAAGAGATGATATGATTTTTCACATGAGCAAAGATTCAAGCAAGTAAAATAAGTCGTGTAGTTGCGCAGTTTAAATTGATGGTCTCGTGACCCCTCAGGTTTATCTCGCGACCCTGTGAAGGTGTACTAACCTACAAAACTGTAAAGGAGTATTTTACATATTATATTTTAACATAGCTAAATGCTTTAAGTACTGTTGTGTTGTTGTTTGACCCTTCTTCTTACTTCTGTTTGTCTCCTTCCTGAGTTAGCCTGCCTTCCGTTCTTCATTGATCAGATGTAAGTCTATCCTCTGTCCTCCTCCTGCGTCCTTTCCTTTTACATCATCAAACCTCTGAATCAGCACACTCAGCCGCTTTCTCTCATCCCTCCTGTTTCCTGTTCATCCACAATCATTCTTCTCTTCTCTATTTAAATGATCAATCCCATTCTGTCTGTTACCCCCTGCTGCTTCCTCTGTCCCAGATTCTCCCGAGACGTGTGCAGACAGAGAGGGCACCTCGGGGTGCAGCAGTGTTTGCACGTCCTCTGTAGAGAGGCAACAGGAGACTCCATGATGAATGCTCCATGAAAAAAAGCCTCCTGCTTTGTTTCGGTTCTCTTGGTCATACCCTCCTCTTAGACAGGTCACAGTTTTTTTCACATAGGAGTCCCTCTCAGGTAGGGTGCAGGTCTCCACCGACCTATTAACTGAACCTTATTCTGTCTGAAGCAATACAGGAAGATGATACAGCTTCGATTAACAAGGCCCTGTTTTCATTACTCAGCTGAGATGGTTTTATGAAAAGAGGATAATCTCTCATGGAAGTGGGTTGCGTTTTAATTGGAGCATATCAGGCAGCTGATGGGGCGAGGCGGAGATAGCAGACGTGGGAAAATACAGAGAAAGCTGCCATCTTTCCTCTAATGACCTGCGTTATGGTTTAAGGGGATAAGGTTATAAAGAAAATATACATTTCTGTGAGGAGAGAGCACAAAGTGATAAAAGGGTTTTTTATCTCCAGTCCCTGGAATATGCGAGCAGTAAAATGAGAGGGAATAATCAGCTCTGTGTTTGATCAGCCGGCTCTGTACTGTACACACAGGCACTCACAGACTTCCACTTGTATGCAGGAGTTCACGGCACACATTCACGCTCATGCCGCAGTCTTTTCATATTACATTCCTTTGTGGCTGTTGTTTTATCCATGTTTTAGTTACTCATCGATCATTTCCACATGAAACACAGAAATTGATGACGTGTAAAAACCGCAGGCATCCTCCTGTCGCTCTGCAGCTGAGTGAGCTCGTCCTGGAATAGTCAGAATAACTTGATCCATTTGATCTCATGTTTCATTTCCTTGTCTCACCTCTTTGGTTAGCTGAGTTGCTGTTCTGCTCTGCTGTGTGCTGAAAGGTGTGTAGTGTCCTCTAGTGGATTTAGGAGCTATAGCAAGGCTGGAACAAAAAAAAGATCAATTACAGGGCTGCAACTAAGATTGTTTTTTTTTCATATTCGCTGATTCAATTTATCATTTAGTCAGTAAAATGTCCAAGGCCCCCCCAAAAATATAGTTAACTCATAAGCTACTGCAGACATACTGTCTCTAGGTGGTGCAGTTCAAAATACATAACGTGCAGAAATAAATGCATTTCAAATCCATTTAAAAGATACTGTAAATATAAGTTGTGGTTTTTACTGACAAGAAGTGTGGGCATTTAAGACAGGCTCCATTATCCTGCATCCGTCATACACTGCAGCAGGGGATCACCCTGTGACTGACATCACAGTAAAAATACAATCAGGGCCTGAGATCAATAAATGCGAGCAGCTCATGAAAGCTGGAGTGATCTAATGTGGTTTCTTAAAAGAATGATTCTTTATTTTGGGAAATATATACTGATTCACAAGAGTGAGATGAGAAGATCAATACCACTCTAACATCTGTCCATTTAAAACAAGGCTAAAGCCAGCAGCTTGTTAGCTTAGCATAGCATAAGAGCGTGAAACAGGAAAACAACTACCCTGGCACAACAGGTTTTAATTTCATAAACACACACTGTAATTCTAACAAGTTAAGTTTACTTAAAAAAAACAAGAGGAAACAGATTACCTTGGGAAAAGTAAGTAAAAGAACTTACCTGTGTCACATCATGTGAAATGATCATGTGTTTAGTTAAACATGTGTTGTTTGAGTAAGCTGTACTTTTTTAAAGATGTGAGCACTTAATGTAAAGTACACTGTAAAACCTGAGAAGTTTGTGCAACTCAAACCATTTGAGGAAACCTGACTTTTCTTTATTGTTAAGGTAACTGACATAAGTTAAGTAAACAGTACCCAGTGCATTCAGTGTACTGAACTTAACACGAGTGAGTATTTTGAACTCATCAGTTAAAGTCGAGCTGAAACGGTATTTCGAGAGTATCTAGCTTCCGTATCGTGACGTATTTCCGAGTGAAACAGGACGTGCAGGTGGGACGTATCATTAGAGCGATTTGATTGGATCGTTGAGAAGTGGGCGTAGACAGACGTTCTCCACAGCGCAGTAGCTAGCTAACTGACCGAGCGTTCTTGGTGCTCTGCGGCTAAATGTTGCAGATTGATTGGTTGAAATTGTTTGGTGCTAACTTACGTAAGCACGCGTGAAATTTAGTTTTACCGGAAGAAAAAATTATCTGATTTTGATATAAGAAAACGAAGAAATGGATTTTCTGTATTTTTTTTGCTTATATTGTCAAATAGATGCACAATATCACTGGGGATGTGATCTAAAAGGATTAAAATGACATTTTTCATTTCACCTCGACTTTAAGTTAGAAGTAGAAGACACTTATAATACTTTTCTTTTCATCTATTTATAGAAACAATTGTAGTTTTTTTTTCAATAGCTTCCATGTCATGTGACCCAGCGTCCTCAAATCAATGTCAGATATTAATACTCACTTGGACAAGTAAGACACACCTCATTACATTGGATTTAATTGCTGATAACATTTTATATTGATATTTTTATGTAACATTTTATTTTTCTCAATTTTTTTTCAACAGACATGCACCTAACCCTAACCACAGCTACCACACCGGTAGAAAAGAGTTTCTATCAAGACTAGACAAAGTGAAGCTTCTCATATGACAGAACTTAACCCCAGTAAAACGTTTAGCCTATCTGATCAGCGATATGAACTTTAACATTCTGCAAATAACCCTTACCTGCCCCTCATAGACCCCCAAAAGTTCTTCAGAAGGTGTCATCGAAACGTTCTTCATCGTCTTGTTTTAGAGCTTACGCAGCTGAATGTTTACTACGTCAAGTGCGACAGAGGTGGAAAAAAGGAGGGTTGATCCTCTGAAATTCACCTGTGTATGAAAAAAAACAGCCCACAAATTTACTGAGAAGTTATGCCATGATGTTGCTGCTAATGTCTGTAATGCTCAATATTAACTTGTCTGTATCTGTGGGCCTCATCAACCAAATTGACAATCCAATCCATGACTGAAAGCAAAGTCTAGTCCAGCTAAACTATGGTATTAGCTTGAATCAAGCTAATTAGGCTAAGGTCAGCACCTTATGTTAACCTTTCCTGCTTCAGTAGAGGATTGTATCCATATCTCTGACCCATACTGCACACACATATTGCAGGTTTGCTTGTGCCTACACAGCAGGAGGTATTTGTATAATAGACAGAGTCTATTAGTGAGAATCAGTGTAGCTGGAAGAGCTCAGCTTCTATGAGGAGAACGATCAGAAGAGAGGAGGAGGAGTGGAAGGGAGAGAGACAGACAAACAAAAAAGAAATGTGGAGGTGTGTGATGTGTGTGATGTGAAAGGTCAGCAGCTCTGTGCTGCTGTTTGATCCCTTCTTCTTTTTTATCTCCCTCTCTTATTGTCACGTGCTGTCCCAAACTCCAACAGATTTTCAAATGTGGCCTCAAAAGCACAGGCACACACACAAAAAAAACCTCTCTCACCTGTCGCCTCTTCCACAGTAGCAGTCACTTGCCTTTGTCTGTATGTTACATCCAGACCTTCAGCTGTGCTCCTCGTCTTCTTTCAGGCTCACTTCTGGAGTTCACACTTTGCAGCTCAGCAGTTCAAAGCTCCCTGTTAGCATTGATCTCCATGACTGAGCATTCACTGCTAGTCTTTTAAAGTTTAGATCTTGTCGTGATATCCAGGATCTCGTGTGGTGTTCACAGTACTTCAGAGCGGTTCGTTAGCATTGTTAGCCTCGCTGTTGTCGAGTAGTTGAGCTGCATTATGGGAGCTGTGATGGCCGCTCTCTCTGTGGAGGCCAGGAGGCGCCTCTCTCGGCCCAGCTGCCTCTCGCACTGCGGCCACAGTGCAGCCAGGTACCACCGCTCAGGTAGGCAAACGTTTGATTTCATCATAATCAGTTTCACTCTTTGTCTATTCTTTCCCTTCATCACTGTCTCACTCCGTCTCATTTTTTTCACTCTTTCTTATTGTTTGACTTTGGACACGTCTTAATGAAGCCGTGGTTTTACAGAAGACATTCCAGAAATCACTTAATAGTTGTAAATCACTTCTATAAAATCTGTTACTCTGTAGCAGTTGAAGTTAGTTTCAGCGTCTGGTTAGTGGTAATGGGAATTACACTTACATTAAACATAACTTCTTTATTATAGACACTTTATTTGACTTTATGGATTTTACACGACTTTACTGTATTACATATTAGATGTTGTATTTTGCACACTTTATTTATTTCACGGTTGTGTCATTTGGCTTTCCAAAATGCAATTTTCGATACTAAACATACAATAAAATGATACGTTTCGTACTGAAAGATTAAACTACCAAAAAAGAAATAGATAAATTCCCCGTCCCTCTGACCCGACAGCACATCATAACATAAACTCATGATCATGTACCATTATGAAATTGCGGAGCCTATAATAAAGTGATCTTACTTACTTGACGCAGTGTTGTGACCAAGTCATCTTTGCTCAAGTACCAAGTTAGTCTCAAGTCATTTGGTCCAAGTCTCAAGCAAGTCTCGAGTCATTCTTTCTTGGGCAAGTCAAGTCAAGTCACAGGTTATGTCAAGTCAAGTTGAGTTGAGTCCTTAGTTAAGGCAAGTCAAGTCCCGAGTCAAGTCACTTTTAGCTGACCTAAGATACAGCACTCTTACCTGTAGTATCCGGTCTTTATAAAGAGAAAACACAAGGTGTTAGCAGCCCGTCTAATAATTATATTATTGGCTAATTTATATAAACAGTTCAAAAAGTATGACAATGAATTGTATCTGTATTATCTTAGCACAGACGCAGCCATGATGATGGTCTGCTCTGAGACCGTATTGAGTAGTGAAGAGTACGACTGATGAGGCTTCTCTTTGGGGAAAAAACATCAGGTAGCGGGGGGCTTTGATGTTGCGTGTTGCCATAGCGAGGAGTTTGACTGACAGCCATTCATCCAATCGTGACAATCACATACCGGGGAGCTTTTAGAGTCGTCCAATCATGGTTCCCAGTTTCCGCTGCATACATACTTGATAGTTAGAAACTTGACATTTTACAACATTCAAACTTATGTCCACACGCAAGTCATCTGAGTCATCATCCCTCAAGTCAACTCTCAAGTCATTAACTTGCAAGTCCGAGTCGAGTCTCAAGTAATTTATATTTAGTCAAGTCAAGTCACAAGTCATGAAAACAGTGAGCACAGTGAGTCGACTCGGGTCCAAGTCACCAAGTCTCAAGTCCACATCTCTGACTTAAAGTACATGTTGTTGCTGCTATACTAAGTAACTTTACTGAGGATTTGTTCTTGTAATAGATGGCTTTTGTATTTTATTAAAGAAATATCTTCTTTCACATCTAAACAGTGTTGTGGCTGCAGGTTGGATCATTATGCGTTACCTTAGTGAACTATTATGCACAACATTTTTATATCTGACTATGTTGCTCCAAAGAAGAATGTTACAAGTGCAAGATCACAAGCAGAGCACGGCGCTCTGCGTCATGTTTTAACAAAAGCCTCTGCACATGCCTGAGCGTCATACTCGCGTCTCTTCCTCTCCGGCTGCGGTGAAGGCTTGAGGTGATTTCTGCTGATGATGTGTCTGACTGAGAGGAAACAGTCCGAGTCCTCTCTCCCTTTTTACTGACTGTTGTGTCAGCATGCAGCGCCCAGCCTACCTTTTAAAAACCTGTTAGTGTCCTAATGGCCTGCAAAGAGGAACAACCACACACACACACACACACACACACACACACACACAAACTCACAACACTAGCATCAATATACAAAAGACCAAACTTAAATGCACATAAATAAACATTCCAACATGAAGCTTCAGTACGCACAGATTCCTACATGCATGGCGTGTGCGCGTCTGTGTGTGTTTTTAATGTGAATGCGTGTCACCCGATCCACTCTCCTTCACAAAGTGTTATCTGCATTGTAAATTTGACCTTCAGGGTGACTCCTCCCCTGTAAACACAGACACCACACACTCTGACTTCATGACGAGCAGTATCTATAGTGACTGAAAATAGATCAGTCGTTTTATTATTGATCGTTTATTTGTATTTTTTTGGTAAAGTGTACGAAGCAGAGAGAGAGGAGGGTGATCCACACCACCACCGCCTCGCCACAAAGATATCGACCTCTCTCACTCCGGCCTCCCATCTGTATCTCCTATCTCCAACCAAGTCAATGCATTAACACACACACGCACACACACATGCACACACACACATCTTTGTTCCCCGTCTTATCTTGATGCATTAGCAAGCGCGGAGTCATCAGTTATCCTCTCTTGACTTCAGTCACACAAACACATTTATACACACACTCAATATTTTTCCATGTCGTCTGAGACAAACTGTTGCACACACTTCCAGGAATCATTAAGGTGTTTGAGGTCTGAATAACATAATTATACTTTTATATTCAGGCATCTTATTTACTCTAACACTGTCTACGTTCATAGAGAGAAAAGAGGCAGCAGCAGCTAAAGACCATGTAGTTTTAGTTTAGTTTAGTTTACTCTCTTGGACCAGAGTTAGCTATAGAGCTAATTTACATCTGTGGTACCTGGGCAGGAAGATCTGAAAAACACAAATTACAACACAAACAATTAAAAACAATACAAAGTTCGGTTGGTTCGGGTTATGGTTCTTACTCAATTATACAACTGTACACCCCTTCTTTGCCACATCTGGTCCCCTACATTTAAACATTTCTACACCAGCTCCTGCACACTTGGATGCGTTGGAGAAACAAAGGACACTTCGGAGCAGGAAAGTGACAGAGTGGAGTCAAGAGGAGGTGGAGAGAAAGTCTGCGGTTTGCCAAAGTTATGGAATGACGGAGAGGATGAAGGGAGGAGGATCGGGAGGAGCAAAGGCGAATCAGATGAACAGACGGAGGAAAAAGGAGGAGTGCAGGGGAGTGAGGAGAGACCACAGGAAAGACCGAGTGGGTGGACGGTTTGGAGTGGACGGGGCACTTTAGTTTTCAACCTCAGCTGGAATGATCGCAACTACGTGAGCCACGGGAGGTAAAGTTGCAACTAAATGCAGCAACAGATAAATTGATGAAGCTGCAGAAAGAGAGGGGAGTGATGGGAAAGTATGTGCGGAGGAGGTAGACTCCAGGGGGAGGAGGAGGTTTCATTCCCCACAGCTCCTCTCAGTTTCTAAGGATTTCCCTCTCAGGACGCTGCTGCTGAGCGCCTTCTCTCCAGAGCCGAACTCTTCCTTATCTGGAGGTGGATTTGGACAAACAATAACATGGACTGAATCAGAGGCAACAACAACAGAGAACCTCCAGTCTTTGTAAATTGAGTCTTTGTTGAATGGGGTTTGGTGGACCTGAGGATTACAGAGAAAACGGGAGGAAAAGTGGTGATTAAAACAAGTCCCACAAGTAAATGTTTAAGATTTTCTTGGACATTGCAGCTTTGCTCTGTATAGTTTCACTTTGCATTCAATTTTGCTTTTGTCAACTCAACTGACAGGTCTGCTTTAAAAGGTTATCCTCTTCTAAATATGGGGAGTGGATGCAGCTAAGACAAAAGTCAAATTGTCCTTGTCCTGCAGAAAACACGATGTTTCAGTCACACAGCTGAGGTGACAGAACCGGCCTGTGGTTGGCACTTCTAAAGGGGTAATTTATGATTAATTTGCTTATGTAGTTTTGCAGTTTTATAGCATGGAAGATGAGGAGACGTAACTATTTCATATTCTGTTTTCTGTATCTCAATAAGTCCAGACTTTCTCAAATCTAATGGGAGCCAAATCCTGAAAATGGACACCGAGGCTGCACCACATTCTTTGCTTTTCCCGAAGGACGTTTCCATCTGTAACCAAAATGTGATCCGTGAGCGTAAACTATGACGTGAGGAGTGATAATAGCTGTTTGGATTAAGAGCGTGAGCAGTAACTTGTGTCTTTATCAGTCTGAGCTGCTGAGAGTGCGAGCAGAGGGAAAGTGACTCTAAACGTCTCGTTTTAATGCGCCATAATAAATGGCCAGTGACACATCCCCCGTTTTCCCCCTTGGGTTTAGAGAGGGAGGTTTTCCATATATGTCGGCTTCTACATATTTTCCACTTCAGCATCAGTGTTGACATTAGAGCAGCCTGCGTCCAGCTCGCTGGCCCCGGCTCTCATGCTGCCTGCTGGGCCTGGAAACAAACACATGAAGTCATCCAACAAGCAGACTGATCCCTGATCACCCCTGTGAGAACACTTGTTGTTGACTCGTCTGGCCCGGCTGAACCAGGGTCACCCCGGCTTCCTCTTTGTCTCTCCCCGGGACGAGGCCTTCTCGTGCAGGCTCAGCCCTCAGCGGGCTCCCCCCCAGGGCCCTGCAGTCATGGGGATCCAGGGCATGGAGCTGTTTGCCATCGGCGTGGTCATCATCCTTTTCATGGCAGTTCTGAAGCAGTTTGGCATCTTGGAGCCCATGTCCTCATTTGAAGGTAAGGGCCCCTCTGAGGCCCCTCTATAACAGACACCTGTAGTACGGCATGGCTGCACTTACATTAGTCACTACATCAGTGGGAAGCCTTTAACATAAATCCACCTGTTTAACATTTACTGTACAATCACTGTGTAAACATTTCGTAAGTAATTTATAACACTCAATTTTGTTGGATATATTCACAAGTTAATTCACAGTATTTGTTTAAGCCTCCAGTTACACCAGTTACAGCTGCTGACAAATAGATTAATACATTTTTACTGATTGTTTATCTGCTCACAATGATATTATATTGTGTTATACCATTTATTTAATGAGGGATAGAGGGGATTAAGGTGCTGAGGTCACATTTTTATCCGTTTAACTCTAGCGGTAGGCGCCTGTATAAAAGTGTTTTATCTCCAAATTTGGTGATAAACAAAAAGATTTGCCATTCCTCTGAAGGTTTCGCCATCAGATATCTGAACAAAAGAGAGTTTTAAAGGACAGGACTGTTTTTCTCAGCTCATAAAACTGTGATATTTTGGAGCCGGCTGAAGCACGCCAAAATACTTGTTTGATCGTGTCTCAGTAGAGGTCCGTCTCCTTGTAAACACTGCTGACAATTTAATTCGCTGACTCTGTCGATGGCGCCCTTCCCAAAAGAAGAACAGTTCGTTTGGAATATGGATGAGCAGAATATGAATAAACACCAGTATTTAAATGCAAAACCAACACCACGCTGACTGATTGCACACAAAAAATAATACAAATACAGTCCAATATCCTCGATGCAGCATCCTGCCGTTAAATCACTTTGCTTGAAGCACTCCTGCATCTTTACATATGTTATAATTAAAGTCTTTTAATATTATAGTATTGATAGTTTTGCTGATGTAAAAGTACGCTCATCAGTGTGTGGAAGTTATTATTTTCCCACATACAGTAAGCAAAGACAATTGTACACTTTCCAGATCACATGTCAGTGTTTCAAAATAGGTTTTTCAAAATAAAAGACAAAGTAGTCAGAAATAAAACAGAGACAGGACGCTAACTTCAGCACATTTATAGTGATGATTATCAATCTACATTATCCCCATAAAAATAAATGGGTAAAATAAATATGTAAGAAGAGATTAAAGGGATTAACGACCATTTTATCCCAGGTTACATGTCATCCATCCTCACTCTCGGTCTCCTTTTTAGCTGTCAGCTCTTTACTATGTAATTAACAGAGAAAATACAAGTAAAGTAGAACTAAACACTTCAGTTTTTTACTTTTTCTATTAAGATAAAAAAAAAAACACATCAGTTCTGAGCGATCATCGATCCGTGAGTGTTTGGCATCAGCGTGAGAATGCGAGAAAAGGTTAATGGGATGTTTTATTTTGCCTACTGAGAGATTTTCCATCAAACCCTGATGGGCCACCAGACTGTGTCCATGAGGGACAGTAAAAGAGCCATCGGATGTGCTCTCTGAGCGATGCTGCTGCCTTTGATCAGAGATTTTGGGCTGCAGTCCAGCCGGAGAGAGTGCCCTGCCCGTCAGCGTGCCAAGACAATTACAGCAGGAAGGCTCCAGCCGGCACATTAGTGCCTCTCATCGGGCCCGGCATCTTAAGTAATAAATTCAACAAAAACAGCAGTAATATCGTTTCATAATTTATCACTCATCTCGTTTTCTCCAATCTGCAGTTCCTCCAATAAGACCCCTCCTCCCCCCTCTGTGGCAGTGCCCACACCCCGGTCTAGCATTACTTCACATTAATTATACATGCGCTATCGAACAGGCTTTCTCTGAGGCCACCTAAATATGGAGTCTGGAGAACTCCTCCAGGACCCTGAAGGACACTGGCCATCCCTCTGCAGCCTCAAAATTCTCCTCATGTGTCTTAATGCTGATTCCTGTAACTGCATGACTTCAGCTCCTCTCAGTGGGACTGATTTTACAACCACAGCATCATTACATCATCATCTGCTCGAGCATCTTCATCAACAGAGACATGATTGGCTCTTTGGCCGCAGATATTTAACATTCTAAGCATCATTTAACTCTCCACAAACAGTCACCTCGCTTGTCATCAGGATACACAAGTTTAGATGCTGTTTGGCCTTGGAGTCCGAAAGAAGCCCTGTTATAAATGTGTCATGTTTGTGGTGATCACAGTTGTTATTAAGACTCTTACTGTCAGTCTTGTCGTCATATATTGAACATTTATTATGTATCTTGCTTATTTAAAGGTAAATCCATGGTTTTATAGTCTGCAAACTTGGCATCTGGCATTATACTATAATTTTTAAGAGAGTATTCTTCAGTGCTTCTGTGAGTGATTCACCTGTAGCTCAAGGCCGTAGCTCCCCCTTGTGGACACTGAGGTCATGTGCTCAGAAATGATTTAGAAGAATTTATATTTTACAGTTTGGCCTTTATTTTCTAAGTGAATACATTTTGTGATTTTGTGAATTTTGCACTTTGTTTGTTGTCTGACTTTGACAAAAGCGTCTGCTAAATAAAATTGTAACATTTAAAAAAAAAAGCGTTGAACATGACAACCTCAGAATAACTACAAGGGGTTTTGGCATGTCTGCCGAAATCTCAAACCCCATATTTTAACATATTACTGATCACGCAAATGATGATGTGGAATGAAGAAGAAATGTGGAAGTGTTTGATGTCACCCACTCTTTTGTGGACGACCGTTTTGAGGCTTTGAATTTGATATTTTGTCCATCACAATCTTGTTTTCTTTTGAGGCACGAGTGACCATATTTTGCCAAGAAAGCAGATACCTAAGAAGTCAAACTCAGTGACTGGAATTATTGGAGGCAACGCCTAACAGCCAGCCGAGCCACTCACCTGTCCATCGAAGTGGCTATACTTTCAATTATCAAGTCAAGTTTTTCTTATTGTCATTTCAACCATATACAAGTACACAGTGAGATCAAATGTTGTTTCTCTAGGACTATGATGCTATAAAGAGGGATAAAAACAAGGTTACATACGTTGCAAAACTTAAAAAGTGTAAGTTATATAAAAATCAACTCCACTTGTACAATTGTCATGCATGAAAAAATTACCTACAGAAAGCAAAGCCGTGTTCTGTACCAGGCTGTTAGCATGTTTACTTCTGCTGTAACCGAACCAGTTACGAACCAGTTACATCAGGTGCGAGGGGTGGGGACCTGAAAGACAAATGTTTTAGCCTTGGAGGATGTTGTTTGGCTCCGAGCTGACTTGGTGTTTAAAAATGCTTCAGACGTCCTCTATCAGTCAGCAGTCCAATAACGTCTGTTAGCTCATTCGTTGCATTATTTATGTCATCAGCTCTCAAGAAAATAACCTTTGATGTTGATTCACACTTAATGCACACACCGACCCTCCTTCTGTGTGTGGGTGTGTGTGTGTGTGTGTAGTAAACGTGTGTGTGTCCGCATATGTAGAATCCAGGTTAATGAACCCGCTGGCCTTTGATTGTTGGTTCAGTGTTGCTCTCTGATCTGATGTGGATTTTGGGTTCAGTCCAGCTTGGCCCTATTTTGGGCTGAAATCTGATCCCAGAGCAGCCTTGTCTTCAGAGATGTACGAGTCCTATTCTGATACCAGTATTCGGTATTTTTACTCCACATTAGTCTCTCGTGCAGGATTTATTTTAGTGCTGAGTTACATCAATACACTGTAGAGACATATGGGGGAGTGAGTAGCTTCATTTGTTCACCTTTTAGCTCCCTGTGTTTATGGGGTGTATCAAAGACATTCATCCAATCAGAAGTAAAAAAAAAAAAAAAATAACACCCATCCTTCACATTTCTAACCAAAGCAACAGAACCTGAAAAGGCAAAACACAATGTTTTCTCAGATTTTTAAAAATAAGAGTTTTCAAAAAGTGAAACACAATGTAATGACACAAAATACACATAAAGATTGAAGACAAGGTCCCTCTTTCCCGCCTTTGTAACAGGATCATTTCATAGAAATGGTGTAACAAGAAGCATTCGCACTGTGAACATGTCCATTTTGCTCTAATGATCATCAGTGCTTCAAGAGGAAAGTACTAAAGGTTAGGATATCCTGCTATAAACTGTTCAAAGTGATAATAGATGGCCGTCAAGGAAATTGTCAACATCAGTGTCCTCTCACTGTGCAGGCATGCAATACAGAGGACAGAAACTGTGCGTTGATCATTCTCCTTCAGTTTTTAATATGAGCTTTAATAGGAGCTTTAGGAGCGGCAGGGAGAGATTGAAAGACTGTTTCTGCCTCTCAGGCCACACTCAGTCCATCCTGCCTTATGGGTGGAGTTCGTCAGAGCTGTGTCCATCCTGAGAGGTAGTCTTCAGGTCATTCATCATGATTTTCTTCGTAGTACAGTCTGAAATTATGTTTTTTACACATTGAATGAGTGTGTAATTCTGTCTCTAATTAGACACCTTATATGGACATAGACAGAGCAAAGGACCCACATTATGAATGTTTATCATTCACATCTTTCATGTCAGATATTAACTTGAGATGCATCATCTTGTGTTCAAAAAGGGTTCTTGGGTCAAAAAACATGAAGATTTGTTTTTTTTTAAACTAAAATAGGATCCCAGCAAAAGTAAAAATAATAAATTGAATAAAGATAAACAATCAAAATAATAACATCAACGTCACTACTTAATCAAACACAGTCAAGTTTTATATCCTTAAAATGAATGTCAAATAAAATTAATTATCCACTATGGAAAAAAATTAGTCTGCCTCTGAACTACAAAATAAAGTATTCAAATACTTCCTGTCTGATGGTCCTTTCAACATAAAAGCACATATATCTATATAATATATCTATAAAGAGATATAAGAACTGTACATGTAGGATAAAAGTACCTGTTCATGGTGAAATAAATAGAGCTCCTGTGTCTGCTCCTGTAGTTTCATTTGTCTCCACGAGAGGGCGCGTGTGCTCACTGTTTGCCTTTATTACAGGATTATGAGTGTGTGACACAGTATTAAATCTGTGTTATGGACCCCTGGAGAGACCGGGGCGCAATTAGAAAGTGGATCACAGAGCTGAGTGGGAAAATGAGATTCAGGACACCTGTTGACCTTTGTCACCACCCACTCTGCTTCCTTAAAGGCAAACTGTGTTATTTATGTCACATTAAGCAAAATGAATTCATATCTCATTAGTCTTATCCATTTATAGATTCACTATTCAGTGCCTTGCTTTATTTTGTGTATTCTATTCAGCTGTTTGAATGAAAATGCAGCTCTTCTCTGGATGGGTTCAAAGGTCGATTAGCAACAAATAAGGAACAAAATAAAGCAAGAAGTTAAAACATCTGTGTTAAAACAATGTGTGTTGTGAGAGTATCTTCCTCTCTTTCTTATTGGATTTCCCTTCGATTAACGTGATGATCTAGGCTTAGAGGTACTTTTTCGACAATAATCTGCTCCAGTTAACATTCATAAGGACTTTGACCATCAGACCCTGCACGTAGTTGTGGAGAGTATCCTGAAAGATCCATCACACCAGGACAGAGAGGGAGAGAGAGGGAGAGCACAAGGGGAGGGCGGGGGGAGGCAGTCAATTAAAAAAGGCAGAAGGGAAGGGCTAAATGAAGAAACAGAAAATGAGTGATGGGTGAGTGACACTGTTTCTGAGACGGGACGGGAAAGAGAAGAAGGACAGAGAGAGTGAACCTGAAAGAGACGCATGGATTGTAGGAGAGGTGTACAGATAATGTACATAACAATGTAGTAGTGAGGGGAACAGAACGATAGCCACCCTGGAGGAAAAGGTAGAAGAAGAGGGGGGGAAGATGAGTGTGAGGTGGGAGACGGAGGGACTCCAGACAGTTGGGATCGTCTGCCTGGTGATCATGTTCCTCAAACTGATGCACCTGCTGGGCCTCATTGACATCACTGAGACAGGTGAGGGGATCTGGAGAGGGGAAGGAAGAATAGGGGGAGGAGGCTGACATGTAGTGAAGAGGCTGGAGATAGTTTTGTTTCTATAATCTACTTGTAAATTTGTGTTATGGTTGTTTCAACCGAGTTTGAATACAAATAGTTCTAAAGTTGCTAAAAAGGTGAGCTGAGCACAAAGGGTGTAAATAAGAAAGATGTTAATGTTAATCTGGGATTATTTGATTCTGTTGTAGGCTGTTGCAGAAAAGTAATTTAACTTTAAAGTATAAGTCTGGTAATATTTAACTACGTGTTGAAAAAACTGGAGTCATCATGTTCCTAAGTCAGCTGGTTACTCAAGCATGAGCGCATTTATTTGGGACTTGTGTTAGTCAGGTGTAAATACACATTTTCATGCTCTAGTTTGTAATTACAGCAACAGGAATGACAGCGACAGTTTAAACCTGCTGTTCCTGACTTCAAACTACGCTTTGTTACAATGTTAGCTGTTTACTAAGGGAAGTTTTATGCAGTTAAGATTTACACCTCGGAACTTGTAGTACTGTTGTGTAGCTAACTGAACCAACAAGGCTAATGTTAGCTTGCTAATATGTAACCTGTTTAGAGTGTACTGTAAAAGAGATAAAAACACATGCGGTCGATATATCTGACCTAAAACATGATAAATGTTATTTAATAACTTATAAACCTTGAAAAATCGTAAGTTATGAAACATAATGCTGATGACATCTGACTAAATTACTAACTAACTTCCGTTAGCTAGGTTAGCATAAATGACCTTTCAGCTCTTTCTAAACTGTTTGAATATAATGAATCAAAAACACAAACTCCTCCATATAGTAAGACAGAAATACTACATTAATATATTAAGCATTGTGTGTAGTAAGTAAGTGTCTTTTTGTAAAGAAACGCTAGCTTATGATGCTACAGGAGAGTGACTTCCTGTTAACATGGTTCATTGCTCTTGATTGGACGGTGCTGTATAAGTTCTAGCAACAGATTTAAACATTCCTAAAATCTTCACTAACAAAGGCATTTCTAACTTTAACTGTGCCCATGTAAAAAAGATTTTCTTTTAAAACAAAGCCAGCTAGTTTGTAGCAGTTAGCATCACAAGAGAGCAGGAGGACCTCAGGAGAAGATTTGCATGTTAACGGGATGCATCATTAAGAAGAACGCATGATTACAAAGTAGGTTGACAATTAGAATACTGTGCACTGATAGTGTGATACTATATGCTTTAAAGTTGGGTTGAATGACAGTGAACTTTGGCCATTCCCTCAAGTCTGACAAAACCTGAGTTGCTACTCATATTTTTGACTTGGAAGTGGAAGTCAGAAATTCTGAATTACCATAACACTGACATGACATAAATGCAGCATTACTAAACAATGGTATTAAGTGTTGTTGATGTTGATATGGACAAACAACAAAAACATTACACTTGCATTTTTATTCGAAGACAAATCATCCCAGAAATCTTCAAAGAAAAGAAATCTTAACTCAAGGTCCACTTACTGACTTTTCCCACAGTTTTCACTTGAGGTGTGGTTGAAAGCTCTGTAAGGTCAAGATTGTGATGAAGTTCATCCTGGAGGGCAAAAACACAGTTAATCACCGACATCATGATTAAACACACAGCTTCATGTTGGGCCTGCTTTTGAAAGTATTCCTGTGTCGAAGGAGGTCAAAGGTCGTCTCCTGTAACTCATATTTCAGTGCTCTGCTGGATGTTTGATCAGAACATAACTTGAGTCTTTTTTCCTCTGGACCGCACAGTGCCTCATCGTATAAACGTGTCAGTGTCTGATCTGACTTTTTTCTTTGTTTTTTTTTCTTCCTCTTACTATCGCTCTCACTGTTCTCCATTTACTCTCTCACCCCATCTCTGTATCACCACCTCTTCTCCTCCTCCTCCTCCTGCTCTTTTCTCTCTGTCTAAAGATGGTGAGTATGGTTGCAATACTATCTTCTATAAAATGTCCCTCTTTTTAAAAATTTGAATGTTTTCCTTTTACCCATTCGTGCTTTCTCTTATCGTGTGAGAACTGGTAACCAGTATTTCTGCAACACTTATTTGTGTTTAAAAAGATTGAATTTTTCAAATTTAGCCATCAGATCAAAACTTTACTTGTAACGTGACATTTCCGCCATAAAGAAAGTACCTCCTCTTCTTTTTTCTCCCTAATTCGGCCTGATTTATTTCCAAACTTGCTTGTTCTCCCCTCGTGCTCTGTAAAAATGCCACCCTCCCTGAATGTTTACCTGCACCCACAAACTCAATGTCTGCCCCCATCCTCCTCCTGTTTCCTCCTCATCCTTCCCTCTCTACCTCACTTCTCTCTCTCTCTCTCTTTTCTGTTTCCTCTCTCTCCTCCTGTCTGTCTCTCCATCCTTCCATTTCTGTCTCTCTCACTCTCACCCACAGACAGCAGCGACAGTGATTTGGAGCTGTCGACGGTGCGTCACCAGCCGGAGGGGCTGGACCAGCTGCAGGCTCAGACAAAGTTCACCAGGAAGGAGCTGCAGTCTCTGTATCGGGGGTTTAAGAATGTATGTCAGGCTGCTTTACAACTCTTACTATGCTGTGTATAGACCTGAATAATTCTAATACATGTCTTGTCTTCCTCTCTGGAGCAGGAGTGTCCCAGTGGAATGGTTGATGAGGAGACGTTCAAGACCATCTATTCTCAGTTCTTTCCCCAAGGAGGTTAGACGTTAGAATAATCTCTCCTTTCTTGTCCTTTCTTGTTAAGGACTTCAAGAAAAAAGTTTTCTTTCCACAGAAGGTAGTTGGTTCGAATGTATGTAGGAGAGTAAAAGAGGATGTTTAAGTTCTCCAAGTTCTCCATTTTCTTTCCTCTTTTTCTTACAGCTTAAGCTGAAAGGATGTTGATACATTTTTTATGAAAGATCCTAGTTATGAGTAACAAGTACCTTCAGCTTTCAGAGCAAAACATGAATTGGGAAAACTCAAGTAACTTAAAATTGTATTTTTGTAAATTTACTTCCATTATTCAATCAAAAAGGTATATTTTATCTCATGCCGAAGCCATAAATCCTGTATCTTTATCAGTAATCATCAAACTCTGTAGTTCTTCTGGCACCATGACGTGTACAGTGCATAGTGGCAAGGAAGAGCCTCTGCTTGTCTCGTCTCCGCCTCCACTAGTATTATAAATACTAGCTAAGCTACATTTCCAACAGCAAAAGTATACAGCCAAAGAAATACAGCAAAGAGATGCCCAGGATGTGTGTGCTCGTGGCTTTGCATCCTGGGTCATGTAGGCCCGGCTGGTGCGTCCTGCATGAGCAGGAGAACTTGCTTCAATCGGCTAGATTTACTATAATTAAGACTGGACATCCACTTAAAACAGGGCCAAAATTCCCTTTAATAAATCTGCTTTAAGTCAGAGTAGGGTTGAAAAATGACAGATGGAGGGTCCAAAACAAATATCTCTAACCTCTTGCTTATTTCAAGAAGTCAAATATATTAGGTGAAACCCTCCTCCCCAACCAAATAATTTTCTGTTTACAATTGTTGGTGTTTTGGAAAATATATAGTACACTTAATCTAAAGCCCCGACTCCTTTTGCCCACAGATGCAACCACCTACGCTCACTTCCTGTTCAACGCATTCGACATCGACAGGAACGGTTCGATCCGCTTTGAGGACTTCGTCATCGGCCTGTCAGTGCTGCTCAGAGGTTCAGTCACCGAGAAGCTCAACTGGGCCTTCAACCTCTACGACATTAACAAGGACGGCTACATCACCAAAGAGGTTAGAGGAAGTTACAGTTGAGATCATTGAAAACAGGTAGATGTTGTATTTCAGATAACTCCTACAACTCAACTTTTATTTGACTGAAAGGAACTAGGCGAGAAGGGACAATAAGTTCCCGACTCAACTCTACCAAAAAAGCTGCATTTATGCGGTTGTATTTCTACAATTAAAATCTAGCAACAGTTTGGGGAAACTAAGAGTTATTGTTTGAACTATTTCACTTCTGTCCTTCTCTCTTCAGGAGATGCTGGCGATCATGAAGTCCATCTACGACATGATGGGGAGGTACACATACCCCTGTGTGCGAGATGAAGCCCCGTATGAACACGTGGACAAGTTCTTCCAGGTTCTTAATGAGCACAGAAAAAAAACCACACACATACACTGCTCGATAAGGCCCTTTTTAACATTTCTATTCAAGGCAACAAAGCAAAGCGACCTAAGATGCTTTCTCTGTTTGTTTGATTCTTTTCAGAAAATGGATAAGAACAGAGACGGCGTGGTGACCATTGAAGAGTTCATTGAGACCTGTCAGAAGGTGACTTTAACGTTAAACACAAACACAGTTACTCAGCAACACAAAGACAGAATAACAAGTCAAGGTTCAGTGTCAATGACAACATGATGTCACTGTGTAATCAGGTGCTGACGAATTTTATCCACATACGGTAAAACATCAGTCATGTTTCATCTCATTTACTGTCATCTTCCTGAATCACATCCACACTCCATTCTTTCTAGCAGCATGCAGTTTTAAAGATCAGCTTCATATTTACTCTGTTATTGTCTCTATTTCATACCACCACTTATATTAACACTGTGTTATCATAAAATGACTATTAAACTAAATGAAACCTCATTCTAAACAGATAGGAACATGTTACTTTAGAATAATATGGCTGACAGGAGGAAAAGTACAAAAGGGTAGGAAATATGCTAACAATAACAACACTAATTGTATATCGCATTTGTCAGGTTTAAACACAATTTTATTTCCAGATATAAAGATTGACTAATATTAATGTATAAATAAAAAACAAATGTAAGCCTTGACCTCTCTGTCTGGCAGGTATTGTGAAACCACACCTGCCAGTATCAGACACCTCACCTAGCCCAAAGCAGGAGAGACTGGAGGTGGTTCATAACATGTTAACACTAATTCTATTGAAACTTGCTGACAAATCTCATGCTATAAATTAGGTTCATACTGCATTCAAAATCATTCAAATATTAACTTGAATGCAAGTAGCCAAGAATATTTTCCACACAGCTTCAGACCAAGGGCGTAGAATTGGAGGTACAAATATACAGAAATTACTGAATTGTGCCAATAGTTTTGTCCAAAAATGAATATATGATACGTGCAACTGTTGCATTTTCAACCTTGTATCAGTTATAGTTAATGGATAAAATAAAGGATAAAACCTACTGCTACAAACAGGTGGAGATAAAGACAGAGATTGGAGTTCGTATTAATTTCAAGCAATGATACAATGAAAACAATAACAACTTTTTTTTGTGGAGACAGGGAGAGTGTCCTCACTCTGTCAACTAAACTACTCCGAGACTACTAGCAGATGTGACATAAATAATCATATTTTAAATAATGCTATAAAAAATTTAAACTAACTCAATTAAAAAAGTTGTTGTCCCCACCACTGTTACAGTCAAAACTAGGCACTTGCTTCAGACAGACTCAATGCGTATCATTAAGAATAAAGCTCAATTTATATTTGTTTTTGAGGATGTTTTTAAACTTTGGTTCACAGTGTGTTATTTGAGATAGTATAAAAGGAGAAGCTCCCTCCTAAATACTTGAATATTTACTTAATATCTATTTTATTCTCTTATTTATTTATTTATTTATTTCGAACATGTTTCAAAATGACAACATCAAAGAAAATAAAAAACATTCAGGCAAACAAAGCAAGTCGCATTCTTTCTAAAGATTCGTGTCCTACCCCTTTTTTCTTTAAACTGTGTCAGTTCGGTCTAGGCCGAATCATTCAAAATAACACCAACAAATACTGATACCTCGCTAATCAACAGAAAATGTAACAACAAACTGTACAGACCATGGAAATCATGTGCACAGTACGACCTCAAGGTTGCAACAAAGCGGAACAGACTTGATGGCTATGTTGTTCCTGACTTATGTGACACATCACATAAGTAAATTAATCAAGTGAAGTCGTGTTGTGTTTGGTTGTCCTGTGAACATCTGTGGAGCTGTGACTAAAAAGCGTTAGTACGTAATAAGTTAATATTACAGGACAATGTTGAAAATGGATTTAGCAAAACTAATACTGAGTCATTTGTTCGGAAGCTTAAAGACATCATCACTGTAGCAGCTTAAAGTATTATTTGAATAAAACACACCTAATGTTTTTCTTTCTCTTGTCTTTCCCAGGATGAGAACATCATGAACTCCATGCAGCTGTTTGAGAATGTGATCTAACAGATGAAGATGCTGTCACTTATTTTCTTTTCTATTAGCTCACATGCCCACAAACACCACACCCACCCACACCTCACAATTCACACTTCACACTTCACACATCCTGACACATAATGTAGGCACTGTAGAGATAAAGGAAGTAGATGTTTTTTCTATTTCTCGCTGCGCTCCTTTAACTGTATCTTATGACTACTTCTGGATTAAAAGGACAAAAGAAGAAAAAGAAAAAGAAGAGCTTCCTGGGTAAAATTCCCGTCGATCCACGTGATGTGTTTGTGAGTGTCCGACATGAAGAAACAGAAGAGCTCCTTGTGTCTTCATTGTCAGATAAGAAGAATCAACAAGGAATAAAGAAGCTTACAATAATCCACTGATCTGACCACACACACACACACACACACACACACACACACACACACACAGAGGCCTGCTGTTTCCTTGAAGGTTTATGAAGCACTGGATGGAGCAAACTTTCGTGACACACAAAAACAAGAAGAGAAAAGCATGTTTGTCATCAGATATGTGATGTGGAATTAGCTTGCACTACAGTTTTATGACTATGTATAATATGCGCCTAAATAAAGGCACTGTAGATACCTGCACCTGATACACACCTGTGGAAACAGTGTGTATGTATATATGTATAGTTAATAGTTATATACCCTGCGTTGTATCGGTCTCATCTGTGCTGCACCGGGTCATGGAATAGGACCAGAACTGAATATTTGTTTTAGAAACCTCAGTTTAGTAGCAATTCTTTACAGAATTTAAATGTATTATTAATATTTTCTCTTTATTTTGTATTTTAGAAGATGTCAGACTATGTATTCACCAGTCAGATTGGACAAAGTGAGTCTGTACAGTAAAATGGAGAAACACGAGGACTGTTAAAGTGTGTTCTCACGCTGAATAAAGGCTGTCTCTTGGTTCTTCAGTATCTGCGAGCATGCTGACTCTGAGTGCCCCGGTGTTATGAACAGTACAGTAGGACCTTTGTGATGTCGGTTAATTAAAGATGATGTCGACAGCTGCCACTTGTCCTTTTTTTTAATGCGTCCCTTCACTACATGTCCCTCCTGAATTCAGATGTTGAGACAGCAAACAGGAAGTGGGCTGAAGACAGCAGTTGCTGTGAGGAAAAACTGTGACACAAAAACACTGAAATGAGGATGTTTTGTCAGCAAATGTGAGGTGTGAACTTGAACTGAATGCAGCCTATAAAAACATACAGAGTGCAAGGTATATGTTTAGTTGTTATACAAATTATTTCAATTGAGTTACTGTGGCAGTAGAGGAAGAGCACTGAAGTCACACTTACATCAGCTGCTTCACTCAGATAAACTCCAGTCGTTAAGTCATCATCTAATTGGCTACCGATAGACTTACAAAGTCCAAAATTACACTAGCTAATTTTGCTTATCAATATGTCATTTTCACGCACAAAGATTTCCTGGTTTTATTTTTACTAAAGTGAAGATTCACTGCTTTCCTTCAACTTCATGGTGAAGGTTTCACTTTTGGCTCAGGTTTTGCAACTCAAGCAACTTTTACTTTAAAGTACACTTTCTTGATTAATGTACACCCTTTCAAAGTAACATGTTCAATGCAGGACTTAAACTTGTGACTGAGAGTTTCTACAGTTTGGTATTTGCACTTTCACTTAACTAAAGGATCTCCATACCTCCTTAACCACTCAAATCTGTTTCTTATGTTGCAACAAGATCTTATTTTGTATGACTGTAAATGTTTTCTGGGCAGAATCCTTAATGTTAGAGTTCTTTCAAGCAGCAGAGCTTTTTGTAAACATTTGCAATAAATGGTCGGTTAATATTTATGAGATTATTTATGTCATTCAGATCAGATGTAGAGATAAGGCCTGCGCACATACTGCTAATAATAAGAATACGGTGATGTCTTACTGTTAAACAACACTTGAAGAAGTATAAACAATGTATATGCTCTCTTCTGCAAACCCAAACAGACCAAAAATTGCGTAAAATCCAAAAAAAAAAACTTCCTTTAACTCATCATAGACTGTTTCACTATTTATACTCCATGGCCTCCTGACCTTTATCTTTCTATAAAAGTAACTCTTAATGATTTGTTGTGGAGCATCTCATAATTTGGTTGCATCATCATGACCTTTCAACCTTGAAATGTGTCTCAGTTCATTCATAGAAAAACAATGTTTTGGGGTTTTCATTCTGAACAAAAAATGTTTGTGTGGAATAATTTTACCCTTAAATGTAAGGCATGACGTATTGACATCTTGTTGCAGAAAGCCCAAGGTTAAAATATGAAGAGTTCGGCTTGCTCAGACCGGAAGCATGAGCAGAGCATGAGGGCTGCATCGCGTGTTCACACAGGCTGCGTGTTGGCTGCGGCTTCAGCTGGGCTGATCCAGCCATCCCTATGTTTCTACATGAGTTTTATAATAAAGTATCCGACTGTTTTTGAGTGTCTCTGCCCCCAGTGGCTAAAAATGTTTTAAAACAGCTTTCATAATAAAGGAGTGTTTTTTTAGGTAACGTTTTGCTTAGGGGGTTGATATTCCACACCACATAGTGAACATAGATTTTATAATGCTTCAGTAGAGACAGAACCTGATGAAGGGTCATTTGTGTTAGAAGGTTAAACGAAAGTGGGAATTTCTCTTTATTGTATGTTGTTCAGGTTTTTGGTAAATTGGTTTCTCCTACAATGATTTTGATTCCTGATTTATATTATATTGAACATTTTTCAAAACCCAAATTCAATGTTTTATAACAGTCTCTCCACATGTAATTCTGAAATAATTGTATTTTATTTGACACCATGTACCAATATTTGATTACAAATCTATAAAAACTTAATATACCAAAAATACCACCTTACAACATCGCAAACTTTTTGCAACTTGCCTGTTTATCCTTGTTATCCAACCCTGTGCCCACTGGGTTATGTGTTTGCTAATTATGTGAATGTAGGCCAATAAGGACAGTGCACATGCACAACCATTAGATGGCAGTGCGGTGGAATAACTACGTAACCTAAAAGCACAGTGGAAAAAGAGCAACAAGACCCTATTCTAATATATTAGGAGGCGGTAAACGTGCTTGTTAAGCAACTGTACAACGGCACAAAAAAACAGAGCACATCTTATGCAAGAAAGGTCATTATAACACAAACTATAAGGCACTGTCACTCAGATCTTCACAGGGGAGGGGCGGTGAGGGGGAAGGGAGTGTTGCGTCAACGTCAATTCCACCACTGATTGGCTGAGCCACGGTTCCAAGGCGGGGCGAGTGCAGAGGTAGCCACTTGACGTCACGGGTCGATGTGGGCATGCGTGGTGACCAACATCTACCCCGTGGTTTTATGAAAGGCAAAATCCCTCCATGGGCAGAGCGTGCGGTAGCAGTTTAAAAACCCATCTGTTCAAGAGGAAGAGCTTGTGTCAGGGGAACCGGGCTTGAAGACGGTCTCATCTCTCCAACACTGACCTTTCTGGTTGGGCTATCCTCCGGCTTGGCTATCTTTGCCCCCGCCTCCCTCCTCTCCGCGCACCGCTTGAACAACACACAAACCACGGGGACGAGCCAACAGACGTAAAGCTAGCCGAGAAGGGAAGTGGGCTTCGTCTTCTCTTTCATCACGCAGGTGAGCACAAACGTGCCATTTTAATCCCTTGAGAAAGACTTAGCATACATGTGGATGTTGGGAAGCCGGGCATTTAGAAACTGCTGCTGTGAATTCACTGTATATGTCGTCGTAGAAGGGGCTCGCGCTCGCGGCGGTTATTAACGGTTGAAGATGTAACGGAAAGGTCTCGCCTCCGGCAGTCAAAGAGCCAGAGGAATTGTATGCCGGTGTGACCGTGTGTCTACTGATGATTTAGTGTGACCGTGACACTCAAGGCCTAATACATTTAACGCACGCGATATCGTCTATCTTGATGTTTTAAAGGCCAAATTACTCAAGGTTTGTAGATATGGGCTTTTATTGTGACTCTCAGACATAAAACACACTATAAGATGACTTACCAAGCATCACTAGGTGTCATTTTACGATATCATTTTGTTTAATGAGACCGCGAAAGCTTAAACTGATAACCTACAAACACCAGGCAGCATAAAGTGGGACACTAGAGCTTATTTGGCTGTTAGGATTTATTGGCTCCTGATGATGGAGTTGTCCTGGAAACGTGGCAGGTGTGTGTGTGTGCGTGAGTATGCTTACAGTATGTGTGCTTGTGCATCTGTTATTTGCAATCACACTTTATGAAATGTATACAGGCTATGTCTAGAAGTAACTATATTATGGTGATGGATAAAGATGCTGCCTCTCTAAAAACCACCTTGACTTTCTGAGCTCCCAATCTTATCAATGTTTAGTTAAATGTTCCAGATGAAATACTCACAGTTAAGCCAGAGTAGGGATTTCAGGCACAACCTTTACTGCTTCCAACATTCACAAGTAATGCTTCAAAAAGGTCATCAGTAATTCTTGACCACTTAAGAATCAATGTTTGAAAGAACGTGGAAATTTTGTCAAATGCCAGTCTATTTGTGAGCCTTGACATAAGGTGGCTAACTATATTTAGGGCTTTGTGTTGAACGTGCATAGCTGGCACACACATTACAAAATTTTTCTTACACATAATTTATTGGCTTGGATGGGGTCATGCTCATTTTAAAGTTAAATGCATCAATGTGGTGCACTTTAAGAACAAAATTGACAAGCTATTCAAAGATCTCTGTGGTCTTTTAAGCAATTTTGTGGCGATGATGCAGCAAAACACTCACCCATAAATCATGGTTAATGAGACAGAGTTTAACGCTGACGGATGTGTTGGTTTAAGCATAAACACTCTAACAGCTATTGTCATTAGCTAATTTTAACGTTTTCTGTTCACCTGTAAAGAGCTATGTCTCAACTTTTTACCAACATTATCCTTCCACACTAAATATCCTGTATTTATGCTTGTGTAAAGGTTGACTGTCATCAAACCTTATTTTGAGAAAAAAGCATTGAAGTTAATATTTCATATCAGCCATTTGTTCACATGGATTAAAACAGCTTTATTTAGACCCAAGTCAAAACAACAAGTATTTTATTTGTTTCTCAAAAGTGATGTCTACACACACCTTACACATACACAGAACAGTTGATAGCCATCTATAAAATGACAGTGTAAAAAGAAAAATCAAGTCATCACAGAGATTTCAGGCAGGGTAAATAATGTTGCATCATTGTTGAATGAGGCCTGATCATTTCCATATAAATACAGCCCTGTATTCATAAGCGTCACCCATAATCACCATGTGAAATCAGATGATTTTGTGATATGATTTTCCTCACCTTTTGTGTCTCTCACAGATGCTCATACTGCATGCACAGAGACACACATAAACCACTAATAACACTTGCTAGACTGCTTTCTTATTCTGCTCTAGAACCAAACACAACATTACAGATATGTTTATGTTATTAAAAGCAGTGTAAAAACATTTTGGCTCATTGTCAGACTGTGGTGGGGAAAATGAGATTATGGCGGGCGCCACAGTCTAGGTTAATAATTGAAAACACTGCTGGTACAGACTTCAGGGAGGATCATAAGGATGTTCTCACCTCATACTACTGAGACATTTTTCAACAGTCTACTATTCAGCATTATTGGATTTTATGAGACAATAAATCCTGATAAGATGTTCTGGGTCTTATTGTTTTAGCACAATTCATGCAAACATTGTTTTTTCCATCCTGTCAATTCAACTTAAACAGGCAACTCTTGGAGGAGAGACAAAGGGCAGCAGAGTAGCCAGATAATCCTAAAATGGTCCCTATTGTTTAGGATTGTGTGTTTGTTCATGTGTGAGATATCAAAGTGTTTAGCTCAGTGTTGCAAGTGTATTTCAATTATAAGAGTCTTTCTGTGGATTTGGTTAATTCCTGTAAATGAAAAAAACAATGAAACCAAACTTAAACCATTGAAGCTGGTCTGAAAAGAGATCCTGAGATAATGAGTACTCTGCCTCTGTTGTACTATGTTGTTGTTGTTTACAATAAGTGGTTTGTTTGTTTTTAAGTGCCATTTTTAAGGGTTTTTGAGCACTTGCAAAGTGATATTGGCGGTAGTACCATCTGTATACAAATCCCTGTTCGTGCATGTGTAGTATTTCTTGCATCGCATGTGCTTGCAGTTTGCTTAATACTCAGGTTTGGCAAATTGTGTCTTGTACTGATGCACGCTGGTGTTTGAGAGCAAGACTGAGGTTTGTGTCAGTCTCTCTTTAGCAATGTTTTTTTTTATACTTTGCCTTGGATTAATAGAATTCATGTTGTGTATCAACTCAAACCAGCCATATTTAATGGCAACTTTTTTGCACAGGTATGTGCAATTACTGCAGTCAACAATAAGTCTTTCATCTTAACAAGAGACTGCGTACAATTGCCTCAGGATTTAGTATTTTGCTGAGTTACTTTTGGACATAATCAAAGGACAAGAAATAAGTTGTCAAATTTCTCAAGCACGGTTAGTCAAATACTGAGAATAACATTATTTATATAGCACCTTTTAAAAACGGAATGTTTTCAAAGTGCTTTGACAGACAAATCAAAGGCAGGAACTCGGGAGGGTTACAGAATACAAAAAAAATTAAAGAACTTTCAACAATAAGGCCAAACGGAGAGTATCCAAGACATTTCAACAAAAGGTAAGAACTCAGGTCTAACACCAAAGGGCAACAAGAATAAATGCAAGTAAAAAGATTAAAAGTGACAAAACAGAAACAGGGGCAGTTGGAGCAATAAGCAATGCAAATCAATAAAGAAATAAAAGCAATGAAAGACCATAAAAGGTTAAAAAAGACGACATCATATCAGAGGAAGAGAGATAAAAAAATATTGGGATCAATAAAATGAGACATAATTAAATAAGTTAAAGAATAAATAAATAAAATAAAATAATTAAAATAAAATAAAAGCTGTAAATGATGGAATAAAAAGCATTTTCAAAATGCATTTAAAAAGGTGAACATCACATAAAAGCAAGTCTGTAAAAGTGAGTTTTAAGAAGTGATTTAAAAGAAGTCACTGACTCTGCACGCTTTATCTCCTCATGCAGGTCGTTCCAAAGCCAAGGCTCTGGCGGCAAAAGCACGGTCACCTTTAACTGTTAACTTTAACTTTAACCTGTTTCTTGGAAATCCTTCCCAACTCCTGGTCAGCCTCTGCTCTTAATGCAGCCTCATCACTGTGTCACATGTGACGAATGACTGCTGGGAGTTGAAGGCCTGAAAGAGAGGACCTCAAAGGTGCAGTTGTGATGTAAAGGGAGAATGGCCGTAGGGACAGCTGACACCCATGGTGGTGTCAGTGCTGGATATAAAGGTGTCCGGTAGGCTTGCTTGAAATATGAAAATGTGCAATAGCATTGCTCAATATTTAACATGCAATAAATTAAAAACTATTGAAGCGTGCATACACAGTTCCTTTGTCTTCGTTTTTGACATGTAAATTGTAGTCTTGACTGTTCTTTTTCTTTTTCCTTCCTTTTCTCTCCTTCCTCAGCCATTATGCTAGCTATACCAGCAGTCACTACCAAATTGACACCAACTAGGCTAATTTGAGGCTGGCTGAGTGCTAGTTAGAGCTTCATCTGGTTGGCAAAATGTAATGTCCAAATTGTCTGTATGGAAGTTAATGATACAATGACTTGTAGGTCTTAGCACCCAAAGATGCAAGTAAAATTAATGTGTCAAGAGGTTAGTCACAAAGTGCTTTGCAATTATATCACATAGAAAAAGTAAAGAATAAAATATAAGGTGACTGCTCGAGCCACGTAATATAAAATGTGTAAAACCGTAGATGCACAAAATTGAAACACACATTACATACATTCAATCTAGATGTCATGTAAAAGGTTACCTGAACACTGTCTAAACAGGTATGTCTGTCCTGATATCTGAAGACCACAGATAAGCAGACCTTTAAGGGACAGGCAGATCATTAGATGGTGTAGGTGTTATCACCCCTATATCAGCGTGGCAGGCCTTAGACATTTACTCTGATGAATGTTTTTTGTGTAGACCAGAATGACAGTGCTGTTTCTGAAATAGAACATCACCTTCTGTTGTGAGGCAAGGTATTTTAAAAATGATGACATGCATTCCCTTTCGAAATCCTAAATACAGGTTGAGTGGCAGGTGGTTGGGGGAGTTGGCTTGAAGGCATCCAGACAACATTTCCCTATCGCTAAAAGTCTGTCCTCTAAGAGAAGCCATGTTATTTGCATTAAAGGAAACAATGGCCCGAAAAAAAACTCAGCAGGAAAATTCAAAACAAATTTGTGACAAAGCATGGCAGGAGAAGGTAGAAAATCAGTCCAGTCCAGTTAAAAAAAAAAGGTATGTTTGTTCTCTGAACTAAACAAGGATTTTGGATAGAAAGATAATTCTTTTAGAACGGATGAGATAAATAGATGGTGTTCTGCCAGCCAGTTTGATGAATATGAGGGACCTCTTTTTTTATTAAATCTTCTCCCATCTGTCCATTATGTATAGAGCCATAACTAACAACTGTTAATCATTGATTAGTCTGTCAGACCAATCGCTGTGTCTAATAATTATAAAGTGGCGATTATTTCTTGGCATCTTTCGTTCAAAACTCGAATACGTTTCTTTTGGTCTATATATATATATGCAGCAAATCAGGAACGCAATCAGAATGCAATCTGTTTGCTGACTATCACAGAGTCTTTATATAAGGACTTGTATTTCAGCCTTTTACAGTAGTTCCTCTTAGTCACTCTGACTTATAGTAAATGGATGTAGAGCAGAGGATCACCTCACAGGATGTCGGGCCAGACTGGGCCAGGAACAGGCACAGTGAGGTGAACTGGGTCACAGAAACAGATTCCTGGCTCTGTTTGTTGAAGGCTGCGTGTGACTAAGATTACACCATAGTGCTGGGTCATGCTGTGCCTTCCCACTGTACTGTGTAAAGGTGTGTGTGTGTGTGTGCACTACATATTGGGCAGTAAACGATGAGATTTTAACATGTGACCCTGAAAATGATGTCCTTTACAGTCAGTTTATTGGTTGGTTCCTTTTTTAGTTTTCTAAGTAAGGAAAAAAATAGGACTTTTCATGAAACATTCTGTCTTTCTAATCTTCATTTTCATGTGTGACAAAGAAATCAAGTAATTTAAAGATTAAATGGTCAAAGGCAGCATACCGAACCATAAGATTCTTACGTAACAAGGACTGAACAATAAAGCCAGCAGTATTACACCAAACTAGGCTGCATTCATTACTGTAACAGTACCAGCTGGTAGTGCTGCTGCAGGTCAAGTTTTCAGGCTTTGTTGAGGATGTATCCTGTATCAGAATTACAATAGGCTTTAATCGACCGTTCATCGTAAAGGAATGTCCTCTATGTGTCTTTGTGTGTGTGTGTGGTTGCTGTTATAGCTGCACTGGATAAATGTCTACATGCGTATACACTGTTTAGGATTAGACAAACTATAATTATTGGGTCTCATCTGGCGTCGTATAACGAGTTAGTGAAGAAATGAGCAATTAATAGATTTTTCTTGGTATTTTAAAGATTTTTACTGAATGTGAGTGGGGATGTGTGGATAGAAGACACCAGTGGGAACACTTTATTGATTTTTTTTGGCAATCCCAGCTAATCATACTTTGATGCAGGTGCTTGTGTTTGAATAGATGCATGTTTTTTATGTGGTGTGTGAGAGGCTCAGGTTCTACACTGTTTAGCACCTGCTATATGGTAAGAATATAAAGACCTGAGTTACTGTGAGTGTGTCATGGTCCACTTTATATTGGTCATGTGACTGGCTGGGATATTCATTATACAACAGTTGACTGGGACATGAACCCTGAAGTACATCTTTCGGTATTTATTGATCTCCTTTTATATGCAAGTGATGACAGTTGGGCTGTACAAATGTCTTCATTCTCATATCTTGATGTCGTAGGTCATTTCCTATCCAGATCACAAAACATATCCCAGTATAGCACATAGTCTGTAAATTATTCTTCATATGAAGTGCCTATTCCTTATTACATTACACAAATAAAAGGTACTTACACATATTTTATTTTTCTCCTGCTGTAAGTCATTTAAGAGTTGTTGACGTTCTTGTTTTACTCTCATGAAGAGTTTTGTCAGAAGTAATGTTAATCAGTGAAACGCCTTTCTGGCCTCTCTCCACCTCTCTTTGTCTTATCACTATCATGTCAGTTTATTGGAATTGAAGAAATGCCAAGATGTAGCTGCTGACTTCCACAGTTCCCTATAAAGAAATCTAATCAGCCACGACCCAGATTTGTGCCTCACTTCATTTGAATGTGGAAGCATTTCCTTAGAGGCAATCAGTGCAGTTACTAAATATTGGAACTGAGCGTTGACCCACATCACAAGTTTCATAAAAAATGTAATCCGCAGCATGACAGATGATGGATGGACTGGTAGCATTAGACTAAAGAGCATTTCTAATTGACTTACTAACTGTGTTCTACCCATCTGCACGTGGTCCATTTGAGGTCTGTCTACATCCTCACTTATTTCTATAACGCTGTGTACCAGGTTGTTTTTTGTTATATGTAAGGTCTGTACAGTTTCAGGGTTTGTTTTTTTTCCTTGCTGGACAGATGATTCTAGAGGTGGACAAGAAAACAAGGTCTGTTGTTGATGTTGAACTGGGGACATTCAGGGTATGTGGTATCCTCAGCTGGAAACCTTTGAAATTAAAACCTCTTTGTAATGCCAGCTTTACGTGACTAGCAAATAATTATAAAGTGTTTTTAGAAAATAAACTTGGAAAAATGACTGGAAGCACCTAAAAGTTGATCAAGGACCCCACAGTAGATGCAAGCTGAAAAGGCTTTTAAAAGGCCTCTTCCTGTTTGCCTTTCAAAATAAAAGTTGAAGCAAAGACCAGCAGGAAGGCTTGACCGTATGCACTCGACTTTCTAAATTAAATCACATTGATGTGAAGCAACCACTAAGTGCACAAGTGGCTGAGGGTGCAAATAGCTATGAATTTCATTATCTGACCATTACAACTTCCCGGAAACCGAGGTAAGATGTTCAAATTCCTCCGTGTGTCTATTAAACAGTAAGAGCAAAAGAGATAATAAATTCTAAGTGATATAAAACACAACATCTTCACACAATGATGCAGATACTTCACACTTCCATTAAAAAATGATTGAAAATATTCATCTATGATCAAATTATTAGGCTAACGGTCAAAAGAACAAAGAGAGAGGCTAAGACTACCAACAAAATCTTCACAAGCTAAAGCTTTTAGATTTTATGAATTAATCTCTATTAATTAAAGTTTCCTCACTTATTCAGGAAGTACTATAAAGTCACTACCTTCTGTTTGTCTTGCTAACAACAGTAAAGTGTTCTGTTGCAGCCTAATGTTTTACATGCAGAGCAATGTAACCTTAATGTATGTTGAAGTAGCCCTCATTCATTGATCTCCATCATCTCCTGGCTGTGGTATCGGGTCTGCGTGGAGGAGCCTCGCCCATTGGCATCTCTTTATCTCGCTGAGCCGTATATGCTTTGTCCATAAATGTTTTACGCTTCATGTGAACCCACAAAACATGCTCTACAATGTGTGTGTTGGAGGGCTTGGGTTGATCCTGCTTCAGAGTTGGCTTTATTTTGAAAGTGTAATGAAATATTAAGCATTTATTTTGGATCTGAAACAAATAGTTGACTGAATTAGTTGATTGAAAGAAAATTAATTTGCAACTACTTTGACGATTGATCAATTGTTTCTTTGACAAATGAATGGAACAGTTAATCAGTTGATTAAACTTTTTCTGCGAGCTTGGTGGCTGACTGTCCTACAGTTTAATGTTTGTCCTTCAAGGCACATTGACGGAAATTATGCCAGATAAAAAAGCCAAATGAGGACATTTAAAAGGAACACGGCACAAGGTCAGAAATCTGCCTCTATAACTTCTTCAAATTGCTGGTTTTATCTGGCTTCTGCATGTTTATGTTAATCCCCTGTAGATATGTATATGACAGTTAAGTTTGACTGGAACTTTGAAGGACATCCTCAGCTATCTGTTAATCTGCATTATATGAGAGGGATGTCTGTAGTACATGGAGGAAAAGAGGTTTTGTGACCTTGACCTACCCCTCATTCATTGATCTCTATCATCTCTTGGCTGTGGTATCAGGGCTGTGCTGAAGAGCCTCGCCCACTGACGTCTTCTTATCTCTCTGAGCCATATTTGTTATTATTTGTCCCGTCTCCTTTTCTACCAACGAGCTTCACATGAACCACAGCATTTGTCTGTGTGTTTGGGTGGTTGAGATCATCTCTCTGCAGAATTGGGTGTTGTTGGGCTGGTAGAGAACCACGCCTCCACTAGATGGTGTCATACCAAATGCTTCATCTAGCTAATAATCAAGTGAATAGGCTTAGGTGTTCTCATTATTAGAACAACCTGCTGCACTACTCCCCCACTCTGTCGGGTAGGGTTGCCTCCTTTAAGTAGACCCAAACATTAGGCATTGCCAAGAGTCAACAAAGTTCTCTTTGGTCAGTTGGTGGCAAAAAAAACCCCTTAAGCTGCATCTTGTTTGTTGTCTGAGCATCTGTTAGATCTATTTGTATGTTTACACGTCCAGCCTTCCCCTTTAAGGACGATGGCCTTGTGGGTAACGTGTGATGTACCCGGACAGGTTTGTTAATTGGAGTGAGTCTCTCCTGTGCACGAGTAAAACAAATTCAAGAATGTACAGCACACATAGTGAAGCGCATGATTCCCATGGATTATTAAGTTACAGTAGTCAGTGGAAAAGGTTGACGTCATCTCTCGGCTATTTAGTTAGCTATACTGCGTAAAAATTAATATTGGTTCTACTTCCTAGTTTTTCTGACCGTTCAGAATCATTACCGTCTCACAACAACAACCAGTCAAATAGGAAAATCTTTAGCTGGAGGCAGCTCAAATTAAGGCAGGTGGTAGACTGCATTTGGACAACACCTTCTGCATGGTACATGAAAAAAGACTTGATGTAAATATTATTAGCTTCTCATTTAGAACAGCTATGCTCCTTACGCAAGGGAGCAATGTAACATTTGATTAAATATTTTCCTGTTATGACGGCAGAAAGTCAAAATATTTTAACTAACTGACCTTATTGCAATCTATCCTGACCCAGTCCAATATTTCTTTACCGACATTCTCTTGTCCACTAAACTTTGTCATCAGTCTGAATAAATGTGAATGCAGCATCACTTCTGGCTAAGGTATAGTTCAGCTGGAGCCAAGATGACACCATGTTGATAGCTATCTTTATCCCAAACTAATTCTGAATATGTTCAAATACCCAGGGCAGATGGCTTACATCCTGCTAGTGATGGTACTGTCACCTGTTGGATAAGCTAATTAAGCTATTACCTAAAAAGTTAGCCTTTAACCTTATCTCCACTTTAACCCCGAGATTAAACCAACAGGACACCTTACAGTTATTTGTAACTTCAAATCTGTAGGCCTTTTATTTATTGTTTAAGCACAAACCATGATCAGGACATGATCTGAACAGAATTATCATAAGATTGATCTGTAATGAAAACAAAGGTTAGATCTCTATAACATACTGTTGTATCTCACATTATACTACCACTGTCTGTTTTAAACAGACAGGCTGACCCATGTCAGGGTTGTAATGGAGTGCTATCATAACATTTTCACTGTGATGACCCACATTTAATGTAACCGAGTAACTGTGTTTGCTGTGAAAACAGTCGGTGTCTCATGTCAGGCATTGTAAGCCGACCACAATAAAACTTTTAAGGGGATGAATGAAGGCAATCCATCTTCAGTTATTGTAAAAGCAATGAAACTGGTTGCCCCATTGTGAGCCACAGCTGTAGTTTCACTCGAGGATTTCATATGCTTCAAGCAACAATGGATACCTTTTAGTCTTAAATATCCCTGCTGGGCTTGATGAAAATGCCCGTGGGTGGTGGAAGAGCATATAAGAAAAGTCTAGTGTTACAGTAAAGGCCAACTTTGTCTGAGAACAAATGTAAGAAATGATTTCTTTTTTTCCGTGCTTAACCTTTAACGCCCATTCATGTGCTGCTGATAGCCTGCTGTGTGGGTGTAGATGTGGGTGTAGGTGTTGGCGTGAGAACGGGAAAAGCTGAACATCTCTCTTCTCCTGATCTAAATGTAACTGTCTTTCCTGCTGCTTTGATTTCTTTAACTGAGAAATGTGTACAGCACAGCATGGCAGCAAGGTGCACCTGCTGTTACAGTGTAATGTACCAAAGAAAGCAGGATTATCCTGGTTTCAGACCAGCCAGTCCAAGTCTGCTTTTATATCCAATATGACTACATTTGTTGTACTATAATAAAACTCATTAGTCAGTATAAAATTCTTCTGTACAGTTATGTCACCACAACTCCGACAATTTTCTTTGCCAACATTTTCTTTCTACCACTGCCTCCATCAAGCATTATGCAAAACTTCCACCTGTGTCTCACAATCCATGTGCCAAAACTGTGTGGAAGTGAAAGTTGGTGCAAATGATCCGGAAGCTTTATATATTAATATTCTTTTTCCATTAGCTGTCAAGTGTGTCCTGAGACAAACATACTTTTTATTTTCTCCATTGGTGATGATTAAGTTTCAGAATGTATTGGATTGACAAAAGAAGTGAATAAATAGATTGTTATATACTGCAACAGACATCACAAAGTGAGGTCAGTAGGTTAAACATTAAATGGTATATTAGAAACGAATAAATATAACCCAGTCATAGTTAGAAATAAATGCAATAAATTCCTTTCACCAGAATATTGGTGAAAATTAAAAGCGTTACAAATACTACGCAATTGTAAGTGGAATAGAAGAGATGCCTCCCACTTTGTTAGCAAAATGACCAAAACGCACCCCCCTTGTTAACCTGCCAACCCCCCCCCCCCCCCCTCTCCATCCCAACCATAGTAGCTTAGCAGAGGGATAAGGAACAGACAGGTTTGGTTGAAAATGTAAGTTGCCAGACTCATTAATCTGTTATCTGACTGAGGCTTGTGTCTCTGTCCATGCCCATGACTCTGAAATATTACTAGTCTAACTGGGCTCTGTATTGATAAAGTCATGGCGCTGTTCATGGTGCTGAAATAGCAGACAGACTTCTGATTGCGCCCGAGACATTTTAAATAATGTCTAAATTATACTATGCTCAATTATATTACTTATATATGTTTGAAGCTTTTATACACTATAGAGCAGCATCCGTTTCATAATCAAAGTGACATGAAAGCATCACAGAGACACACTGCTGCCTTTACTATTCCTACAACTTAAAATGATCGTTCAGTAGACCAAAGCACCAATGTGACAAACTTTTTTATGAGGAAGATGACCCAGATATAGTTTCTAATCTCATTACAAATGAATGTGCATGCATCTATCCATGCATCTGTGCACGTGTATCTTGAGTTGATATCCATTTGACTTGTGTGGATTAAAAAACAGGTCATTAGAGGCAATGTCATGAGATTAAGGGCCAAATTTCTGTAGAGCCGCTTTCCCCACTGGTCAAAAAACCCACCAACACCGCTAGCTTTTTGCTAAATAGGAAAGGCTACAATTGGCATTCAGACACGGATCAAATAACTCTGCAGCAGACCTGGGTAATTATTGCCTCAGCTCATTGATAGGACGGCATTGATGGGAACACAAAACTCGTGTCGACACGCTAATCTCCACCCCTTTTCCGGCGCAATACTATGCTCCGTCGGTAACTTGTGCGACTCCTTGTCATCTCAGCTACAAATTCCACCCGTCTCCGTCCCAGCAGCGCTCGAACATCGTTCCAAATTTGTCAGTGCCAAGTTTGATGAATAGACTGAATGAGTAATAGATACAATAAAGACCTAATCACCGTAACATCTTCACTGTTTACTAACCCTGTCTTCGGCACGTTTGTGACGTCAGACGGTGACGCAGCAGAAAAGAGACCAAAAGGAGGATACTCCACTGGCAATGGGAAAAGAGACAATCGACATCTATAAGCGGGTCTTCCTGGGTCTGAAAAACCTGCGTCAACGTGCTAATTTTGGTGGGAAAGGGGTATAGGTTTATGTTTTAAGCTCACCAGGTTATTTCAATACTAAATTCAGGTGTGCTGATTGTTTAAACCAAGACTTGTTTTTCGGAAATTCCCATGAAAGGATTACATGTCACAAATCAGGCATCTAGTGATGTAAAATATACACAATCCCAAAAATGTATAAGAAGGTTAATGGCAAGGTTAAAGAATATGTACTTGACCTTATAAACAATCAGAGGATGTCAGTTTGAGCTATGTAAAGGTTTTGTATTTAGCACATTATGTTAACTAAATACAAAAAAAAATATGTTTAAGTAATACGTTTCCCAGAATATGTATCAGAAAATAACTGTAATTCAGTGAAACGTATGACGTTGTCTTTCTGTGTAGTGGAATATATACAGACACATAACTGTAACTGTGCTTCACTTTATATTCTCCCTGTAGTTTGCGATCCTGCTGTCCCCTGACCTCTCTTATCGTCATTCACCTCTGCTCCACTGACAGGAAGTTGACCAATGTAAACATGACCTTGCTGCCGTTTTTACAATCTCCTCTCATGGTGAAATAGGAACCCCTCACGTGTACCCTTTCATGTCAACTGTGAACCACTGTCACACAATCATAAGCACGTGTGGTTGCACGCACATACCTATACACATGACTAACACACAACTTATGACACGATTTCATGGCTCTAATAGTGTAACGGCAGTTATGGAACAACTTTGATGTCTGCCTTGTTAATTTGCTTGTTAATATTGACAGGCGGGAATCTGGTCAAACTACTGTGTTGTAATGTGTGTTGAATAATAGTGCAGGTACCCGTCACGTAACTGTAGTTTTCATAATAAAACACATAAGACAGTTATCCCACGTGACAGTGGCAAGGGTTTCATAATTATTTTTTTCCTGCTCTCATTACAAACAAGTTAGTAACTAACACGCCTGATCCTGTTTTGAGGGTTTCAAGATGATTTTGTCCTTTATTGATGTGATGCTGCTGGTGTTTGGGATTAAACTACTTTAGATAGTTATTGTCAGGGGTGTCACAATTTATAAATTAAAAAATGTATTGAATTATGCTTTCGATTTCAATCATCCACATCAAAGCAGGATCGCCGTTTCTCTTAGAATTTCTTCTCTCCACCTTTGTTCTTTTTCTTTGGACATGCACATAGAAGGCAAACATTTCAAAGATGGCACAGCTGAGTACCGGCAACCTGCAGCTGCACTTTTGGGTCACTGTCAGATTAGGACATGACAGATAAACAAGTTCAAATCACTGCTTCCCGAAAGTCACCTGTGTGGCAACGTTTTGCCTTGCTCACAAGACTAGACAGCTTCACAGAATGGTTATGATTTTATATAGCTGACCCTAAACATGCTCCAACCTCTAATAATATTTTGTTATACCTTTAGCATTAATTTGCTATAAAATCATTGATATCATATTGTGAAACGATCCTTGACACAGGTCTACTACTGAAAAGCTGCATTTTTTTATTAGATTCAACAAGTCTAAACAAATATTCACAAAATCATGGTTTTCAAGACCCCAGAAAAGTCTTCTTTGACCACATGAGAAACTAAGACTTCACATCAACCCTCAAACAGCTGCAGGCTTAATATAAACCCAAATTCTGACTGAACTTCAGACTAACACCTGGACAGGATGGAGTACATACGTGTGTGTATGCACACCAGCACACAGATTTAGCTAGAGACGAACCACCAACACAAACATCTGGTGTGAAGTCCTCCTCCAGTGGAATCGCACACAACACGGCACAAGCCTGCACAGGATCTTCATAGATCAGGTTACCATGGTTATAGATCCAGGCGGTAACTCTGTCCACCAGCCTGCATATTCTGGGATGAGTTAAAATTACCACCGTGGTTGTCTTTGTTCCTCCTCGCTCTCTTTTCTTCAGTGCTTTCCCATTTCTTTCCTGATTTCCTCTCTAACACAAACTCACACTTTTCCTGCTTTTACATAGTGTGAGATATGAACTTATGTGTATGAAACCTGCAGATCCCCCCTCTATTACATAACCACACGCTCGCTTTCAGCTCTCTCTTCTCTCGCTCCAGTTCCCTGTGTCTGTCTCTTTTTATCTGCTTGTCTGATGTTGTGTGCGCGTGTGTGTGTTCAACATCAACAGACAGAAAACACAGGGATGAGTAGAGTGTTTCTGTCTCCTCGGCACCAGTGGGAAAAGGGTATTTCAGGATGTAATGCTACAGCAGTTGGCACACGCCTCATCAGACCTTAAGTCACCCAGAGGCTGCTGGGATATTTTCTGTCACCCTCCACATCTCACAACTGACTCACAGTCCTGACAGCCTCGGGCTGGGCAGCTCTGAGGTCAGTTGTGTGCTCTGCTTTCGTGTGCTGTGACGTACACACTGTGACTTTCTAGTGTTTTTTTTTTGTTGTTGCTGCATTTGTATCAATTGTAAAAACATTGCCCATGCCTGAACCAGTTTATTTTTGATGTGTGCAACATGTTGGCACTTTTCCCTCATTACACATGAAAACTAAATGCACATAATTATTCTAAGTATGCTACTTAAAATTCGCTCCCACTAGCCATGTTTTTGTAATATCTGAATCAAAAATATATTGTCAAATAATTCCAGAGAAAGGGCTACACAGTTTGTGCATAAAAATGTATAACCATAAATACGGGAGTGTTAAAGTGTCTGATAACTGTGACTAAGTTTATTTGTTTAGGCCCTAAAAGAAAAGGGGAAAAATGTTGTCCTGGTGCACTGACAGTTTGAAAAGAGATGAACAACTGATTACATTTCCCACTCATACAATCTCAAACAGCATTTCTCTACTGAACTTGTGTGTACCAAGTATAAGGGACATAATGGGAAAATATCAGTTTGTCTTTTCGAGTGTCTAAGTTGAAACAGAAGTTTAAAAAAGGGGTGGGGATCTGCCATGTGCTGAAGCAGCCCCACTAGCAGAGAAAAGCCTGCTCAGTGACCTTCAGGTGATTTGAGCCCCTTGTTTAAAACTTGTATGATCATCTGACTGCTCTATTTGCTTGCCGCGTGGATTTCCTGTTGCCTTTCCAGATCTTAACTTGATGGTTATTATTTCACATGAGAAGAATGATTGCCAAATTAACAAAAATAAGCAAATGTGCCCATTTTTCCAGGATCACATGAACCTGCACATGATATTTTGTCAGTGTATAAATGGAAAATGTTGGAATTTGCCTAAAGGATTACCTATCCTCTCAAAAGTATGCAGTAGCTCATAAAAACAAGGTTATAATTGTAGTTTATGTATTCATGAAGTTGTTACTTCAGCTACAAAAAACAAACTGTTCTCTTTAACATCCTCAACACCAGTTCAGTCTCATCTTTTAAGATGTTTTTTTTCCAAATCTAAGCATGTTAAGCATGACTGGGAGAGGGGCTTAACTGTGCATTACTAACAATAATGCAATGCTCATTCATAAAGCAGCTTTTTCTGTATAAAGTTAACCTTGGCTGGATACATCTTGTTTTCTCTTCTCATTATTTCTTAAATGACATGCACCCCCTATAGGTGGGAAACTTAACTGCACCATGATTCACTCTTGCTGCTTTCTAAAGCCACATTTCATCTGACAGTCTGAATTAAAATCACACTAACACTACGCACTAACTTTTGCTTGTGATTAAATGCTGTCTGTCAAATTAACTTATGTCTCACCTCCCTCCTCCTCCTTATCCTTGACCCCTATGCCTCCTCTTCCTCTCTGCCTTCTCCCCCGTCTCTTCTTCTCTTTCTACTCTTTCTTCCTTCTTCTTCTCTCTCTCCTCCTCTCCCTCTCTCTCTTGCCCCTTCCACACAGATGCTCCCAGCCGCCCAGCTTGACAGGAGTGATGGGATGTGTCAACTAGGTATTACACCTATCCCAACATTTTACACTGCAAGCAGTGGGTGGGAAAGGAGATTCTGGGATGAAAGGAAAAATAAATAGAGAAGGAAATATGACATTGAAGAGAGGTGGTGACACATGCACAGTGCAGGTGATGCTAGGTGAGCAGGTTAAAACTGCTGCTTACAGTTGGTGGACAGAGCTGACGGTAAAAGTCAACTATTTTACATCTTGTTGGAAAGTTATTGATAATGTTAATCTTAATTAACATTGCTGTGACAAATGCCTAATTCAATGTATTTTTCACGTGCATTTAACACACTTGTGAGACATCTTGTTTTATTCATATATACAGTATACTGTATATATACATAGATATTTGATATATTAGGCCATTTAATTTTTTTTCTCAAATTAATGAAGTTGAACTGTTTCAATGTGACAAACAAATAGCCACAAAGAATGAAATTCAGAGTGGTTTAAGTTTACCCTTTATATACATGAACCCATAATGAAAAAGCAATCAGAGGAAGGAAAAAACATTTATTGGTAAGTAGCTATAAAACCGTCATACAAAATTAATGTTTACAGAGTTGGTTTGGTAAATTGCTTTCTATGTAATAAATGAAATGACCTTTTAAATAATGAAACGGCTTTGTATTGAAGTCCAGTTTGATGCAAGAAACAGGATCCTTTTTAGTGTCTTTTCAACAAGTTCACATCTATGAGACTCTTTGTTTATATAGAGTGTTAGCTTTACATTTAAGAGTACTGCTTAGATCAACTGTCTTTTGTGTTGCAACACTACCTTTTGAATGAACACGTCAGTCGTTGCTGATGATGCAGTACAGTGTTAGTGTTGCATTTACAGTGGGACATGATTCATGTCCTGGATAATGCAATGAACCTGCCTCAATGATCCTGACAAGATGTTTTTACAAGATAAAAGTATGTACTTTGAAATGTGAAACAAGGTGAACAATGGCGTCAGAGTTATCACCTGACGTATCATGTTTGCCTGATGCTTGAAACGTGATTCATGTGTTTTTAGAGAAAATGTTTTTTTAAATACTGTACACTGAACCATCCAGATTTTTTATTTAGGATTACTTGGCATTTTATCACAATCTCACCATTTGTGTCTCCACTTAATTTTCAGGCAGATTTTGAGCACACTTTTGAAATGTTTTTAAAATGAAATACAAATATGTAGGTGGTGGGTGCATATCAATTAACTGGTTTAGAGTGAACAAAGCAAAGCATCGTTTCGTCAGATGTTTGTGAGGGAGGCGACTCTTCATTCACTCTCAGCATACTGAGTAGAAATGTTGAAGTTGTGAACTGGAAACAAAACAAGTGGCCTTGGCTAACTGATCTTTTTAATGTTCCCTAGTATTAGCCATGTTTCATGATGAGAACTTTTTCGCCATAGCTGTTTCCATTTTCTATTTAGAGCATCTACTATTCATTCAGAAAGTCTTATTTTAGCATTAGAAACTCTGCCCATGTAGCTTCTTAAAATTAGTCGATCCCACTTCTGCATTTCTGAGCGGAAATGTTTGTGATTCAAGGTGGACCAGATTCAGAAAGACTTGATGTAAACACAGCTGACATGTTGTTTAATCTATTTATTGGGTTTGCCAGATATCTGAGTGACAGCTCTCTGTACTGAGATCTTGGCAACATTTCACTTTCTCATCCTTGTGGTTACAAAGTGAGAGACGGCTAACGATGATTTAAAAAACATAGCACTGACAGTTCAAAAGGCTTTTATTCTCAGCCAAGGGGCGGGGGTGATGAAGAGTGACGTAGCTCACTGTGGTGTTTTTCCACAAACAAAAGTTACCATGAAACCAGAAATCGGACAATAACGCACCACCTCTGCTACGATTAACTGACACTGTCCTTTCTCTCCCTCTCTCTGCCTCCTGCACCTTTTTTAACCATGTCTCTGCTCTGATCATTCTGTCCCTCCTCTCTTTCAAACCTGTGTACATATTTTTCTCTCCTCGCATAACCTCTGCTCTCTATGTTTTTACCTTTCTCCTCTTGTGTCTCACTATGAGTAAATGTTAGAAATGGTTAGTGTAGGGCAGGGATCTTTTGACAAATATTTTTTTATTATTATGTTAATTGTTAGGTAAAAGTGAAAAATCTGGCCATAATAATTTCTAAAAGCCAAAGCTGTATGCTCCAAACCCCAAAGATATCCAGTTTACTAAGACAAAAGACAAGCGAAATTGAGCAAAACCCTCATTACGGAGGAGCTGGTACAAGTTAAATCTTGACCTCTTCTGTTAAAATATACTTAAAAGATGTATAACTTATCAAAGAAGTTAGCTGTTCCTACTCTAGATTGATTAATCACCTTGCCCTGTTACCAGAAGTAAAACAGATGATGAAATGTGCCTTCATAATCTGTTTAGCAACCAGAAAACCTACAGCAGCCCAAAAAACTGAAATGTTTTTGTATGAAACTGAGAAAAAGCTGCAAATCTTTTTAAAGCTTAAACCAGAAGCTTGTTTTCTCTTTTTACTTGATATATGTTTCCAGTTAATATACTTTGGCCTTCCTGAGTAGAGAACGAAAGACAAACTACCTGACCTGAGATCAGTCAATGTGCAGGTTAAGTTAGGATATATACTCTCAAAGTGATAAATCAAGATATTTATCTCTCTCTGTTTGTCTCTTTTTTTCTCCAGCAGGTGAGGCCGTCCTGGACGATGTAATCGGACTGAAGGATTCATCTGCAGTGTTCACATCGGAGCGAGACAGAGGAGGGACAGAGAAGGAAGAGAAAGAGGGGGAGGATATCGAAGACACAAGGATGGGCGTTGGGAAGAATACCACCTCCAAGTCGATGGACAGCGGCAGTGAGGGAGGAAAATATGAAGAGGAAATCAAGCATGGCGCAGATTTCTACCCAATTCCGGTACATGGCTGTTTTAACAGAAGTCTTTACTGTTGTACAAGACATGTTACGGGCATGCCTCAAGGAAGGAACAAAGACAGGGTTTGGTCTATGAGCGCCCAACCTTATAATTAGTGTCCTAATCCTTCTCCACCCCTCGTCTCCCGCTCTTTCTTTGACTTGCAAGCTCAGATTTGGCATCGCCTTTTACTTGGAATGTGATTGTGTGAGCGGCAGGCCCCAGTACACACACACATTCTGTGTACAGTTTCCTCTGTTTGTCCTCTTGTCACCAGGCCAAAGCTTCTTTTAGGTCAGACGGCAAAATGACTCATCTGAGCTCCATTCATACCAAAACAAAATTACTTTCCTAAATAAATCCTGTAAAAAATCTACCAGGTACATTTACTAAAGTTATCTTCTTATGTACTATTTTGAGGTACTTGTGGTTAGGTTAGGGTTAGGTTTAGGTTTAAAATAGGGATGCACGATATTGGATTTTTTGCCGATATCTGTTATGCCGATATTTTCCAACCCTTTTTGCCGATTGCCAATTTCAATACCGATATATTAGGCGCATGTTTTCTTCATCATCATCAAGTCGCCCCTGAAATGGAATTGATATCATGCCTACTCTTATTGTAGTGGCCAAAAACTGCCATACCGCAGACATCTTGCACCCTTCTTCACGCTTGACAGATGTAGCGTCGTGCACTCGTGCAGAGTTACTGTCGTAGCACTACGTCAACCTTTTTCAGGGAATCATTGAGAGGCAGAATTAAACTGTTGTTTTATCGGCGGAAAATATTGGCAGAAAAATGACACATCTTTTGATGCCGATGTGTCATTTTCAAGCCATAATCTGCAGATACGGATAATGTGCCGATAATATCATGCATCCCTAGTTTAAAGGATATACAAGGCTTTACATCCTCAGCAGGAAGGCATCTTTCAGCCAAAACATACTGCTCAGAACAGTTTGCAATTAGCTGCTGACACAGTGGAGCATGTAGCAGATAAAGAGCCAGAGATTTGTATCAGGATTAGGCAACATATCTGCAGGATGTGTTGATAGCTAACACATCCTTTTATAAGTCAATAACTATTAATGACTGCACTTTATAAGTTCAATGTCAGTGTGGTACTTACTAAATTGTGAAATTAGATAAGATACAATCCTGAAGTTTCCCTCACACTAATTTTGTCCCACTGAGGCACTGTGAAGAGATCTGTGTGTCCCTGTATAACTCACAGGTCATAGACATTCAACATTTTACCAAAAACTCTGCTGCTCAGTGTTTACTCAAGGCAACTCGACATATAGACACAGCAGAGTATGTCAACATGTGGATTATTCATGAATGCCTGCAAAGGTCTTTCCTTTGCTTTTTTCCCCAGAAGGGATGGCAGGACTATACATTACAATCTTGGCAGTAAAATCACTTTGCCAGCAGCCTGTCTTTACTGCGAGGTTAGAGCTGATGGATGAGCATGTTTGCATACTTCAATGTCTTTGCAACTTGTCACTCAGGCAAATCCATATGCAACTATTTCGTCTTGAAATTTAAATGTAATCTTCCTCAGAGTGTGATCCCTTTCGCTCCCTTTGTTGATAGCACAAATACATTGGAAACATACCCAGGGAAAGCACACACTAATACACTACGCTCTTCAACAGATATTCCTTTCCAAAAATGTGTTTCTAACACAAGTTCGCACACACGTTTTCAGGCTGCCAAATCTGGTCCATTATTTTTTCCCGGCCTCGTTCACATGCACCCACTCTTTCACCTCGCCTGTCTTTTCCTGTGGCTTTGTCAGCCGACCAATAATGTGTCAGATCTGTGTGCGTCATGCTTAATCTGCTGTCTGTTTCAGGGTGTCCTGGTATACTGTAATTAAGATAGCCTCCTGTATTGCTTTATGACTAAAAGGGGAAATATTAAAAATCTTATCTGTGCCTGTGTCTGTGTGCGTGTGTGCGTGTGTGTGTGTGTGCTTAGGTGGTGGTAAATGGAGTGGGAGGAGCCAGCGGAGACCAGGATACTGAGAACACAGAGCTGATGGCCATCTACACTAAAGAGAATCAAGGAGCAGAAAAGGTAACTGAATAGGGAAAATAAAATACTCAAAGTGTTACTTCACTCAGGAATAAGCTCCTGGTAAGAGAGACTGACACATAAACACGTGGTTTAAAAAGCTTACTCATAATCACACATGACAGAATCCCTCACCTTTCCCCTACATCAGAGAAGATGTAATCCTTATGTTTTCAGTCTCAGTAAATTTAGCTCTCTTGGTTACCACAGTAACAACATTCGTGGTTTCATGCTACAGCAAACACTCCTCAAACAGCAACCGCTTTTATCAGTTAACAATACAGCCAACAAACTCTCGTGTTTTGTAGAAGTCACATGGGGGCGGGTAGTTTTCCACTCAGCAGCAGAGCTCAAAAGAGCACATGTCCTCTCTGACAAATTGGACGTTTACAGTCTGGCTTCTAACTGCTCACTGCGGCTGCTCTGTCATGTCTCACTGCATTAAGAAATATATAATGACATTATACATAATACTTACCCGCTTCTTTTCTGACCTGTGAAGAATGTTCACAGGTCAGCTCTAACCTCTTTATAAAAACACTTGGTGTTTCCTGGTGCTGCTTCACAATGACAGTCAGCATGTGTTTTTTGCCAGTTGAATGATTTTAAAGTGAAAAACGGCTGTTGCCGAAAAGTGCTGAGTAGTGTTGTAGTGTTGAAAATGGGCTTTGATTTAATACTAATCTTACTCAATTGAAGTTAAAAACATGAATTATGACCCCTAGTTTTTTTCCTTCAACCTCCCAGTCTCATTAAAATAAATACAGAGCAAGGTAAATATGAACTCCAGTAAGTCAGTTATATTTTCAGAAAAGCCTCCAATGATGCGTTTTCCTCTTACAATGACAATGTCCTTATATACATCTCATTGATAACTTTACTTATGTTAGGACTTACAATGCTCACTGGGTTCTTTGTATTGAAAGCAGTAAAACACAAACTAATTTCCAACCAATCCAAGTGCACAAAAGTGCTGATGAGATGTGAACCAAAAATCAGAGTTTTAGTTATCTGTAATCTGTCTGCATGTTTCCTCATTCCCCTATGTGCTTCGTTGTTACCATGACTCTGCATTTTCCTTTCCGTGAGAGAATAGTCTTGTGTTTTTGTTGTCTCCCACTCAGTTTCTTTGTTCCTCTTTTACTTTCTACTTAAATGAATCCTTTTGACCCTTTACGCAAAGAGAAATGTATAGGACAAAGTAAACATGTCAAGAAAATATGAATAAAGAAAATAAGATCATCCTCTCTCTTTCTCTATTTGTGTGTCTTTGTTTGTTCAGAGCTCCATGTCTGAGACGTTAGACAGCACAGACAGCACCGATGCCAGGAGGATGGACATGATTTATACCATTGAAGATACCCCACCCTGGTACCTGTGTGTGTTTTTAGGCTTACAGGTAAACCTACAGACTTCACGGTTGTTGGTTTTTTGTTCATAAAGCTTAGCTAGGGTATTATCAGTCATCACAATATTTTCTTTACAATGGATAACAGATGTGTCAGTCTCACGATATGGACTGAAAAACACCTACACATGTACTTTATAATCAGAGTGTGTCATGTCTTTACTGTGCGGGTCATCTAAGTGCAGTGTTTTACATCCAACCGTCCAAAATATTCATTATCTGGAAACTCGGCACAGGAATAGAATTTTGCTCACAGTATTTGTTATGTTGATGTGGGTTTATGTCATGATGTGTGTGTATCTGATGCTGTTTGTCCTCTGCCGTCTCTCTCTGTCTTTTAGTCAGCACTGAGAGGCTCCTTTGACAGTGTATTCTTCCCTGTATTTCACAGATACAAAGGAGCTTAGTGAACACATTAGCACAGTCAGAATCAGCCAAAACAACAGAAACGCACATACTTTAAAATGAAAAAATATTTATATTTCATCTGACATAAAGATTAATAAAAAATATCTACAACTTGCACATTACAAAATACCCACAACAGAGTAATACGTTTACTGTAATTTAGAGCTCAAACATTTAATCCTCCAAGCAAAGTGCGGAAATCTGAAGTATTTCCAAGCGGGCTTTTTGGAATGCTATAACTCCAAATCCCTCTGTGCGCTCTGGTTGGTTTGGGACTTTCTGACGTCATAACAGCAAGGTTTTTAAATCATTTGCTCATTTTAGCTTGAGCTACTTTTCATTCTCAAATCGACTTAAGTGCTGTTGTTCGTCTACTGTCAGTTACTCAGGGCAGCCCAGGCCACAATCAAATATTATTTATGATGATTCTAAAATTGTTTTATTAAATGGACACTGATAGTTCTAAAGTTGTGAAAGACTTTGGTTTAATACTGCTATCCTCAGAATAGTCATAATTATCTTGAAGCAGCTTATATGATGACATTAATGTATCCACTTTGTTTAATTTACCTTATGTAAGTAGCTTTTAGATGGAAGTGTCAGAGACATAAATGTTACGGTTGTCTGACAACAGAAAAGATACACAGATTACATATTTATTATAAGCTTTTTTCCCTTTTGTACCACATTTGTTGAAGAGTGAAAGTTTATAAACTTTATATTTACAATTAGAAACACACGTCTTCACTATAACTCTGTGGCTTCTTGTCCATGCAGCACTACTTGACGTGTTTCAGCGGGACTATCGCCGTGCCGTTCCTCCTCGCTGAGGCCATGTGTGTCGGCTTCGATCAGTGGGCCACCAGTCAGCTCATAGGGACCATCTTCTTCTGTGTGGGGATCACCACCCTGTTACAGACCACACTGGGCTGCAGGTACACAAACACACACACACACACACACACACACACACACACACACACACACACACACACACACACACACACACACACACACACACACAAAACACCGTCTCTCGTGGCCAAGAGGGATGCTTGAATAGGCACAAATCCCAGTCACACACTTTTGTCCCACACTCACCCTTTCTCCTCTAAGTACCACTTAAAGACAAGGGCCATCGTCTGTATGAAGTTCCTCTATCCCCATCCTTCCTCACTGTGGGGTGTCTTTTAAGTGTGCACACTCATTTAAGGAGATGCTTACACAACTTTTTTTCTCGTGTTTGCTTCCCAGAACGTCAAACAGTCAGGTTTAATAGAATTTTTATTCGAGATATGTCATAGAAAAATGAGCAGATAAATATAAAAGGTTTTTGACTTTTAGAAGGGATGTTTATTTTGTTCTTATTTAGTAGGCTGCTGATTTGTAAAGCCTTGAAAAAAGATCAGGACATTTTATTTGTTTGGTATTATTTACATTCTTATTTAATACTATGATTTCTGATCTTTTTTTCTACATATTGGCGTTGTGTAAGCCTGCTTTTGGCTGCATTTATGCTAACAAAACAGTTGAATCGCTCTTGTATGCACGTTTCTCAAAAGAATTTGGCGAGTTAGCACTTTAAGTTCCTTGTTTCATTCATGTGACTGCAGTCCTCCTGTGCAACAGAGATTTGTTTTTCGTAAGAGTAGAAAGTCAACTTTCCAAGAGTGTGATGATGAGTTATATTTCCTGAATTGAGAACACCGAACCAAAGCGGAAGAGAGAAACTATTTTTACAGCAGGCCAAAGGACTGAGCGGCATGTGCTTCAACTATTGCATCACTTCCAAACAACTAATGTTACTGAAGCTATAGTCGATTAAACACACAGCCATGTCTTTTGTGCTGTTAGTAAAGAGGAAAGTCCCTGCTGTCAGCCAGACTGGTATGCACATGTCGGGAAACACTGCTTCCCCCTCATCTATTACATTCTGTTCATTCTTTTTTGCACAATATTTTTGACCTCATGTCACCCTGCTGACTGCGCACACACATTCCTCCTGTCTCTCCTCTCTGCCCTCACCTGTCCTGTCTCTCCTCTCTGCCCTCACCTGTCCTGTCTCTTCTCTCTGCCCTCAAGGTGCTTTTTCTCACTCCCAACATCTGGTACCTGTTAATTATTGCAGTTCAACACCTTTTTTTCAATTATTTTGATCTTATAACATTACTCGTGTGTTTGGTAACTAGTGAGTCACTGCCAAAGTTTCATCCCTCCTATCATTTCTTATAGAATTAAAAAATGCTAAATGGACTGTACTTTTTGAATGCGCTTCACGTCTTCCAACCACTTAAACATTAAATGTCAGCATTCACCCTTTCACACACTTATTTATAGACTTGGGATCAACTCATTCACGCCTGTTGCCATGCATTCTATCCAGTAGTTTAGATCTGTGTGTTTATCAGAGCCAGGTCATGTTGGCATGAGGGTTTCTTTTTCTTTCAAAAAAGATGAGTGGTCGACTGAGGTCATCTGCCTCTTGTTTCATTTTTAGCAATAAACCTAATCTGTCCATCATGTTGCAGCAGATTCGGAGTGTTTCATTATTTCTCCCTGACTGCAACAGCAGCTGCTGCTCCGATCAAATCCCCTCCTTCAGACAAACCCAGACAGACGCAGATACTCTCTGTTCTTTTTTGACACTGACTCAATGGCCTTGACTGATGCCCCGATGAAAATAGCCTGCAAACAAAGTCCTATCTATTCCTCTTTTTCTAAGTCAAACAATCGCATGGAAGCTCTGAGAAATGTCCCTTTATTATTTAAATAAGTATGTGGATGTTTTGCGAAGTCATGTCCTTGTGCAGAAGGTGTTTGTCTCAGTAGGATTTATCCTTGTGTAGGCGTTTGTTTCTTTTTGCTCATGGATCCTCAGTGTTGCAACGTTCCGTTGCAACACTTTCTTCTACACTTTCTGATACTTAAGATTTTTTGGAGGCAAGTTTTGTTATCTAAAGGACAAAGTTACTCTAAAGGTAAAATGTATTTGTTCCCTAAGTTCCTGCTCATTCTCCAACACAAACAAAGACACAGCACAGTCTTATCTTTGTTTCAGCATGAGTGGCATTCATGTCACACAAGCCTACACACCCTCTCAGAGACTGAGGTGACACAGACTGAGCCTATCCATCCATCTCTCTGTGGATCACTGTCTCCTGAGAAAATATAAGAGAGGAAGCAAGGGAGTAGAAGAAAGCAGGGGAAAGAAGACAAGAAGATGACCACGATATTATATTTCCTTATTTTTCTTCCTGGTGAGCTCAAAGAAAAAGACATGTGAAAGGCATGTTTATACGCAGCAATGAAACACATGATAAGTGATCTGATTGGTGGTCAGATACAGGGGTAAATTCACCCAAGATGTGTTTGACTCTAATACAACACACATTGAAGGACTTCCTATAAAACTAACATAGAATCAAAGCGCAGTCAGAGGTCTGGAGCCATTTCCCTTTCAGATTGAATATAATCATTGAAGCAAAACAATCCACTGCATTGGAAAATAATTTGAATTCAGCACAAACAGATATACAAAGCCAGGAAGGATAATATAGACAAAGTACAAGTAGATAAAATGTGTTTTTTATTAATAAAATCAAATGTTGAGCCCCAATTCTTTAGTTATCTAAGACTGAAAAAAGAGAAACGCAGTGAGGTGGAAGGAGAGAAACTGGAACTTGTGCTCATCAGTAAAGAGATGCAAGGAGGGAGGGAGGGAGGGGGGAAAAGGAAGAGGGGAAAAGGAAGAGGGCAAATTGTGTGCTGGTTGATGAGTCATGACGGTGAGGTAAATCAACAAATGCCCAAAAGCTTTTTCCAGGAAAGGTAAGGCGTACGGTACTTATGGGACTTACCCGTCTCTGACCCTTTCTCTTTCCTTGTCTCTTCCTTACTAGCAGAAATTTTTGAATGAACAGGAATTACTCGAGCCATAATTCTTTAGTCTGGAGACTACAAGTATTTCTTTCAGTGCCTTTTTCTGACATTTTTTCTTTGAACATCTATTGGAAATAACTTATTATACACACATCATTCAACATGTAATTGTACGACTACTTTAAAACTACGTGATTAAAGACCCAAGTTTGCACTTAAAGTCCTTAAACCATAAATTTATGTTAAGAAGAAAACAATTCTATACCTTTTTGTTTTCATTTCAAAACCAGACAAAGATCAAATTGCTAATTTGGTCAGAAGTCTGTGTGCAGACAAAACCGTGCAACCAAAAACAAGCAGGTGTTCTACTTGTGGTTTTCTTATGAATCATCACTTCTTCTTTCATAAGGAAACAAATGTCCTCTGTCCTTTTTCTGGCTTCTTCACCCACTTCTATTTCTGTCTTTGGCATTTTCAAAGACATCACGTCATTCCAGTTTATTCATGCTTTTATCTCCGATCGGATCCTCTGATTTCCCTCTGCTTCTCTAAAGCGCCCATGACAGCTGGAACTTGTAAAGGTCAGCCTTACTTTAGAGCTCAATTGTACATTGTCTTAATCGCTCATAAAATGGCCATTACAGAAAATATGACATGTTTATGAGTTTATAGAGGTGCGTGAGTGGTGCTGGATGGTTTGATGAAAGAGGGAGAGAATGGAGGAAGGAGGGGAATATGTGCCAGCAATAACAGACACACTGCCCTTCCCTGGTTTAGACTGACACATGGTATCCAACAAAACACTAACATGTAACACTGTGAATAATGAGCAAGATAAGCATGAAGTCTACATCCCACAATGATGTCTTATAATTGAAGTGCTGCCTCTGTTGAACAGTTGTGTAATTATTCAGTCTCATTTCTTAACGGTTCTTTCGTTATCTTCAGGTTGCCTTTGTTCCAGGCCAGCGCTTTCGCTTTCCTCGCACCCGCCCGAGCCATCCTGTCACTGGACAAATGGAAGTGTAACACCACAGGTAACCCCTCCCTCATCTTCTGTCTTTCACTCATCCACTACAGACAAGCCAATGTGATATAATATTGTGATTAAAAACTTTGGATTATTGTATGTTTGTATTCTTTGATCCCAACTCCAAATGCTATGGGCATCAAAGCTGGCAAAGATGGCAGAGAATTAAACGAGCCCCAAATGGGATTAGCCGGTTTTGATTTGGCTGCTCCAAATTAATAACCAGAGTTGTTATTCACAGAGTTATCTAATTAATCTCTTATCTCCCCGTCTCTTTTTCCATCACCAGAGGTTCCAGTGTTCAACAGCACAGAGCTCTTCCACACGGAGCACATCTGGCACCCCAGGATACGAGAGGTGAGGCAAAGAAAGATATTGAAATTAAACGGACTCCGAAGCCTGAGGGAGAAGGGGGAGGGAGATTTAAAAAGTAGGAGAAAGTAAAACTGATGGACAAGTTAGAACTGCTCTGAAACATTATGTTAGCTTGGATAACATTAGCATACATTAACATGTTACTCAACTTCACTTGAATAACTCCTTATGCAATTCTTTAGTTGAATAAGTAATGTTGCACAACTGACACAAGCTGCAGAAATTAAAGTCAAATAGGAGCGTCAGTGTCTGCGTATGGCTGCAGGGTTTGGTTTTGTGTGACAGGAGCTGTTAATTTGAATTAACCTTTTGTGTTTGCGCCAGCCAGTTGACTAATTGTTGTTACGTGACGCCTGAATGAGGGCATGGGGAACGTGCAGGTGATAAACAGTGGCAGCAGAGAACATGGAGACGGATCTAGACAGAACAAATAGGATTATCTCTCAGGAAGTTTCACATTTAACACGTACATGCGATGAATCTGTGAGCCCGTCTCCTCCAACCCAGATACAAACAAAATGTTTATTCATAAATTTGATTCCTCATATTAATCGTCTAAAGATAAGAAGAATGATGGTTTTGTACAGATTCTCCTTGAAGATATTAATCTGCAGTAAAATCGGCATTTAACACCTCTGCTAAGTTACCACACGATGTGATTTATTAGCGCCGAGCTGACACAATTCATGATCAGACTTGTTACTAAAGGATGGTTCTAACAGTCGCTTCATTCATAAAGTTTGTGGACTCAACAGTGTGTTTTAATGCCACTGCTTTAAGTCTAATATTATGTTTGATAAAAATGTAATAACTTCCTTTGATGCGAGCAGAACAACTCGTTATCTCCTCTCAGACGGGACACCTCCTTCATAGAATGCTGCAGGAAACAGAAATATAGCTTTTCAAAATGAAAGATGTAATTTCAATTCAAGTGTTTTGATTAAATCAATTTTCAGTCACTTCAGTCAACATCATGTTGTATCCACCTGAGCTGTGCTTGAGGTGCTGATTCAGAGTAAACATAATTTCAAACTTTAGCCGTGTTTAAGTGAGTGACTCCATGTTTCTAAAAATGTCTCATTTCTGTTTCACTTCTTTGTTCTGTCAGATCCAAGGGGCCATCATCGTGTCCTCCCTGATCGAAGTGTGTATTGGAGCGCTGGGTCTGCCTGGGCTCCTGCTGAAGTACATCGGACCTCTGACCATCACCCCCACTGTGGCCCTCATCGGCCTGTCTGGTTTCCAGGCTGCAGGAGAGAGGGCTGGGAAACACTGGGGCATTGCTATGCTGTAAGTACAGACTCCAATGCAGAGAAATACTCATTCATGTCTCACATATAACGTAAATGTAAAGTGAAACTTGTCTTTCGGAGATTCATCCAAACAAACAAAATCAAGTGAGGTAGAATTTGGAATAGCTGTAGAAGATAATGCTGCAGGAGCGCCAAGACTGGTTTCTATGAACTATTTTGTTTCGCCATGCAAACCTGTCACCACTGGAAACCACTGCACCTGACTGAATTCCAACTGTCTACAACCATTGTTCTCTGTTCGTAAGGAAGCTGATATCTTTCACAGCCACCTGTTTTATATACAAAAGGTGTTGCTTGGAGTTAAGCTGTGGTTCAAAGAAGGAGGAAGCTTACTCTATTATCCCTAACTAATTGTTAATGAGAATGTTATATTACTGATTCTGTTTATCAGAGAATATTTGATAGGACAGGAAGAAGCACTTCTTTTACTGGATTTTACTGACTTTGAGGATACAGAGTAATGACTCAGGCAGCAAGATCCACTTTAAAGCTGTGATGTTCAGGTGGCGTGACATCATTTCCTGCTGTGTCACGGCTGTTTACACTGTAGCTTGAGGGCCTCTCCTCTCGCTCCACAGGGACGGAGGATATGTGCCGGTAATTGCCACTGATTTGCACTTTCTGAGGCAGTTAGGGTAATTGATTGGCGGCGAAGCCTCTGGGGTCTTAGTCAGACGTAGATGGGAGGAAATGAGACATGTTCATACAGAATACGTTGTCTCACAGGACACTATACAGTACAGACAATTAACAAGACTATTTTTTGACTGTGATCAAACAAACTGAGGATGATTGTTTCTGTCCACAGGACTATCTTCTTGGTGCTACTCTTCTCTCAGTATGCCAGAAACGTTCACTTCCCTCTGCCTGTTTACAAAGCTAAGAAAGGCTGGACTTCCTATAGGCTGCAGGTGTTCAAAATGTTTCCTGTAAGTACACAACCTACTCATAAAAAGCATACACGCTTCAGTATTTAACTAAATACTCGGTTCTCTTTTAATGAAAATCAACCTGGGTTTCTTTCCAAATGGCCCCTGCCTTCACCACAGACTGTGTGAGTCACAAATTATTCAATGGAGCTAATATCGCTCTCACTGGGAGGTTAAGAGGTTTTCCCTTGCGTGCCTCCTGTGCTGTGTGTAAATCAGTCTTTTTCTGCCCTCTACTGGTGACATATTAATTAATAGAAAAACTCTTATTTAAGTTACCCATGAGGCCCATTTATACTTGTCTCCTCAAAAGGCTTCCCACTGCTTTTTACTGGGTCACTATTGACTGTAAAAATCTTTAAGTTTGCTTTATTTTGTAGGAGGATGCCAGAGCCTGGGAGATTGATAACAATGTGCAACTCTTTGAACCAGTTCATCTTTACTTATTGTCTCTAATAGTTAAGAAACATTTAATGAATAACTATTAGCATTTAAAGTGACAGTGAACGTTTTTAGCTAGATACAAGCACACCTTGTGCTGTGATATAGTGCTGTTAAATAAAACAAACAACCAGCTTACATGTTTGGCTTTTTATGATGATTAGGTTATTGGCCCAATTACCAGATTTAAGAGTAACAACCCTCAAAAGTGATTTACTTTTGACATATTGGGATCCAAGCAAGAGATAATTGGACAACTTGCATGAGGATGCATGATTAAAAAGAAATAGAAATGTTTTCTTTAACTTTAAAGTTGGGTTTAAATGGGTTTATATTTTCTCCTGCGCCCAGATCATCATGGCCATCCTGGTGTCATGGCTGCTTTGTTTCATCTTTACTGTTACGGACGTTTTCCCACCGGAGACGGACAAGTACGGCTTCTATGCTCGCACAGATGCACGACAAGGAATCCTCGCTGCTGCACCGTGGTTTAAGGTCCCATATCCATGTAAGTGTGTTTATGAGGAGGAGGAGGAGGGGGAGGTAAAGGACTGTTTGAAAGACTTATGATGTTTATGCCTGGTCGCAATATGCTGATTGACCCAGCTGCAGGGAGGTTCTGAAAGGTTTTTTTCTATATTTGCATATTGATAACATTTTCAAGCCTTAGCCACCCTCCTAAGAAAAGTCTAGTACACTGTAGTACTTTTACTTAATTAATATTTCAGCATTCAGAATCTAACTGAACAGAAAACTTTTACATTGTTGTATTACTGAATACTTCCTCTACTACTGATGCACATCACAGATAAGTGGATTTGTGATATCTTGAGTAGAGACAAAAACCCAACAAAGGCATACAGGGTAAAATGAGTCTGTTAATATTGTTATATACTGGATAATTAAGGGTAGAGGCAGATAAGAGGCAGAAATTAAATTAATTTCTAACTAATTGTGTGTTATGGACCTTTTATTTGTGTCCTTAATAAAGTAATTATTATTATTATTAAAAAACTAAATGAAACAAAACTGTATAAAAATTGTGACTCACACTGTGTTTTTACCTCCACAGTCCAGTGGGGCCTTCCTACCGTCACAGCTGCAGGTGTGATCGGCATGATGAGCGCTGTGGTGGCCAGCATCATCGAATCAATTGGAGATTACTACGCTTGTGCACGTCTCTCCTGTGCTCCTCCGCCCCCCATCCATGCCATCAATAGGTGATTCTTCAGTTTATCTTATTTCTGTTCCACTTCAGCCTCTTTACTGTTTCACTTTGTTTATAACACGGACAATTAACTGTCTGGAAGATACTTTAATGAGGTTGTTTTTCTGCCGTCTGTGCAGGGGGATATTTGTAGAAGGTATTTCCTGTGTACTGGACGGTCTTTTCGGGACAGGAAACGGCTCCACCTCCTCCAGTCCAAATATAGGCGTCTTGGGAATCACAAAGGTAAAACACACACCTGCTCTCATTCAGTATTTTCTCTTTAATTTGCCTATTGTTTATGTATGTAACATTTGCTACATTTTTTATACCTAAATGTACCTCCATTATCCAACAAATCACATCAGTGACCAATTAAGTCTTTAGTTTTCTCTCTCACTTTGACTCACCCTGCTTCCTTGCATCTGCTCTCTGATTGGTCATCCAGGTGGGCAGCAGACGTGTGATTCAGTACGGGGCTGCCATGATGCTGCTGCTGGGGCTCGTTGGTAAATTCAGCGCCCTGTTTGCCTCTCTTCCTGACCCTGTGCTGGGAGCTCTGTTCTGCACGCTGTTTGGTATGATCACAGCAGTGGGGCTGTCCAACCTGCAGTTTGTCGACCTCAACTCCTCCAGGAACCTCTTTGTTCTGGGTTTCTCCATCTTCTTTGGTCTGATGCTGCCGAGCTACCTCAAACAGAACCCGCTGGTCACCGGTGAGTGGAGGGGACCGATCCGTACCAAACTAGGGCAGGGTCAAAATCGGAAGTTATGGATATTACACTGTCCTTTTTCTTTTTTTCAACTCGACCAAGATTCCAAGTGAGCTTAGCCGATAATTAAAGTTGATGTGAAAACAGCCCACTGAATGGTCAGAGGACATCTTGTATCATGTTGGTTAAGCTGTCTGTGTGACTATGCAAAGAGTTAAAGATCTGATATATTCATTAACAGCATACACATTTGAATATGTAACTATATGTATGTATCTGAAGCTCATCAAGTATACTACTTGACCTAAACTTCCTGCCTGTGTTTGTGTCACTTTAAAGTCACAAACACAAGTTATACTCGTCCGTTTCAAGCAGCTTCTCTATGATGTTCAGATAAGAAGCCCACTTGCAGCTGGCAGAGGCCGTCTGCTGTGGAAAACTAGGTAGAGAAAGTATAAATTCCAAGCCAGTAGAGTTAAAATCATGCTGTGTGGAAAAACTGAGTATGACAAAAATTAGGTCTGTTAGCCATTCATAATGTCAGATTGTATTTTGCCTAGAATTGAAGAATTACTGGGAATGACATAGTCGGTTACTAAGCCCCTGTTCCTTAATCTTTCACAGGCATAGTTGAGGTTGACCAAGTACTGAACGTGCTTCTCACCACTGCCATGTTTGTCGGAGGCTCCGTCGCCTTCATTTTGGACAACACTATCCCTGGTAAGGTGTTTAATCCACTGCTTTTTGCACATGTGCCAACATGAAAATTATTTTACATTTGGTTGTGTTTATGTTTGGATGTTATTGATGGTAATAATGGTTGTTTAGAGTACGCACAATACCAAAACAACATCTCAAGATACAACTGGAAGACAACATCTGGGTCCAACCTGCTGCTGTTGTGACCCAGGGGATAAACTTTTAAGCATTAATGACAATCTATTAGATTGTTGCAATAAATGAAAGCTCATCAGTTAATGATGTTAACAATGCTCCCACTTGTTAGTGTGGGGGTTTTGACTGTGAATTTGAAGGAACTCATTCATATGTTTTCTTTTCCCCTCAGGTACTGCAGAGGAACGAGGCATCAGGAAGCTGAAACGTGGTGTCGGTGTCAGTTCATCAGAACTTGAGGGGATGAGGTCTTACGATCTTCCGTTCGGAATGGACTTCATCCACAGACACCCCATCTTCAAGTACATCCCCATCAGCCCCACCTTCACGGGGTACCAGTGGGGGAGGCTACGGGAAGCCTGCAGGAGCAGAACAGGACATGGGGATGGAGTGAAGGGAGGAGGAATTGGAGGGGAGGGAGGCACAGCGGCGGGGGAGAGTCGGGTATAGCCAACGGGCTGCTGCTGAAAAAATCTTAAATGTGGCTGAATTTGGGGAGCAAGGGATGGTACACTAAGATAAAAGGATGGGAGAGTGGAGGACAGGAGCGGTGCAGGATTCAAGATTGTGTGGAAGAAATGTGATGCACCAAACCCCCTCAGCCCCCCACCCACCAGTGTGTGTTTTCTTTAGCTCGTGTCAGTCTTTTCCCACTTCCCGCTATGCTATTTTAAGCATGCTACAGCAAGTCTCACAGCATGCTATAAAAGATGTCACCACGCTGAGGTCAGTTGGTGTGTGTTCATGTGCGTGCACGAAGAGGGAATGGGTTTGTGCATTAATTTATTTGCACTTTAATCCAGACGAGACAGATAGAAAACTAACAATCAAACTGAATGTTTGATGATCTCTAATGCTAACTTCAACTGCCCAAGTCCTTTTATAAAACCAATTCTACTAAAAGCACAGTAGATTTTATTATGTCAATTGAGGATTATGCAAAATTTCTACTATGATTATTATGATCATTTGTCTCTAGATTCTTATGCAACCATGTAGGAGACGCACACACAAGCTCGCACACCAAAAGCCTCGCCTAAACTAGCTTGAGCGCTACGATGCACGTCAGGGTGATGCAGATGGATGGAAGTGGTTTGTCAGGTGCCCTTACTCATGCAAAGTGATTGTCCAATTTATTTTTGCACTATCTGCCTCTTGAGTTCAAAACCAGAATGTCACTCCACAGCTCGCGTCCCCCTGTTTCTTCAGTGAAACTCCTCAGAGACTCGTTTACCAGCACATCACACCCGTTCATCTCATGCTAAAGAACATCACACCCCCTGTTTCTGTAATGCATAAGAGTGCTAAAAATTCACCAGATCTCTAACCTAACATCCCAGTTTACATCTGGTTATGTGCTAGTATTACGCAGCAGATACTAACAAGACCTAAACGCTACTTTTCCTGAACACACCCGGTTTCATCTGGCTGTCAAATCTGACCTAACTTTTTCTTTATTAAGAAACTAATTTATGCAAGATTTTTCTTTTCGTAACTGCATTGTATCCATTCATATTTGCTTTTAATAATCCCCATTATTCTGTGATGAAAGCAGTTCATTTGCTACATTAAAGCCACACAGTAACATATGTGGCCTTCTCAGAGAAACTTTGATGGACAACAAGAGGACTAAAGCAACATTATGCAAACAGTGGTATTTTTTGCGTCATTTTCAGTGTCTCTTCTGCTGGACTCTTTCTCGGAGTCTTCTCCTCTGCTACAAGGTCCGTACCAAGAATACTGAGCTAAGTTTGCCTTCAGGGCTTTCTGCCATAAAGTAGTGCCACAAGGCAAAACCTACTTCTCCTGGGAGATTGTACCTGCTTGACACAACTTACATAATGCCAGAACAGGTGTTGGGGGATGAAAGAGGCACCATTCTCCCTGGCACAAGTCAGTTCATCAGAAGCAGTTCTTTTAGGGTAAAACGGTTGCATAATGTTGCTTTAAATGTTCTTCATCACGTGACTGCAGAGATTCGGATCGTCTGTGGGTCTTCTCTCAGTTTTAAGCCGTCACTAGTGCTCTGCTTTTAGCAGGAATGTGTGTTAATGTAGGATTTACAAAGGCTGCAACATAAATAACACACCCCTGCCTCTAACCATGCTCATTTAATATCATGTGTGTTCAGTGATCCCCAGTATAATCGTACTAATAGGTAAGGGTGGTGGTTTGGTTTGGATATGAGGTATTTAAATGTAGTAAGAAGGGTTCGGGGGATTAAATGTCATTCTTTTGCTGCGGCCTGTCACAACTTTCATGATGTCATTTACAATTTACCTTTGAATTTTCCTTACATTCCTCCTCCTCCTCCCATCCTCAATCACCTGTGCGCCTTCCCCTGTTATCCCCCTTCAGTGAGATACATGCTAATGTTTGATGCTGTACATGTCTTGCTTGTAGTTGAGCACACTTGGCTGAGAAACAGAAACCGTCTCGGAGCATCAGCAGCCTGTACTGTAAAGGACAGAGATGTGACCCTGAAGAGAGAGTCTGTAATTTGACCTCACTGTGTGCCTCTGGTGTTTTAACAAAAAAAAAACTATTTAAAAAATATGCCATAGAAGAGTTTTCAAAATGATGATCTTTGTAAATGTAGAAATCAAAAACAGCACAATGACAATTAACAGCTGAAAGAAAATTACTATTTAGCCCACCTGAGATTCTTACTGAACCAAAATGCTTAAAGTTCTTGATTTTTGTCTTTGTTCTGTTACCATAAACCAAAACTTTAAGTATTTGGCAATTTGAAATCCCAAGTTTTCCTTTAAACTTTTCTTAAAGCTATTTATTTATTTATAATAAGAGAGTTAATGTTTAATGATTGCTTCAAGCAGGTTTATGTGTCTGTTGCACAATGTTGCAAGTATATTTATTAGTTTACTTGTTGGTGCTCTGTAGAGGTCGGTGTGATGATGATTGACAGCTGCTCCTCCGCCCCTCAGCCTCGGCTACTGTCTGTGTTCAGCAGCTTTTTCTAACCATAGTTTCTAATGCACTCTGCGTCGATTTCATTCCATTTATATCCTGTTGTTTTTAAAATCAAAAGAGAAACACTTTTTAATATTAACCTGGACAGTTTAGTCAGAGTCAGGGCCTTTTTGCTACAAGTACTGTTTGCACAAGTAACTGTGCCAAGAACACCGGGGTCTGAGTGAGTAATCCTCACTAACCTAACACCCTGAAATGTCACTGAGTCTCTTATCCTGATCTGTAGTTGTGTATTATGATTTTTTGGTTTGATGACCTGGGCCTTAGTCTAAGATATCATGGCTAGCTATAGCCCCATTTATGACCTCATTATCACTCTGTGTGTTACACTAATGATGTTGTCACAGTTTTCCGCTAGGGAGTAGAGTTGGAGGGGATCCAAACAAATCTACCAGAACAAATAAAATGTAAGATGAGATTTCAGCTGGTTTTCAGTGCTGACTTGTGTTGGAGGCAGTAGACTTCTGTGACCAACTCACTGACAAACATAAGGAGCGATGGAGTCACAAAAGGGGCTATGCTGGCTAGTGATCTCTGATGTGTGCAGAAACTGTAGATCTAAATCCTTCCTCATCAAATGTTGCTTGTGCTCAGGACTGGTAGCTGTGGATAAGAAGCAGTGTTAAGGGGTGCTCAGTAAAATAAGCTTCCCAGTTGCCGCCTCCTGCTTCTTCTCCCCTCAGAAGAGTAAAAAAACAGAGGCTGGTTTGACGATTTTGGCACCTCTTGTAGTAAATTGTTGTAGTACATGGCATGCACACATAATAGTCACATACACAACGTGTGATCTTGTTTTCTGTGTCATACCATGTTCATGAGAAAAGCACTTACTTCTCCCATCACATCCCCTTTCCCCACTCCACACACTCTCTGTTTAACCCCCCCTCCCCATACCCCAAAGTCCTGCAGTGAAAATATGGTGTCCTCATGTTTAGTGTACCTGGTTTTCTCCCCGGGAGTTCTTGCTGTTAAAGTTTCTGGACGCAGGAGAAGACACCGTCTGGCCACCTTATTAAGAGCCTGATAAAAGTCACCGGCAGCTGATGAACCTGCCTTATTACTGAATGACGACATGAGCGATGGATGTCTTTGTGTCTAAAGGCAGCTCCTCTTGTTTTTAACTCTTACCTCCCAGTTTCTATCGTAACTCTATTTTAGGATTGTTTACACAAACATATAGTTCTCACATTGTTATTGACAGTTACAGTGAAACACTTTGGATCTCACAGCCCAGACTCTCTTCCTGCTGGTTGTCTGACTTGAATTGCATGAAAGTCAGTGTAACCAGCAGGTGGCTCTTGAGAAGGTGGCCATTAGGTATGTAACACAAAGACATCGATCCCTTTCAGTTATTTTGAAGGGGGTTCTACCTGAAGAATATACTTTTATGTATTAAGTGTTTTATCTTTTTCAATGTTTCTGTTTTTTATACATCGTTTTCATGTTTTTGCAAGCAAATATTTGTAAGAAACAAATCATAATTGTTAATCTTTAATCATGCTGGAAATCGCACCATTTTGTTGTACTTTTTATTTAAAAAGTAAATACATTTTGATCCTATTTTAAATCTGTGGTTTGGTGGAATCTTTTTGTTTGTTAGGACCTTTTCATAATGTATTTTTTTACTATAACATTGCTTTCTGTCCATGTTAACACATTGCCAGTATAAATGAAAGAACGAGCTGAGAAACTTTAAATAGATGTAAAAACCAAGAAAAAAATGTATTATATTTAATGGAGTAAAAGTTTGCTAAACCTTCTGGAAGAGAAATTGTGTAAACAAATTGTAGCAACAAAATGTTTTATGCTCTGTTCCTAAAACAATTTAATAAGATGTTACAGAATGAAAGCAGTCTTCTGTCTTTATTGGTCACTAACTGCGATTGTGATGACTGAAATAATCTGTGAGGAATGTTTAATTGATTAATATTCACTTAGTAGTTTTCAAAAAACAATACAACTTTTGTTTGTCATACTTTTATTTAGAAAAATATCACTATTTTCAAGATTCTTTTATGCAAGATTTGAAATTTTTGTTTAGTTTCTTCATTATGTTGGAATCTCATTTCCATCAGGGGACATTGCTAGAAATGAAAATGACTTGTGTCAAAGTTATATATATATTGCGTATATACCAAGTCAAACCTGAGCTGTCAGAATATCAGTTTAAATAATTAGCACATACATTTGAATTATGTTTTTTATTCATTCTTTTTTATCTTTTCATTTGCAGTTTTATTGGCATTTAGCACTTTGGGTAAATTTGGGTTTCCATTGAATAGTAATGACTGGCTGGTTATTCACCGTCCTGGTATTGTGCGCATGCTCGACTCTCCTATTGTTTTCTTGTTTTCATTCATCTCCGCACGCAGCGCGAACAAAGGGGCGTCAGGGTCGCTCTCTGATTGGCTCCCGGCCGGGGGCCCCGACGCTGCTGCGCCGCGAGCTCCGCCACAACAGATGGACCTCTCGCGCTCTCCTCCTCCTTCCACCAGCTCCTGGATGCACGCGCCCCTGTGATTGTTACCAACGGCTCGATAGAGAGCGAGTTGACCGAGGAGTTTAACCGTTAACGGACTGTTCAGCCGTTTCACCGGGAGGAAGAGGGAAGACGGCGGAGGAGGTGGAAGAGCAGAACCGGAGAGCCTTCTTCCCCGCGTTTGGTAAGCCGAGTTATGCTCTCCAAAAGTCGGCAGGAATCAGACAGAAGCGTCGGTGTAGCTAAGTAGGCTGATCATGATGATGGGGTTGATGTGGCGATTTTGACTGGGTGTAGTTTGAAAGCGTGATTGTTTGTAGTAAAACAACTTAGTATATCTTCTCTACAACATAAAACAGCAACATTTATTTGCTATATTAAAGCAAAGGCGACACAGATATTGACTAAAAATCCCGAATATTAGGCAAATGTGTCGTATTTCACTGACATGCCGTGATACTAGACATGCTCCATTGCACTTTAAATGACGGTCCAGTGTTAAACCTTCAGCAGAAAATGATATAAATTCCCTATTTTTTAAATCACATTTGGTCTCTACCAGGGAGTGTGTGTAGCTATGTATTAGTAAAACAGGTTACATAACAAGCAGTTGATAGTTAAGATTCCTCTCAGCACACATAAGTCTGGCTAGACAAATAGACCCTCTGCATAAAAGTGAATGCCTAATTTTTTGGCTTGTTGTGTTCGCTCAGCTGCCAGTTTGTTTGTGCATTTTGCTAAAAGTACTGCAGTTAAATAGAACATCTCCTCTCCTCCTACAATGTTGAAGCTTATAATGTTTTAGTATTAAATACTATACAATGCAACTGCACTGCCGGCCTCCAGAACGATCTTAAAGTTGATTCAACACCTTTTAATCATAAATTGAACATTATAGGTAGAATTCATTGTGAGGCTGTTTTACTAAACCTTTTAAATTTAAGGTTACTGCACAATTATTTTCAACAAAACTGACAGGAATTCACAGATATACAGTTTAGCATCAAACCCTCACATTTAAAAAGCTGTAACCAGGGGTTTGTGATCAAAATAGTTGCAGATAAATTCCTTGTAGGTGACCAAATCATTTCGGCTTCACAGTCAAATCAGAGTCGAGGAATAGTTTCCGCTTCATCTGGAGAGTCTGTGCACCATATGTAGATTCAAATGAAGCCTTGCACAATTTTGACAACCCCAGCATGCCTTACAAGGAGCAGGAGAGACAAACGCACACTATTTTTGGCTCAATGTTGTGTGCTAGTTGCTGGAGCTTAGATGTTTTCGATGTTGCTATGACTATGGTGACAATAGTGAGGCAGAGCAGTAGTAATGTGGAGGCTGAAGGCAGGGGTGGTGGTGGGTTTGAAAGCGGGCAGGAGGAGGTTTGAAGCTATTCATCGTCCATTTCAGCAAAAGACTTTGACAGAGGAGGTTCAGAGGCAGCAGGGCAAGAGGGCAGAAAACAAGCGTGCATGTGTGTCAATGAAAAAGAGAGAGAGAGAGTGAGGGGGGGGGTCAGGAAGTGGTGGTCATGAGTTTTAAAAGCATGGAGGAGGCCTTTCTAGTCTTTCATAAGAGGAGGGAGGAGGAAGCTGAATGGAAAAAACAGACAAGACAGCAAGGAGGAAAGAATTTTGTGATCAGAAAAATGGGACAGTACGAGACAATGGAGCTGAAGAAGGCAAATGAGAAGGATTTGAAAACAGAGGGAAGATGGAGACTGAGGATTGGCTGGTGTTATAGCAAGACAGAGGGGTATTCAGGAAGTCAATGAAGTCTACATTCGGACAGAGAAGAGCTCCCTCAGCTGAAAGCAGACTGGGTTATCTGCAGGTCAGGCTTGCTGCATTTGTTTGCTGCTTTTGGGATCAAAACAAAAAGCAGCTTTCTGTTGTCTAAATGTCACACAGATAATTTCCACAGAGACAAAGTCCTCTGGTAATAACTGACAGCAGCTTTTCTTTATGCAACTGTGCTCAGACATCAAGAAAAATGATGACAATGTAGGCTTTAATCTTTAGAAATAATGTGGGTGCAGACATGGAACATGTTATACAATAGAGCTGCAGCGATGAATAGTCAAATGAATGAACATATATTGCCTACAATCTTTATAATCATTAAATAAGCAATCTGAAGACGTCACTTTGGGCTTTTGCGAAATTGTGATGTGCGTTTTTCAAATGTATTGACATTATAGATTCAATAATGATCTGATTAATAGTGAAGACAATCAGCAGATTCATCAGAGTTAGTTGCAGCCCGGTGTACAAAGGTTCTAGGTATGAGCTTATGTGTTCATGTAGCGTTATGCAAGTTAGTTTATGCAAGTCCAGTTTTGTTATTTTCAGGTTTTCCTCAATTTATTTAAATGTCAATTCTGCATCAGTGTTTTGGGAGGTTAAGTGCTGGTGGTTTGAGGCAACATTTCCTAATAGAACAAGGTTGGTAAGATCGTCTTTTCCAAAAAATGTAATGGACTTATGTGGTTATGATTGCAGAATAACTGTGAGGAGTTTTTTGCGGGTTATGAAACAGACTGAAATTAATTCTGATGACTCTCTATGACCTACAAAAGCAAACCAGACCATCAGCGACAAGATTGATTATTTCTGTATAGTTATTTTTAATGCCTGAAACTGCTGGCGGGGGGGTAGGTGTCAGGCGAAACGATTATCTGCATGCTGCCTTTGTTTACTTTTTACTGGGCCAAAATTTAAAGTGCATGTGATTTTTTTGTTGAAAACCGTCACTTAAGCATGTACAGGACAAAATCAGGGAAGACATAAGAGGTAAGGTTCTGTCCACAGGGGTTACCAAAATCAACACAAACCAAAAGTTTCTCACAGTAGCTTTAAGTTTCAATGTTCATCTACCCTTTCTGACTGGGCAGCACTGCAGTTATTGGACACTAAGGTCATGACCTCTGGAAACTCATAGTGCTTTAAGCTTCCTTCAATCATAATCGGTGCTTTTTTAAAGGAAAATACTTATTTAGACTCAACATATTTCAGTCCTTTCCGGCCAAAGAAAATGATTCAATATGTATAATATTTTTTGTGATTTAATTTTTGTGTCTGGGAAAGAAAGGAGGTTTGCACTGGAGTGATTTTGGCTCCTGACCTCAGTGTTCCTTAAATCCTGATTATGTTCCTGGAAGCGGGTTTAAACCTTAATACTGTATATGTGTTTTAGCAGAATGTTTTCTGCACAGATCCATCGTCTTGTTTGCTTATCCTTCATCAGATGGCTGCTGATGTAAATCATATTTTTGCAAGGCAGGTGGAAAAGAACATTGTGGTATCATATTGGCAAAATATTTTAGGGGTTCACAGCCCTAGCTAGTTTTAATGTCTTTACAGCCTGTGGAAGGTAAAGCTTTGTCACATTATGAGAGCAACACAAACCCCAGATAATATCTAGTCTTATATCACAAAATCAATATTGCTCTTAAATATCTCCCAGCTCTATCTTGAGGTTTGAGAAAACTGTGAGATCTTCAGCTGAAGAAAACCGTGGAAATCCCCTCTGGATTATGTTAAAAATACACACACACACATCAAGCATAAAAAGGAGTCTATCTGCCAACTTACACCAACAGGGAAAGCAAGTATCACAGCAGTAAGTGATACTTGAGCAGCAGCTTTAAAGGTTAAACGTCTGATTTGATCTCTCTTTCAGGAGGTGACGTCAGGTCTGTGATCGATTTGTTATCAGACGACAAATAAAGTTGACTTAAAGTTCATGTTGGTCTTTTGACTCACCAGACAATTACATTTGGCAGCCACATGTCCGTCTCAGACCACTGGCATCGCCCACTAATGAGTCTAGGAGCAGGGCCGCCCTTGACCACGACCGCACCATTAAAGACTAATGATGTCCATTGTAGCGGTGAATGGTTAGCTTTTGAGCGTCTGACAGGGCTAATATAGGCGCTTAAATATTAATAGACCTTGGCAGGGGTGCTGGGCTGATTGATGTTTAATATTTAATTCTTCCACAATAACAGAACACAATTATTTCAGAGATTGACAGCCTCGACTTATTTATCAGCTCAGTGTGTTTAAAGCTGCTACATAACTTCATTAATATCTTTGTTTACAATACGTTGACATATGTGTTAGATCAGGAAGAAGGACAAGTAGAAATGTGGATCTTATCTGGTTTTGTACCCGTGCTCCTGTGTGTAACCTTTGTTTGGGCGCGTATGATAACTAATCTGAGCCGCTTGAATTGAGGAAGTTTTGGGGTGTGTAAAGGCGAGTGTCAGTTTCCTGTGTGACTAGCTGAGTAAAGGAGGAAGTGATTTAGCGGAAGGGGAGCACTTCCTGAAAATGCCCCCAGTCTTCGCTCGTCTGTTAGCTGTCACAATCACAAGAAGAGACCCACATGGGCCGTTTGACACCAACGCCTGAGTGACTAAACGCTTATTTATCTATTACCTGAGGATACATACAGAGCCTTACCTTTCTCTCTCTCTCTTTCCTCACATCTGCAGCTCCCACTCTCTGGTGACTCAGCACATCACACAGACTTCACCACGGTAAGATCGCTTTAAGCCGTGTTACTGTCATCTGTAAGGATTTATTTGGCAGGTTTGTCTATTTGACTGTTTTTTTTTTTAATATTTCATTTATTTGTTATGTAATAGAAGCACTGACTGTTATAAGGGAGTGATATTGAAAGAAACCATGCAGTTTGTTGTGTCTAGAGGGTAATCTTAGATTTGCCAACTCTCTCACATGACGCTTCTTCTCTCTCTTTCACCAAAAGTCAAGTCACCAAAAGTCTTAAACTTAACCATGTAGAGCCTACTGTAAACCTTAAAAACAATTGATTGCAGGTAGACACACGTGACGTCATCACGCTGCACCGCGCAGGTCTTCTTTGCGCCGGGGACATTGCGCCGAGGTCGGGCATTTAATCAAGTATGCAGCAGACCATTATTTTATCGGTTAATGATATCGGCGGATATCGTCGTGTTGGCCGATAGTTCATTTTTAAGCCAATATTGGCAGATAACGTGCCGATAATATCGTGCATCCCTACAGCACACCATGACAAACAGCGCCTACAATGGCAAAAAAAAGGCTAAAAACATTGGCAGAGGTTAATTTACAGCATCAACTGTAACAATTTGCAGTGTCAAGACGTTACTTTAGCCTTCTAACACTTATCAGTCATCCAGGTCATGGTCATTCTAAGCTTAACCCAAATGGCAACTGGACTTGGTATATAAGCCTCTGTAGGTCGTCATATAATAATATAGTAATAATAAACTAATGACCTACAGAGGCTTCTTCCACCAGTCAGTTTAGAACTGAAGAAGCCGGATGAGAGGTGAAACGTCTTCAAGAACTTCAACCAAGCCCAGTTGCCTTTGGATTAAGCTTAGTAGCACTTAGTTAGCTCACATTTTACCGATAACCCCTTTAACACAAACTACAGCTGAGTCTGATGGGAGTGTCTTTAGTTTTGCAAGTATATGGTCATGAACCAACATAAATCTGCTAATAGTGCTGAATGAAAAGTTAGGGATGACCAAATTGATTAGGACACTTTGTCTGGGAACCGTACATTTTGTAAACATACTTTTGTATCGTTCCATCAGGTAGTTTTACAGAAGTTTGGCTTGAATCTCCACACCATATATATAGTTTCTCACCTTCCAATGACGCACCATGGGACATTATTTTGCAAAAAATAACGTACAGTAGTGACTGCAAGAGACAAATACACTTCGAAACTATTTGAACATGTGATGTTTGCCCATTTAAAAGACTATTTTTCAAGTCAAGAAAGTCTCATTCAGGTCTGTGGAAATATTAGGAAACTGAATGGTACTTTGATATCTTCCATCCGTCCATTATCTATCCCGGGTTGTGAGGGGCTGAAGCTTATCCCAGCTGTCATAGGACGAGAGGCAGGGGACAGGTTGCCAGTCAATCACAGGGCTGACACATAGAGACAGACAACCGTCCATGCTTATACTCACATCTACAGGCAATTTTGAGTCACCAATTAACCTAACAGAGTCGGAGTACCTGGAGGGAACCCATGCATGCACAGGGAGAACATGCAGACTCCACACAGAAAGGCCCCCACATTCAAACCTTCTAGCTGTGAGGTCACAAAGCTAACCACTGCACCACCGTGCAGCCCACTTTAATATTTTTATGCTTGTTATTTTAAAACCGGGAACCGTTAAGTCCAAAGAGGGACTGCAGGTCCTGTATGTATAGATTCATGTATGATAGATGAAAGCATTAGTCTGTGCTGCCAGTAGCTCTCTCACTGATAAATGTTTAAGCAGCTGACATGATTTGGCTCGGCGGGTGGCCTGTGTGCGCAGCACCTGTTCGTCTTCTTCCTGCAGGCTTCTGTCCTGCCTCGTCTGCAGACACACAAAGACAAACATACACAAACACAACGCTCAGCAAAGAGGGAAGGAAAACTCTCCACGGGGTGATGATGGCAGAGTGCCATTTTAAACAGCTGCATGTGTGTGTGTGTGTGTGTGTGTGTGTGTGTGTGTGTGTGTGCGTGTGTTTCATGTGTTTATGTGTAAAAGAGAGACAAAGACATAAGGACAGAAGTGGTGACAGGAAAGAAAAGATGTACTGTCTGCAGGAGGAAGAGCAGCTGTTTCTCTCCATCACACACTAAAGTGTTTTACTACAAGTCGATCTGTATGTTAAAGGAAATACATCGACAGGAAGTTAGATATGATCTGCTGTTATTGTTTACTGTGTGGAGCTGCATCTCCTCCTCTTCCTGCACTCACTCTCATTCTCCTCAGGCTGCTCTCTCTCTCTCCACTTCGTGTCTCTCCGCTTGCTGCAGGTCATGAGGAGTCATGAGACTGAATCAGAGGGATGGAAATTATTAACTCTGTGTTGCTTCTTTGTGTCCCAGCTCCTCTCATGCTGACTGAGGATGGATAACACACAGTACGGGGTACAGATCGGAGAGAACAAGTTCGTCAGCAAGTAAGGATTAAATCACCCTCACACACACACACACACACACACAACACGATACATACAAAAGTTATGATTTTAAACAATAATTTTAGGTAACTTTTGCAATTGGAATGAAACCGTGTGCTCACTTAACTTCACTGTTAACCATTTCTAAGCATACATACATCTATGTTTATTATTGAGATCATATTGGGTGTTGGTGTTGTACTACAGTGCATTATATTTTTCCACACACTATTAATATACATGAGAAGGGCACTATTGGGTGGTTTAATCCAGCAGTGGTTGGTCTGCCAGAGAGGGTAGGCGGAGCTAGGCGGCTGCTTTTCCGCTCTCTGCAAGTGTTGCGAGTAAACAGTAATCTACTTTGGCTGAACAAACAAAGAAAAGATCGATGACTACAGATACAACTTCAAAAATAAGTGAAAATACAAAGAAAAAGAAACAAATTTGACGCTCAGATGAAGCAAACAGTCTGAAAAGAGTTGTAGAGTTACAACCGGAGCCAAACGTGGACGTCAAACATGCAACTCTGTCTGGGAAGTGTGCTCCCGCAATTACCGTTTGTCGCTATAGGTGCGGCCAAAGAGAACAAAACTGAGATCTTCGTGATAACAACTTTAAATAGTTTATTTAGTTCAAGAAGTAGGAGAATTTTCTGAACGCATTAAGAAAAACGTAATCCTTCAGTTTATCATAAAAATCACCGCATTTGGAGAAGCATGATTTTCAGCAGACAGGAATGGTAAACAGATTTTTAATCTGAAAAGTAACAGCTGTCAGGAACAGCAGTGGAGTCAAAGTACAATATGTGTCTCTGAGTTATCATGGACTCAAAGTATAAAGATGCATAAAAGGGAAAGACTTAAGTTGAGTACTAGTACCTTGTATTTTCACTTTAGTAAATGCACTTGATAACATTACACCAGCGAGTGTAACAGCAAGTCAACAGCAGCAAGTCAATCCAGTCACATCCGATATACTGTGCAGCAAGAAATGTGAAGCATACATGACTAAAGTGTGAAATCAGCTGCACGCTCCTTTCAGCAGCATTTCCTCCTCAGTGATTCAACATCTCTGTCTCCAGGGTAACGGTCCTCTCACATCTCAAGACGTACAACCTCTACTATGAAGGACAGAATCTGCAGCTCCGACACAGAGAGGTGCGGATTTATCCTTTTTTGTGTTTAATCCTCCAGCACAGCAAAGCCTCCTCCCTTCACCACTTCCTGTCGCCCCTTTTTCTTTCTGTCATTTGCAATCTAATACCCCCCTCCCCATTACACGCTGCATCCCAGAGGGGTAATAACTGTCCATTGTGTGTTTATATGTCTGCGTTCATATTGATCACGGCTCCTCTCTGCCAACAGGAAGAGGGGGAGCTGGTCGTTGAGGGCTTGCTGAATATCTTTTGGGGCCTGCGTCGACCAATCAGGCTGCAGATGCAGGACGACCACGAGCGAATCCGACCGCCGCCCTCTTCCACGTCCTGGCACTCGGGTTGCAATCTGGACAGTCAAGGGTAAGAGGTGCAGACGGATCCAGTTACACCCCACTGACCGGAAATGGTGGAGCATAGAGGGTCAGCAGGGGGCAAATATAGATTATGTCGAATTAGTCTGATGAATTTGACTAAATGTGTTTGCGCTTCTTATCCATGAAGGTTGTTTTAACTTTATATTTCAGTGCAACAAGCTATAATTGATTTACACAGTTCGCTTTGATGAAACACCAATTGGCAACGGTGTGTAGACAAAAGTGAGCCTTTCAGCCCACACATCTGGCTCGTTTTTTGGATTTTGCCTCGAGCTACCACAAATCAATTTGAGTCAAAGGGGTTGAAGCCCCATTCAGCTCTCTAATCCCGTTTATCAGAAGAGGCTTTTCTTATTCCAGGGATAACAGAGCTCACAGGCATGCAGCTGGGTGTTTCAGACACAACTTGATTCACAGGAAATAGACAAAATAACATGACCACGTCTTGAAAAAGGACTTTTACTTTGAAGTGACTAAATCAGCTTCAACACTATAGTTATATAATAGCTTTTAATGAGGTCAGATGGCAGTTAGCGGCAGTAACCAGCAACAAAGAGGTCTAGTTTTCAATGCAACACACAGACGATCTCTCAAACACAGAGCTCCAAACAGGCCAAATAATCCACACTGATACAGCTGATATGAGAAATAATGACAGGAGATCTCAAGCACAGAAAAACTGCAAAACAAGAGGAACAACAAGTTGAAACTAACCAACCAAGACGTGACATATAAACAGTAACTGACTCTTGTTTTCTGTTTATAGTTCCCCCAACAACACAGATGGTCAGCAGACGACGGAGCAGAGCCCGCCCACAGTGGAAGTGACGCCACCTGAAGGCGAACCAGAGGACAACGGCGTGATGGAGGAACAGGCAGATGGTGAGGGGCTTTATGATCCTGATAAAAGGGACTGCTTTTAAATGAACCTTGGGTTTCCTACAATGCACTCTGGGCATGGAATAAACTGCAAAAAGATTCATTATTAGACACATTTATATTCATTGATGAATTTAAGAGCATAAACATGTGGATTTGTGTACATGATGTTGGATATGTCCTCTCCTACATACATCAACCCCAAAACAAGTTAACTACCAAAGAATCCTGTTTCACTTGTTTATTTGTGTTGATTGAAAGGTTAGTTAGTTCATTAAGATCAAATGAGCTTCACTCTTTAAGCTCTGTTCACCAAATCTCTAACGTTCAGCTGCTAAATGTAAACCTCTCATCTCCAAACTGGTTCCTCCTTGTGATTAATATTTGTATTATTAATAACTAATAACTGGATGTTATGATTGTTGATCTGACAGATGACAACGAGAGCTCGGCTCAGCTCCTCAGGACGAAGAGTGACGCCGGGGTCCTAAGACGGGGGCAGCGACGGTCACCGAGCGACCAGAGGAAAATCAGACGTCATCGCTTTTCGATCAATGGACACTTTTACAACCATAAGGTGCTGACAGAATGTGTATCCAAGTAATGTAATAATGCACGTTTTAATCTGGGAAGTTAATCTGATGTTGATGTTCAAATCACGTGATAATAAAAAAGAATATACATGTGAATTAATGTTTGATGTCTCTTTATTATTGTATGTTTTTAATCCTCAGACAGCCGTGTTTACTCCTGCGTTCGGCTCCGTGACGAATGTGCGGATCAACAGCTGCATGACTACGCCTCAGGTGCTGCGAGTTCTCCTCAACAAGTTTAAAATAGAAAACAGCCCGGATGATTTTGCACTCTACCTCGTCCATACAAGTGGAGGTCAGTGATACTTCTTTATTTTTTGTTTGACACGTGATGGAGTTTGCTATATACCACAGGTATACTGTACTTAATTGTTGCACCTTTTCTTAAGCAAGACCTTTGTGGATTTGTTTCAGAGCGTGTGAAACTGAAGCGCAGCGACTATCCTCTGGTGCTGAGAGTGATGCAGGGTCCCTGTGAGCTGGTCTGCAAGGTGTTCCTCATGGAAGAAGACCTGGTAGAAGAAGTCACGTATGATGTAAGTCACCACTTTTAACTGTAACATTTTATTTAAGGAGGAGTTTCACACATAGACACAGAGATGTGACTCCCTATTATAAGTGAACATATGTTAGTCTTGTGTGACATGCTGCATCCTCCATGTTGGTGTCTTTTTTATGCTATGTCATGATATTTCCATTCCCCTCCACCAGGTGGCGCAGTATATCAAGTTTGAAATGCCTGTTCTGAAGAGTTTCATCACCAAACTGAAGGAGGAGGAGGACAGAGAGGTGCAGAAACTCAGGAGAAGGTACGAGACATCACGATGTTATTCAGCTATTACAAGTCGTCTCACCGCAGTCTACGTTTAATTGTTTTTATTTGTCAGCTGCTTTGATTTGTCACTTTGGATAGAAGACTCATAATTGTCTGATTCCAGCTTCTGAAATGTGAATGCTGTCTGGTTTCTTTACTCCTCTGTGACAGTAATTTAAATGTATTTGGGTTGCAGATAAAACATCATCTGCTTTGGGAAACAATCAACAATTTATTCGCATTTTCTGACATAATGTAGACCAAACAACTAATTGTTTAATAAAGAAATATAATCTACAGTCATTTATTCTTTCTTTTCTGCTTTCTGCGTTTGTAGGTACACCTACCTGCGGTGTAGAATTGAGAAGCAGCTCAGTTGTCTGCCAGAGGGAGCGACATGTATGTGAACCTCACATCAAACTGTCAAATCGGCTCCCACAGAACCACATCCTCCACCAAGAGGGACCAAGAATCAGCTGACAAGAGCCCAATGTATGTGTCTCAGCGATTATCCTGCTCCTCTGAGCTCCTGCCTCTGCATGGGGTTTATTTTAAACCTTCAATCTTTCAACAAACGGACAAAACCATAACATGCTGTCTGTGTGCATGTTACGTGTTACTATGACAGCAATAGTCTTGAGTCATGACGGCTCACGCAGTCTTGTAAAGAGTCATCAGACCAAATTATTTTATTTATCTCTGCTTTTTTTCTCTCTTTCACAATCAGCACACACATAAACACATTCCTCTACTCTGAGTAACTTGTGCTGTGCAGTACTTCTCAGAATGAGCCTGAAATGAAACATCCTGTCCCGTCTCCACCCTCCAGATATCAAGCTGATACTCAACATTAATCTAAAGCACAAAAAACACATAGCATTGTCATAGTAAAGTGCCTGTTCAAAGTTTCTCTAAGCACAAAAAGACAAACAGGAAACTTCTAGGTGCGTCTAGGTGAATCCTGAAAGTACAAAGTGAAGCTACAGTCGAACCACAACAGGCGCTAAACAAACGCACAATAAGCAAACAGTAGAGACCTGAGCCGCTTACACGATCTAATCCCACAATGCACTGTGACTTTGTGCTCCTGAATGTGTTAAAAACTGTAATTAGGACTTTAATTGAGCCTCTACATTTTATCACAGCTGAGAAGTTAACATCAGGGGTTAATGAAGGATGTGTGAACAGATCATCTGTTTATGTTGTGACCTTTAATGTCTCCAGGTTTTCTGCAGTCATTCATACTGAATGTTTAAGACATTTTATGATTGAAGTTAAAGGAAACATTTTTTAATTTTTCTAGCCAAAATGTTTGTTGTATATTACGGCCAGCAGCAGATTAACACAGCACAGCACAAAGACTGGAAACAAGGGCAAACGGCTAGCTGTGCTCCGTCCAAGGTTAACAAAGTCAAATCACCAGCACCTCTAAAGCTCACTGGTTAACATCTGGTATCTCACTTGTTTTAATTAATGTAAAATAAGTATAGAAATGGTGAGTTGCAGTTTTACAGGGGTACATGTTTCAGACTCATTCATTTTATGGTCCTGACCAGTGACTGAATAAAGTTGTGGACATAGCCACAGTGACGCTGCTTGCTTTAGCTTCACATTTTACTATACTGACATGACAGTGCTCCCAAACTCTCAGCAGGAAATTGAATGAGCTTGTTTACTAAAATGTCCAACTGTTCCTTTAAGGACAGAAAAATAAGTTTTGGCCCCTTTTTTGTGTTCAGCTGCGTCCTGTCCTCGTTTACATTTCTGCCTGTGAGTAAAAAGACCAGAAGATGTCATGTTGAGATTTTAAAAGCACAGTAAAGATGGACAACTTTCAGACGATGAATGCGTGTTGGACTCCGACGGGGTGTCCAAACACATCCAACAGAGAATGACAAAGACTGAAATCCCACAAGACTGTGAATCGTGCTGCGGATATCTGATGAAAGAATGTTTTAAATGAATGAATGAGCATTTCAAAGAAGAACTATGTCCTCTCCACATGTACAGCAGTTTGAAAGTGTCCCGGCCAGGAAGGTGGGTAGATCTCAGACACAAAATATGATCTACTATTGAGCTGAGGGTGAATTTTAAAAGTTATTTTTCACACCCTGGTGTAACTTTATTCAGCCGTACAGTGTTTCTAACGTTGTTGTTGGAAATGTTCTCAAGAGCGTGTGTGTGTATGTGATTCTGAGAGCGTGCATGTTTGTATTTTTAGTGACTCTTGCCTGCTTTTTGTATTGTGTCTTTTACAAATTAATGAATGAACTTTAGTCTTGAAGATGTGAAGAACTCATGTCACTATTTGGAAAATGTAGGATTTTTTTCTGTCAATGTTATTTAATAAAAAAAAGTTATGTTTAGAGAAGATGAACATAAATATATGTGTAATCTCCTTCTGTACGTCCAGGTCACCGGGTCAAAGGCCTCCTGTCGCAGCTTATATAATGATGTTTAGGTCTGGTTGGATAATTTAAGACGAGCTGTAGTAGAAGCTTCTGGAGAGCTTGTTAAGTGTTCTGAACGTTCCACTCAGCGGGAGGTTGAGTAATGCAGGTTAAATTAGAAACATGCTCTCACAGGTATTTATGTGTGATGCGGCGGTTACAGCAGCTTACTGTTCATTCAGCCAATGAGCAGGTGTGAGACGGTGTGATCCACCTGACAGAGACGTCTGTAGGACAGCAGGTTGGCCTTGAAACACACTTCTTAGTGACGGAGGAGTCTGAGCTGCAAACACACGATCCCAACTACTGACAGAGGAGGATTCATCATCTTAACATCCATTCAACAGGTGAGTCTGTTTTTCTCTAAGATCATTTTGTTTACAATTGATGATTTATTTCTTTCGTATTGCTTTGAACTATAGACATAAATTCTTACAAGCCAGGACCAGAGTGCGGCGTACACAAAAATCAGATGCAACAGAATTCATAATTTAATGACGGAAACATATTTACTTTGTAATAATAAGACTATCTGAAAAAAACACTGATTCATGTCCTAATTATTCAGGCTTTAAGAAATGTAACCAAAATATATTTAAGGCTTTTGTCAGGCGTTTTATTCTTATATTGTTAATCACATTTTTTGTGTAAGTGTTATTTCTTAACGACCTCATAAACATAATTGTCCTTTTGGCAACACATCATGCCAGCAGGTTTGGACGATGGTCCTGATTTTTCTCTGTTGTTTTTGTGAATGAATTTCTCTTCTTGTAGGTGTGATGTTGAATTTCTAATCTGCTGCACAAATCATAGCCGATCTCAAGAAAGCACAATTGGTGATAATACACAGAAAAACAACCAATAAAATGGCATCAAATTTAATCATAAAGTGTGTTAGCTATCTTGTAAGTGAGTTTGTAGCTGTAATCTAAAAGTGACTGGATTATTCCCAGTGACCCAGAGTAATTATAGCTGAACTCATCTGAGAGGAGGACACAGATTAGACTGACAGTTTGTTGACGGCAGAGAAAATGATGTCATGCTGCTTACAGCATCATCGTCGGGAGTTGTCAGTGGCAGAATAAGTATTCAGGTAATTTATCTACCTTAATGTTTTACTAGTACTCCATAACAAGTAAAACTATACCGATATTTGCCAAATATTTTTCAAAACAAAATGTACTTTTATTATACTGTTAATGATGGATTAATATGTAGGTACCTTTAGTGTCGCAGCTGGTTACAGTGAACACACTTTTAACTGTTTGATGCTGCTCAGTACTATAATATTTAGCATCATATTTTCTAATAAATTATATATATTTTGTCATCTTAATATATCTCTAATTTGCACTAAAGTACAATTTACTTAACAATGTATTTTATGTAAATTACTTTCCACTGCTGCATTTAATCCAAATATTTTGTAATCATGTGTTACAAAAATACTGTCGAAAAATGTCCATTTACGTATATATCATTATATTGATATAACTATTTGTATTTATTATTTTTAGTATATTTAGATGTAGGCGTTTACATTTCAAGTCCCATCATATCCTTTTAGATTTACATAATGACGATAAACATTTTATACTAAGATATAACAACTGTAAAGTGTGTACTGTGTATATTTTATATTGTGAACACATAAAATATTAAAGAACACCATAATTATATAACTTACATACTTTATTTGTAGTTAAGGCAGGTTTAAAAATATATATTTTTTAAAACTTTATTTAATTTAATTTTTGTTTTTTATTTAACAAAGAGTCACCCACTGCTGCCAGTATGTTTAATGCTGCAGGTCCACAGAGATCTTATAGCAGATCTAACAGATGGACTGGCATTAGAGATTATAGAAGCAATCTGATCCCAGGTCAGCTGCAGTGATAGATTGTGATGCTGCTTGTGTAAAATGTGTTTCTCAAAGCCAGATTAAGACCTGTGATCCGTACTGCTCTTAACTCATCAGCAACGTAAAAATAACACGACGCAGAGCCAAAGCTGCCGTGAGAACATCTCCTCACTCTATTTATGAACACTGTGTTCCTTTAGGACCCAGGATAACTACGATTTGGGTTACTTGTACTCAGAACATTTATACTCCATCTTTTCATGTTTATTTATATATTAGATTATCTTTTTTACCTCTTGCACCTGTTTTTAATGCAGCCTTTATCCTGTGGTTGTCTTTATATCTCATAATCATGTTTCTTTGTCTTATTTTGACAGGATATAAACATCATGTCTGGCCTGCAGCAGCCCCTCACAGTTGCCCTTTGTCTGCTGCTCCTCGCCTCACTGGTGCCCGACTCTGAGGCCCGGCGTGGTGGTCGAGGAGGTGGTGGCTTTGGTCGAGGTGGAGGAGGAGGCTTCAGTAGAGGCTGGGGTGGGGGTGGAGGTCAGGCCTACAGACCTGTGCAAAGCAGCGGTCCCAGTGCAGGGAAAGTCGCAGGGGCAGCTGCAGCAGGCGCCGTTGGAGGAGCAATGCTGGGGTCTGCCCTGAGCCGGCCCGGGTATGGTGGAGGGTATGGAGGGTATGGTGGAGGGTACGGAGGTTATGGTGGAGGGTACGGAGGTTATGGTGGAGGGTATGGAGGGTTTGGTGGGGGGTATGGCCATCCACGATATGGAGGTGGTTACGGACCTAGACCTGGATATGAGCAAGAGGGCTCTGGAGACATGGAGTACTATGCCGGAGCATCAAGCGGCCCCATCTACAACAGCATCATTGTTGTGATCGGCTCCCTGATGTCCCTGCTGATCGGACACTGGGCGACGCTCATGTAGAAATGGACACAAAGCCAGAGACACAGCCCAAGCCCCTGGCCAAAAATAACCCACAACCTGACAGAAAACAGAACTGTTTTTGGTTTAAAGTCCAGTGTGACTGAAAATTTAACCCTTGAATGCAGAAAAACTGTGGCCAGTTTATTCCCTCGACACTTCACTGACCCTCCACGAAGACAGGAAGAAGAGCTTGACCTTTAACCTCTACAGCATGACAGTGTGAGAGCAGGTGATAAAGAATAAAGAGAAGCACTCTAAGCTCGATGAATAACTGCACAGTTCCCCACACCATCATTCCTCCTCTTAATGTGGCCAGTGTTTTTATACTTTTTATGAAAGTAGTGGTTATTATTTATAATGATTTTATCTATTCTCCATAATCCTCTTGTAAATATAGGAATACATTTAATGTGTAATTATGCTAAGCCTACCTCAAGAAGTAACGTCAGGGCCAGAGCAGCTAAATACAGTATGATAATGCCATTTGTCAGTATTCTTACTCATTAATTATATTTTATTCATGCTTTTTCATGCTTTTGAGTACATTGCTTGTGTGTGTATATTAACCTATTTAATGTACTCATTTGATGCCATTTTGTAGACTTTTATTTATGTTTATGTAAACAAAAAGAATGAAGAACAAAGATTTGTGTTGAACTGTATTACCGCATACAAGGCCGTTATATAACAAATAAAAAAGGTGAATTATCCACTTGATAGATCAGAATGATTTTGAGATTCTTTATGTTGCTGTCCAGGAGAGATCAGCTTACGCATCTCACTTTTGCACCATTTTTTAAGGGCCATTATATTGACCCCTGATCCAAATACACACTTTCAAGATCTCCTTATCCGGATTACCAGACCTCTAAATTGGACTTACTAAACTATAACAGTGCAGGCTACACACAATGTAAATAGCAACAGGGGAAATAGCCAGCTGAGGGTCACTTTTAGTTTGCATTTAAAGAGACAAAAATAATCATAATAAGACAATAAATCTTCCACTTCTTTTTAAAATTCTTTACATGCAAATCAATAAAAGTAAACAAAGATTCATAATAATGTGGTACACAGGCCTTGGACCTGTGGTAAATGGATAGGACCCAACCCAGATCCCATTATAATTATACATTAAAGTTACCCTAACCGTACTCATAAGTTTTCAACAGCACATTCTGAGGGTTCAGTCAAAGTCAAGACAAATCAGTTTCTTTACGTAGCACATTTAAAAACAGCAAGCTTTGACCAAAGTAATGTAGCATGTAATCTAATATGGAAGAAGCTCATCCTTTTTCCCCTCAACATTTATAAACCATAATCAAGATAACATCATTAATTGTGTGAGACTTTACATTCAGTAACAGGGAGTAGTGATTGTGGTTGGATACTTTTTGTGTGCATGGACAAAAGGGTTTCAGTGGGAGGTACATCTCGGTGTCTTTGGCATAACAATGGTCGGAGAAATTACGTTTATAGGTTATAGAACCCAGAGAAAGCTTATACTGTATAAGAAAAATAATAAAGGCCCTAATATGGAGCCTTGTGGCACTCCACAGGAGATGAGTACAGAGGGAGAGGGCACTGTATCAACCCTAACAGAGGCAGATCGATCTTGGAGGGAGTCAAACCATCGAAGGGACTGTCCTTAAGTGCCAACAGCATGTTTAATTCAGATCCAGATAAAAATCCAAAATCAGATTACTTTTGCACCACTGGGCCCCGGTGATCAAACGTCTCAAAATGTATCCCGAGGAGAATGTGAAGTATTCAAATCAAAATCAAGTACAAACACAACACTATGTTGTTAAAAGTAAAAGTCCTACATATTACATAAAAGTAAAAGAATGTAAATATAAACAGGAAAATGTATTTGAGTATTAAGTACTCAATGTACAATAATATATTTTATTTCTTATGCATTTATGTACAAAATAGGGTTCTACTGTTGTAGTTGGCTGAGTTGAAATTCATGTTGACAGTTTTGTATTGGGGAAGAAAATTATGATTATCATTTGATTGTTTGATTCGTAACAATTCAGAATAAAGTGAAAATGCTGTCAGTTACTCTGAGCCCAAAGAAAGGCCTTAACAATAGTGCAGACAATAATGTAGATTGCAGTTATTATAAACAAATAAATCACTACATGCTGGAACTATGAGATGTTTTTTTCCAAACACAGCACCTTCTGGTAGTAAGGTGCTGGTTTGGCAGTTTGTGTGTGTTCATCCTGTTAATGTGACTGAAACAGTAAATTGCATCAACGGGGTGTGGGGGTGCAACATGACTCAGCCTGTCAGCTGACATTTAACAGCCTGCAAACTCACACATTGGTGTTATCCTCATGAGATCACAGCTGATCAGATCACACCCAGCTCAGGTTCACCTCCTCGTTGTCCTCTACAGCAGGGATTCCCAAACTGGTACCTGTACCACCTGTGGTTCTGCAAGCTCCACCCGGTGGTAGCTAAGAGCATTGCTTAAGAGGTGGCTTTTTTACAGTTACATTGGTGGTGTCTGCAGTGGAAAGTAGTGCTTAGAACATTTTGTTAACAACATACATGTAATAATAATAATAATACAGTAAAACATGTTGAGAGTTTGGGAACCTCTGCTTTAGATTGAATCATCTTTCACCTGCTGTTATGGTAACAAGCAGCATGTTATCAGAACCTCTCACATTCAATCATCATGCTTCATTACCGGCACAGACCTCAAACACAGAGATGTGTTGACACAGCTGTCGTGTTGTTATTCATTACATGAGATGTTGCCACTGTCTGTGTGCTACTTAACAGTATACTCAGAGCTTTAGTTCACCTGTTGTATACAATCAAGTCAGTGATAAAAGTTTATTACAAATCAAATTTCCTTTTTTTCCATTATTAAATTAATATTTTGGATGGAAATTGTCAATTGGAATTGAGGTAGTTTCTGGAGTATTTTCTTCGCCAGCTATTTATACTTATACTACTTTATCATATACCATGTTATATTGTCTGTTTTATTCCACTACATACGTCCACACCCAATTCTAAGAGTAATAAAAAACAAATTTCCAAATGCAAATCATTAAAGTTTGTACTTTTATTAGCCAAGACAATGAAGAAGTGCGAGTCAACCCAGCTACATCAGCTTGGAACATGAGATGTGTCACAGTACAGCAGTAAAACTTAAAATACATTCAAAGTCAGACAAGAGATAATGTATGCTACATATAACCACACATTAAATGTACACTTTGGGTTTTTAATCACTTCTAGGAAGAGATTGTTCTGTGATCAACTATAAAAAGTGTTTACTGTAATTGTGTGTATTTGTTGGCAGTGAAATGAAAAGTCATGTGGGCTCTCTTAATGGACAAACCAAGAGGCATTAGGGTTTTAGCTGAGTGCAAGGCAGTCAACAAAGTTGGCTATTGCATCTATGTGAACATTCAGTAGGTACAAATAATCCTACATGTTTCACTTAAAAACTGGGTCTTAGAGAATGACAATGTCAAAAGAATTCTGAAATGTGTTAGGTGTGAAAAATGTGAAGATATCTTAAAGACCTCCTTCAGTGAAAATCAAGTGTTTAACCTTGTGGTGTTTTCCATATGCTACAAGACATATCAGGGACAACATCAGCAGTCATCTCCATGGCTGGGCCTGTCTGCTTTTAAACTGCAGTGAACCAACAACACGTTTTCAGATTGGCAGGGTTTGTGATGTCACAAATCTAAGGAAGCCCGTTAATGGACGGGGTGGCGCTATGCATATCATAACGTACCTATGGCAACCACTTCGGTGATATGCAAGCCAGCTGTAACCTTCATTGTCATTTTTGCAAACTCACAACTGACTACTTACGTTACTACTACTAATGACAACATTTCAAGCTAGCTAAGTTTCAACAAGATGCCACTAAACGATGGCAGAGACGTGTTTAGTTTTCGGCTGTAATTTTACCAAAGGAGAAGCTGAACATTCCAGAACCAGTTAGAATTTGCATAGTGGGACAGCAGATTCAGGAATGTTTAATGAAGGACAAGGAGGAGATGCCTTAGGAGGATTTTTACAAGGTAGTTAGACGTATTCTGCAGACAAAAACTTAGCAGACACAATTTATGCTTTAAAACATGACTGGAGCTGCTCTTTAAATCTAAATTAGTTTCCAAACTCCAGAGAGTACCTATAAATAGTTTTCTCATCAGCTTCTGTGATAAGAAATAGTATTGTACAGCTCTCTGATAATGATTCATTTCAGACTCAGTCCATCAGGGGGTTTAACGTATTAAGAGCACTTCTGCAATCACAATCTGCCCCAGACAGCGTAGAGGGAGGCAACACATCAGATAGAAAAGAGGAGGGAGGCACATATAGAAAAAGATATCAGGATATATACAACACTGTACGAAGAAATGGCAGTACACAAGGAAGATGTTAAGACAACAAGGATATTCAGAAAGACTTGCTTTGCTTTGCATTGATTCCAGAGTGAATAATGTAAGGAGTGTTAGGATTAAAGCATGCATATTATTGTCTGTTCATCAAAATAGAATATGTCCCAGCACATATAGTTATACATTTTGGATGTTTGAGTTTATGTCTTTTAGTTTTCCTTATATGATGAAAGTCCAACAGTGTTTTAAGATATTAAGAAGTAGATATGATCCATTACAAACACTAACTCAGTCATGCTTATAATGTAAAACATGTACTGATATTTGTAGTACTAGATTAATAGGAATGTTAGACTACATTTGGATTAGTATTTACTGTTTTCAGACTCTTTCATATATCCTTGAATCAGACAGCCCTTCATTAACAGCAACCTTAACTGGAGTTAATATGATCCTATCACACGTGTCCAACATTGCAAAGCAGTCTACACAGATCAGCACCATGACAGGGACTGTACCGACCCCAGAAACACAAAGAGAGACAATAAACACAAAGAACCTCGCCAGCTTCCTGAATATTTTTCACATAAAAAAACATAATTTAAACCAACACACAGCATGAGCCTGGCCAGAGAGCATGTTTCATTTCATCCTTATTCGATTTGAAAGATTGTTGTCTACAGTTAATGGACACTCAACCTATCAGAAGAGGAAAGAGGAAGTGCATTTAATTACAACACTCTGCCTCTGCAGTCTGACCATCCCTTTTCTTTCCTTCATATATTAATAAATATTTCAAACTTGCTAAACAGTCCATGCCAGATTTTTGGTGCCTGTCGAGCTCAATTATGAGGATAAAATGCTCGAAAAAAAACACATGACAGGTTAGAAATAAACAATTGACCATATTCCTTTGACCTCACGCTCAGGTGTGTGTGGGGGAGCTGTAATGTTTTAAAGGGGCCGTATCTTTTAAATGGATGTCCTCATATTTTGCATGTGTTTCACATGTTTGGTTGTTTATTGTTCACAGTGAAAAAGTGAAAACTGCATAATTCCGTGTTTTACCAGAATGACATGTTTAAAAAGGTCGCCTCTGAAATGGGCCGTTCAGAACAGCTGCAGGTTTCTACGTAGAACCTTGCTTTCAGCTTCCATGCTGAAATCGACCAATCCTCATTCACCTCATTCTAGCTTGTAGTCAAGTCGTTGTCAAGATTTCAAATTACCATTCCGACACCTCCTGGCGTTTCTGGCTTGTGCATATAAGGCCGAATAACCGATCCTAGAGCAGCCATGTTTTCTACAACTGGAGTGACAGTGCAGTGCGGCCGGACACGTGTGCGCTCCCACGTGGGGGAGGGGCTATGCAGTCACTCCAAATACTGTCAGCCAATCATGGCTACAGTCAAACCTTCGAACGACAAAACGGCTTGTTCGTTTCAGGAGGAAGGAGAGGCTCCGAAAAAAACTACCAACACATTAGACATTAGAATAATAGAAAATCATTAGCATTTCACTTTTTGAATGATCTGCAACTGAAAAGTCAATGGTAACTGAAAATCCGGAGGAAGATAGGGCCATAATTCAAGTTATAACATCAGATTTAATTAACTACAAGCTACAGTGAGACAACAGCTAATGTTTTAGCCTTTCAGCCACTTACTAGCTAATATTACCCATAACTAGGAAGTGGCTTAAAGCTAGCACTACCATTTGGTAGTGTTACACAATACAATAGGAATGGCGTCAGTAATACATTTATAGTAAAACACAACTAGGGATTTACTTCCTAGCAAACTAAATGTTAGCTAGGAATTGGTTGAATGCTAATGTTAGCCATTTTTAATGGGTTATCAAATATGATGTTCTACTTTGAAATATGGCCCAATGTAGCTCCATTCTCTTTTCACTTAAAGGGGAAGCAGTGAATTTAAAACTATTGTCAAATACCCTACTTTTAAATGACTTAAAACCTGGAACACAGCAGTCAGGCATCATAAAAGCATTTGAGCTTCCCACCCTGAGAGTGACATCAGAGGAAAATGGCCTCCATGTGGCTATGGGAAATGAGAGAATCCTATAAAGGTGACAGGTCCCTCTATCCACTCTTATACCATCAACTCGATTTCTTTATCACTTTCCCTGTTAATAAAGGCCTCAGTGCAGCAGTGTTAGCATGTTGCTATTCAGTAGCATCAGTATAGTACTTGTGACCACAGCTAGAGGCCCTTGCCAGCCCATCTCCAGTCCCTGCACTCCATCCCCGGGGCTGGGTTCAGTCTTTTTCTTCAGATACTTTTCAGAGTAAACCATGTACATCTCTACACATCTCCTGACCTTCAGCTGATTGATCAGTGCAGGGTATCCGATCGCCACAATGCTGACTGTGTCATCATCATCATCATCATCATTAGAAGCAGTTTTTTCCGGAACCGGTGTAGCTTGAGGTAAAGGAAAGGCTACAGGCTGATTTAGAGGCCGTTGAGCTGAAGCTTCAGAGGTCAAGGGTATTTCTGCATCAGTGTTGTTTGTTTCTGTTGTGTTGCTACTCATGCCAGTGTCTGGAATCATGGCTGCTGTTTTTTTGGTTGGCTTTGGATTCTCTGCAGGAAGTATGTCTGGCCTCTTCATGCAGGAGTCCATGTAGCTGCCATAGGTTTCAAGGGGTTGGCTGTACTTGTAGTCCCTGCTGTAGTCATTGGTATCTGTAGACTTTGTACCATAATTTCTGTACATGTAGTGGTTGTAGAAATACTCTTCCTGGGAATTGCGGAAGTGGAAGTGAGGACGCTGGAACCTTCCTAAACCGTAGCCCAGAGCCATTCCTGCCACTGCCCCTCCACCTGCTGCCATGACCGCACTGCGCCCAAACCCTCTGGACCTTTCATTGGGGTACATGCCCATTTGCTGAACTGATTGGGAAAAGGGAGAGCCGCCCCGAGGCCTGTTGGCCCCGTAACCAAAGCTGCCACCATAGCCAGGACTCAAGATTTTGTTTTTAGGATTATGGTTCACGTATCCACCTGGATAACCTCCAACACCTCCATATCTGCCACCATGAGCACCATAACCGTCATAACCCCCTCCATACTGGGAGCCCTGTACTGGATACTGACGCGGGGAGCCTCCTGTATTATGTTGTCCAGGCTGTTTAGATCCACCCTGAGAGTTGGAGCCCTGATTTTTTCTCTGGCCTGTGTTAGTTTTAGTGTTGGTGCTGCCTTTGTTGGACCAGGAGGTCTTCTTTGAGCCAAAGCCTTTACTAAAGCCGCCGCTTCCTCCTTTTTTGGCCATGGACAAATGGGTATTAAAAAAAAGAAGTGAAAGGCACAGCACAGAGAAGGAGCTCAGCTTCATCTTGGCACTGTGGGACAGTCTAGGGGAGAAAAGGAGAATTAAAAAGGGAGAAAAATGTAGTAATGATGAGATACTTGCTGCTTTAGTGTAACAATACATCACCATGGTACAACATATCAATTTAATTATCAACAATTCAGTATCATCAATACAGAGTGAAAGCATTAATCCATTTCTTCAAGATACACCTATGTGTGTGAGTATATATAGAATATACATGTGTCTTTATATAAAAAAAGATTTGTTAGTAAAATGATATAAATGTAACTGTCATATTGGGCCTGTCATATGGCAAATCGATGAACAGTACAAAGTCTAGAGTATATAGTTTGTAGTCCTTTCAAATGTTTACTTACCTGATATCAGATGTGTGAAGTATCATCATAAAGAGATCTGCATTTAGTCCTTTAGAGAACTTGATGATGTCATTTCCAGATAATTAATAAATATTGGTTTCAGAACTAGTCATAATTACAAAATAAGGTCAGCGTTTTTATTTTTTTGTGGTAAATTGTAGTTTTAACATAATTCTAAACCCTTAATTCTTCCACATTTACAAGAAAATTATACATTTTCATGGCTTAAATGAATGCCTTTATCGCTCTTTCAAGCCAGTCAATAGATAAATAAAGAAACAGGTGTGGCAGTGACAGGACACGAGACCTCGAGCTTTTATGACGGGGATCGTGATGCATATTGATGCTACAACCTCCTACTCCAAACAAACGCGGGAAGACTGCTCCGGACAAAGCGATGCGGAAGCGGATTGTTTATAATAAATATTGTAGACAGATGTTAATATTGACCTTGTACTGTCAGTGCTATCACTTTAATGTACCAGTTTCAGTGCCCAGCTTTTTATTCCCTTTAAAGATGGCGCCTGTCAGACTAAATTAACCACCAGTGTAATTATTCATAAGACAAAGAGAGCGTAGTGTTACAGTTTTAATACAAACATTTACGGTGGTCCGAGGTAGGTAAAAACGATGTAGCTACATTTAATTTAGCTTAAATGATGAAGGTGTAGTTACTTTAAATACCTTACCTTAATTTGTGACTGTTTGGACGCTTTTCCCGTTCTATTTACTTTTAGTTTCCCGCGTACTCTTTTCCATTTGAATGTTGTTGTAGACTAGTTGAAACGTTGTCTGTTTGCAAACGGATGAAGACAACTGCCCCACGACATGACGTAAGACGGCGCGAAGGGTGTGGGTCGCCTAGATACAATTGATGTGGGCGGGGTTACCAGCATCCTCAATAATGTGATGATGATGGTGACATCATTCGGGGAAAATAAATCAAACTAACGGAGCAAGTCATCATTTACTAAATGGAACAAGTGTGGGAAAATAAGTACACTTACTCGACTACATATTGGCAAATATAAAGTAGTTTTACTTGACAATTGACTTGTCATTGTGTTCCATTTATACTATAGGCCTACAATGAAAAGAACATACTGTACTTTGAACTCCATGACCTTTATTTTTAAACAAGAATACTTTCTTTGCTCATTAATATTTCACAAACAAAACCTTGTGATATTACATGCAATGTTGTGGATTAAAATGGTTGGTATTGTGCCATGGCATTGCTGGAATACAACATTTAAACTTATTCCAAATCTAAACGTCACTTATATCTAACTTAATTGTAAAGACAGTGACCAAACCATAACTTCCTAGTTATCTTTTCCTTTTTTGAAGTACAAGACAGTAGATATTCTAAATTTCATAAATATTATATAAATATAATAAATAATAAATAATATAAACATTTAATCATTTTTGATGTGATAGTTCCACAGGGTGTAATCAAATATTAAACACAACAAAACCTTACAAGGAAGTTTAGAGGAGTTATAACCCATGTGAACTTCTTTGTTTCCTAGATTTATTTAATATCATACGTTAGCAAATACCTTATTTCAGGAAAGCCTACAACTCTATAGAAAAAGCCAGGTTCCTTTATTTTCAATGCCTTTTGCAAAAGGACACAGATGGAAACAGAGGTACCTTCCAGTAGTCTCTTTTTACTCTTAATTTGCTGGTTGGAAGAGTAGAGTTTTTGTGGTAAGAGCAGAAGGTGAAAATACTTTTAACAGATGTAGGTAAGCTCCGGAAGAAAAAATAATCAGCAGGTTGTGGGTGCTTTGAAAAGCAAAAACAGAGCTCAACAGATACAGTACATTCATGAATACAGATGTCGCCACCTGCTGGCCATTTAAAATCTTACATTAAAAAACATCTGTGATAAAGAATACTGCAAACCCATAACATCAAAGAAATGACAAACTAACAAGCAATATGGCTATAGAGGCATTCACACAATAATAATGATGCATTATTATATGAATATATTCTTTTATTGCTCTTATCAACACAAAATAATAGTGAGTTTTTTTTACATATACGAGATCTATGTGATTTTCGTTCCATTTTTATTCCCCATGGTATAGTGAAGAAAAAATGCAATGCAAGGAAAAAATAAATGAACAGCAGTAACATTTAACTGAAATAAGGCACAGTCAAAGGTAGTATCAGTTCCTAGGCAGGCACTGCTAGCAGCAGCATGGAGCCAAACACACACTGGAATACTGAGTGAACAAACTTGTTTGATTAAAAAAAAGAAAAGAAGAATACAAACTGTTCACAATAACAAACCTGCAGTGCTCCTTTCATTTGTCTGGTAACTAGAAAAAATCTTGTATATTGAAATCCAATATCAGCAACTAGTAACTTAACTTGCTTAAAATGCAAGATAACATTCAGAAACTGAACACTAAATACAAGAAAACAGGGAGGCAAGTATAAAAATAATTTCCCAAAACTTTTATCACAGATACTGGCCAGTTTGACTAAATAAACCAAAGAAGACTAAGCGTACATCTAGATGTGCTTTGAGAAAAATACTTATATTAGCATGCTAACATGTTTACAAACTTTAGCATGTTAGCATGCATAAATGTGCGAATTAGCGCTAAACAAAAAGTTCAGAAGACACTTATTCAAATTTCAGCAGTTTTACAAGCATATGGTCATGAACCTGAAACTTTCAGCAGTCGAGCACTGGCCAGGTTGCCTTGGGACCACGTATTATCATATACTTCTAAAGTTTCATGAAAACCAGTCCAACAGTTGCTGAGATAATTTCAATCTGGATTGAAGTGATGGACCAACCAACTGGCACTTTCATCCCTAAGCTACGGTGTTTAATTACATCACTACTTTAACACATTCTTTGTTGTACAGCTTATTCTATATTTCACCATCACATTCACTGCTACTGAAGGTTTCAATGCAGCAGCATTAGCATGTTGCTATTCAGTAGCATCACTATAGTACTTGTTACCACAGCTAGAGGCCCTTGCCAGCCCATCTCCAGTCCCTGCACCCCATCCCTGGGGCTGGGTTCAGTCTTTTTCTTCAAATACTTTTCAGAGTAAGCCATGTACATCTCTACACATCTCCTGACCTTCAGCTGATTGATCAGTGCTGGGTATCCAATCTCCACAATGCTGACTGTGTCATCATCATCATCAGTAGTAGTTTCTTTGAGAACCTGTGCTGCTGGAGGAACAGAACTTGCTTCAGACTTATTTAGAGGGTGAGGAGTTGAAGGTGCAGAAGTTGAGGAGTTTTTTGCTTCAGTGCTGTTATTCTGAGTTGTGTTGCTGCCCATGCCATTGTCTGGAGAAGCGGTTGTCGGAGTTACAGTAGTTGTAGTGGTTGTAATTGCAGCTGTGGTCGTGGCAGCTGGTTTGTTGTTTGGCTTTGGCTTCTCCACAGGAAGTATGTCTGTTCTCTTCATGCAGGAGTCCATGTAGCTGTCATAGGTTTCAGGGGGTCGGCTGTACTTGTAGTCCCTGCTGTAGTCGTTTGTATCAGTAGACTTTGTACCATACTTCCTGTACATGTAGTGGTTGTAGTAATACTCCTCCTGCGGGCTGTGGAACTCAAAGTGAGGACGAGGGAACCTTCCTAATCCGTAACCCAGAGCCATTCCTGCCATAGCTCCTCCAGCTGCTGCCATCACTGCACTGCGCCCAAACCCTCTGGACTGATCTTTGGGATATATGCCCATTTGCTGAACTGATTGGGAAAAGGGAGAGCCGCCCCCGACACCGTGGCCCCCATATCCAAAGCTTCCCCCATAGTGAGGGCTTGGGATTTTGTTGTTTGGGTTATAGTTCATATATCCACCTGGATAACCTCCATGACCACCATAACCCCCTCCGTATGGGTAGCCCTGGGCTGGGTAACCTGCCGCTGGATAGCCCCCAACTGGGTATCCAGGCTGTTGGGGGTAACCTCCTTGATTCGGGTAGCCTCCTGGACTACCAGGATGCGAAGGGTAGCCTCTTTGGTTTGGGTAGCCTCCTTGGTTCGGGTATCCTCCTTGGTTGGGGTAGCCTCCTTGGTTCGGGTATCCTCCTTGGTTGGGGTAGCCTCCTTGGTTGGGGTAGCCTCCTTGGTTTGGGTAGCCTCCCTGGTTCGGGTGTCCTCCTTGGTTGGGGTAGCCTCCCTGGTTTGGGTAGCCGCCTCGGTTTGGGTAGCCTCCTTGGTTGGGGTAGCCTCCCTGGTTGGGGTATCCTCCTTGGTTGGGGTAGCCTCCCTGGTTGGGGTATCCTCCTTGGTTGGGGTAGCCTCCTTGGTTGGGGTAGCCTCCCTGGTTGGGGTATCCTCCTTGGTTGGGGTAGCTTCCTGGTCTGCCTGGCTGCTGAGGGTTGCCTCCTAGTTTGGGTTGTTTGGGCTCTTTAAAGGTTGTTTTGGGGGTCTTCTTAAAGAGATTAATCTTTCCACCAAACCCACCACTTTTCTTGGCCAGCGAAAAATCAATATGAACCGAAATCAGGGAGAGACACAACATAGCTATAACAGTCGGCTTCATTGTTGCACTGCAGAGAGGAGCCAGGGAAGAATTCTAGAGAACAAGAAATAGAGAAATATAAGAAAGAATACAAGGATGTTATTATTTTACTCTTTACTAAGTATTTTTGAAACAAACAAATTACAAAAAATGTGTTCTTCATCGCTGAACAGACACATTTATTTAAAATACTTTTGGATACATTACCAACCTACCTTTAACACAACACACAGTTATTAGCCTACTGAATTTCTTTTGCTGGGCTTACAGGAAAAGTTCAAGCAAGTATTTTTGAAAGGGATATATTTGACTAAATCGTGTTTACATACACAGCATTGATATATTTTTGCATCACAAAGCCTTGTTTATCTGTATTATCCCATCGGCTCAACATGAAGCTGTTGGTCCAAACATAGCTGTCAGGCTTAAAATAGCACAGGCTCCTCAGACTGTTAGCTAACTGCAGACAACCAAATGTTAGTCTTTACAGTCTTATTTGTGAAAAATGTTGTTTCTAATGCGTTGTACTTTTTTCATGAAGCGCACATGATCAACAATGGAACTGAAATAAACACCTGTTGCTGACCACCTGATATCCTTTAGCTAAGATTAATTTTTGAAAACAATATTCTAGTTTCACATGCTGTCATGTTTCTTGAGACAGACCAGAAAAAATTCTGTAACAAGAAAGGCATCTTTGTACAATCCTTTAGAGTTTTCATGATATTGACCCTTTTGACCCATCAATTTTCAGAAAATACCTTCATTGGAAAAGATATGAGATGTAATCAAAGTAGGCTACACGTCTGAAAATGCAGTAGGCTACACGTCTGAGGCTATTCAAGACAAAAGACATGGATACAAACACTGCTGCTGACCTTGTAAACGTGTCCGCAACACCGCCGTTTGTTTCTTGGCCGAAAGTTTTGTATCCGCCCACAGCTTCCCCCTTTACGGGTAAACTATTTTTAGGACCCCTCCCCACCACCTGCAGAGCATATCACTTAACGTTTTATTGTGAAAAGTGGAAGAGAAACAGGTTAACCTTTGCGTTAAAAGTTTTGTGTAGCGTTCGTTTATATTTTGGTGTTAGTTTGATGTTCGTCAAAGAAAGTAGGCTATATGATTTGATTAAAGATGGCGTTTTGCTATCTGGGAGTGAGCGACGTCTTTTTTTTGTCAGCCGTTGGTCGCCAAATGTGTGCTAATCAATTTTGTGTAACTTCAATAATTGGCTTTAGACCTGGCTTAAAGTGAATGGCTATTAATATATTTGAGTTTGGGGAAAATAATAACCCGATTCTGAGTCTTATTGCCTCACTTGTGCTAAGTTTAGAAGATGTATTGATACAATAATAACATGACGCAAGAGGAAAGGGCTGTCACTCAAATGTAGTTTACTTGATCAATAACAAAAAAATTGCTGAGTTAGTCTAAGATATTATGGCTCCAAGTTTGTTCATATTTTTAAAGTAAACTTCTGGTTTGTTCAAAAACGGTTTTACACTGGCTAACAGCATGTTTTGACAGTTGAGCAACATTTATCAAATAACCTAGCATCAGATTAACCAAAAATAATAAACAAATTAGCCTTAGCTTGTTTGCTTTAGCTTGCTGGTGTAGGCAACTTTAGAGAAGCTAGCAAGGATAAACTAGTTCTCCGAAGTATCTAACCATAAATCCCAAAAGCTGCAGATTAGCATATGAAGCCAGATAAATTCTATTAGATCTTGCTAATTTTCAAGCGGCGTCAATTTGCTAGGGTTTATCCGAGATATCTGCTATGAAATTTCTGCTTCTAATTTCTATCCCGTTGAGGTATTTATTAATATATTAAAAGCAAAAAACACTATTTATTTAAATTTTCTCCCTTTGATAAAACATTTTTTTAAAAAGGAATAGCAACAAAGGCAAATACAACTATTTAAAATGAATAATATTCTTTTGAAATGTTTGAAACACACAGACCATATACAGACAAATGAAAACACCTTCATGACTGGATACAATTAAAATGAACACAAATCTGTTTAAACAATTTAAGATACTTTTTCTTGTCACATTAAAAAGGTATTGTAATAAATTAAATTTAAAGTCCAACTCAGTTATTCTGTGATTAACGTTAGAGAAGCTGTTTAAATTGTGTTAAGACTGTTTAACCCAATGAATATATTGTACATTTGTCCTTGCCGTACACAAACTGGTTTACTGTAGACAGACGATGCCACCTGCTGGCCATGAATAACCATTAAACTGTATTTCTTTCAACCTACAGCCTCATCTTTAATAAAAAAAATAAAAGTTGATATAAACCAAATTAAGTTTGTGTTGCAAAGGTTCCATTAAATTATGAAATATGTGGCGTTTACATTGGTATTCCTAGAGTATCCATGTTAAATGTTCCTGTTTTACTTCTTGTGTCACCAATACAAGTGATTTTTTTTCAGCATTGAAAAAGTTAAGATTTCACTCCCATTTCATTAAAATCATCAACATAGACAGATACAAGACACAAGACTGTTGAGGGTTTCATGATTTTAATCATGTGTATTCTTTTTTTCCATCACTCCAACACTCGTTTGCCATGGTCAAGTGATGCACAAGTTTAATGCAGGGTCAGAAGTAACTGGACAGCAGTGTAATTTTAAACCAAAAGGAAATAAGCCTGAAGACAGAGGACGCATCATGATGGCTGATGTATGAACCATCTGTTATAGCAGTAGATGATAATAGAGTCCAGACAGGCACAGCGTTGTTAACACACACACACTATGATGCTGATGGATTAAAAGGAAACAAACACTGTTCCGAGACAACAAAGATTATTTTAGATGACAAGATGAAAAATAATTGTGGATGCAGAAGATTGCAATTTTAATTTTTCAGTCTGGCAAGTCAGGCAAATTAACCAGTCTAGTCATCCCCAAAATTTAAATGCTGATTAACCCTCGAATCCTAAAGTCGTCTGTACCAGTTAACAACTGCTTTATTTCCCAAAACCTTCCTGCAGATCAAATCAATAAGTCTGAGGAGTAATATGACAGCAACAACGGGTCAGTGACGACCAGTGTTGCATAAATCAGTTCACGTCTACTCAGAATGTGTTAGACTTTTAATAAATACGGCAGCAGCACAAACCAGGAACGATAAAGCAACTATTTTGATAATTTTTATAGTTTTTGATCCCCTTTGCACTGCTAGGGCAGAGCCGATTGAAAAGGTGATTGCTTTTTCATCAGTATCAACACTGGTGGTTATAAGGGAAGAATTCATTTGGATTTGGATTGATGCTTGAATCAAATGTGGGGAGGGGAAAAGGAGACATTCTACCAGAGAAGAGAAAAAAAATGTGCAACTTAGCGCTTCAAACACGCCGAGGTGAAATATCAAACCAAAATACAAACCGACACTGGTACAATATAGAAAATCTGTTCTCTGATGAAAAATGCAAACACAATCGCCCTTTAACCTTAGGCACGTATGTAAAACTAATAATATAAATCTTTGTTAGCAATCGTTTTGCTGAAAAAATATTCTTTAATTTACGTTATCCACTTCTGTTAGGTGACTGTGGACAAATATCTATGAGGAAAAATGGCGTGGAGACGAACACTTCAGTTCCTCCACAATGTCAAATGTACAAAGGGGATGTGAGGGTTAGAAAATCTCAAGCACTGCCAAACACACAAAACTGTTCATGTGGTAAAATTTCCAATAACGACTTTTAGGGTCATATATTTATGAGAATGTCATAAAGCTATACATTTACCTCTTTCAGGCCACAATACCAAAAATAACATTAATCTCAATTGTGGCTTTAGGATTTAAGTTTTGCGCCAATATTAATAATGCATCAAGTATTTTCTCTTTTCAGTTTAAAGAAACTGTAGCATCATAGTGTTAAACACAATACATACACTGAATATGCAAAGAAAGTCTGCATTTTTCCTTTAGTACGGTTTTCCCGTTCAGTGGTTTATCAGTGGAAGCAGACTGCACTTCTACCAGACTACCACAGTCGCCTCTGGGTTTAAGGAGTGAGCTCTCTCTTAATAATATAGCAGTCTTTGTTTGATAATTACAGCAGAAGCAACATCACTATGTTACCCTGTTAAGACGCAGGGCTGGTTCAAGACTGCTGGTCCAACCACTGATGAAATCAGATGAGGTTTAATTTTACTGCGGGTTCTGTATGTGCAGTCTTTAGGTGTCTGCTTCAGCACATCAGCCTGGTCTGAAATTACTCTGTTAAGATGAAGATGGACCGCAAATGAACCAAGAAGTTTAACAAAACTACTCCTGAAAAAAGGAAGACATCTCTCATATCCTTAACAGGACTGAAATGTGTCCAAATAAAAACCAAAAAATAAAACTGCTAAAAGAGAAAAAGTTCTTGAGAAAAATTAGGCCTTTGCATAGCAAAATGTACAACGCTGCTGCTGCTGTGATGTCACCAACAAAAATATACAGGATATTTACAAATGTACAGGAGGAGGAGGAGGAGGAGATCTAGACTGTAGGGAGACACCACAAGTTAACCGGCTCTGCCTTGGGCAGTTTGGGTGTCACTTCCAGGATAATAGGGCCAGGTAATCACACCATCAGTGGTCTGACAGTCCAGCAAAACTTAGGCTGGTTTGTCCAGCTCTAATAGAGAGTTACAGAGAAAGGAGTGCACTAATGTGAAAGCCGAGAGTCATGGCAGCGCCGAGATGAAGCCGACCTTTCCTGGATTTTAACAGAGACAGGGGCGATGAATGAACAGGACTCCTGGATGAGTAGCATCATCAACAAGCCACAAGCAAGCTGAACAGAGCCAGTGATTTCCTATCTCTCTGATCCAAAGAGAGAAGAGGAGCTTTAAAATAATTGAAGGCTACTTAAATGTAGACCATCAATGGCCCATCATATGACCACTACATCCCTGTCCTCCCTCTCTCCCGTCTGTAGGACACAGGTCTGTGAGAGTCCATCTCCCTCTCCAGTCCAAATGCTCCTGCTCCTCTTTACACGCCGTTGGCACTCATCTTGCTCTTCTGGGACACCTCTGTCGCTGCTTTAGCCTGTTGGAAGAGGTCAACAGTTAGTTAAAATCCAATATTACCCAGTATTTCCAATTAAAGTTCCTTGCTTTGGATTCAATTTAGGTGACTTTTTAAAACAACATCTGCAGCATTTTCTCTATATTTGATAGCTCACAGCGATAAAGTGAGTGAAATCATTAGATAGAGCATGAGAGAAGGTGATAGGATGATACAAAGGTCACCAGCATGATATGCACCACAAGCTGGGATCATCACAGTCACGCGTTATGTGACTCAGACAGCTGAATTACCAGGAGTCTCTTAGTGATGCAGGGCTGTGACCTATACAGCAGAGTTCCTTGGAGTTGTCTGAACAGATGGACATTTGTGCTGCACTGACAAACCTCATTGCCTAAATTACTGGGCTCTCTAAATGGAAAATCACTATGTTGTCAGTGACCTTTGCACAGACCACAAAGTAAACATCCATGTCCAGCAGCAGAGGACAGAATGTAAGTGTTAGTTGAGAGTTGCAGTGTTCGTAAAATTGATTTATTTGACCCGGAATAAGAAGTCTTAAGAAAATGCATTTTGCATGTACTGGACCTTTTTAACCCCCGGGGACAAAAAAACCAACCCCCGAATGACACCCATGTTTGTTTAGACATGTGGATGTTTACATAAGGGAGGGAAACTTAGCTTAATGTAACTGTAAATTTAAGCAACGGCTATAAAAATGGTGAGAAAGGTTGTAAAAGCACACCTTAATCTACTTACTATTTCATGCTGCAAATAATGCACTTAATCTTTTTACATGTATTATTCTTTTATCTCTTGATTTTGGCCAGAAACTACAACAACCAATGATTATGATAATGTACAATTGAGCAATTCAAACTTTGGACAGGAAGTCGATACGATCCATCTTTGCCATGCTCTTAACATGTTTCGTGAATTAAGTTTTGATCACTTTATTAAATTGATATGTGCAGCATATAAGGAGAATTTTAAGGTCTCCTTAGAAGAAGAAGAAATCCTCATTTGGCCAAAGAGCTTTTCTGTTTGTGGGAATAATATGTGGAAAACCTGCAGATCTCAAAATTAAAACATGAATGGTTTAGTAACAAAGTGTTATTTTATGTGTTTTGTTGTATTACAATTTGTATCTTCTCTTGTTCTGTCTGTATGTTCTTGTTGAGCTCTAAGTTTTGTGTTCTAAATGTACACATCTGTTGTTTGTGTTTAGTAGTGTCTCTCGTGTATTTGTTGATAAGATTCATACATTCTAAAAAGGCCCATCTACAGACCTGCATTGTTAAATGGCTATGGCTATAAATGCTGTTTTATGTATCAGTTTGAGTGCTTCAAACTCGTCCCTATACAAATAAACATTAAATAAAACGCTCGTGAAAGAGAGACAACCAGCTTTTGTAAAACTGAAATGTATGCCATCAGAATAGTATAAAAGATGCTTCAGTTACATTTACAAAAAAAGCACACAGGGGTTTTGAAGTCGAAGTATCTGGATGGTTTAAAAAGATCACTGGGAAGCTTGCATGACAGTGATGGTCTATATTTATCAGCTATTTTTAAACCTCACACAGATTAACTTGACACGTGTTGTCCCAACTTTGCCAGAAGCTTTCTGTATTTGAAATCAAATGTCCAGCTCTCACATATATTATACAAACATCATACCACATTTTAAACCAGTCTCCAAATGTTCTCTCCTGTATTTAAGCACTGTATGTGTAGCAGAATAGCTGCTTCTCCATAATAGGAGCTGTGTCCCACTGTGAGAGATTAGCGTGTCATGTGAGAAAGTTCAAAGCCAGGAAGAACTAACTGGATTATGAAACCCACTGTAGCATCAAACATCATCATCATACTGGTTTATTTCAAAGGTCCTACAAACAATAGGTGCTCACCTGAAGGACTTCAGCAGCAGTTAGAGGTTTGTCCGACACCACAGGAGCCTTGTCTCTCAACTCCTCCACCTACAAAAAAAAACATTAAAGAATTAAGACAAGGAGGAAAAGTTTTAGGGTTCTTCTGTATAGCTGCACTTCTGATGTGTTCCCATCATTCATATATTTATAAAACTAAGCCTCTCCTCATGGTCAACTTTTCAGAGGCTTAATAGGCAAGGAGTTAATTTGGAGGAATCAGATGGGTGTTTTTTTCTTATTTGGCTTAAAAATAGTTATGACATTTTGCGAAACACTTGTTAGCTTTTGTGTCAAGAGTTAGATGAGAGGATTGATATCAATCAAGTCTGAAGGGCACATTTGAAGCTACAAATAGCATTGTGTTAGCTAATCTCAGCTTGAGTTAGCATAAAGAATGGTAACAGCAGGAAACAGATAAATCATACTTCATCCATGCAAAATCTAACTGTTGAACTACTCCGTGAAGAAGTCTGAAAAATGTCCTAATCTATAAATCAATATTAGTCCTTCAGTGTGTTCAAATCTTAAATATACGCCGACTATGTGATTTGTAACTCTGGTTTATATCCAAGATGAACAGTGTCTCACTCTGTGTAGTTGCTCTGATGGACAGTAAAGATCAGTGACTAAGAAACTATACTTTCACATCCCTTTCTATAAATGAAGCTTGGGAGTCTTAGTATTTGTAAATATCCCAGGACTTAACGGTTAAAACAAAAGCAGCGTTACAGCCCCTCTAATATGACAAAAACATCTAATCTAAAATCTAACGTGAAAGCAGAAATCTATTCTTGGCAGCTCTGATGTCCCAATTTTTCTCTCTGTTCATCTCATCTCGAGCTGTTGTGTGTTTTGAGGCTGTGCTTTTAGGAGAGCACTGACCGGTCTTTCTTTGATGATGAGAGCAGGGTCTGCCAACATGTCGGTGGTGACTGAGGTCGTGTTTGCTCCTGTACTCTCCACTGGAGGAGGAGTAGATTTCTGTCAAATAAAAACAAAACATCTGATAAGAAACAAAATCCCCCCAAAAAGTGTGACTGCTCTGGTTTATTTGGCTGTAATTGTTAAAGTCTCCTCCACTCAATGTGTGTTTGCTCTTCTTTACGTTGATGTTTGACCTCCACTGAGCAGAAATATTTAAGTGTAGAGTTTCACACAAGGAGGCTGTTTTTGTAGAAATTGACTGTTGTGTGACACAAGTGGCACAACTAACATTTGCATTTTCAAAGATTCTGGATTTTTAAATGAGGCACAATGTCTGGATTTTAGTTTTAGGAGATTTACACAAAGCAACTTTTTTTGTGTGGAAAAACACAAACACAAAATATTAGCTGCAATTATGCCTGAAATTATGGTAAAAGAAAATAATCTCAAAAGGAACTCTATCGATAAATGATCAATCATTATGTTTATTTTTCAAGCAAAACATCTATTATGTTACTGAATCTTTTCACGTTTTCAAATTTGCATTTTTTGTGTGAAATATGACGATATATAAACCATCCTTAGTGGTGATGACCGTTCTTTATCAAGTAATGAAAATAATCGTTAGTTTTAGCACAGATTTCTAATAAATTGTCTGACCCTGAAACAATAGAAATAGTCATGAAACAGCTAATGGTTCCAACAAAGAGGCCAAGAACTGAATGTACCAAACATCAATGACCTGCATACCACAGCTCTAATGTTAAGCTGAGAACAACTAATCTGCACATTCAAAGTGAATTTGAGACGGTACGGCCTGTAAGATTTTAAGTAGAGTGTGAAGGTCGAACCTCGAGCTTGGGAACTGGTGGGATGACTGGGGGTTTGGGTTTGAGGTCCGTCAGATACATGGCTCTGGAGAGCAGCAGCAGTGATGGTGGAACGTTCTCCTTCAGGTGCAGATCCAGCCACTACAGAGAGAGGAACATTGATTGTTTGAGGAACAATGACAAGTAGTAAGAGGACTGATTCTTTCATTAAACACTTTCATTAAAGAACAAAATAACAAAGTTAATTGCTTTCTTCTTTCCATACAGCTAATAAATCAAGTGCTAAGTCTGTCAAAAACACATGGACAGATTTGTTTTTATCAAGGTACAAACATCCAGTTGCTCACCTGCTGCATCTGCAGACGAAGCTGGTCGGTGGTGAGACCCAAAGACCTCATCCCTCGACTACGACACGCTGCCTGCAGCTCTGACACACTCATAGCTGCCACTCCTTCCTCTGCAATCATCTGAGAACAAACAGTGGGAAGTCAAAAATGTGTTGCACAAGCATGAGAAATGACAGTAACTTCACACCAAGAGGGACTGAAATATCCATTTCAACTGTTCCATTCTTCCACTTATTGCTATAAACCATGCCAACAGTTCCTCAACTACAAAACTATCCGGTTTCAGTCCTCTATCTCACCTCATCATCAGACTTGATGGTCCTGAGTTGCATCATCAGCTGAAAACGCAGCAAGTTGTTAGTGCCGATGGGCTGCAGCTCCAGCAGTTTACACAGAGCCACCAGCTGGGGGCGCTCCAGGTGCTCCAGTGTCAGCTCGTCCTCAAACAGCTTCGAAAACCGGACAATGTCCTTCGTGGTGGGCTGCTCACCTGTGCCCCGAACCTGACGAGGAAACACAGGGTCAGTATTATAAAACTTTTTACTCTTAAAATTTCAAATCTCCAGCCTCAAACAATTATTTTATTTATTGATACATTCAAAACTTCAACATTTAAAGTATGACAAGTTAAGGAATAAAACGCTTGGCTAACAATGATCAAACCTTATTGACAGTAGCGTAAAGATCAAACATTTCAGAATTACCAAAACAGATTTTAGGACTAAAAGGAAGCTGTTTAAAATGTGTGCATGGGCTAACATTGACTTTAGGCACACATAACCTTTGCTATAACAAACCTTCTGAACGTATGTGGAGAAGCGCTGCGTCTCATCTTCTGTCTGAGCTTTTGCTTTATTCCTTCGAGCCATCTCAGCGATGGTTTCTTGGAGAAACTTGGCTAGTTCCAGCTTAGCCGCAAGACCCTTCTTCTGCTTCTCCTCCTGCAGGAAGAAGCGTGAAGGGGCACGTTACTTAAAAACTATATACTTGGGATATGGTGGCAGTTTGATGCATTGACAAACAGCAAAAAAAATAGTGCCACTGACAGGTTTCTGCACTAAAGAACATTGTGTTGATGAAAGTATTTACATAATACAGAGTTAAAAGTTTTGTTGTTGTAGTTTGACATTTAAAAGATGTTAAAAAATGAACTGTTTTTCTTATTGTTAATTCAGGAGACATAATTATATACCGTTTTAAAAAGCACCATGTTTTGCTTCCCACTTTAAACTTCACATCACAGTTGTACGTCTTCCTTTACACTTAAAGAGTAATATCGTTCATTATACAAACAAAACATACAAACCAGAAGGACTGGTGATGCAACAAAGGCAAGTAAAGGTCAATTCTATCGAGTAGACAGTTCTTATTAGATATTTGACCAAACAACAATAAACTATTTGTGAAGGTTTTTACTCCTTAGGACCACATATATTCCTTTTAATTCAGTGCTTTTGTCATTGTACTGTAAACTACCACCTTCTCATGTTCAGTCATATTTTCAGAGGCCGGACACGTCTGCTCTGTCCAGAAGCACGAGAGCATTTCTGTGAGTCACTCGACCAGAAACAGCAGAGAACATCAGAGCTGACAGGCAGACTGGACCAAGTTTAGCAACCTGCTGCTTTTCTTTTACAGGATATTAGAAGGTAACAAAAGGAATGTAATTTCTCTGGTAATTATAGAAACAATAGAGTCATTAATAAGAAGCCTTTTAAAGATCAGATGCAGGGTTTGTGAAGCTTTCTGCAGGTCTAGACAGTATGTTTATATTGTGCTAATGTAGCCGATTAGATAAAGTCATGTGCCCGCATGACCAGAGCTTCTTAGTACAGCAGCCATATCTGAAACGTTATATAATCATAATGAACCCTGGCGGGAGGTCATTCAGGCGGCAGTGTGTGTGTGTCTTTGTGTATATGAACACATGCCTTTTTGGTCTCTGTCTCAAAGGTGGAGGGCAACATCTCTGGGAAGAGTTTGAGGAAGACGGGAAGAAGGAACTCCATGAAAGGAACGATGATGAACACCATGAAGGGCACCAGACGGAACAGGTCAGCGCAGGTCCTCATCAGCTGAAAACAAAGCAAAACGATAACGTCAGAAATTAAAGTATGGGCGGTAACATGGGCCAGTGTTCCCGGCGGGGCACAATCATCAGTGCTGAAGTCTTTTTGAGGTGTGTTAGCATGTAAGATACATTACACGTGCCCTGAAGCTCTGCCAGTGCTCTTCTAAAATAGCCCAAATATAGATTTACCATGGCACGTGCACAACTTAGGTCACTGAGGGTGGTCACACAAAATGCTATATGTGCACACCAATCAGTCAGCGAGACATGTGGTGACAGCATGTTCTTTTCCAATGATCTACCAGTGTCTCTCCTCGATGAATATGCATCTGAAATTTACGTAGAGCCCATAATATACAGAAAGAAAGTGGCAGCATACTGCTTACATGTCAGGGAGTATTATAACATTAAACACACAACCAAGATTAGCTCAGCTGACCATAACATGTGATCAATGTTTCATAACGTGTATAAAACCATTGTACCATATCTGACCAGCTACACATTTAAGCATTAAAGACAAGCAAAACATTTGAACACTTCCCAAATTAGACGATAAACATCCAAAGCTGACATTTTAAGCGGCATACCAAACACAGTAGCCTATACCATGGTATGTTAATGATATTAACACTATGCTACAAATGCCAGCAGCAATTTGGGGTTTTGTCCTTTAAATACTGAAATCCACAGTTATTCAGTTTCCTGTCACCTCAGACTAAACAAAACAGCTAATCGTTACAGTAGAGACGCTGCACCAAGGTAGTGTTATGATTCCAGTTTAAAAAATATCCAATACAATTGCAGATTACTTTTCTGTTAGCTGAATAATTCATTCATCATTCATAATCATTAAAATAGTGGTCTGTCTCACTCCTGCAGCACACCGATGAATACCATGCTGTTGCAGGGGTTTATTACGACATAGGGAACACACTGTACACATTCCTTATTGACATGTTAAGGTGTGAAACATACAAAAGGTACACTTAGGCCATAAATTACGTCTGACTGATATACTGATAACAACCCTGAGGACAAGTGACAGGGGAGGCGTAGGATGACCACTTTTAAAAGTGAGTCATTTGTTGTAGTTGTAAAGGAACCAGACAGACACTCTGCTGTGACCTGAAGGCAACACGTGGATCAATGCAGAAGACCGGGGGGGCAACACGTGGATCAATAAAGACGACCGGGACATAAAAAGAACAAAGATTTCAACCTTATTTAGGACACAAGTTAAAAATACAGGATGTTAATGTTTGGTGCAAACTTTAATTAAATGTAGGGATGCACTCGAAATAGGCCGATATCGGCCGTGTTGACAGACATCAGATGTTTTTATTATTTAACTGCTTTAATTGTGCAGTAAATTTAATTGTAACAAGTATTTATGTTTTCAGAAAGATTTTTGTTAGGCTGTGTAAGCACTGAAAAATGTTTGTACTGTGACCAGGCGGTTGTAAAACAGGTTAAAAAGACTTTTCAGGCAGTTATTCAGGCAGATTATTCTTATGTGAACGAGGTTTAAATAAAAAGATGTACTGGGAATTTGAAAGATTGAATTCATGCTTACATTCAGGTACATTACCCATAGAAACTAATATATTAATGGTTTCACTGAAGCATAAAGGCTTTGATTTTCATGTGAGCTTGAAAGAAAAGTCAATTTAGTGGGTTTTTGTTAATTAAATGAGATTAGAGCCACACTTTCTTTCTGATCATTTCTTCTTGCTGGATGGTTACACTTTACTATATCAAAATCGCCTCGTTAGGTAAAGATATAAAAACTCAGGCATGGCAACGTCATAAATTCATACATTAAATCATTATTTAAAAAAATCAAGGAAAAGTTTCTTATAAGTTCTCAAACCCAAAGCAAGGTTCAGTTTTGCTTGCTTTCTCCAATCAACAGCTTAAAACCCCAAAATATACAATTGTTAGCCATGCTGGTGGCACAGCTCAGGGGGAGCAACGGCTGTCTACGATACTTTCAGCTATAATACTACTACAAAAAGAAAGGTTAAATTATTTCATTGAAGAGAAAAGAGATCTAGGAAGGGGGCAAGAAAGTTCTTTGTTTACAATGCAATAATATTTGGAAGCGGTTATGTTCTTATCTGACTTCTTACACGACCGCAATTTTGTTCTGGGTGTCTTTCAAGGCCATGTAGGCTTGGTAGTTGCTTGTAACAATAATTTAGTGACTATAAATCATCTTAATCCTTGTGCCTGACACTGCAGGAGATTACAGTTGAAGATAAATAAATCCTTTAACATTATAAAGACTGAAAATTGCCATACCATTTAATAATAACAATATATTTAGCTTCTCTTACCCGTCTCCTCTCCCTGCGTGTGAGCAGTTGTCCGTGCAGCAGCCTCCACACCATCCTGCCTGCGATCTTGATGTCAATGCCAAGTAACCTAAAGCCATTGTAGTAATGCTTTAACTCATCCACAATCCTGTGATAAATAGACTTTTTCACAACCGCCCTCTCCTGCACTGGAGGGACGGCGGCCGCTGTGGTGGTGGAGGTGGTAGACGTTGGAGCGGGAGCTGATGCAGTTTGGGGCTGGGATGCAGCAGCAACAGAATCCTTTTTTGTAGCATCCTGTGCAGCTGCTGGTGAGGCTTTAGTGTCCTCCTGCTTTACGTCCTGGAGCCAAACACCTGAGCTGTGTAGAGAGCGGGCGAGCAGGGCGGAGTGGTGGCCCCGGCTGAGGGCGTGGCCTCGGTAACAGTTGGGGTAGCCGTAGCGGGAGTGCCTGAGTGTAAGTAAGGACGAGTTGTGGCGAGGAGGGTCTATGTGGAGGTACGCTTTGGAAGACAGAGACGAGCAGCTTTGCCTCTTGGACAACAAATAGGATCCCCTGTAGACAGAGACATGAAAAACTGGTTATGATTACATAACATCCTGCAGGGAAATGTTGGCAGAAGAAGTAAGGAATGTCTATGAGAGTGCTTAAACTAAATGTATTAGTTGATTAGCATTAAAGACTTACAAGTGTCACAGCTTTACTATTGGGAGAATTGCGTTCTTTTTTTCTGTTTGTATAGTTATAAATTGAATATCTTTGGGTTATATTTTTGTTCTTAAGTTAATTGATTACCCATTCAGTGTCTGTAAAATGTCAAACATAGTGAAAAAGGTCCATCACAGGTTTCCAAACAAAAAAAAGAGAAGAAAAAGAAATCCTTACATTTAAGAGATCAGAACGAGTCTTATAAGACTTTAATATGAAATACTGAAGAATGAATCACATATCAAATTGATGGTGATTAATTATTTGTTGATCAACAAAACATCTGAGCTCCACAACACTCAGAGAGGTAATCTTTTTAAACATTTATATGCGTTTGTTGGTAAGAGCTTGTAATCAAAACCTAGTGAATGAAACAATTAAATTAAAGAAAATCAATTATACAGAAAAAAAATGTTTGTGTGTTGTTTATATAAGTCACTGTTTGATCCAACCACTGTATACCAACCTCAAAGAAACAAAAGTATGGCTGTCTATCACACAGGCTCCTCATCGTCTGCATGTTCAGTAGCTGTAAGCAAAACCTTCCCCACCTGCTTATGCAACATGTTCCTGTCTGTGTTGCTTTAATGATTAACCAGCTGAGTAGGTAAAGTGTGTAGCGTGAGCATCTGTAGAGTGTTAACAAGTCAATAAGCGAAGATGTCACAGGCAGCAACAGTTAGAGCTGTGCAGAGACGTGAAGCAGCTGAAGAAAATAAAATATAAAAAATAAAATCTACTCAAGCCTTTTTATTCAGCTGCTTCAAGAAAAATCTACCTCATTTTGAATTGTAAACGCAGACAGGCGTCTTAACCTGCAGTGCACACCTGACATCGTGAAATCATATCTCTTTCCCCGACTCCACACAGTCACTGCTTTAAACAATCTCTGACAACCATTTGAACTCTGGGAGGCATCTGCATTCATGGCACACAATGTATGGGATCACTTAATATGCTGAGAGGGATTCAACAGATTTGAATGTATAATACAGCTGAATCAGTGATCTCCTGTAAGTCCCTTCTTATGATATTATTTTATCAGAGAGCCTTTCCTTTTCCTTTAATCATCTCTTTTTTCTTTTTAAATTGTTTATTTGCCTATTCTTGATTTTCTTACACTGGATTCATGTCTATTTTTTAATTTTTTAAACGAATTATGTTATGAATTTTCTGTTTTCTTTTGTTGCCTTTATGAAGCATAGCAAACACAGATTATGCAAATCCCTCTTTAAACATAGATTATTATTTATAATAACAATATTAGCAGCTCTAAATCAAAAGGTAAATAACAAACAGGTGAATTATTATTACACAACACGCTGCAGAGTAACATCTGTAGGTCAGTGGTATTTTGTGTAACAACTGCTAGGACAATGCAAGTTGCGCATTAAGGATAATATATCTTCTATCAGGGTATATGTAATTCAATGTCAACATTTTAATTTATCAGGATGGTACATTTTATAGCCATAGTCCAACCATAGTTAACTTACTATTCATGGTATGGTAAAGTCTCAGAAAGTGCACAACTTGGTAAATATGTTCTCATGGTTTATAGAGCCATGTTGACCAACTCTACTGTAATTTTTAGGACAACTTAGGTAAGTGAGGTCTGAAAAAGGAACAAATCTGCCTAATCAGCTGCCAGGTGGCCTCACTCTGGTACTCCAGTTTCTAGTCTTGCATCATCAGTAGAAACCAGTCGTTGTGTTTACCCCGTGACTGGAGTCATGATGGGATACAGTGAACAAGCTTCACTGTAGCAGACACTATGTAAACAGAGACAACCTACGCTTTTAACTCTCCTTAAACACGGCAGAGACTGCACCCAAGAGCCTGTAATCACCGTCATTGAACTTTGTGAAAAGGACCTGTTTTGAATGTAATTAAACATCGAAACCGCATGTTTTGCATTGCCAGACCCATTGTTTTACATAATAACACCTTTTAGACAGGTGTAGTCCTGTGCTGCTTTCTTACCTTGAACGTGTGACTGCAAGGAGCACCTGGTGACTAAAGACGGCCATTGCAGGGGCAGATAAGAGTATCCTGTTGAACACACATGGAGACAGACAGAGAGAGAGACATCATGTAGGTGTCTGATTACATTTCACTCGTAAGGTGCAGCAACAGGCTGATTGGAGAAATACAAAAAGGACAAGACGTACAACTTCTGTCCGACCATGCAACTACACACTCTCCCATGCCAAAATAAGACGTTGATATATAATAATGACATAATATGACAGAACGAACACCAGCATGGACCCAACAGAACAGCGTGTTAACGTGAGCTCAACATTATGTAACAACACAGCGGCAACCGAGAGTATTCACGTTGCTTGTCTGTCAGATATCACATAACCACATGTTATATGACAAGCTTTACGGCTAAAAATCAGTTTAAATCAACTAATACTTTACACCACAAGCAGAAATCATAAAATAAACTCACATATGTTACACAGACCGACTCCATTTAAGTATTACAGACTGTGCTAGCGTTAAATGGACGTAACTTAATGCTAACCTAAAGCAAATCCGCGATATTTAGCTAATTTCCTTTTAACATTAGCTAACGAGACGATACCCAAACAAAACATGCAAAATATCCTAAAAACTATCGAATATGACTGCTCTACAAACCCTACAAACTTACCGGTACATTGGGTTCACATTAGCATTATGCTAGCAAATGCACTACTAGCTAGCTAGGACCCTGCTCTAGCCTAGCCGATTCGCCAGTTAGCTTGCGGTAAGCTACGCTAGCTGGTGAAATGGCAGTCCGCAGATGACGAGCACACTAACCTCCAGCGTCAATGACGGAGCTATGGCTGCCGCTGCTGACTGGGCGTTGTTAAGGCTTCTTGGTGAGACGTGAATAATAAAATCCATCCACAACAATCGGTCGAGGTAAACTGAAGAGACGAGAGGAACGATTGATGTGGTGATAAACCCATTTACGGTGGGTTTATACTTAGGATTCGCCTCTAGTCCGTCGTGTTTCGGTTCCAGTCCGTTCCTTCAGCTCGTGCAGCCTTCGCAGGCAGCTGCACTGAAAGGTCGTTCTGTACATGCGTGAATGTTGTGTGCGTACCCACCGAAGATCGTATTACTAAGAAAGATACATCACTCGTTGGTTGAAAAACTGTCCTAACTTCCTCATGGTAAAAGAGCATCAAACGCATGCACCTTTCTGCCTATTTTTGTTATAGATGATCTAGAGTTTAAAGATATCATTTAAATTCAGTGAATACATTTTTGATTTGTGTTTTCATTATTATTAATAATAATAATAATAATACATTTTGTTTAGATAGCACTTTTCATGATACTCAAAGGCACTTTTACACAATCACATTTTAAAACAACTAAAGAAACACAATAAGAGGAAACCAAACAATGAAAAAAAATCAGCTTCAGAGATTAAAAGCAAATAAAATTATTCATTTAATTTGCTAGGACAGATGGAATTTAAATGTATTTGATTCTAAATTCTAAATTGGAAAAACATGTATTTTATTTACCTCGGAGTATCTAAAATGTGAGCTGAGCAAATGGTTGGTGAAGAAGAGTCGAACATCTGGCCAGCCAGTGAGAGACAAATATTTTACTTATATTGTAGCACCGAAACAGCAACAGTAAGGGGACTAATGCAGCTTAGCTTCACAAAGCATAACATAAAAAAGTGCAATAATCACATTTTAGTTACCTTTGTGAAAAAAGATTGCATTAGAAATATTGATAAACTTAACAAGGGAAGGCACTGGGAGTGTGGCTTTTGGCCCAGCTGTCATTGGCTACTTTGTCAGAGTTGTTTTATGTCTCCTGCAGTTAACACTTGGCCAGATATGCGAATGTCTGTAATATATATAAAAAAATGTGTGTTCCTTTGGCCAATGAATCTCATCTGAATTTCCGAATTTCCCCTCTGGGGATCAATAAAGTACTATCTTATCTTTCATAAATTCAGCATCTAGCAATGAGATGCTCTTTTTTAAATGATGTAAATTCCCCCTTAATTTACCAATCTTACCACTAACTTATATATATCCATTGTTTTGCTTACTAATAATGTGTAAAATTTCCATATATAAAAAACCGAAGCAAAAAATCCAAATACCTTTGTAGTGGACACAAAAAAGACTCTATACTACCAAATGGTGATACTAGGAAATAAGGGCAGAGTGAGAGGTCTTTCTCTTCTTTCCTCTCTTCTCAACTACAGATCAGGCGAGAAGGCGTAGAAAACCCAATCAGAGACGCTGGTACAAACGTCACTTCAGCATCTGCATCGCGTTGTGGACAGGGTGGAAAAAATATTCAAAACATTTAATTAATACTGGTTGCAACATTTATGTTTAGAATACCACGAAGACACTATTAAAATAAATTTTTAAAACGTTTTTGTTTTTTTAATAAATCCTTCTCCTTCCCTTCCTCAAATTGCACATACATTTCCTGTTTCACTTTAGTGTAGGTGTGACTATTATCACTGGTGTTTGATCCTCTACTCCTTTTTTTTTTATACCCACACTCTTTTCCTGTTAAAGAGCACGCTATCAGAAGTGAACTACACATCCAGTAGCGCTCCTGATAATAAGCCCTCCGGTCCGGATCTGTGTGATTTGGCGCTGAGCTGGAATCCAACCGAGCAGGCCTGGGACTAAAAAAGCAGGGCGCTTTTGTTAGACCAGAGGAAGAGGGAGCTAGAGACTATTATTAAGAAGACTGCACACCGGAGGGGGTCGAGAATTGAACATATCTGAGTGAAACGTTAGCAGGGTTTTCACTAAATGCTCCAGCCCCTACATTGAGGAAGAGCCAAGCTTTGGGATTGGGCAGCGACCAGATAGCGTAACACCCCCTCCTCCTCTCTGTTGAGAATTGCGTTAAAACGAAAAAGAAAAAGGCCTGCGCTTTATCTATATTACAGGATATTTTTTTATTTTTCTCCCCTTATAGATTAAACGAGGAAACGTTGCTGGCTGGTGTATGTGTTTAGAATGGGACACGCTGAAGGTATTGACATTTTTGTGTTATTATTCCCCTGCATCTCTCGACTCGGCATCAAAATCTGTGCTGCTCCTTTGCTCTCCCTCTTTAGCGATAAGCGTGTTTGCCATAGCCGCTGTTGATGCATGTTGTTGAACCCCCTCCTCCTCCTCTTGTCTCCGCACGGATCGTTTTTGGTCGTTGCTAGCTTAATTTCAGGCACATTTTTCTCCAATCCGCCTGTGATGGAGGTATAATCACGCCAGACAATTTGATTTAAAGGGGCAAAGGCAGCCATATTGGCAAAGGAATGTTAGCATAGCTAACATTAGCTTCCCCTTTCATCTTCTTCCATGTGTGATGCTCATAAACCGATAAACAATAAGTGGAAACGTTCGGTCGCGCGTGTCAAAAGACAAACGGTCGTGTTCTCGTGCCGTGTTTGTTTCCTAACGGTTAAAACGGTTCACATCTTTACAAGATAATTCCCTTTGATGTCAGGTAGCTTATTAAGCTAACATCGCAGAAAGCTAGAACATCACTGAGTGAAATATTTTTGTCTGCGCACTCGTTATTTAAATATAACCACACAGTTGTATTTTTACGAAGTGTTAAATGTTAACCACAACAGACATGAATACACAAAAATAACACCACAAGTCAATATAGGTAGCTAGTGACCGTTAGTTGACACCTTTATGGATGTTTACATCACCGTTATCACCCTGTGCCACCGCTGCCTGTTCACACATTAAACCACAATCAGGGGATTAGTGTTCAGCCTCAATCATTTCAATTTAATTAATTGATCACGGTAGATTTTAAAAGTATTACAAGTAAAATAGGATAACCCAAACTCTGGTAGTTCTGCTCTTTGTTTTGTTTGTGATGGAAGGAAACCATGTGTTTGTACTGATGAAATTAAAGGTTAAAATGAACTGCAGCACGTGAAACAACAATATTTTACCACTCATGAGTTAAAAGCTGACAGGAGTTTGTTCTGTGTTTTGAGACTAATTTCAAGATAATTTATGGTGATTTTGGCAGAGGATTTGTCCTGTTTTTGGAAAGAGTTAGGTCCACTGTTATTTAACGTCCTGTCAGCCCTGTGACTTTATCTTTATATTTTTTTCACAATATATTATTCTGCAGATAATTCAATAAACCCGTTAATCATTTGTTCTATAAAATTGGGAAAAACGAACCATTGGATGTCCTCACAGCACAAGTCATCATAGTCAATTTGCTAGTTTTATTCAAACAACAGCCCAAATATATGTTTTTTTTTATTTTAAACTTTATTTTTTATAAGAGCTGAGGTACGATTTCAGTGCTACTGTATGTAGTGTGGTGTTACTTATCACATAATATTTTCAAGCCCCACAGCTCTGGATTACCTGCCACACAAAGCGTGGGACTGCTCACTTGGTTGGCAGTTGTTTTGTTTTCCATGTGTGAAAATGTGTTTGTAAATATGCAGCATTAAAGTGCAATATTAGATGAAATGTTAGGAGCAGGTGGAATTTTTAAAGATTGTTTTTTGCTATTGTACTGTATAACTATGTCAAAGGTCCTCGGCTGGAATCAAACTGGGGATGTGGCATTTACATGTTGTGAAGGCATGGGTCCCACCGAGGTGTCCTGGTCCTGCAGTTTGTGGTCTTATTTTCACAGTTTCAAAATCCTGTTTTAAATGTTAGATTATGCCCAGGTGGTACATGCTCCTGAACAAATGAAAGCTTAAGATTTTACCACAAATCAACACACACACACACACGCACAAAGAGGACACGAGTCACTGGGCCTTTGGGTATAAACATTGAAGCTCTCATGAATATTCTTCTGTATGCACTCCTCCTGACAGACAGTTAAATGCAAAAGTTACATGAACGCATACACAATGCATAGAGAGTAGAAGTCCCTGGTGGGGTCTATAAGATGCAGGGCTTAGATGTAATAAAGGAAATGTTGAGCTGTTCCTACATGTTCTATGATTTCTTATGGCCTCATGATAAATGAGGGAGGTCTTTGAAAACATGGTGTGTGATTTCTTAATCGAGCCTTTTCCGGTCTCATTTAAATGCATACATATCTGTCAACAGGTCCAGTCAAAGAAAAAGACAGTTAAGGATGCAGGAGCCCAACAATGGATTTCTCCTTCTCTTTCATGCAAGGGATCATGGGAAATACAATTCAGCAACCCCCTCAGCTCATTGACTCAGCCAACATCAGACAGGAAGGCACCTGCGACACCGGTAGTGACCCGGGAGAGGATGGTGGACCCTCCTACGATGCTGCCCTGGATGCAGAGTTTTCCTACCCGCCGTCGGCCTCGGAGGACATGTCACAGGTATCGAACGGCTACCCGCCGGGGCTGGGCATGTACGAGCCGCAGGCCAAGTTCTCCATGTACTCGCAGTTCCCCAATGGCTCGGCTAACGGCTACGGGGCCATACGGAGCTACGCCGAGCATGGCCTCATGCCAGGGGAGGCGACGGTCCTGAGAGGCCCAGGTCTCCAGGAGAGACCTCTATCTCCTGTCTCCCCCCCTCTGCCCACACATCACCCACACCTTCACCACCACCATCATCACCCCCATCACCACCACCACCACCACGCGCACCATTTCCACTCAAACCCACCTCACATACAATCCCACTCACACCCACAAAGTCCCCCGCCACCCCCGCTTCCCTCGCAGCATCACCTGTCACAGACGCCTCACATCATGACCCACACTCTCCCCCCTCCTCCGCCACTGCACCTTCCTTCCTCCAGTCCTCCCCCCTCCCTTGTGGACAGTACTCCCTCCTCTCAACCCATCCATGCCCCGTCCATCACCCCTGCTGGGGTCCTGAAGAAAACCAGCTCTCCAGAGATCAAGCTGAAGATCATAAAGACGTATCAGAACGGAAAAGAGCTGTTTGAATCTGCACTGTGTGGAGACCTGCTGCAAGAACTGCAGGTAATGCATACACGAGTTACACACACACACACACATACATACATGCACAAACACTTTTTTTTCACATTTTCAACTCAAACGCTTTTGATTTAAGAGTAAAAAAAATTATGTTCTATATTTTTGAATCTTCTCAATTTTCCATGCAATATACTAAATAGCAGTTTCAGCCTCCAAATAAAAGGATCAGCAGTTTATCTCTGAATATCTTTGGATCTTACAGGCAATTTAAAGACATTGGATTTGATTCTGGGTTGTAGTTTTAATGGGCTTCTTTGTAATGTCTATGAACATTTCAAAATAACAACTTAGTAATGAATATTTTATTTGCACAAATAAACACATATTTTTGCTCTGCCTGCACATTTTTAGAACTACAGTGTTTTATAAACATGTTTTGCATTTTTCTATAAATGTCTTTTTTTTTTTTAGACCAAATGAACATGAGCACACTACTGAGACATTTGAGGCATTATAGATTAAGCACATACTTTGTCTTCTGATCAATTCGTTTTTTGGCCTTTGAAATGCAAGAAAACATCTTCCTTGAGTCCAAGGTTATGTTCAGATTGATGAAAATATTCACTTATTATTTTACATAAGACCATAAAAAATAAGGATGGAAACAGCTTTTCCCATGAAATATGTCTTTTTTTTCATATGCTGTTGTTTGTATGTAGAGCAGAAAATTCTTAGATCACACACTAAAAAGAATTGTAAACTGTCTAATTAAAATTCATATGGTTACACAGTGAGCATGTTGGTAAGCTTTAATCCTCGTCTCAACCGCAGTAAAGTTTGATTCCAGAAGACAAGAGATCCATTTTTGAGTTACCTTTCATAGACAAAGCGAAAAGAAAAGAATAAGTTCCCTGATGTCCTTTTTTTTCTCCCATTTTTTAATCTTCAGAAGGAGTCTCAGAAGAACGATGCCGCTCAGATGCAGCGCAGGCATGAGAGGAAGAAAGAGAAGAGGAAAAAGAGTGCGCGGCTGCAGCTGCAGGTCCAGGAACAGAGCCTGGACCACAGCCAAACACAAGCAGGTACCACGGGCCAGACTGAGGACATCCACATCCAGCCTCAGCCGACAGAAACACCCCCAGTCCAGACAGAGAAGCCTCAAAAGACCGTGATCAAAACTGAACCAAAGACGCCCAAGGCAAGAGCACGACTGTTCTTTTTTCTACAGCAGTTTGAATTCTTTGCTCGCAAATAACTGCAGATTGTTTAAACACTGACTCATTCATGTTCAGGTTCCCAAGGTCCATCATCCATCAGTGATCCAGGAGACGGGCTTCTGTAAGGAGTTTGTGATAGGAGATCTGGTGTGGTCCAAGGTGGGCACTTACCCCTGGTGGCCCTGCATGGTCTCCTCTGACCCGCAGATGAAGGTCCACACTCGCATCAACACCAGAGGTACCAGCACACGTGCACAAAAATAAACCTCAATCTCCCTGTTTCCTTTTACAAATGTATTGTTTTATATTCATAGTAATGTAGATGTGTATTTTATTTGATCATTGTTGTTTTATTCCCAAATTTTTTAGCAGCATCTTGAGCCTTAGATTAAATTTTTCACTGGCATGATTGTCTTTTTACACAATATGCTTCTGCCTTGTTGGAGGGAGCCTGAGAATAAAAAATGTCATCGTCAACGACTACTTTTTTCTTTGTTCATATGCAAGGACTTGAAACTTAGCAGGACATAAACACCACTGTTTGTTTTCCTTTCTCTGTTGGCCTGCAGGTCACAGGGAGTATCACGTCCAGTTCTTTGGCAGTGTGGCTGAGCGGGCTTGGATCCATGAGAAGAGGATAGTCATTTACCAGGGGAAGAAACAGTTTGATGATCTTCAGGCCGAGACGCTGCGAAAGACCTCAAACCCTGTAGAGAAAAGCAAAGTACGTTTGAATGTATCCACTGTTTCTGATCTAGTTAAATGTCTAAATTTAATGTCTAAGAAAAAGCATTTTATTTACATCTATTCAGTAGAACCTGGGATACATGTGCCGTGCAGTCATGCCATGTGGCCAGTCAGACGAAACACCTGGCACACTCTCTACCCTCACGTTAGTTTGTGTCAATAAGGTGATGCTGCAAAGTTCGCTAGCAGGATGCCTAGCTAACCTCAATAACACACAGTCTCCAGCTGGGAGCAATACTTTCTGGATCTGTGGGAACAAAAAACATCGGGGTGATAATCAATTGAAAATTGTTTTTTTTTTAAATGGGAACAATTTTGGGTACCGTACTTTTCATAAAGATGATTAGTTTCTAAACTATCTTGTGTACGTGTTTCTGCCTAATGAAGTCTATTATTTAAACCATCATAAAAGCCAGCACCAATACATGTTTGAGATGATGTCAATTCTTCAGCACTTTCTTTGTTTGGAAACAAAGTTCATGTGTTGTTTTTGGATCTTTTTGATGTTTTCTTCTCCAGCTCCTGAAGCCTATCCCTCAGCGGGAGCGTTCTCAGTGGGAGGTGGGGGTGGGCCACGCCGAGGACGCCTTCGGAATGACACGGCAGGAGCGAATTGACAACTACACCTTCATCTACGTCGACCCAGAGCCTGCTGAAGCCCCGCCCTGCAAGAAACCCAACATCAGAGCTGAGAAAAGAAGCCGGCGCTCCAGTGGCTCAATCTCTAAGAAGGAGGATGGAAGAGTGAAGTCACCAGACAGAGATCAGCCGCCGCGAAGGCAGCTGCCTCGCCGTCAGTGCAGTGTGTCAAACACAGACGACAACACAAACTCCCAGGCCTCGAATGAAGAGAAGAACCAGAGGGGGGACCAGCGTCAGACGTGCTCCCCGAAACAGAACACTGGTGGTGAAGCTAGAACACGGCAGGACTCACCGCCTCCAGTCAGGGCCTGGAAAACAGCGGCGGCCAGAAAGCTGCTGCCTCTCTCCATCACCATGAAGAGGCTGAACGTGGAGATCACAAAGTGTGACTGGCCTCTCCTGCAGAAAAAAGCTGCTGCGTCTCCGAAAAGAGACAAAGAAGAAGAGACAGAGGAGAGAGTGGAGAGGGAGGCCAGGCAGCCCGACCTGGGATACTGCTCACCTGAGGTTTGTCTAACTCAGAAAGAAAAGCATGTACATGAAAGAGTTACTCTGTGCAGTTGTTCTAAATGTTGATGCTTTGAGCAGGACCGAACTAAACCTGAGCCCAGTCCTGAGGAGGAGGAAGACGGGGACGATGGGGAGGAGGAGGGGGACGATAGGAGAGGCTCCCCCGCCAGTCGGAGGAGTGAGGAGGGAGGAACACAGCCGACGTCCTCTCCTGGATCACACCACAGTAGTCCACACAGTGAGTTAAACACAGACATGTAGGGTGTGTTTTCTGTAATGAATATTTGATGTGTAAAGTCTGTTAGAGATGCAGCTTAATACTTTTATGTGTTTCAGGTTCTCAGGAGAGGAAGCTGCAGCGGCGATCAGTCCGGAGCAGGTCTGAGTCAGAGCGAGGCAACGATCCCGTCCCTAAGAAGAAAACCAAAAAGGAACAGGTATCAGTTCTCCCCGCATACACAGTGTTCAAGCCAAAAGCGAAAGATATACACTTTATATTCATGCAAAAGGGGCCTTATTTTAACATTTTTGGGGTCTGAATGAATTAAAGGAACAGGACGTTTCGGAATTTGTCCAGTAGATTGTTTAAGCCGCAAATCAGACTGCAATAGATGCAGCTATGCTATCGTTGCGAGCAAGAAAATAGGTCTTTATCTCTAGAGATCTTTATTGTATTGTTTTAGATTCAGAATAATAATCTGAGCCTCTCAGTGCAAATACAAGCACTTCAGTGGAAGTACATTAAAAGGGGGGCAATTGCGAGCAAGGCTGCCAACCGAGGCGATCTACTGGACCAATATCAACATTATTGTACCTTTCAGTGGTTACACAATGTGTAAAATGGTGTCCATGTGTAATTATTCTGCATCACCTTTTAAGAAAATGCAGGGATATGGCCTAAAGGTAAAATGCAGACAACGATGAGTTTATTTCAGTTTTTTTTCTTCAACACTTTCGACTATTAAAAAAAACTCTAATAAAAAAGTATGTAGTGAAACTCTTTAAGATTTATGAGTTTTGTGCTGTGTTTTGGCGTCTAATAAGGCTTCAGAGATTTGTAATATTGTGGAAGAGGATTAAACAACACTGGAAAGTTGATACAGCAGTGATCTTTTTCGCCTACATAATGTCAGCTTAACGGGGGAAGTCATTTACAGGGAATTAGTGCTTAAATGCTTGACTGTAAATAAGACTGAGTTGCATTGTGACAAAGTTGAGCCACATTAAACCATTTCTTTTCCCCCATTGCGTTAAAAACAAATGAAGACGTTTCATAATTTTACGCAGTGTTATTGTCGGCTTCATCACGGCCTAAATTTCCTCAGACTAACCTTAATTAAAATCACCACCATGATAAAATAAGCTTCCCTGTTTTCCCTCCTCACAGGCTGAGATGGCTCCTGAGACCACACTCAGGACAGGTTCACAGAAAGGTAGGCGATGCCTCTTTCATGCCTCCTCTAAACCTCTGTCTTGGGTACTCCTTGTACTTCTAAAACATGAAATCCATCTACATGTTATTGCCCTCTGTGCCATCCTTTAGGAGCCAGTGAGATCTCAGATGCCTGCAAGCCCCTGAAGAAGCGAAGCAGGGCGTCAACAGATGTGGAGATGGCTTCTTCTCAGTACAGAGACACTTCAGATTCAGACTCGAGAGGCCTCAATGACCCACAGGTAACATTAGAGCACATGCATATGAAAACACACACAAGGATGAATGTGATGTTTCTTCTGCACACAAAAAAATCACAATATACAAACAGCATTAATCTTATGTGCAGAAATGTTTACATCCCACCAACGCTTCATCATGCTTGCTCTTCCTTTTTCTCACAGGGTTTATTCGGGAAGAGTCTTGATAGTCCAGCAGCAGCAGACGCAGACGCTTCAGACACTCAGTCAGTGGACTCTGGTTTGTCCCGGCAGGACAGCAGCACCGGGAAGAGAGACACCGTCTGCCAGGTCAGAGCTGCTCATGATACAACTATTATTATCTCTTACTTCTAAAAGCATATAAGATGTTCTAACGCTCTTTCTTCGTGTGTTTGTGTGTAGATCTGTGAGGCATATGGAGAGGGTTTGGTGGTGTGTGAAGGTGACTGCAGCAGACAGTTTCACCTGGAGTGTCTCGGCCTCTCGTCCCTACCTGAAGGCAGATACACCTGTCTGGAATGTAGAAATGGTGAGCGAAACACAACACAGCCTCACTCTTACATCCTTTGTGCGTGCCTTTGTACTATCATAGGTTCTCCGTCGTTCTTTTTCCAGGCGATCACCCGTGTTTTAGCTGTAAAGCGGCGGGCCGGGAGGTGACGCGCTGCTCTGTGTCTGGATGTGGCTGCTACTACCACGAGGACTGTGTCCGTAAACTCGCAGGCACCACCAGCAGTGCGGGCGGAGGCTTCTCCTGCCCCCAGCACAGCTGCTCTACCTGCTGCTTGGAGAGAGACCTGCAACGAGCCGGTAAAGGTAAACCGCAGCTGCATTGTTTTTTCAGCTTCTATGGTTTCCTGTTTGAGCCTGCAGTGGAAGCTGTCTGCAATAAGAAGGTGCTGCATCAGCAAAGTGCAAAAAGATGTATGAAAAACAAAACTTTCCCGTCAGGTTCTGTTTACCAAAAGCTGCAGAGAAAAAACTCTAATATTAAGAAGTGCAGGGGCTGAGGCTGTACTTCTCTGGTACAGTTTGAAACGGAGACGTGCAAAAGGAAGAAACAAAGAGTTTTCTTTTCTTCAGGGAAATTAGATTTTGAAAAACAGATCTTACAAAAATGAGGCAGCCTGTGAGTCTGTGCCGGGGCAGCCTCAAACTAAATTTGGTTTTAGTTGAGAGGCAACTAAAGGCTGCAGACATCTGGAAAAAAGAAAAAGTACCCGCCATGTTCCTGGAAATTTCTTGAGATGATGATGCATTATCCTTCTGGGAACTGAAAAAGGGGAAGGGGAGATACACTGAGCTGAGTTTTCAGCAACGTTTTAGGTTTCTTTGAGTTTTTTTAAACCCCTCAGGATCTCATCATAAATAATATCCTTCAGCCGTCCAAATGTATCTTTTGTGACCCTTTGGAACCCAAGATTAAAACCTCTGATCCTAAACATCAAGTGTGAGTGTTCAATGTCAAACCATATTTAGGACAAAGACAAAAGAAATCTTGATTGTCTTAGCAGCCAAAAAAGAACAAAGTGGTATTTTTCCCTCCTGATTTCCTTTTAATTACAGCTGGAAACCATAAAAGAATCTGACCTAATTCATTATAAAACACTGCAATGACAGGGAGCTCAGATTTGCTGTACTGTATCACAGCTACATGACTCGTGTGACAGAGTGAGCTCTTCTTGTAACCAAGTGTAAAAGGTCAGAAGTCCTTCCTGAGTCTTTCCTCCCTATCTCTTCTGCTCCCGGTTCAGGTCGTCTGATGCGTTGCATCCGCTGTCCGCTGGCCTATCACACAGGAGACAGCTGCGTGGCTGCGGGCAGCGTCGCCCTCACCCACCACATCATGATCTGCAGCAGCCACGGCAGCACCAAGAGGAACGGCCTCCTCAGCTCCCCCGTCAACGTGGGCTGGTGCTTCCTGTGTGCCCGAGGTGAGCTCTCACAGCCCAACACGCTAATGACCGTCCTCTCCTGCAGTGTGGAGGTTGTTCATGTTTATCACACATGATGATGATGATGCTTTCACTGGCTGATTTCAAACTTCAAGATCTTTTTTTTTTTCTCACTTGCACTTCACATTGGAGCTTCTACAGAACCTGATCAGCCTCCATAACTGTAGTTTTCATCTCCTATTGAAATATAACCTGTTTTTGATGCAGTCACACCTGCAATGATCTCATTAGTTAAAGTGGAAATCTGACACACAGTTTTTAAAGATATCTCATCTTAAAGATGAAATATTTGACATTATTGTTCATGGATCCTGTGTAATGTAATGTTTTGTTCCATCACGACACTAATATCATAAATGATCCAGGCTGTTACTCTGCACTCCGCTTATAAGAACCATCCTGGATGCTGATGATTTGTGACTTTTCTAAGCCGTGTAGATCTGATGTTTTGCCTGTTAAACAGAAGTTGAGTGCCCTGTTTGTGTTGGGACACACTTTGTTTTACTTGTCTCTTCTGTGTGTGTGCGTGTGAGCGAGAGAGACTGAACGCATGTCTTTGTTTTTTCTCTTTTTGTGAATTTTTGGGTAATTTCGAGTTTGACTGCGGCTCACCCCCGTCTCTTCCTGTGTGTCTTGTGTAGGGCTGTTAGTGCAAGACCTTACTGACACCATATTAAGTTCATATGCCTATAAGTCCCACTACCTTCTGACTGAGTCAAATCGTGCTGAGTTGAAATTACCTATGATTCCCTCTCCTTCGTCAGCTACCAAAAAGAATGTTGGGAAAGGTAACTGAACAGTTTTTCTCTTTCTCCTTTGTCCCACTGGTCTGTGTTTGTGTCGTGCCTGCTCCCCTTTGATTTAGTTTTCACTTTTTTTGTGCGCATCTTTCTTTTCAAAGCCTTGAGGTGCAAAGTTAATTAACTGGTTAAACCTGCAGTTAATTCTAATGCAGAGCGGCGCAAAGTAACCTCAGCAAAGCTCCCTAACACATTAACAGAAAACAGTGGGCCTCATGCAAGAACGCTTCTGTAGTCTTATCTCAAACCTACTCTTTTGCCAAACAACCGTCACACCTGCAGCTGACGATTGGGACACAGCTTGTAGAAATCAAACTACAAATGTACATAAAAATAAATACATTTGTCACACCTTCATGGAGTAGAACAGTGAAATCCATGGGTGCTGTTAGGCTCGGAGACACCAAAAATCCAGCTGTAGTTCAGTGACACCAGACATTTAATTCTCCAAAAGGCCACATTTCTGACCATCTTTGCCTGGTTTATGATGTGCAACAAATCATTCATAACATTCAAGCATAAGAACACTGTGACAAGTTCTCTAAAAGGACTTTAATGTACCACTTTAAAATGAATCAGTGGTTTTGCCTGAGGCCCATTGTCTGATTGGTTTGTGCTGCACACAAACATGCAATCTGGGTATTTATCGCTGCAGTAAACAAGAAACATTTATTGTTCTTTAAAGTACAAAGAAGTAAAATTTCTTTGTTGGGAAAATCTAATTTGACTTCAAACCTCCAGCACTTAAACTACAGTCTGATGCCCTGATGCAGGATGCTCTGGATTAGTTCTGTCTGTGGTTTGTGGAGCTTAACGCTGCTGGAGGCGCACTGCTTCTCTGCTTCAGCACTCTGGGCTTTTTTTTTTTTTGTTTAATTTTCAAGGCCACATCCAGCCGCATTTCCTTTATGCTGACTGCAACTTTTTTTTTGTTTTTATTTTTGACTGAAGTTTTCAGATGAAAAGACATTTTTGGCTCACCTAATTCTTTGAGCTTTGACCTGCCTTGGATGGAATTAAACCCCAATCAGCACTGTATCTGAGTGCAGTTAAGTTCCCATGTTTAAGAATGGTGAAATAAGCTTTCTGCTAATAATACACTTCATTAAAGAATGAAAATTTGCAAATTGCAATAACATAAAATTCTGATTCCATGCAAGCTGGTCAGTGCAGGATGCGATATGTGTGATGGGGAAAGTTTGCTTTACTGGCAGGACTGCATGCCTGCTTTGTGCCAATAATTTATTATTCGAATATAACCCTGATTCATTGTTAACCTGCTGGCTGATTTGATTCCTGTGCTGCCGCATGTATTTCCCATAGACTGGTCTTGGTACAGGGCTCTGAATCTGATTGCCAGACACGCTGCTGCTGCTGCAGTAAAAGTTGACACAGAGCTGAGAACCTCATGCAGCAGTTTTTAAACCTTTTTTTTTAGCCTTTACTTTAGCATAAAGGTTCTTAGTTTGAGAATAATAACCAGATGTTATAATGGTAGTATTTTCCCTTTGAGGAAACACATCCCACCAGATGTTTTAAAACCATCACTTGATGCTGTATTTTTTTAGCCTCTCAGTATTTAGACTTTTTTTGCGCTTGTCTGCAAATGAGATTCAGAGTTTGTCCAGGTTTTAAGGTGCATCACCTAATTATACACTCCTCCTCTCTTTGCATACCAATTTCCCACAACGCATGCACAACCACACATACACACAAACAAACACACACACACACACACACACACACACACATGTGTACATGCATACAAATGTAGGAGGCAAGTTGCTGTGCTGCGACTCATGCCCGGCGTCCTTCCACCCGGAGTGTCTGGAGATGGAGATGCCGGAGGGGGCGTGGTCCTGCAGCGATTGCAGGGCAGGGAAGAAGCCTCACTACAAACAAATTGTCTGGGTCAAACTGGGCAACTACAGGTATGCCGTGAGCACCTATTACAGACTGCTGAGGGTTGTGCAACTGTCAGTTTATGGTACCGATAAATATAGAAAAAAGTTTAGTAATATTCTCTAGTTAGAAAAAATGTATTGATCTAACGTTAAGTTGTGTGCAGACAAATTCTTCTTCCTCATTCTTCTCCCTCTTATTGTCCCTGGTCTGTTACCTTGCAGGTGGTGGCCGGCTGAGATCTGCAACCCTCGCTTGGTGCCGTCAAACATTCAGAGCCTTCGCCACGATGTCGGTGACTTCCCCGTCTTCTTCTTCGGCTCCCACGACTACTACTGGATCAACCAGGGCCGCGTCTTCCCCTACGTGGAGAACGATAAGAACTTTGTCACGGGTCAGATCAACATCAACAAAACCTTCAAGAAAGGTAATTTCTTCTTTCTTCTTCTTTCTTCTGCTTCTTTTCAAATAAATATGTGACATCAACCTTTTATGAGCTGCAGGAGGATGAATTTCTGAGACATTGTTGGTGTGTTTTCAGCTCTGGAAGAAGCAGCCCGGCGGTTTCAGGAGCTCAAGGCACAGAGAGAGAGCAGAGAGGCTCTGGAGCAGGAACGCAACTCTCGCAAACCTCCGCCCTACAAGTTCATCAAGGTAAATAAATCATTTTACTAAACCCATCCAAATTTACATCCAACAGGTCGAGTGTTTTGACTAACGGTTGTGTTTTCCTGTATCAGTCCAACAAACCGGTGGGGAAAGTCCAGGTGCACGTAGCCGACTTGTCAGAAATCCAACGATGCAACTGCAGACCCGCAGACGAGCATCCCTGCAGCCTGCACTCACAGTGTCTCAACCGCATGCTGCAGTACGAGTGTCATCCACAGGTCTGTGTGCTTATTTTGGTTATTGTACTTCTAGACAGTTTATTGAACTATGAAACTAGTGAGACAGTTTTCACTTCTTTATTATGTTTTTTTTGTTTTCAGGTGTGTCCTGCAGGAGACGGCTGTGAGAACCAGTGTTTCTCCAAGCGGCTGTACGCAGAGACAGAAGTGATAAAGACAGACGGCCGTGGCTGGGGCCTCAGGACCAACCAGGCTCTCAGGAAGGTGGGTGCTGAACTTAATAACCAATCCTTTTACACAAAACCGTTTTATCTTTTATCAATTTTCATTCACTTTAGTTCTAAGTAGTTGTATGTTGGGTTGGCTGTGTGATGCCTGAAACATTTGATGTTCGTTGTTTCCTCCAGGGCGACTTTGTGACAGAGTATGTAGGAGAGGTGATAGACTCAGAGGAGTGCCAGCAGCGAATCAAACGCTCCCATGAAAATCACGTGAGCAACTTCTACATGCTCACCCTCACCAAGGTAACAACAATGACGCTGATAAACTCTCCCTCAGAAGAGATTCCTCCACCAAGCATTTCTTAAACCCTGTTGTCTTATTTTACCGCCCTTCCTCGTAGGATCGAGTGATCGACGCCGGCCCAAAAGGGAACTCGTCTCGTTTCATGAACCACAGCTGCAGCCCGAACTGTGAGACGCAGAAGTGGACGGTAAACGGAGACGTTCGCATTGGACTCTTCGCCCTCTGTGATATCGAGGCTGGTGAGTTTATAAGAGAACATCACTCATAAGCAAACTGTTAGATCTCAACAATACTTATACTTAGAGAAGGCTAGATGGTGTCTTTAATTGGAGTCTTGTCTCTGGTGTTGCTGCAGACACGGAGCTCACCTTCAACTACAACCTGCACTGTGTGGGCAACAGGAGAACGTCGTGTCACTGTGGGTCAGAAAACTGCTCTGGATTCCTCGGGGTGCAGCCGACTGTGAGGACATTTTTCACCTCTCACTGACATGAATCCAGTGTCCCGAACTTGTTTGATACCATTTTGTCTTTTTATAATGTTTCCTTCAGAGTGCCGTGGTGATGGAGAAAGAGGAGAAAGCCAGGAACGCCAAACTCAAGCAGAAGAAGCGGAAGCTGCGGCCGGAGGGCAAACACGCGCACGAATACTTCTGTTTTTGGTGCGGAGAGGGAGGGGAGCTGGTGATGTGTGACAGGAAGGACTGTCCGAAAGCGTACCACCTGCTGTGTCTCAACCTCACCAAGCCCCCATACGGTAATGACAAAATGAGCTTTGTCTCCTTGCAGAGCCTCATTGTTTTCAGTCGCATGTGGCTACAGGTTGTTAACAGAAACACTTAATTTTAGAAATTTAGAAGGCCTGAAAAGGTCAACGTTTCCAGTAATTTGGAGGCAGAAAGAGGAACATATTTAAAAACCAGGGTTAATAAAGTGCTCAGCTCTAAATAACGGTCTAAGATTTACAAACTCTTATAGACTTTGAACCCCCCGCTCTTTCTCCATCCTGACCTGTGTCTCTGTCTGCAGGACGTTGGGAGTGCCCGTGGCACGACTGCAGCATTTGCGGCTCCTCTGCATCGTCCTTCTGTGACTTCTGCCCTGGCTCGTTCTGCCAGGATCACGAGGCGGGGGCACTCACCTCCTCCTCCCTCGAAGGCCGCCCCTGCTGCTCCAGCCACAACCCCCTCAATCCCCTGGGCTCTGAATCCAGCTCAACACAGCGGCGTCGCTCCGCTCTGAGCCCCGACAGGGTGAAAGAGGAGCCGGAGCACGCTCAGCCGGCCTCAGAGTGACGAAGCAGCTCCCTTAATACCTCATCCCTGTAAAGTGCGCTCCCATTGGTCTCCTGGGCTCCAATCCACCTCTGATCTGAAGCAGTGCGCTACAAAAGGGAATACAGTGCTTTTTACCAATGTGATGGCTCCTGTTCAGAGACGATGAACTCCTGACGCTGTCTGTGGTGAGAGCGGAGCGACTGGAGTGTCGGCAGGGGAAGCGTCCAGGCATCATCGAGCGCCGTTTTCCCTCCTCTCCTGCCATTAAACACCACTAACGCTCTCCACAGCTCGACCGAGGGCCCGGACCAACACGTCATTATGTTTCTTTTTTGTATTTTTTACAGATGTGGGAATTTTAAGTGTTGTCACATTGTCAGTAACCGGCACTTTGAAGAACTCAACGACTGAGGTGGAGAGAAGAGGAAGAGGAGTTAAGTTAAAACTCTCCATCACCACCACCACGCTGCTCCTCTCCTTGTTTACCTGCTGTATGCTGTGGTCGGTATCTCACACACACGTGCACACACACACACACACACATGCGATGGCTGTACGGAGACGAGCCAACCTTTTCTCCTCCTCCACAGCCGATCATCACTCCTGACGTGGTCCGTCGTCGTATTTATCTCTCCTTCTTTCTTCTCGGGGGAAAGAAACGAGAGGAAATGACCGATTTAGTGCAATTTCTTTTCAGGACCACACTACATTCCAATCTTCCTTAGACATGGTTTTAATATACTTATGGGTATAGATGAATATAATTATATACAGTATCTATGTTTGTTAATGTTTACAGACGGATTCTCTCACTTCATCTCGGTGAGTGTTGTATTATGTTTGTTTGTTTAGGTGTTTAAGCATAACGCAGACCTCCTTGTGAAAATAGTCCTATTAAGGTGAAATATAATGGTATATAGTGTAATGGTATGACATTACAAAAGTACTTGTGATTTTCATATTGCCAGTCTCACTCGCCATTGTGTACATAATTGGCTCATAATATTGTAAAGTACTTACAGATCAGGAGGGCGTGGCCCCGCCTCTCTGGTTGTTCCTGGAAGAAGGAAAAAAATGCTTTTTTAAACAACAGATTCTTTTTTATTTTCTTCTCTGTAAAGTTTTTTTCCTCACATTTCCTCTGAGCAGTTTCTGTTGTTGTTGGTTTTGTAGACGAGGGGCTCAGCTTGTGATCACTGGTGCTGTCTTTCAGTATTGTTTATCAGCCTTAAGTTCAGTTCTGTCTGTAGGAACGACTGCCCAGACGCAGTCCATTTTCAGTATGTCGTGTACTGTGACGCTTCGATGCTTCTTTTGTTTGTTTTTGTTCTGCCAAACTTTTCTGAAAAGCACTTTTACACAGCTTGTCGCTACACAACTTAGCTAGGTCGTACATATACGAAAAATGTATATTAACAGAACATAAGACAAGTGTTTCAAAATGGATACCTCTTCTTCTTGTAGTAACGTCGGAATTTAAACTGTGTTGTAACTTTTTTCCTCTCGGTCAGAAACTTTGCGAGTGCTGGGCGTGGGTGGTTTTATTTCTCGAGGAAAGTGGCCTAAATACTTTTTTTATTTCTTTTTATTTCATTTTATCGGGCACAAGTAGGATAGACTGCCAGCCTGGCTTATTACAAAAGACTCCTCGAGAGGGGCTTCTTCATTTTCCACCTGAAGAACATGCTGAAGGCCTGGTTTTATATAAAGACTTAATGGTATAACAACAGTCCAGTTCAGTATAATGTACAAATACAAACTTCTGTACAGTGTTTTTAAATCTCTCATCTGTCAAATCCAAATTTTTTGTATTTATTGCACCACATTTTATACCGATTTCTTTCTCAAACACCAGTGCAGTAATTAGTCTCCCTCTCCCCCACGGTGTAAGTGAAATAGACTATTTAAAAAAACACGGGGACTTTTACATGATATATCTGTATCTAGCCATCGCATAAGTTTTTGTTTCCGTACATTTGGTGTGATGATTCCACATTTGGTGACAGCCGCTGCTCATCGACCTGTATCGTGACTCACTGTAAATGGTATTAAAAGCAGAGTGAAGCAGTTCAATATAGGAATGTAAAGTTTCAGTTTTTCAAGAGACCATCACAGGAGGAAGTTTATCTGTTTATCAGGCCTCAGCCTTTTGCTAGTGATTCTACCCCCTGTCACATCTCTGTCTGTGTCTGTTTTTAAAGCCTCCCATTGTGGTGTGTGTTAAAAGTTGAGCCACAAAGTGATGCGGTGCCATTTATTTCAATGATTTCAATTCATTTAGCGTCTTTAAAATGCAAAGATACACTCAGCTGCAAGTTAATATTGTGCAACTAGCTAAAAGTGATTCAGACTAACAAAATCCCTGATTTAAATCCGTCCTTCAAGAAGGTTTTAATGTTTGGATTCTGTGTTGATTCAGCTGTGGCGAAATTTGGTTGCTGTGACCAAAACTGAACACTATCACTTTGATGAATGTAGAATTTTTGGCAGGACTGTTGTATAAGACTGCATCAGTTTAAGCTAGGTGTACCTAATAAACTGGCAGCTAAGTGAAAACCCTGAAGAAAAAGACTGAAGACAAAAAGAAAGGAGGAGCCACTGAATGCAGAAAAGTGACTAAATTAAGACAAAATACTTGGAGCTTAGAATAATAATTTATGTCTGATATGTTTAGTCCTCTTTAAAGTTCAAAACAAATCTATGAAAATAATGAAACTGTTCTTTATTTCAAAAGTTCTATTGGAAACAAAATGTCACCTGATTCCCTGAAAGGAGGTTGGAAGTTTCCACATCAGACTCCTGTAAATCGCTCGGGTTTAAAGTGAGCACAGAAATCTTCCCTTTCCAGCAGATACATCGCTCTGCACAGTTAAGGTCAAATCCAAAAGTACAGGAATAATGAGCATTAAATGTTTTAGAGTGGTGGTGGAGGTTTTATTAGTACCCTTATTACATGTTGTCACTTTCCTGCATTGACCGGCTCCTTTTCTTTGTCTTTCTGTGCTTACCGACCCCGTCAAGAAGCTTACCGACCCTTTTAAAAAAACTCTTTCACATGATTTTCCATGGATTCCTTTAAAAAAAGACTAAACCTTTCCCATGTTTGCCAAACTTTTTACCATTTTTTGCTTAATAGTCAATCATAGGCCACTTCAGTATCAGGGTAGGTGCATCATTAAGGCACTTTTACTTGTAAGTTACTTACATAGTCTGAGGGTCTGCGTGTCCAAACTTGAATTTCTTAATTTATTTGGGGTTTTTTTCTTACAAATGTGTCAAACGTGTGATTAGCCTAACGTGCTTGATTTGTCTGTGTTTGTGGCTTCAGACTGATGATTTCTGGTTCAGCTGAATTGCATGCTTCCAACACTGGTTTAATCCACCTCTGCGACCTGTTGGAGAGTCTTAAACTGCCTGATTTAAATGCCGATTTATCTGTGTTACTTTTATTTTTCTACCACGTTGCACAGAGATTGTGCAAAACAGCCTTTTATGTTATGTTTTTGCACCTGCAGATCACATGATCGTGCATCACTTTGTGCCAGTTTGTCCTCCTCTGCCCTTGTCAACAGCAGTATTACGTATGCCTAATTTGAGTGTCCCAGCGTGCATCATTTCCTTCACTTAAAAAAATCTGATGTGTAAGTTTCGTTTATTCTCATCGTAGTGTCCACGTTTGCTTTCATTAAGAGACAGCATGTTTGTTCTCATTTTGGTGACCATTAATATGTCTGAGGAGGTTTTTTCTAAGTGTCCAGGAATTTGCTGATAATTAATACTTTTTGTACACACTTAAATTTGGGATGGACCACCACCTCCCCTTGTTTGTATAAGGGTTCGTTTCATTTTCACTGTGACGTCTTTTGGTTTTCGTGCAATGTTGCCGACTGTCATCACGTTTTTAAAATGACATGCTGTCTGAGGAGAAATAGTGTTGAAATAAATAAATAAATTCACCTCCATAAGCACTCATCATCTCTTTTTTACTTGTAGTAAACTTACTTACAGTAACTCTAACTGGGGTCATATCTATCTCTCTTGGTGTTGCTTCAATGAAAACGTGGATGAACACAAAATACCATGTTGATTACTGTTCAACCTGTGTTACTGCATTCTGCATATTGTTGAAGAACCTGTAAATACTTTGCATTGAACTTGCATAGGATCATGTTACTGTGGCGTGCTCTTTTTGCCTGTACAATTCTGCTTCTAAATGTGTGTGACTGTTGAGACGACACTCTTTTTGTACATGACTGTCTTTTTATTTGACAATATTGATTCTGTCCTTTTTCATTCTAAAGTTGAGTTTGAAGAGTTCAGACATGCCTGAAGTTTGACTTTAATAAAGCTGTACTCTGTCTCAGTGAAACGCTCTCGGAGCCTGGGATATTTTTTGTTTGCTGAACATATTACTACATATAGATTGAGCTTGCTTTATACTTTTTAACCATATATAACCTTTTTGATGGCAGCTGAGTAAAACTAAGCTTTAAAATCGACTTTAAAGTAAGGTGGTAAGAGATTTACCTAAATAATAGTACTACCCAAAGGTATAAGGTAATCTACTTACAGTCTGAGGAAATTCACATATTCACAAAAATGAAGCAGCTTAGAACTATGACACTGTAGGATCAGCAAAAGTGTCAACAGCAGCAGAAAAATGATTACAGGACAACAAAACGTCATTCAAACATCACTGTTTTGACCTCTAGATGGCAACCTTTAACGTGACGTGGCTCCTTGCATCCGCGTAAAAGGTAGATAAAATCATCTCACGTCCACTTCCGGTTTATAATGCACTACAAAACAAAGTAAGAAAAAGCCCCTTCTTTTTTCTTTCCAGTGCTTAGGAAATAAGAAAATGATATTTAAATGATATTTAAATTATTGACCTGGTACAGTTGGTATCATTTATACATTTTATCAGAGGTCCCTGAAAAATTATTTCCCTAAATTGCTAGACCAACTGAGGCTAAAAAAATGGATGAAATTAATAACAATAACAGTTACAATTGTCAAACAGCAGGTTGATTTTATCTATATACTTAACTAGTAGGCCACCGTTACATTTACAAATAATCTAAAACTCAAAATCTTGCTGTGTAAGACCTTAGACTGTAAGTCATGTATAAGATGCATTATGCTGAACAATATGGCAAACTAACTTTGTTTTTTTAAGCAATATGCTTAATATTTGATAAAGGTATTTCAAATTTGTCTAAATAATCAATGCTGTTTAGGCCTACGAAACTTTCCATACATCAATTAAAGATATGTTAAAGTCCATATCACCTCAGTGTCTCAACACACTAGATACAAATTACAATAAAAAAACCAGAAAACTTATATTTAGCGGATTACTGTTTAAATCAGTGTTTTCCCAAAAGCATCTTGCTTGTTTTTAAGGACTTTTGACCACAAAAAATAAGGGCGTCTTCAATCCTACAGGTCTACGTTTAAATACAAACTCTTATTTTGAAAATCCTAAACCAGAAGTCGCTGTGGTGTAGCCGTTAGCTTTACGCAGCTCATCTTCTCCGTGGCATCCCTGCTTCTGTCAGGTCCTCAAATGTACGACTTCCACCGTCAGCAGAAACAGAGGATGACGAGGCCTGATTCACGTTAATGGCACGAGTTATTATGAGGATAAAGAGATAAAAAAAACCCGACCAGTTAAAGGTTAGTGACGCCTTTGGGATTCCTTGTTTTACAACGCGGAAATGGGCCAGATGTCTTCTTTGACAGATGTTGCTAGCTAGCTTAGCTTAGTCTGCTAACATTTTGTTTCTCTAACACAGGCAGTTTATATTTGGCTTGTTTGTCTTGTTCTGTGGTTTAACACAGACTGACGAGCATGCATTTGTTATTGTTATTACAAAAACACGTTTAATGTTGTTTCCAGTTGAATACCATCTAAATATAGGTGGGAGGTACAGGTGCAGCATGTTGGCCTTTATATCAGGTTTCAGACCAGGCAGGAGGGCTATACAAAGTCCAAGATGAGATTTTAATACCTACCAATATTTCACCAGGTATATAGTCAAAGTAGAGTTGTGAGGATACATTATAGAATGCTTCCTATCAAAAAATCTTTGTTTATTTCAAACACAACAGAGATACAAATGAAAAACAGATCAAAACCATACAGACAGATTTGTGTGCCTTTATTTTTTGGGGGGAAATAAATTGGAGTAATGGGTATTACGAAAGAGGCCCAGTGAGTACAAAGACTTAAAGTGTAGAGATTGATTCACATAAATCTCACATAAGCCTGTTTATGTCCTCTTTGAATATTGGTATTGTCCTTGGAAATCGGGTATCAGTCAAGCTCTGCAGGTATCTGAACAACATTTTTCACCCTAACAAAACTTGATCGTCAGGAAGTTGTCAGACAAGTTTGGTCTGAAATAGATCTGTCAAGCAAAATCAATGTTGACACTTTAGCAGATGTTAAGAGACTTTTAAAGCGGAACAACAAGACAAAGCAAAATCAGTTTATTCTGTTCCTCAGATAATCCAACAGGATTATAGAAAGCAGATGTTTGTACTGTTTACTGAATCACAGCAAAAGTAAACTGAAGTATAAAGTACGTAGATTTGCTGATCTTCCAAATGCCCAAACAGACTATAAATAATTAAATAATAGCTCAGAATTCACCTCGTTCTCTTTAACACAAGAAATAATGTGTCAAACTAAAATTCTGATCTTTATTTTCTTTCTAGTCCCAGTTCAGTAAGATGAAAAGGGAGTGAGGATGTTTGCAGTTGACTGAAGTCCACTCCAAGAAGACAAAATGAAGAGGAGGCTGCTTCGTGGTTTCCTGTCGGAAGTCTCCGTCAGGATGGCGCTGTTTGTTGTGTTCCTGTAAGTTTGACCCATTTGCATCGTTGCTTTATTGATCCATAATTTATAAGGCAGGCATTATTCAAAAGATGAGCAAACAAACGGAAACATCTCGCTCTCTGTTGTCATGTAGTGTGACGGAGCAGCTTCCCCCTTTCTTCCGCGAGATCCAGCCAGAGGAGATGTGGTTGTACAAATTCCATCGTGTGGAGAGAGACCACGTGCCCACCTCTTTTATGTTTGTAAGTAATATGTCTGCATGACTCTGTGTTAAAATAAAACATAATAAATCCCCCGGATCCCTTCAGTAATCCCTGACTACAACCAATATGGAGAATCTGAAGTTACTTCCCCCCTCCTGCTATAAAACATACAAATGTTATTTGGCACATTCATCACCTTCAGGATACATTACTGTGACAACCTTTCTCAAAAATATATCATATGGTTTTAGATGAACTCTCCACCTTCCTCATAAAGAGAGATAATCCTGCAAAGTGATTATCGTGTCCTTCATTTTTGTCAAAGAATTCTGTTCTGCTGTGAAAGCTCTGCAGATATGTCAAATGAATCGCCGCATTCAAAAGCAGAACCCTGCATTTAAGATGAAACGGTTAGTCGATTCATAGATCAAGCGATAGAAATGCATCGTCGTTCAATCGTTTCTGTCAATTCCTCAGGAAAAAGCCAAACATTTGATGGTTCTAGTTCTGCAGTGTGAGGGATAACCCACTGTTTGTAGTTTTACAGTGAGGTCAGAATATCTTTCCATTTTGGACGATCCGATACACAAAAAGCTGCTTAAACATTATTGGCTCACTTTTGGCTCTGGGAAGTTAATGTGGAGCTTTTTCAATTCATAATTTTATCAAAAAATAATCTTCAGGTTAATCGATAATGAAATCACTAGTTGTGCAGCCCTACAGCTAGGCTAGCACACAGTTTGCTAACTGCTAAATATAGAAAAACCAGAGGCTCTCTGAAAACTCTATAATCTAAAAATCGTTATAATGTAGAAGTTTAAATGTAAAATGTAAATAGTCTTAAACTCGTACAAACACTGGCATAGTCCCTTGCAGTGAAAACACATAGCTTTTGTTGTAATGTTTATACATACATTTGTTTTGAAGTGGATTAATATTGTAATACCTGTCCTTTTTCGTCTGCATCAGAGTGTGGCGGTTTTCACCCCGCTGATTGTAATCCTGATTTTCACCTTCATGAAGAAGACAGAGCGAGGGGATCTGAAGGAGGCCACGCTGGGTAGGAAAGCTGCAGACAAACTTTTAGTTGTCTTGTTAAAACAAACATGTGAAACAGTCGGTTTGACTTTCCTGTCGTTTCTCTCCAGCTGTGACTCTGACTCTGGTGCTCAACGGAGTTTTCACAAACGCCATCAAACTTTGTGTTGGCAGGTAAACATCAAACACAACAGTGTAGCAGATGATAATAAAACCCAGTGTCCGGTGGAGCCTAAATGTGTCCTCCCTGTGTTTGTCTCTGCCTCAGGCCACGGCCAGACTTCTTCTATCGCTGTTTCCCAGACGGTCAGATGAACCTGGAGTTGCGCTGCAGCGGCGACCCAGATGTGGTCATAGAGGGCAGGAAGAGCTTTCCCAGCGGACACTCTTCCTGTAAGAGCCTTTTATGGTCGATAATGCTTCAGTAGCTGGTACATCTTCACCAGCAGGCAACAAGGAACAGAAACACATGCACAAAGGGGGGCAGGAGGGCATTTAATGTATCTGAGAATAGATGTATGTAAGAGTATTTTAGCCTCCAGGCTCTTATTTTGTTGTATAAGCAAAGAGAGCCTCCATCTGAAATCGTGTCCCTCCATGTTCTTATCCCTGCCATGTGTTTTTCTTGTTTTCTCTTTGAGTTGTCTTTATTTCTGTATAATATTATAATATAATATAATATATATAGGCCTAATATATTCTATATTTCCTCTGGCTCTGATCACCCTCTCTGTCCTTTCTCTTCGGTTCCAGTTGCCTTCGCCGGCTTGGGTTTCACAGCGCTGTACATCGCAGGAAAGCTGCGCTGCTTCAATGCAGCGGGCCAGGGCAGAGCGTGGCGGCTGTGCGCCTTCCTCACTCCTTTACTCATCGCAACAGTGATCGCCCTCTCCAGAACCTGCGACTACAAACACCACTGGCAAGGTCAGAGTCACAGAAATGCCAACAACGAAATCGTGTTAAACGTAACCAACTGCATTATTTTGGTGTCAGAGAGCAGGAGATGATTTAGAGGGAGATTTCAACTTAACTTAGTCTGCGGCCTGCTGTAGAGAACTTTACATGAGCAGAATATGAGAGAAAATGCCGTGTGAATCTGTAAAATCACTCATCTATATGTGTGTATGCTTCCCTCTCTCTCCCCTCTATAGACGTGTTGGTGGGCTCTCTGCTGGGCCTGGCCTTCGCCTGGCTGTGCTACAGACAACACTACCCTCCTCTTCAGGACCCCGACTGCCACAGACCTCTGCGTCACAGAGACACTGTTCCCGCCGCACAGGAGCGCAAACTGGCCAACTCCAACTACATCCTGCCCCTGTAGAAGAGCTCAAACTGGATTATACTCTTTACTGGTGTCATTTAAACTGGGTTACATGGTAATCCTTCTATTTCTGGTTTTCACTCCTTTAGGGCTGGGCAGTACGTCAATATTTATTGTTTTATCGTCATTGTACTGTGGGATATCCTTTTTGTTTGGTGAAATGTGACACATGATTTAATTTTGTAACTTAAAGGACACTTTAATCACCTGAATGGTTTCTGAAACACATAAGAGTTGCTGTAAAACACAGCTCCAGTTTAACGGTCCAAAGAGGTGGAAGGACAGCTTCATAAACAACCTGAGGTGTGAGTTTTAAATCTAAATAGAGATAATTACATACAGAGTTTATCAATTAGGAGCAGTGGTAAATATCATGACATGTATAATTTATCCATATGGCCCAGCCCTGCACACCCTGTGTAGTGTGCCTATAGGTCAGTTTATATAGTCCCAACAGCTGAGCAGGTCAACTACACAAACACTGCACTGATAGTCTGCTGCCCATCAGTCTCTGGCTCAGCTGCTGTGAACGCTTTCTCATGTAGGCGTCACGATTTGTGATTGTTTTTGTAAAATGCAACTTTTAAAGCAGCTGGTTTGAGACTTAAAGACAAATATGCAGCATAGTTTGTTCCTTTCTGACCTTTGGGGAAAGAAAACCAGAGCTCAACCTGGTGACGAAATGATTAAACAATTAATCAGTTAGTCAGAAAATGAATGCACAACACTGTTGATGTATGTCATCGTTTATAATGTCAAACATCTGATGGTTGCAGCTTCCTAAATGTGTTGGGGTTTTTATCAGTGTAAAGAGAATGTAAAAGTGTTGGACTGTCAGTATGAAAAAAACAATTTGATCTGAAACTTTATGATTGACTTTATGATTTTCCATCATTAACCCCAATAAATCAGTAACTAATCAATTGATATGGAAAGGATTCAGCTGTTAGGTAACTATCTATAGTTTCAGCCTGAGCTCAACTTTTTAATGATTTAGAGCTTTTGAACTGCATGTTAATAAGCTGGTTCAGGTGTGATCACAAGACCTTAAAGCCTAAATGTGGAATGTACAATCAATAAACAGGCAACACCATCTGTTTGTGAACACTGGACCGAACCTGTCAAAGTAGACACCCTGAAATAATAGCCAACCTTGAGGTATAGATGTCCACTGCACAGGAGCACTCAGTATCATGTGCCCAGATGTTTACATAACAGGTCATGTGATTCCACCTGAGCTCCTGTCCTTGAAGAAGATTGAGATAAAGTTTAAAGCTTCAAATATTTAGCCAGTCGACCTTTGAGCTGAGCTTAGCAGCAGCAGCATGTCGTACACTGGTTTAGTAAGAGGTTGGCCATATGGATAAGGTTAAGGGTTATCATGTCCTATATAAATTGGTGTCCTGGAAAATCAGTTGAGAAATAGTATTTGGATAAAAAAATAATGTATATGAATATGTATAAGAATACTTTCTATATCTTTATTATGGTTAAGGTTCAGTGAAAAGGTCAAAACAACCCATGTATCCGATCACACAGTTCTTTCCACTTCCCCACCCTGTCTGTCACAGTGATGTACTTTAACTCTACATATCTGAAAAGAAGCTGCGTCATTACCTAGAACAGCTGGGCACTGTAGTTTTTAGCAAACATTACTCAAACAGGAGTAAATGCTGCATTTATTGGGGACTATTTCAAGTTGCTGATTAATACACGTTTTGTGCATAAGTTGTTTTGCGACAACAATGGAGGTCTATGCTACAGAGAAATAAGATATACACTGACAATAACTGTAAGTAGGGATGCACATTAATGTTGACACATCATTTAACTGTTTATTATTCAGATGCCATTCACTACACACTGACTACACAATGAAATGATCTCACAGTTCAGATCAACATAATCCTTCCCTCTCTGTAAGCACCTCTTTTACCATGTAAAGCAGGTCAGTGAAAACCACTTGGGACACATCATGTCTTTGATCTCCACAGCTCTGCTCTGCTGCCTCTTTATTCATTGCTTTAAATCTTTCTGTCTTCCTCTATTTTACTTTGAAAGGGTTAATATTGTGTGTCGTCCTCAGTATAAACGCCCTGATGTAGCAGCTCCATTCATCTCTTATCAAATGATCTCAGCTCTAACTGGACAGCACACCTACTAATCACAAGTTAATATGACTGTACAGGACTATGTGATAAATGTTTAAGTGTCTCAGGCTTATTATAGGTCTGGTTCTGTTCAGAGGTCAGACTGTATGTAACCTCTCCAGGTGATGGTGCTAGCCTCCCAGTGCTCCTGCTGGTCAGGTTTTCTATCCTGTTAATACTTTTATTGGCAAGTAAAGTTTGGTGGTTTGTTTCTTTATATTTGTTTACTTCATTTCAGACAGGGAAGGCTTCAGTCTGTGGTTTTGCTGTTAATCTATGTTTGTCATCTTTTGATTTTATTCATTTTTTCCTTTTGTTTATGCTTTTCATTTGGAAAGAAACTGATAAATTCTACTCAGATGTGACTGTTTTTGCAGCATGAAACATGAAAACAAACCTCTTATCTTGTGTTTTTGTGAGAAACCAGCCAAAGTTCTGCAGGGTCAAAAAAGCACTTTTGCTTGTGTCTGTGAGTCGAGCTTAAAGCAGCTGGATCGCAGAGTTTCAGACCAAACTTGGCAGAGAAAAATTATGAATTTGTGCCTTTGTTTACTACATTACTTTACTGCTGTTAGTTAATGAATGAAGTATATACTGCATGTTACAGTGTATGCTCTCTGTCATGTTGTCAGTCTTTGCATTTTTATGTTTTACAGTTTCGAGGGTTCATTGGGAAGATAGTACATGATGTATAAATGTGGCATGCAGCCTTTCTTTACCTCAGAAAAAAACTTTCCCCAAATTTTGTTGCTGATGAAGTAAAAATGTGAATATTTCAATGTGGAAAATGTACAACAAAGAGAAGCAGAAAGTTCACTTTTTACAGATCTTTATTTACTTTCTCAATCGTAAAGGGATTTCTGAGATGATGTACAGGTCTAAGTGTAATTTTAATTTTGGGGCATGTAGGAGTTTACTTGAATTTTGAATATTTGTTTACCTTCAATGTGATAATGTTATGCCATAAAAAACGATGCATATTTGAGGCAAGTGGGTTTCTGGAGGATTGTTCAGACAAACAAAAAAAGTAATACTCGTTGGGTTCTGCTGCATTTTGATAAAATCCTGCATGTTTCACACCTACAGAGCAACATATTCCAAATCCCCACATATCCACCCTTTAATTTCTGTTCATGTATACTGTATCAGGTCTCCCTCAGATCTACTGTCATGAAAAGGGATTATACTCAAACTTGCCTGCTTGCTATATTGATGTCATCATGATTTGCCTTGGCTTTAAGTACAACATAGCAGCAGTTTATGCTGATACAGTTTCCTGATTGTACATGTTGTGATGCTTTTAATGACTTTTTGTGACACTTAATGATGTTTCTACATAATCTTACAAAATACACTGTCCTTTGCTTATTTTCTTGGAGTCAGCAGTCTTTTTTAAAGTGTGTGCAAATTACAGGCACCTGTTTAGACATATTTAGGATACATTAATCGCAACAAAAGTACGTTTATTAGCCTACAAATATATCAAGCAGTTGGGGTTACAGAATGAAAGTGTGTAGACTAACAGCCTTTCAGATTTATTTTCTGTTTAAAAGCTGTAGTTTATGTACAGTATTTGCCCCCAAAATGGTTTGGGATAAAGTATAAAGTAGCAGAAAATGGAAAAACTCCAACTTTTTGGAGGGCAAATAGTAATGTGATTACTTGAGCTTAGTGTTTTACCTCTCAATTGTAGCTTCTCTGCTATAGATCACATACTGTGTGTTTTATCCAAACTAATTTTGCCAAAATTAGTACAAACTGCTGTCTGGTTAACTGTGTTTTAGCAGGTTTTCCGCCTCTTTGGCCCCTTCAGTGAACGCAGCTTTGTTTTCTCAATTTAGCGGGCGTGGTCTCAGACATGTGACGTATGTTAATTCCCTCACAGTGATTGGTTGAAAGTGACGTGCAGATTTGGCGCCACATTTCCAACAAGGAACACAGTACCGCAGCGAAAAGCTCCGTTCCTGACAGCAAACCAAAATAAACCGCTGTTCATGCGACCTTTGCGCTATTTTATTGAGTATTTCTCATCTTAAACGTTTTTAATCGACAATTTTAAAAATGTTTATCACGGACATAAGGAAGGACTTTTATGAGGTTGTTGCCAATCAGGTAAGTTTTTTGAGCTAACTTGAACATTGGGTTAGCTAACTTGTACCACGTATGACTGTGTGCTAATCAACTAGCGTATAGCTACTGATATTGTGGTCATTTTTAGACAGAAACAGCTATTGTGTGTGGTAACTGAACTGTGCTTTCAGAGAGTCGCTCTCCTGGTGGCGTCAGACATCGACGCTCTCTGCGCCTGTAAGATCCTGCAGGTAAGATAATCAGCTACTGTTAGCAAACATTAGCTGATGAATCCACTGTTCAGACTCAGAAAGCTAGTTTCTGTTGGCTTACCTTTACTATCAGCAAGTTCCTAATATATTTAATATAATATCTTTATCCAGCTCTATTAAAACCACCAGCTGAATATGTTTAGCTCTAATGTTGTTTGTGTCCATTATTTAAAGTGACTACAGGAAGTGAGTTTTTGGTACAATAATTTGTGTGTTCACTTTTAAATGGAGGTTAGGGCCAGAGGACCTATTGAAGCATATAAACAAGAAAGTATAGTGATTAAATAATCTCATTTGAGTCTATTCTTATGGTGAGTAAACTTTCTGGGATGATGTAAATGCTGCCAATTCTTTATCTTGTAGATGCACATTTCTGAGATAATACTAATATTAATATCTGTATGCATGAAATGCCAAAAAAAGATTTCCATATATGCCCATACATTTTCTCGCATTCTGCAGTTACAGTGTCATATTTGTCAATGAGAGACTAAAGATGAATTACTAATAAAACAATAACTGTTTAATCTTTTTGTTTCTTTACCAGGCGCTGTTCCACTGTGATCAGGTCCAGTACACACTTGTGCCAGTTACAGGCTGGCAGGACCTCGGCACAGCCTTTCTTGAACACAAAGAACAGGTATGACCTGAGCTGATATGTGGCTTAAGACAGAAGGGTAAACGAAGGGAAACTAGTGTTGTCGTTTTAAAGTAAATGTAATATTTTAATGTGTTGTAGTTCCGGTACTTTGTTCTCATAAACTGTGGGGCAAATGTGGACCTTCTTGAGATGCTGCAGCCGGATGATGACTCCATCTTCTTTATCTGTGACACTCACCGGCCTGTAGATGTGGTCAATGTCTACAATGACAGCCAGGTGATGGATATGATCAATACAGCTCAATTATTCATTATGAAGGAAGCTAATTTGGGAAACACATTAAATAGTTTTGAGTGTAATCTTGTGCTTGAAGTTTGTGAGAGAAAGAAAAATATGAAACCACATATCCCTCATGAGTCTTTTAATCTCATTCGCAGATAAAGCTTCTAATCAAACAGGATGATGATCTTGGTGTGCCCTCATATGACGATATCTTCCGAGATGAAGAAGAGGAAGGAGATGACTCTGGAAATGAGAGCGATGGAGGCTCGGAGCCCTCTGGGAAACGGAGGAGATATGATGAAGTGCGTGTTAAACACTATGAGAATACTGAGATGAATCAAAACAGCATCTTAATATTGTGTTTTGATCATTTTGTCACAGGGGGCAGTTGAGAGGAGAATTGACAGACAGCGAGCAAAGAGGGAGTGGGAGGCACGAAGGTGAAGTGATTTTTAAAGAGGTGTTGTAATGTGGTGTAATTCTGAAACTTCTATTTCTAATCCGACACTGTTTCACTCATTTCTCAGGAGGGAAATCTTGTTTGACTATGAGCAGTATGAATATCATGGGACTTCTGTGAGTAGACCATTTTGAATTTACTTTTACTTTTTTTTTTTTTCAACCACACCAGTGCATAGCAGTATGTTGATTAGTATTCACACATTCTGTTATTATTATTTCGGAATGGAAAAACTGGCTATTAATCACTGACTGTATAAAAACATCATGTTTTTGATTTGTCAGGCTGCCATGATGTTTTTTGAGCTGGCGTGGGTGTTGACTAAAGACACCAAGGACATGCTCTGGTAACTGTTCCAAAAAACTGTAAAATCTTTTTAGAATACATAACATTGTGGAAATGTATGGTGCAATGTACATACTTTTTGATTTTGGGTTTGTTTTTGTGTAGGTGGGCGGTCATTGGGCTGACAGACCAGTGGGTTCATGATAAAATCACACAGTAAGAATGGCTTCAAAATCAAATTCTCAATAACATAAATGTATTCCCTTTGAACGAAGCAGTTGAACTCACTGCTGCAGTTCATAGTTTCTGGATCATTAATGGCTATCAGATATTTTTTTTGTATTTGCATCAAGTTCATTGTTACATAAACATTCTTGCCTGCTTTGCTCCTTTTTAGTATGAAGTATGTAACAGACATCGCCACAATGCAGAGACATGTTTCCCGGCATAACCACCGAAATGAGGACGAGGAGAACTCCCTCTCCATTGACTGCATGAGGATCTCCTTCGAATATGAGTATCCTAAATGCATTTGACATGTTGGAGTTGTGGGTCTTCATATGCCATCCCATAAGTACATGTGCCATGGAAGCAAGAATCGTTCAAACTTTGTAGCTCTTCTTTTTCCCCTTGAGTTTTCCTTAACCTTCTTCTTCAGCCTCCGTCTAACCCTCTACCAGCACTGGTCCCTGTATGAGAGCATCTGTAATTCATGTTACACGTCGTGCAACTTCAAGCTTTGGACGTTAAATGGCCAAAAGAAACTTCAGGAGTTCCTAGCTGACATGGGGTAAAGTGTCTAGAGAGCTATCAACAGAAGTACTTGTTGTATTGAATTGACTTCAACACGTGACTGTGACGTGAAATCAAGCTTTACTGTTAACTTTATTGTAACAGGCTGCCTCTGAAGCAAGTGAGGCAGAAATTTCACTCCATGGACATGTCAATCAAAGAGAACCTGAGGGACGTCATTGAGGAGTCTTCCAATAAATACGGGTATGAATTTTGAATTACTTTAATTGCTGTGACGCTCAAATGTGGTTATTGACTTTCCATCTTCCTCTCTATCAGTATGAAGGACATCCGAATCCAGACGTTTGGCGTTCACTTTGGCTTTAAGAACCGCTTCCTGGCCAGTGACATGGTTCACGCGACTGCTGCCCTGCTGGAGAGCACTGAGAAAGACGAGAGCGACGGTGACAACTTCATCAAAGCTCTGGATTCTCTTTCCAGGTGTGTAGCAAAAACATAATTTTAGTTAAATCATTGACCAAAATCCTGATTCTTAAATGTTGATGTGACAACTAGGACAAGTGGTTTACTTTCTGCTCCCTGCTGGTCTCTCTCTTTCTGTGTAGGAGTAACCTCGAACGTCTACATTCAGGCATCGACCTGGCTAAGAAGAAGCTGATGGCTGTCCAGCAGACTGTGGCCAGCTGCATCTGTACCAACCTCATCCTTTCCCAGGGACCCTTCCTTTACTGCTACCTCATGGAGGTACGAGTGTGTGTATGACCTGTGGGGAGGTGTGTGGCTCCTCTTTAACAGTCTGTCCTGCTCAGCTGAATACTTTCTCTCTCCTGCCCTCTCTCTGTAGGGAACACCTGACGTGAAGCTCTTCTCTAAGCCCATGGCCCTGACTCTGCTCTGCAAGTACCTCCTAAAGGCTTTTGTCCATTCTGTAAGTATCAAACTGGATTCAGACTGTGAAAGACGACAGCGTTGTTGTTGTCCCTCTCTCACGCTTGGTGTTTCTGTCTGCTAGACGAGGAACAAACGCTGCAAACTGCTTCCCCTCATCATGGCTGCTCCAAAGGATGTGGAGAAGGGAACTGTCATCGTTGTGGGAATCCCACCTGAGTCTGAAACATCGGACAAGAAGAAGTAAGAGTTTGGCTTTAAACTGCATTTTTTTATTTACAAAACAGTTCTACTCGCTAATTTCAGTGTCAAATTTTACCTCAGAATTTTGAAATTTGGACTATTTAGTCAAATATTCCTTGTCTGGTATAGTTTCTTTCCACAGACCTGCCAATGAGCACATATTCTTGTCATTTTATGTGATGTTTTGGGGTAAAATAACACTTTAGTTTTGGTATAAGTTGATATAAGCTGTTGATATCATAGTACTCTGAGCATGTTAGTCAGCATTCTGCCTTCACTTTCCTTAAGACTTTATTTAGAACATATTCAGTGTATTACAAAAGATGATGATGAAGAAGATGATCTCCCTTTTGAGAGGCTGAAAATCTAACTGTCCAAAAAAATTGAGTGAACATTAATAAGAAAATATAGAACATCAGGAATCCTCACATTGAAGAAGTTGACACCAGAGACTGGTTTGTGTATTTACATGAAAAATGTTTCTTCCAATAGATTTAATAATCTAATTTTTGCACCTTCTTAATATGTATAATTAGATCTTATTTAATGCCTCATCTATTTTTCTTTTATCCGCACCTTTTTAAGTTTCTTTGGTCGAGCGTTTGAGAAGGCCGCAGAGAGCACCAGCTCCAGAACTCTTCACGACCACTTCGACACTTCAAGTAAGTGGTTTGTCATTTACTTTATTTATATTTACTTCATGCCGTATTGAAGTTCTCCCTTAAAGACCCCCTCCAGTGTTTAGCCTTGTAAACATCTCCATGTGGTGTTCTTCATGTGCTACAAGACATATCAGGGACAACATCAGCAGTCATCTCCATGGCTGCGCCTGTGTGCTTTTAAACTGCAGTGTACCAAGGACAGGCTGAACAACACGTTTTCAGATTGGCAGGTTTGAGACGTCACAAAACTAAGGAGCCAATCCTGTTAATGGACGGGGTGATGCTATGCATATCATTGTGTGCAACCACTTCGGCGAGGCGCGAGCCAGTTGTAACCGTCATTGTATTTTTAGCAAATTCACTACTGACTACTAATGTTAATTTTACTATTACTAATTACTACATTTCAAGCTCGCTAAGTTTCAACAAGTTACCACTAAACGATGGCAGAAACATGTTTTGTTTTCATCTGTAATTTTATGAAAGGAGAAACGTAGTACATAGTGGGCGGGGACTATGCAGATTGGGAATTTTTAATAAAGGAGGAGGAGGAGATGCCTTGGGAGGATTTTTAGAAGGTAATTAAACGTATTTTGCAGAAAAAACACATCAGACACATTTTATTATGACAAGCAGAGCATTTTATATGTCTTAAAACATGACTGGAGCTGGTCTTTAATGTTTTCATATGGGGAGGTGTCTATCTCTTCATCAGACACTAGGTGGCAGTATTTTCCTAATTTCTAGAAGACCTTCAGTTACCCAGCCTGTCTGAAAGACGTTTCACTGTTTCTATGAGCATATATTAATTCTTACCTGCTTGTTTTCTCTGCAGTAATCGAGCTGAAGACGGAGGACAGGAGCAAGTTTCTGGATGCACTCATCACTCTGCTGTCATGAGAGGGAACATGAGCATCAGCTTTCAGGTTTAGTTCTTGCTCTGACTCTTGAACAGTGTAAGTGCTGCTGCTGTTCACATCTCTATGTCTGACATGACTAAGATAAATCGGTCCCGCCAGACATGAGGAGGATCACCAGTACAAGAACTTCATGATTTGTAGTGTGTGTGTGTATATTGTACAGTCATTTTGTAAATTTGTTGTAAGTCTTATTTTGCTTTTACTTTCTCTGAAGATCTGTCTTTTATTCCTGTTCTTGTCCTTCATTTTTAAAATTTTAAACATGTTTAATAAATCAAAGTAAGTGACTCAAACTTCACTTTTTTTAGATATCTGTTATTAGCTTGACATCTTATTACACATGCATTTTATATATTTGTTTTTTTATGCTTCCAAGTCTCAAAATCTCATGTTAGAAAAAGTCTTGGAGTGATCACAATACTAAGAGAATGTGATATGTGAAAGCAAACATCAGGCAATGTAGTTGACTTTAGTCGCAACTTAAGTTTACAGGGACATCCTTTTAAATATTGCTTTAAAAGGGAACTGTGAGTTGACACTACTTCATGTCTCATAAAACGATCGCCTGCCTGGTGTATCTTAGATTACTGGAAATAAGAAACAAAGTGCTGCAGCTTGTTTCCTCCACATGAGAGATCAGGTTTTTCTCTCCAAATACTGATTTCAATACCATGCGAATACAAAGCAGCAATATCATTGGTATCTGATCCAAAATGTAAAATCTATATGCCTCATTAATTGGAACCATTTATAGGTTAGCTAACTATAAATGGGATCAGAAATTTATATAAAAGGTAGATCTGACATAAACCTTAGTGTCCTAACAGTGTGAAAAGTAAAAGCAAGTAAATACATGGATGTAGATTTACCATATTCTTTCATATAATTTCAATGATGAATTGTGTACCAGAGTCTTGGTAAAAACACTCTTGGGAGTGTTGTACTGAATATCATCACGGCTGTGATTCAGTTTCAGTAGATCATATTCAATACAACATCACAACCTCGAGTGTGATATTGCTTTTATACAAGCAGCAAATAGTTGTGAAAATCAGTAATCAACAACAGATTATTTTTGCTCCTTAAAACTTAAAACTGAAACTGGACTTTTGTTGCCAAGCAACCCAAATATTCCTGCACTCTGTGTCTAAAGGTTACCACAGATCAGTTACTTTGTATGCGGTACATCTATCTGTTTTCATTGATCATCAACCAGTGAAACAAGAGTCTGTTATGCGATTCAGAGGTACCAGCTTGATCAATGTAGACGGTCAGCTGTAATGGTCATTAACAGTATTCAGAACACCTGGCTAAAGGCGGAGTGATGCACAGAGTGAAAAGGCCCAGTGATGTTAATAAATATATCAGCACTCATGCACTCAATTCCTCTTCCTCTTCTAATCCAATCAGATTACTTGGTCGGAACTAACTGTTGTATAATATTTAATATCAGATACTGGCAACGATACAATAAAGTGTCTTGGATAGGTGCATCCCAGTGTTATCAGCCCTGCCACTTAGATAGATAGTTAACTAATTTGGGAACTGTGGTGATAAGACAAAACAAATATACCAAAACATAAAAAACACCTGTTAGCTGCCCCTATGACAGGTGGAAAATGTTGTGTAATTCAACCAGCTGATGACAGTGTTTTGTGAGGAAAAGATATATCAAAGACAAATAATTAATTGATCTTTCATGGCCCCAGTGACTTACGTTGAGAACCTCCATCATTAGCTGTGAGCAGAGAAGACCACCGGGCCGAATCAGTGTGTCAAGAGGAACTTGCATTCCTGTTATAAAATAAAGATCTGGCAGAGTTGTTGCTTTTGGCAGTCACTACTTCATCGTGATCCAATGTATTGTTTTGCTGACGCACAACTTGCAGTTCCACAGAAAGTAAAAACGGCTTTTATTGTAGGTGTGAGACTTCTTGTGAAAATGTTGTTTCAATGAATCTTGTGTTGAGCTCAGCCCGCTGTGGGCCAAAGGTGAGGGCAGGGACCTTGGCCCACTTTGGAAAATGTAGGCCAGGCCTCCTGGTGTTGATTTGCCGGCATCTAGAGAGTGTGTGGGGGGGTCTGAGCTGCTCTCAGAGGGGTGATTAAGATCCTTATCGTTCCTGGACCAGGATGGGATCATGACCTTCAGGGGAAAGGGTGGTTGTCGTGCAGGAAAGTCCAGACTGATTGGCAGCAGTGGGACTGAAACGTGCCGTGATGTGCATCACGCTGCAGGAGGAAGTTAATGCTATTAATGCTTATTACCAGCTGATGTTCTGTATAAATGTGTACATCCGTTATTATATTGTTTACAGTCAGAGCAGAGGAAAGTTATCAAGAAGAGGAAGCCAAGACCAATGGAGGACACATTTACCGTATATCATTAACAGGGTGGAGGTTTCATTTTTAGAGACGAAGTTATCATGAACTGCTGTCGAATGTCTTTAGCCGCCTCTCTGTTCCCTTCAATCTCTTTCTGTCTCTTTGCTTTTCAAGTCTGATAGTTTTTTACGTGCTTTATTCGGTTGAGAAAATCTCACTGCAAGGTTCCCTAAATAAAAGCTGCCATGGAGCTTTGATTATATCACATTATCTTAAAAAGCAAGAGCATTTTATATAAAGATTCAGTGACTTCAACTTCTGTGATCGTAGCTGATATTAAAAAGCTTGCCACGATATAATTCAGTGGCCTGCGATCAAGATAGGAGGTTTTTATGTGACCATTTAATAATCAGTATATCACTGAGCTCTACCACACATTTAAATAAAAACAGACGTAGATAGATAGATTTAGACAGAGCTAGATCTATTGACGTTGTCATTTTGTACTGATATTAAATGGCTGATCAGTGAATGGGTATATAACTTTATTATCGAAGTATCTTCTCACCCCTAGATACAGGTTCCTCCTGCAACGCCTAGGGGAAATGAAATGAGTGTAATTTCTAATTTGGAAGAGTTTCTGTATTTTTTTTCTTTCCAAAAAGTCTTATCTAAAGTAAATATCTTAAATATTTCAGTTTTGTGCTCTTGAGCACCACCCACTGGAGATCATTGGTAAATAAGGGGGCACTCTTCTCAATTTAATCAGGCGTCCACGCTTGGCTCCCTTTGTCATGGTTCTAACTCTTGATTTTTTGACGGTCACTTTCCTTTTTAGACTGTTTGCCTTCATCTGAGAGTCGAGTTTGTTTCTTTTTCTTTGGATTTTCACTTATTGTTGAAGTTGTGTCTGTAGTCATCCATCTTTTCTTTGTTTGTTCAGCCATAGTAGATTACTGTTTACTCGATGCTTACAGAAACCAGAAGTGCAGCCGCTTAGCTCCGCCTACCCTCTCTGGCAGACCAACCACTGCTGGGTGATGGAAAACGCGTCACTAACTGGGCGCAGCTTGTGATTTTTTTCTACGACTGTCGCCACCAACACCCAGCCCATAATAGTACTATATACTGCAAATGCAAAGGCTTTCATCAATGGGCCATAGGCTCAGTCACCATTGTGTTAACTCATTTGGTGATAGATGACTTAAAAGACATTTGCTTAAATGAAAAAGTTCGAGATTGTTGGAGAGAAAAAAATGTTACAAAGATCATGTCATATGAGTCATCCCGTTGAGACCGTTTCCTCAACTATCATCTGACGCTTACCTGGTCAGAAAGCAGAGACATCACGTCATTCTGCTGATGTTCCACCTGTTTAGCTCCATCGTTTGGCCTTCTCCCCTCAGCCATCAATCACTCTGCTCTCCATCCCCCCTCTTGCACCTCTGGTGAAGTGGGGCCACTGCCCTTTCCGCCGCTCTGCATCAGAGGAATGTGGCATGCAACACACACATATGAACACACATACACTCTGAGGGAAACATACCCCCAATGGCAGGAGCGTGCAGTTGATGTGCAGAGCAGCAGATTTAAAGGCCTCACACTCAAACAGTCGTGTTTTCATCCCTCTTTCCTCTGTGTCTCTAACAATCTCAGATTCCAGATAGGATTAGTTTTACTGGACAAGCAGCGACAAAGAGCTACAGCTGACTGTGTCTGCCTGCTGCCCGTCTCCCCGTCATGCTGTGAGAGGATGCTGACACACACAGACAGACGCACACACACACCAGCTCAGTGTAGTACACTTCAAACAAAATTCATTGTAAAAAAATAGTCAAAAATGATTTTTTTTAAAAAGATCCTCATTTCTAACCTGTAATTTCTACCCTGCTGCTACTGGCAGCTTCATGTCACTATGTCAGCCCACAGATGCCCCTAATGATCCTTAACCCTGTGAACTTTAACCCCTCAAGCCCTCTCACAGTCGGGGTGTTATTCCCTGAATCAGCCTCCTCTCGTCCATTATTTTAAAGGGCTTCCAGGCAAAAGAGATTAGTACTGCCTGGAAAACATTTGCATGAATTTGATACGGAGAGATGAATGCTGTGGTGGAATCCACTAAAATGAGTTGTGTAGGTAAATATTCAATACTGTAAATTATATTACATTTTAGTGACTTGCACTGCATATTATTGTGTACAAAAAATACAAAAAAACAAATCTTTTCATCTTGACATGAGCTAATGATTGTGGAAAAACAAACAGGCTCTTTAAAGTAGACCTGTTGACTCAACTGTTACAATTACGATTACCTCAGCCTTTATCATTACTCTGCTTCTCTCGCTAATTTATTTATTTTGCTAATCTTCACCCTAGTCTACCACTATTATTGGCATTGTAACCATAAGTATGTGTCTGTTGTTATTCATGTAACAAGGACATATGTTGTTGTTTCTCTCTTTGCCTGTCTCTATCCTGCATCTCCTTCTATCCCACTTTCGGCCCATCCAGTCGAGGCAGACGGCTGTTCAACATGAGTCTGGATCTGCTCGAGGTTTCTGCCTGTTAAAAGGAAGTTTTTCTGCCAATGTGCCGAATGTTGCTAAGTGCTACTCATGGTGATTCATGTTGGGCCTCTCTTTAAATAACATAACAAAGAGTCGGTCTAGACCTGCTCTTTCTGTAAAGTGTCTCGAGATAACTCTGGTTATGATTTGGCGCTATACAAATAACATTTGATTGATTTGATTTGATTTTAAACCATACAGAATTATATTATATACTCTATAACTGCAAATGTCCAAATACCATGGAAAATATCCTCTGAAACCGTGCTAACATAATACACAATGTGCCCCTTAAATAGTTGAATGGTCACTATCACAAACTCTGGTTCCAACTCCTCCTCTGTCAACCAAGGTGTACCTCAGGGCTCTGCGCTTGGACCCCTCCACTTCAGCATCTACAGTACATGCTCTCTGCTTGGTCAGATCATCTGCTACCATAGTCCTAAGATTCCACTGCTCAGCTGATGATAAACAGCTCTATTTCAGCAACAAACCCTCCCCTCAGCTCATTCCACAGTCTGTTGCTTTCACAACATCAAGGTAAATAGGAATAAAAGAGTGCTCCTCATTGTGGCTCCCAAGGTGCAGCTCCTGGAGGTTGGAGATCTTCTCTTCGACGATGATAGCTGCTACATCTGTCCATCCCCAGACGTCCACATCCTGGATGATATTCTGGATTTCCCCCTCTCAGACACCCTAATCCATGCTTTCATCACATCGAGTCTGGACTATTGCATGAAGCCTTATCAAAGCCCAGTTGATGCTGCAGTATGTGCAGAACTCAACTGCCAGGGTTCACACCTGCACCATGCCCAGGGAACAACCTTCACTGGCTCCTGGTCAAATTCTAAATCCCATTCAAGATCATCCTCCTCACCTATAAATCCCTCCATGCCCTACATGCTTATCTATTAAACCTCCTCCATCCCTACACCCATTCCAGGAATATGTGGTCCTCCAACATGGGCCTGCTTACAATCCCCCAAACAAACCTGCAGACTTTAAAACAAGAGCCTTTGGCGTCGTTGCCCCAACTCTTTGGAACTTCCTCCCAGCAGATCATCAATCTACACTTTAAAAAGAATAAATAAAAAGGTGGTCGCTCATTCTAAGTCGCTCATTCTCACGTCCAGAGCAAACCTTTGCCTTTGTATCATTTTGTTTGCATAACTAAGCATCCTTAGGTCAATCAATCAATTCTTATTCATATAGCGCCGATTCAAAAGTTGTCTCATGACACATTACATACAGAGCAGTTCTGGACCGTACTCGTGACCCAACATTGATCCACCAATTTGCAAGCACTTGGCAACAGTGGCAAAGAAAACTTCCTTTTAACAGGCAGGCTGACTCAGTCAGGATTCCAGGGAGGCAAATTAAAGGGTCTAAAATACAACAGAGTCATCACTCCTTTCTTTGATTCTCAGTGGTAGGTGGTTCAGTCATGCTGGACTCCTTTTACGGGATGACATGCACGACAACTTCCATTCTTAAAAATGCACTGTGGCGCCATGCACTGAGACAGAGAAAAGAGCTCAAAGAGAAGCCCTTTTTACACTGCCAGTTCAAGGCGGGATTATTACGCCTCCGTTACGTTTCGTCTTCTATGTAGAACGCACGGAGGCCTTACTCCAACGTTGCTTGGTCCAATGTAAAACGACAAAGGTGGCATGAGGACAGAGCAGAGAGAAAAGAACAGTACTTGAACATGGGTTTCCTTAGAAAATCCTTAGAGTTGGAAGCAAGAGTTTTCCTGCAAGATGCAATTAGTGTGGAAACAATGGTATCCTGTTTGTGTGTATTATAAACAGGCTGTTTGTGTCCTTGGCAACTGATTACCATATCCTATCGTTAATATGGGAGTCAAAATTAGCAGAAGAGGCTGCAGCTAAAAGTAACACTGCGCAAACCGGTTGCAGAAATGGTGGTGGTTGGTGAGCTGTTGCAGTCCTCCATGTCCTCCCTTCTCGTTTAATAATGGAGACACTGACTGCCTGACATCACATACATTTTGCTTACCATGCCAAATCAGAAATGTCTCCTGATCCCACCCAGACATTCCTCATGCTGCTGGGGCCTCCTCTTCTTCTCAGCAGAGGGTTGTCACTCACCACTTTGTCTGCTTCAGCGTAACCTACATTGTCTGTGCGTCTGTGTGCGTCTGAGATTCTGTGCAAGTTATCACAGGCTTTTACATGCATCTCTTTAAAGTGGCTTCCATATGCTGATGTACTGCAAGAAAACATGATCTCACTCAGACAGGCATGAAGGAGTAGAGACTCCCTGTTTCGTCTTCTCCTCTCATACTTCTGAGATAAAACCTTCTCTGTGCACTCTATTCATCACTCTGTTAAGAAAACACTTCAGCTGTGGTTGTAAAACTGTTGTTCACTTGTCTCAAAACTTACATGGTTATTTAAATGTTGTGTTGGTTTGGGAATATTTGGCACAACTTTCTATAAATATTAAGGTTTAGTTACTGAAAGTGTGAGCCTCCACCTGTTTCAGTATAGGTGACATTGCATAAGAAACAATAACCCTCCACAACCCTTGAGGAACATTAAAACCTGGAATAACAGGACACTTGAATAACCAAACGCTGAAAACACTGACTTATCATCGCCTGTTTAGTTAAAAAATGAACATGAAAATGAACCCATCCAAGAGTTACATTACATCGTGACTCGTGTTTCAGTCCACCTGATGAATTTAAGTCCAATGTTTTCTCTCTTTGTGCTCTGTTTTTGGCCTCCACCAGCTCCTGAAGGATTTATGTCTTTGTAGCTGGTGATTGCTTTCGCTCACTAACATTTAACTAGCTCGTGCTGAGCAGGTTGTCACTGAACAGTGACCTTTTAAAGGTGAACAGCTTCCTGTTTAGCCGTGAGTGATGCTATGAGAACTAGAAAGTTAAACAGTTAAGACAGCGAACCAATCAGCTTAAACCTGCTTTTAATTCCATAAAGTCAGAAACATCGGATTCAGTTGATAATTCTCTGTTGGGTTAGAGACTACCAAGCAATGACTGTATATAAAGATAGATGACACGCTTCCATGTTCTCTCATTGTACAAAATTGAAGCCAAAATACCCCTGTGACGGGCGCATTTTTTGGAGCCAGAGTTGCGCAGTAGAGATCGATGGCTGGAGCCACTTCTTCTAACCAAAGCACACACTTTACTTAACGAAAAAAGATCCCGCACACCCGCATATTTAACAGCAGAACAGCTTCTTTGTGATGGTCTGAAGCAGACGTTGGACACTTCAATGACTGTTACGTCATTGTTACGTCTCCTCTCGCCGTTCCTCCTCTACTCTGCTAATCCGGAACAGATCGGCTGCCGTATTTGTCAACAGAGCTGTCAATCATCCTTTTTACAGCATAAAATAACTAATTAAAAATAAACTTGTCAGAAAACTGAACACTTGGACATAAATCAGCATGATAATAACTAGCTATAATGACAGAAACCATGTTTGAGAAACATTTATTGGGCGTGTATTTTGATTTCATAGATTGACTCATGTCCCATCTGTTAACATGGAGGAGGCGGGCTTTATGACTTATACTGCAGCCAGTCAGCAGGGGGCGATAGAGAGGTTTTGGCTTCACTTTTAGGGAGCTGTCATGTCATCCATCTTTTTATACAGTCTATGGTACCAACAACCTTCACATCATGTCATTTGATTCCTTGTAATTATAGAAATATGGACTCTTCTGTTTTTAAGTTTATGCAAAATCTTCGCTTCAATAGCTGACAGTTCTACAAAGCCAAAGATTTTTTTCTTTAACGCAGCTCATCATCTTGTGCATCATTTTATTCTCACTTCTCCACTGATAACAGTCTGCCTTCTTGCACTACCTTGTAGTCAAGTCGTTCAAGATTTTAACTTACCTTTCTGATACCTCCTGGTGATTCTGGCCTACATATAAGGCCGAATAACCGATCCTAGAGCTGCCATGTTTTCTACAACTTTGGAGTGACCGTGCAGTGCGGCCCCTCCCCCACATCACACATGTGGAGGAGGGGCTACGTGGTCACTCCAAATACTGTCAGCCAATCGTAGCTAAGGTCTAACCTTTACGAATGGCAAAACGGCTTGTTCATTTCAGGAGGAAGAAGAGGGTCCGAAAAATTATTAAATCAAAATTACAATTTTGAAATAGAAACAAACTTTACCAATGTGATTCAAAAACACATCAGAATAATAGAAAATTGATTGCATAGCTAAAATATGTCACCTTTAACATCCGCAATGACTGGAATTTTATATTTAAGTAGTAAGAAATACTCTTTAACAAGGGAACCCTTAAAGGCACACTTAACTCTTTGGTTTATCTGATTCAATTTAAAGAAAGAGGAGACACATTGTTTTCACTGCGTACATACGTTTGTATGAGCTTTACGTGAGGTTGAGTCAAACTGGACAAACAAATGTTTTATAGCTGGTTTGTACAGACACGTGAATTCCTTTGTACCTGTGTGTGTGTGTGTGTTTTTAGAGGGCTTATACTCAACCTCCGAACTCAACACATACACACACACACACGCACACACACTCTCCACCCGTCCTCCTCTCCCACACCCTCCATGTTCCTTCCTGTTTCCTGTTCCGCTGTCCGCTGCGCAGGAAGCCTGGTCTTGCTACTGGAGCTGCAACAAAAACTCGTGAGTCACCAAGCTGTAAACTTTGTGGACATTTGCTGCAGAGAAGAATGTGGTTTGTTTTTTTTCTCTTTTTGATCTCCATCTCTTACCTCTAACCAGGCTTTGCATTGTTTCTCAAACAAACGGCTCATGGGGTCTTTAACCCCTCTGTACAAAGCCACATTTGTGCTCCACGTTTTACCACCTGCTGACTCTTGGCTTTAGTATCTGTGAGTAAGCTCCGTCCAGCTGCGACGTCTGAGGACTGTATGCACCTGCTGGCTGTGATGTAAGCGTGAGTCAGATGATGAAAACATGAGTTAAGACTCCTTTGTTTTGTGACTCATGTACACGGCTACATGCCTGGTTTCTTTGATGAATCTATGTTGTTATATTTAGCAAACTTTCCCAAAGCTGATCAGTTAGCTCGGGGGTTGAGGTGTTGTGACCCCGATCGAATGAATGTGTGTGTGGGGGGGGGTTTCTGCCTCGATGAGATCATGCCTGGTCAGTCGAGGGAAGTGACTTTTCGACTCGCCTGACCTGATGCCAGATTCAGAGTTCAAAGTTCATGTCATGAGAAACTACGCCCCTGCACACCCCCGTCCCCACCAAAAACTCTCACTGGTGGCTGCACTGATCTGAAATCCGTACTCAACCTGACAGACTCCTGACATGACCTTAACCATGTGGCCTCGCCCGGCTGAGAGAGGTCAAGTTTAGAGGTCAGAGTGCTTCTCTGTGTGTTATGTCATCTGTTTCTATGAGACATTTCTGTGATATCAGAAACATCTCTCACATTTTATTCCTAATGTGTTTATACTCATGTTTTCTCTCTTTGACCAGAGGGAGTGTTTGTGTTTCAAACGTCCGTGGCAACATTTACTCTTCAAATGAACCTAATGTGTTTCTGCTGTCGCTGCTCTTTTCGCAGTGACCATTACAGGCTTTGCGTAAATCCCTCCTTCATCTTCTAGACTGCTGTGCATAGGCTGTGTCCATGTGTGTGTGTGTGTGCGTGTGTCCGAGCCTGCTGGAATGTCTGCTGGCCGGGCCTTTTATTAGGCTCATCCATACCACCACATTATAGGCTCCTGTAGCCAGGCAACTGCAGGTTCTGGCTGGTTACAATGCCGAGCGCCCATTGAGTGACGTCGCTGGCCCTGTTTGCCTCCCTCCAAATTGGAATGAGGGTCTTTTTTAAAGGTGCACCCCCACCCCAAGTTTTTCTCACTTAACCCCTTGCTCACACACACACACACACACACTCACCCTGCGCTTCGTCACCCTTTGTGCGGCGACCAGACGGGGGGGAACTAACAATCCCACAAAAACATCTCACTGAGGCAGAGCAGACTGGATCCTTCAGGAGACTCTTTGTGTGGAAACACTCATACAGACCCCACAGTGGGACGCCTACTGTACTGGGAGAACTGGGAAGTACAAAATCACTATCGCAGTATTTTTTTAGCATAAAGCTCCTGTGAGGATTTTTTTGCTCGTTATGAAACAGACTGGAAATAATTCTGATGACTCTATATGACCTACGAAAGCAAAACAGACCATCAGCGACAATAGTGACTATTTCTATATAGTTATTTTTAATGCCTGAAACTGCTGGCGGGGGGGTAGGTGTCAGATGAGGAGATTAACTGCACGCTGCCTTTGTTTACATTTTCCAGGGCAGAAATTTAAAGTGAGTGATACATATGACTGTTAGAGAAAGCAGGATGAAATTATTTGTTAAAAAGCACCACTTAAGCATGTACAGGACAAAATCAGCAAAAAGATAAGAGGTCCGGCTTTGTCCACAGGGGGCGCCAAAATCAACACAAACCAAACGGTCCTCAGTAGCTTTAATGCCATTACCTTATTGTTATACTGACACATTTCAAACACTGAAGTTATTATACGAAGTTAGAAAATCTCCCAGCTGCAATAAGATTTCAACAGACTGGGGACATATATTATTTAAACTTTATAATTAAACCTAAGGCTTAAAATATTAAGTACTGTTCAAAATGAATTGTTACTACTGAACATTTTCTTGATTAATCTTTGCATTTGTTTGTTAATGTCAGATGTTCGCAACATTCAAAGTGCTCTTCGTGAATTCCCAGAGCTGAAGTAAACACTTTGAAATCACTTGTTTAGTTTGAGAAACAGTCGAAGGATCTAAAGATATTTTTTTATATCAAAGGACACTACACGAGTTCACAATTGAGAAGCTGAAACTTAAACTTAAATTTTTGCCATTTTTTCCTCATAAAATAAAAATGTGTTGCTAATTGATCATCAAATTGATTTGTAAACTTGTTCAGCTCCACACAAAAATTCCCTCTTGACCTTGGAAATAGGAAAATATGGAGTTTATAGTTATCATATAAAACACTACCAACTCAAGCCACACTAAGTAGTTTTTTCGCGACTTTTCAACTTACTCATTTGAACTTCAGAACAGCTAATAATTAGACCTTGAGTAATTTCTGTTTACCATGCCGAGAATTAACTTTTGTGTTTAACTTTTAGGGCCAGAACAGATAAGGAGTGCTGAGACTGCTCTGTATTTAAGACATTGTAACACCTGCTGAGCTTCTATGTCAACAGATCTACCTCCAGGATGAAGACAGTGTTGATTGAAAGCTAGAAAACAAATGACACAAGTTTCTGATTATAACCTATGATGTGTGCTATGTGCAGTCAAATGTAAAATGCAGTAAGTGGACAGTAAATAATACACGCAACCTACTTTAGAATTAAAATACCTGTCTGGCATTTCATCAGAGGTTTTCTTCTTAAGCAGCAGGGATCAAACACTCCTCTGACTGTATGCAGACTTTCTTCATGGACACATTTTCAACTTGTAAGACGGCATATGACCGGCTAAGATCCTTAAGTGACCAGCCAAACAACAATGGATAAGCTTTTGTAATCCAGTCACAGTTTTAAGTCACTCAAAGGCTGACATATCTTTTGTTTGTATGTCACAAGTTTAAAAATCCTATATATTTCATACTATATTACAACGTTTCAATCACCAGTGTGTAGATAAATGTGGAGCACATGAAGCAGCTGTGGCTAAACTAATTGCTTCAAAGAGATGGTGTGTAATCTTTTGTCCTCATGCACATCTATCTTAGCTCCACCCTGATGGAGGCAGATGAGGCTGTGACGACTAATGAATGGAGTGACTTGCGGGAAGACGATTCTAGCAACTTCTCCACAGCTCTAATTTGGACGCCTTTCATTGACTGTGGACGAGCAGGGGTGGGGGTGGTCTGAAAGGGTGGTGGTGGGGGTTGTGCAGTATTGTGAGTCGAACAGCAGAGCCCCACTCTAGTTGAATGGGTATTGTCATCTGGATTTCTATGGCCAACCAAAATACTTTCTCCCGCCGTGGGGGTTTGTGGATTCATGGTGGGAACGGCATGCATTACGCACAGCCGTGAGGGGCATTCCTGACCGTCACAACGTGTCAGATGTTTTGTTTAAGAACACACTTTAACTAGAGATTTCAGACAATATACTCAGTTTAATCTTAATAACATGAAACAATATTGCATCTTCATATACACGAATAATGAATCATTACATCATCAAAACAACAGAAAACAAACTTTATTCCTAGAATGTTTTAACAAGAAAATACTTCCTGCTTTGACAATGATGCAAAAACGTCGCAGGTGTTCAGTGCAGCCGAATAACGGACTGTAACTTCTCCTGTTGTGACCTGTAGATCACAGCATCCCGGACTCCACAGGTCCAAACTTAGACTGCAAACTTCAAAAAGTGTCCGTCAGCAACTGTGGAACAACACAAAAGCCTGTCCGAGATTTATTAGGGCTTTCACATGTCTACTCTTTTCTTCTTCGTTCTTTATTGCTATGGGACATTGTTGGAGTCCTCAACATGTCGGCGTAGTTCCACTAAAGGAAATGGTTCTTTGAGCGTGTGGGAGTGCAATTATTCAGTTACTGTACAAGTCTGTGCTGACAATGCACATCAAGGCAAAAAGAACAGCATGTATTCAATGCAAGAGTTCATCTAGAAAAGAAAAAACTTTGCAGTTACAACAGTAAACAGTTCAAAATACTAATAATAATTTCAAAGACTTACAAAAGCAGGTACCTAACAAAGATACTCCTTTTTGTCGTGAGCTACCTCTTGTAGTTGATAGTCTTTTTTTAATCTCCTGTAGATACAAAGGTTTGTGAATTTGCGGTCCGAGCGTATAAAAGGAATGGCCAGTGTAAAAACAGCAGAGGTGCATCCATTGATGTTCAGAGTTCAGGTTTCTAGAAAACAAAAACAGCAGGTGCAAAAGATAAAGTCCGTCAAAAACAGTTTATAAAACAGTTAATAAGCTGCAGGTCACTTTTACGCACCGCCTGCTGTTAGACACACAGCTACACATAATTCCTCTTGTCATAGTCCCCGTTCGGCGTAGCTCTCTTGGTCGGTGCGTACTTTACCGAGTATCCAGAGTTCCCGCTGGAGGGACAGGAGCAGCACAGCAGCGACCCTCCGATCAGCAGCAGCGCTGACGCCGCCCAGCCGATGTAGAGCGCAGCACCGATCTCCCTCTTCTTGGATGCTGGCACCTGCGGGTTGTAGAAGTCCGATATGATGTTGTTGGCCATCCAGCAGAGCGGCACGAGCACAAACAGACCGCTGATGATGTAGATGGCCCCTCCGGCGTTCACCACCCGGGCTTTGACGTACTCAGCGCGGATACAGTTGGTGCACTGCGCCCCCGCGATGACAACCATGAGCCCCAGCACGCCCATCACAGAGGAGATGATGGTGAGCGCTCTAGCCGCCTGCAGGTCGTGGCTGAGGGCGAGGACAGAATCGTGCACCTTGCACTGCATCTGGCCCGTGCTCTGCACCACACACGACATCCACAAGCCGTCCCAGATTGTCTGGGCCACCACGATGTTGGCTTCGATGAAAGCCGTCACCTTCCACATCGGCAGCCCGCATGAAACCATCACTAGGAGCGAGCCAATTACGCACAGCGATAGTCCCAGGATCTCCAGTCCGGCCGACACCATTTTCGCTCTTTAAGATCAATCAAGTCCGTCTGAAGCTTCTCAAAGTATCCGCTTATTTCTCTTCTTGAGAGCAATGTGTATTTGTGCTCTTTATTTCTTGGTTCTCTCCTCGATGTGATGGAGCTTCGATCGTTAGCTGCGCATCACCACATTTACTCAGAGATGTAAGAGACAGAAGCTCTGGCTCTCTTTGTTAGTGTGGAGATGTGAAAACAACTGGAATCACAGTAGCACCGGACCACGAATATCTGCAGGGTGGGGGTGTATGGACTCGAGGAGAAACTTTCCTCCAATCAAATGTCACCGCATCCTCGCGGGACCAATGAAATCGCAGGGAAGTTCTGAGGCTGAATAAAGCGGTCCAGAGCGCATTGTGCGTTTGAACAGTTATTTACAATGAATAGAGGGGGGCAGGAGAGGGGGTGAGGGCACACGGGGGTGAGTTAAGGGTATGGAGAGCTGAAATGCAGTGGTTGGATGAATCAGGAGACTTGTTAGCCTAATTAAATGTATTACATTTATAACCCCCTGCCGCATTATAATATATTTTTTACTTATGGATTCATAGCAAAGTATTTTGAATTGTTGCCATTTAGGAGTTTTTTAAAAAAATTTCTATGTAAAAAATATAAAAAGGATGTATGTTGGTTGTTTTTTTTATGCTTTTTATCTTTTTTGGCAGGCGAACTTCATGCATGTAGAGCATAATTTTGTCATTTTAACAATAGTAACTTTTTTACCTGAAATATATTTTATACAGGGCTTTTTATAGGCCTATGGCCTAAATCCACATATTATGTTACTTATGTTTAAGTAAGAACATGCTTTATGTAGCCTATTACATTTTGAGTAGGGGGAGATTTTTACTTAAAGTAGACCTACCAATGATAATGTTAACAGAAAATAATTTGCTAAAACAAAAATTCCTGCTTTTGAATTATTACAATTCTTACAATCCAATTTTAGTTTTACGTGAACTATCAGTAAAATAATTTCAGACTAGCTATGCAGAATATTTATATGTAAAGCAGCATAATGATGAACTTTCTAGTAGTCCAATGGAATATAAAGTAGCCTTATTTAACCTCTGATTGTGACGCAGAATAAGAGGCGAGATGTGAAAACGCGAGCATCTAAAATGTGTAAATATTCAAGGATACCATTATTTTCCGTCACTGGAAAACAGATAATATCAAAGGCCGCGATGTGCATTTAAGTTGTTTATGGCACTTCTGGTCAATTTTGTATTCTAAAATAGGCCTATATTAAAAGAAAATCTAACCTTTAATAAACATATGATGTATTTGAATGGAGTTGAAAATGTATAGCAAATGTCACATATTAATGTATAATTCGTCAGTGCATTAAACATTTTCCACGAACTAGACGACAGGGACAAAAACAACTGTTACGGTTGTCAAAGAGACTGTAACACTCAGTCAGCCATGTTGGATCTAACAAGGAATGACATCTTGCGAGTCAGCCGTCGGGACCGATGAGCCGTAATGGCGTCAGTTGCGCAGCGAGATAGCCGTTGGTAATGAAAGCTGTCGGGACGAGGGCGGACTTATTGGGACAGTTTCCGGGTTTCCCTTCCTGGGCTGGGACAGCGGCGAGAGGCAGAAAGCTCCTGCTGATTAACAATAATTCAAAGTAACACTCAGGTAAGGCACCTCGTAGTGGTATATTGTTTTTATGTGTTTTTTACAAAGTGTTTGAGTGAGACGGAGCAGGGGGAAGAAGACACAGACAGTTTAAGGCGAGCTGGCAACATGACACCAGCCGCGGTAACAACTGTTGCTTGCTAAAGTTTGACAACGTTAACGTTAACAAAGTTTCATTGCTTTATTATACTCAAATTCGATTTATCAAAAGTGTTTTAGAGCAAGTTGAAGTTCAAGGATCTACGTAATTCAACAAAGCTGTATATTTTCTACGCATTATAATGTCATTGTCCCAGTTGATGTTTGTTAAACTCAGTCAGTGTCTGTCAGACTGGGTGTGGTGGACACCCAACTGTAACACACACACAAGCCCACGCGTTTCAAAAATCCCCGGGCAAGTAACTTAAGCATTTTTAAAAAAGATTTCTTTTAATTATTTCACACAGCTGTCCAGCCTAAATAATTACTCGTCTTCAAACTTTCTAACCAGAGATGTGAGCCTAATACTACTAAGAGCTTTAGGACTCATTTATTGCCCCATTGTCCTTGTTCAGACTTGACAACTGCTGGGAAAGTTTTTACACTGAAGTGGTTTTACATCACATATTCATAAATCATTACCATATAAAATCTGTAACTTCAAGTTCAAAGCCTTGACTTCCACAAATTTCCTGTAAATCTCTCCTGTGTAACATTCCTAGACTGTGAAATCGCTTTCTAACATCCGATTAATCCCTGACCTTTGATTGTAAAGCACATTTGCACCAAAATAAATTTTGTGTTTAGACAACTTTACAATAACAGTGGGAAACAATAACATGTTCTCATTATGTTGTCTAAGATGTGGCTTAGGGCCACTATTGAAGAATTATCGTCCATCTTTGCTTGTGTTTTTGGCTCAGTGAAAACATGCATATTTCACTTCCTGTCTTGCTGAGTGGTGAACACTATGGATGGCAAACTGTGTAAGCTGTAATCTCTAGTTTGCAGCTGGTCTTTATTTCAGAAACAACTTAGGTTTTTACAAAGCTGGACACAGATCAGTTTGCAATCAGAGGGACAACATCTCTTGGTATTGAAAGACGTCTCAAGCCTCTGATCCAGCACCTTCACCGCTCCCTGACCTCTCCCCTTCCCGCGACCTTTTCTCATAAACATCGGCCGGCTCAGGGAAGACATCTGTCTGACACTATAAACTACAAGGGGATGTTTCCTACCGTTTTGCACTGTGGTGTGAATGGAAAAACAAAACTTGATTCACACTGACAGACCAAAGTGGACCTGAGCTATTGTGTCAGAGGATTGAATGATGATATTACACAGCAGGACACCTTTGTTCACTAGTCGGTGTTGAAAAACTGGGCATAAAAACACACATTATAAATAGCTTTCACCCTTTCAAGTACCAGATTTATTGTGTTAACAGGAAAACAGTCATATGTGACATTTGATTGAGTTTGTCCACTGTATGCTATAGTCACTCAGGTACATATTTTGGTGTACTGAGGCTTTAATGCCCTTTTATTTAAGGCTGCTACAAACACCTATTTGTTGTATGGTTGAATGAAATTAATAAAATATATATGTAATTTCAAAATACAAAAAGATTTTGGGAAATGTATCTTTTTCTGGGAATTCAACTAATAAACATTTTTTGGATTTATAACTGAATATAAGATTGTTTGCATCCAGCAAATTAAATTCCTGACATTCCTTGTTTTCCTGACAAACAGCACCAAAATCAAAGACATTATTAACTTTACCATGGTAACAGAGAAGAGCAGTACTTCCTCACATTAAAGAAACAGGAACTTGTTGCGTTAATATTTAGATTTTCTTTACTTACTTCAAGTAAAAGAACTTACTTTACTTTTTTTCATTTTCTTGACTATTTTGTTATTCAAACTGTCATTTATTCATATTTTCATTCATGAACATTAACCAAACATAATCATACAGATTCCATTACTTGGAGATTTAAATAAATATATCATCGGCCCCTTTAACTGTACCCACAGTGTTAGTTTCACTATCAGTCACCATTGTAGAGCTTCATCGTCATTACTGTAAAGCAGCTTTATCGGTAAGACAGTGTTATGATAGCATTATGTTTCTGTATGACTCCCACTTGTTTTTAGTCATTTCCTATCCTGTCTCCATCATCATAAATGCTCCATCCTGCGCTTTAAACCGTGTTATAAACAAGCCTGCTGGTTTCCTCATGGTTGAAAGGCTTTTTCATTCGCCTATTGTTGCTTTCTTTCCTCTCTCTGAGCTAATATTGTAGAATGTCTCTAAAGCCACAGCTTAAAAACATTATTATATCTTTATTACTGTTGCCCGCCACCACTACCTTTGGCCTCAAGGGGCTACTTCATAACACTCAAGCCCTCCCCGTTCTTTTTTGTTGTTGTGCGTGTGTGTGCGTTTTTACATGAGCCAAACATCACTTTATTACACTCAGAAGCTCCGGGGTCCCCGTTGCTGTGATCGGTTGCCAGTAAATCACCATTTTTGTTGTTGTGCCACAGAGTTCGGCAAATCTCCACGGTGTAAAATTGTTTCAATGTTTCCAATAAGAGCAGAAAGTCTTTAATTCATGCAGAGAGAGTGTGCGGACCCTCGTCACTGCCTGTCAGGAAGGTGAATAGTTGTACTAGCTCTGCCGCCCCTTCATGGCGTCAGTCCAGACAATAAATCAACTCTAAATGCATAACATGCCAAGAACTTTGGCTTAACTAAGGTGGCATTTTTCCCTTTTGGCCCTAACTGTTTAATCTCCCCCATGTCTGGCATGTTGATAGCTGTGTGTACGTGTGTGTAAGCAGCTCAGCGGCCCAGCCGATTAAACGGCCATTATTAAGAGAGTATTATTGAAGTGTGCCTCCTGCCTGTCTGTCCTGTAGTGTTGTCTTTGTGATATTACAACTCCAATCTTTGAACGCTTTAATTAATCTGCTGCCGCACTAATGCTGGTTCCCACAGAGCCTGTTGGGGAATAACACTTGGGGGGTGGTGTATGTGTGTGATACACATGGAGACACCGGTGTGTGGGCTGCACAATTCATTAACTTCAAGTGGTTTATTAGCAAAAAAAGCTAATTTTTTATCATCTTTGTTGTGTTTTTATGGCTGAAACTACTGATTAAGCCGTGATAGTGTTGTGGCTTTTATGGATGGACATGTTCTACAGTTTGTTGGATGGTCAGTCCGTAATTTTAGTGGTACACTTTTGGTGTATATGGCTAAAAGGATACATAGATTATTGACTTTTTTAGGTCCACTTTTTGTTAATTAATTGAACAATCATTTTAAATGGAGTTCAATTAGTTTCCTTATACTATTATGTGGATTGTCTAACATTAATGTTAGGTTCTCATTCTTAATGTCAGTGCTTATTGTTGTTCTCTTGGCCTCACATCTTGTCCGTTTGACCTTTATGATGGCCCTAACCCTGCCCTCCTCTACCCTCAATGTTTGGTGTACCCCCTTGCTGTCCTTACATGTGGTCCGTCCTCAAAGTGGTCAGGGGTGAGGCACGTGTTCTCCCTCCTGCCTCAGCTGAGCAGCCCTGTATAGGAAAGGCTTCAGGAACCAGAGCGATAAACAGCCATTGTTCTCCCTGCGGGCTTGGTGAAACCACCCTGTCAGTATGAGAGATCTCTGCCCACTTTCATGTAGATACAGAGGGCCCCTGAACCGTCACCTAATACATTTAACAGTGTGAAATGGTTCCCCAAGTGTCCACAAACGTGTGCTTGCAGATGCCAAAGCAGTCGGTCAATTCGGGTTCCCATGCCACCTCTAACATTACATAACCAGAGTGCATCTCCGTTTGGCAGCACGCCGCAGCCTGCCTCTTTCCAATGCTTATCACACTCCACCTGTCAAGGGCCACTGTGTTGGTGATAAAATGGAGCCTGTTCTTCCTGCTCAGTCATTACGCGGCTAATTTATCAAGCAGGCTTGTTGCTCTGTCGTCTGCTCGGGGTCGTCGAATGGGACGGGAGTATGCAAGACAGTAACAGTTTAATGGGAGTCTGGGAACAGACCTGGTGCCCACAGCTCTTAATCTGTGCTCCTTCCGTGTGATAGTGTGAAGGAACAGTTTGGTCGTCGGCCCGAATCTTAGTGGGGATTGAATGTACAGAGTTGAACAATCACAATTTACAACCTAAATATCCTCAGGTGGATTTGTGTTTCTTAAGGAATCAGCCACATGAAGATACTTCAAATGAAGATGTATGTTCTTTTTCCTGTCTCATTGATATCATATGGCTTCATGGAAGTCTACATATAAAATATATATAGTGTATATTGACAATATGAACCAACAGACTGGATTCATTTATTTTTCAGAACAGCTTAATGGCAATCTTGATGGTCTTATTCATGTGTAGTTGTTAGTATACATAAGGTATTTTATTCATAAAACCCGTCCCCTCTAATATCGATGATAAGTATAATGAGACCTTAATGTTTAGTTTCACAAAGGGGGCTTTAACCACAAAGTCATAGCAAATTCCTCCTCCAGCAATAAGGCTTAAAATAGCTTTGAAGGCTACAAACAACACATACAACTGAACAGATTTCTTAGCTTAAACATAAACAAGTTTATTTTACAGCAGAGCAGCTTAAATACACAGCATGAAAATTTCACAGGGGCCAAAATGGGTTCAAACCAAACCGAAAAAAAACCCCCAACAACAAACAACAATTAATTTTCATAATAAGCTTAATGATTATTTTGGCATGCGATTTTCTATGCATGGAGCTTTAAACCATGACTTAATTTTTAGGTTGCTTATGGTTTTGTCTTACAGGCTGTGTGTCAAGATGTGATCAATATAAATGTTACTTTTGATAGATTAAGCATCACTTAAAGAGGAAAACAGAACTCTTGAAATGAGTTTTGTTTTTAGAGATATTCAGTGAATACTTGAGAACAGGTTTTACCAAGATGGGTAGAGGAAGTGGTTTGCTGCTTGTAATTTAATCTGAAATGTTTTTCAACACTTTTTTTTTTCTCCATCAGACATCCAGTAAACTGTTGCGATGTCTCAATCAGGAGAGAAAGGGAAGGTGAGTAACAGGCAGACATTTCTACATGTTACAGCCCGTACACTGGCCATTTGAGTAAAGGGGAGGGGTTTCAGTGGGCTGCAGTGGTGATTAAGACTCATGGTACTTTTAATCTCATGCACACATGCTTACACAGGCATCCAGAGAGGATATCCTGTACAAATGCTGGGGTTCCATGGAAGGGCTTTATTGCCTGTTGAAATTTCAGAATAATATGCATCATCATCAGTCACTGTCATATAGACTCACTCTCACATTCACGCACAACACTCACCCTTATAAAATGATGGGAATGTCAGGGGGGAGCAGATTTACAGAGTGAAAAGGGAAACTTACTTGCCTTCTTACTTACCTATTACTTCAATATTTTGTTATTAAATCACAGTTTTTGACCCTATTTAAAACAATGTGAATGTCTCTTTTGCTCTAAAGTTCCCAGATGCAACAGGTTATGTCGGGTTTGCCAACCTCCCAAATCAAGTGCACAGAAAATCAGTGAAAAAAGGGTTTGAATTCACCCTAATGGTTGTAGGTGAGTTATCACTCTTTAGTGTTGATGTAGAATGTACTGTATGTTTGCTTTAAAGAGTGGAGCTTTATTTCCCATCCTCTATGTTTTTCAGGGGAGTCTGGTTTGGGCAAATCAACACTTATAAACAGCCTGTTCCTCACTGATCTCTACCCGGAACGCTACATCCCTGGTGCCGCAGGTATACTCCACAGTACCCACACACCCACACACACACATACACACGCATGCACGTACGGAAATATACACACTGTAATAACAGAGAAGTGTCTGCAGCAATGTCTCCAGCAGAGCATTATTTAAAGAGGAATGTTGGGAATGCCTTAGTCTCAAAATATGACCCTACCCTTCTTATGACTTGACTTAGATTAGGACTTGTTCTGGCTTGTTCTGCCGGCCCTCCCTGAGCAGATTATGCAGAAATGTTTGTATCAGGAAATGTGTTTTCAGATGACAAAACCCATGATTTCATTTTGAAGGCGTATCCACTTCCCTAAAGTCTGTGTTTTTTGGCTGGTGTTAGCCCGTAGTTAAGGCTGGGACTTTCCATATTAATGTTATGATTTCACTTTTTGACGTGTTACCTCTGTTATGCCACACATCAATTATTCTTGTATTTATTTACCCACCACAGAGAAGATTGAGAGGACGGTGCAGATTGAGGCATCAACCGTTGAGATTGAAGAGAGAGGTGTAAAGCTTCGCCTTACGGTGGTCGACACCCCTGGATACGGAGATGCCATCAACAGTCAGGACTGGTGTGTTAATGAGGCGTGTAGGAGAAGGGAGTGATAACAACTTGGGACAGGTTTCCTGTCCGGCATGCTCACTCATACTTCCATCCTGTCCTCAACAACTCCCTTTTTTTAAAGTTTCATCTCAACCTCCCCATTCCCTACCTATCCTCCCTCTGCATTCCCTGTCCAGATTTCCTTAAACTTTGCGTGTGTTTGCTAGTGTGGCATCCTCATGTCAGTGGTGTCAGTGTAGCCAAAAATCTATTTCCTTCTGATTGTCCTGACATATCCGTATTTCTGCAAACCTGGACACAAATCTCTCCTCAAAAGGAAACAAATGCCAAGGTGCTGTCATAAAACAATAACAGTCACTTCCTCTTTTTTCTTTGCAAAACTGTTCTTATGTCACCCTCTCAGTTATTTGACTAATGTTTAAAAGTAAATAAATCAGTCAGGTGCAATAGTCAGGTTTCACCATATTTAAAGAGCTATACTGATATTTTTAACATACATGAGGACATCATTTTTTCTTCAAGTTGATTTTCATACTGTGTTTAAAGTTTAGCTAGAAGAGTTTATCTCAGGTCACAGAGGAACATGAACCTCTTCATCACAAAACAGGTGATACTGAATTTTTACGACAGCATCAATATATCTTTTAACATGTAATAAACACACTGCTGAGTCATGCGGGAGTGCAGAATTATTTGGCTCACAGTTTTTTGACAGTGAAGAACCTCTGCTTGCCTCCAAAATGATGTGTATAAATTTCCTTCCTTTAAATTATTTCAATTGTTGATGGTGAAATATGTTTCACGGTGATAAAGGAGGAGTTTGTCTGTTTCTCTGTCTGATTTCAGCTTCAAGACCATCATCCAGTACATTGACAATCAGTTTGAGCGATACCTTCACGATGAGAGCGGGCTGAACCGAAGACACATAGTGGACAACAGGGTGCACTGCTGCTTCTATTTCATATCTCCGTTTGGACACGGGTAAACAAACACAATTTTACAGACACTGATAGTGAGCTGAAGGTGATGTTATTTCTGCCCAGCTGTGGTTTACTATACTGTGGTTCATCCAGGACCACCTGAGAGAAGAACTTCTACAACATGCATATATTATTATGATGATGTTTTTTAATTATTAGACCTTTGCCAAAACACTGTTACACCAATCGGCACACATAAATGAAGACAAGGCAGAACCTTCTCTTTGGTTTTTTTATAAAGCACCTTTTACTTTTATTGTTTTTTCCTATGATGGCGAAACAGTATCACATTCCAGTGCTATTATGTCATTTAACATCACATTACGATTAGTGTTATCACTTCTGATTTCTCTCTTGCCCCTAAATTTCTCACTTATCTTTTTTTCTCAAAACCTTTTCCTCCTGTGTGTACGCCATCTTCTGCTTTCCACTGTATCCTAAATGTTCCGTCTCTTTTTAATCTTCTCTCTTTGCTAGTCTCAAGCCTCTGGATGTGGAGTTCATGAAGGCCATCCACAGCAAAGTCAACATAGTCCCAGTCATTGCCAAGGCTGACACACTGACACTGAGGGAGAGGGATCGCCTGAAGAGGAGGGTGAGTTTGATGTCTACACGCACACACACACACCATCCACTGTGTTTCATATTTAATGGTCTTTAATGTCTTGAATGAGGTGACAGGAGTGCAGAGCACAATTTTGGTGAGCATTCATACAGAGAGCAGAAGTAGTTCTCTATATAGCAAACTGGTTTGTAAATAAACACTTAAGTAAGTTAGTTTGTTAAAATCACCTTCTATTACGGTAGAAGAATCAATCATTGATCGTCTCTTCCATTGCAGATGTACAATCTGATTGCAAATCTGCTTTGCTGTCATCTTTCCCGTGCATTTTATTCTTAGCACAAGGAAAATGCTGGAATGTCTTAGCGCTTGTTGTCAGGATGTTGGGGACTTTGTTGGAGTGTTGTGGGTTTTTTTGTCCCTTCTACAGATGGTATGGTTTAGCCATTACAAAGTGGACTACAGAACATACACTATTCATATGACAATCACTTATACATCCTTATTGGCAGCCTGGTGTGTCCAGCATCCATGTGTTCATGTGGGAAAGCACACATTCTCTTCCCTGTAATTTACAGCTTACATTCTGTGTTTTTGATGACACAGCCAGATTGTTCCTGAGTTCAGGGAGGGACGACAAAGGAGAGGAAAGAGTAGGAGGTACAACAGTAGGAAAAGAGTGTTGTATATAATATGGAGGCAGCACATCTCATCCAGTTTCAAACTGTCCCAGATACTTCCTGTTGGAAGTTCCCCAAGTATCTGCCCTGCTGCACGCTCCTCAGCTTCCTGCAGTCCAGAGAAGTGCAATACCACACACACACACACATCTGACTGAAACATGCTCAGCTGATAACCTCTCTGATGCATCCATACTGCGTCAGTATTCCTTTAGATTTGATGTCTTATTTTCTTGACCTTAATGAGTACCAATTATCAACAAACTTATTCTACTTTCACTTAAATATAAATGTCAACCTCTCAAGCCCATGACGTGTCTACAACTCCCCTTTCCACACTTGGAAGCGATGGTAGTTGTACATTTTTTTGACATAATGCAATCACTCTTCAGGCTCGAAGGAGCCAAAAGTTCATACATTAGATTGCTTTGTTATTATTAAAGAGTCGCTGGGGTACACATAATTTGGCCCTCATTTGGGTTTTACTTTTAATTATCTTAGATAAACATTAAGCAACATTTTCCCAAAATATCTGTATCGTTGAACAGCCCCATGAGCAATGGACAAAACTTTCCTTTCATATCCAGGCTCTTAACACAAATATACAGATAGTTAGAGGAGACTCGAAAGACCCAAACTACAAACTTTTTGCTGCTTTTCTCTGCTGTTCATTATTATTATAAACATAATAGGTTTAGGTTTTGGTCTGTTCAAGAAACATTTAGTGATTTGAAAATGTCACCATTGGCTTTAGGAATTCTTCCTAGGCATTTTGTGCTGTTTTATATCATTTTATAAGTAAAACAATTACCTATAAAAAGAGGGTAACTGCTGGACTATTAATGGGGAAAAATCGTTAGTTGCAGTCCTTGTTTAGAAAAAATAGTGTGCTGCATTACTAATGACTTTTCTCAGCTCAGGCCACTTCGTTCTGTTTTAATTGGAAGTCGGCCCGTCTCCCCACCTGCCTGTGCATGCCAAGACCTCCCACCTGCCTCTCATTCAGGTCTCGGAGCCGGTGGTCTGGCAGGGCGTCAGGCTGACCGGAGTCCAGCTCAGTAGCGAGTCAGCTTTGTTTGAGGCTCCCACAGTTGGTTGCTTTAAATTGATGATGCAGCATCTTAGGAAGTTAGAGTCACAGTTTCATCTGAATTTGTTAAGACGACAGGATTTCACATTTGCTACATTTATGCAATATAAGATGTGTGACTACACTTCCTGTATTTTAACTGTTGTGCAAGTTGCTCTGCATCAAAGGTGGCATTCCTCCACTGCATTGTCCTTAAGAGACCTTCCAGCTGAATTGTGCTCTGTACAGTTGTTTTGTGGTGTGACCTTCCTCAAACCTTCTGAGTGTTCTTCTGGCACTTAACATGAACAAAACCATGTTTCCTGCCACCGCTGACCCCCGCCCCAAATTACAGAAAACCCCTTGCTTGTTGGCTTTCTGATCCAGCTGGCAGCGTGCAAAAGGTCAGCTGTGCTGATTAGAGTTTTGACAGAACTCTTTGATTCTTCTTCTCTTGTTTTTCGTTCAGCTCACTGTTAGACATCTTTATACTGAAAACGTGGGGCAGCGGAAATTCTGTTACTATATCGCTTTGATCTGACCTCTGTGCTTCTCTATCACTGTCTGCCCAAAAAGTTTGTTCACATGCTCTGTTAAGTGTTCCCTTAACAGACATTTCCCACTGTACAGTCAGAGCAATTAGCTGCTGATTCAACAAAACGGGCACACTCACGCACGCAGGACCACACACACAAAAACACACACACACACTGCCTTAAATCTTACACGAGGAACATCTTTATTTCTATACTACTTTCATAAAATTGTCTTTTTTGTAATGGTTAAACAACACAAATAGTTAAAATTTAGTTTGACTGTGTCTCATGATAGTGAGTTCCCGAACAATCCATTATTGGCAGGAAATACAGCGTCTGAATTAAGAGATGTGCCGTACATTTAGAAATGGCATCTTGTGCCCCTCAGGAGGGCTTATTATCTCTTGTGTGGTCACTGTTTGGGCGTACACCACTTTGATCTTCAGTTTGTAAAAATAGCTTCTGTGTAGTGTCGGTATATTTCACAACTGTACACAGTAGCCCTGATTTTAGCCCACAGAACCGGCAGGATATATCTGCATGTAATTGATGTGGTTAATTCCTGCCTTATGCCGTTAAATTCTAGCTGAAAAAACCTGAATACTTTTTTGTACTTAGATAAAATACTTTGATTTACTGTCTTTACTTAATCTGCCTTCTTGTGTGCATCTAAACATAATCATTGTTGATGGTTAGCGTCATAGCAATGCTAATTCATCTCTCTAAGTGTCTCTCAGGAGAACAAACATTTGTAGGCTGAGTATTTGTTGGTTTGATCAGATTAGTTGAAGTGGCTCTTAGGTGTACGTGCCTGATTCCTGCTTTACAGTCCCATACAGGGCAGCGGGGCACCAGGCCTTCCTTTGAGGTCAGAGCTCCAAGAACCTGCCAGGAAACTGAGCGCTCAAGGATGATTGATAACCTCCCACGTTCCTCCCACTGAATTTATTAGTTTGTTTTTTAACACGGTACTTTCTCACCGTTTGTCTCTCATAAATGAGACCCCAGCTTTCTCTCTCAAGGCTCGTCCAGTCCTTTCTCCGTTTATTAGGCGGAAACAGCTTGTACAGAACAATATAAATTTCCTGCAACGAGTAAAGACTGTTCCACTGACAAGACACAACCTGCTGCCCTGAGCGGCTCAGGCTCACCGACAAAGTTAACAAACCTCCCACCGTTCAGCTTTCATCCCCTTAGTTCTGCTCTGCTCTCGCCCGGTCCTTCCTCTCCTGGCAGCCCCTCACTCAGCTGCCTCTTACTTTCTTCCTCTGCGTCTTTGTGTCCTCTTTTTTTTTTATTTGCTCTAATGCCAATTTCCTACACCGGGGTCTCTGTGGTCTGTAGCTCATAAGTTGCCCTGAGGAGGGTATATTGAAGGACTGATCCTCTCAGTCTGGGACCTTGCAGTCATATCCTGTGCAGGGATTTAGTCTCTTTACTGGTTGTTTTTTTTGTTTGAACATAGATGACGGCACAGAGCTGGTTCAGACTGGAATCCTGCTGCAAGCAAAAAACAGTAAAGATGGGTTAGGGAGAACATGCAAACTCGACACAGGTTCACAAGGTCCGAACCAGGATTCGAACCAGGAACTTTCTAGCTGTGAGGCGACAGCGCTAACCACCGCACCACTGTGCAGTCTCAGGACTACATAATCTATTTCATTTTTTCATTTTCCCGTCATACTGTAGTTTAAACCAAAAGCTGTTTTTGGTTGGAAGCTTTGTCAATTCAAGTCCTGGAAGGAATTTCAGACATCCGAGAAGTCATCTGTAACACTGAAATCTATTAACCAAAGAATGTTAATATGCATTTCACAATCTACTCGGTTTGCTTTCTTCAAAACTATTTTGGCTCCCACTCAATTTTCAGATGTGATATTTCCAAAAGAACACAGCAAGTTTCTAAAACTAAACTCTGCTTTGCAATTGTTAAACAATGATTGGTTACCTACTGTGCAAATTTTAAGTCTCTTGAGCGTTCATGATGAAATGCAAACAGAACACTGTCGAGAAGGACGGAAAAGTATGTCTGAGCATTAAACATACCACAGGGTGCTTCATGATGATGGTGAGTGAAGTCATATGAGTAAAATCTGCTGTAAAAATGTACCAAACAAGGCTTTGAGTGCCTCTTTGAAAGGCCAAGTTTTACTAAACCCTTTTAATTATGATAAAAGATGAAAAGAAGCCAACCAAATGCATTCTTTCCCTCAACCCCAGTCTATGTGATATCTCTTTATTTCTTATGTTGAGGACTTGAGGCTGTTCTCGTGAGGCAGAGGTCAGAGTTTGCAAGAGAACCCGGCTCCTCCTCTGTTCTCGCACAGGCAGCAGACAATAGGTCATCCCTTTTTTCCTCCCTCTACTCCCCACTGTTTTCCTCCCTTCTCCACACATCTCTTGTCATGTCTCCTCTCTTTCTTCTCTCTTCCCGTCCATCTTCGCCCAATCTCTCTTGTGCAGAACCCTCCCTCCGTTACGTTTGTCCCGTCAGCTGCCATATTTCAACCCCTGGCTGAGGCACTGTCACAGTTTTCCCCTCATTGTCTGACCCTCTGTTGTCTCCCCCAGCCGCTCAACGAGAGTCCTGTTGTGTGAACGAGCTCTACGGCCCCGCCGGGAACTATAAACGCTGCCGGACTGCTTGTACCGGCCAGTGTTGCCACCAGGTTTTGTTGAATGGCAATAACAGAGAATGAAACAGTTTTAACACAGAAGCTCAGCATCATCGGTCCAAACTGTCAAGTTAGGAAAAACATTTATGAGGCAGCTACAGGGAACTGATTGATGATGTGTAATTATGTGGGTTTGATGCTCAGTCCATTTTTAATATTGTTTCTTTGTTCATGTCTAGGCGCCCCGTGAGCAAAGGTTAAGCAGTGATTACTTCATTCCTACCTCATTGCTCCCAAGTGTGCGTTTGCGTGTGTTTTTGTGTAAAGTACAACCCCCTGGTCAGCTTCTGGCCGGTTCCTTTTTCCTGCCAGTGTTTCAAGCACGCGGATATATTTATTTATCTACCCTCCAGCGGTCATTGTGCCGGGGTATGCTACGTGTCTCTGCAGATTTAGAACAATAAATATGCGTTTTTTTCTCATAAAGCGAGAAGCTCATTTTCACACAACCATCCGTTCTCAAGTAAAGAAAGTACAAGCAGACCACGGTGTGAAAACAGCAGGTTTCCTTGTTCGAGGGCCGACCTGTAACGATGGTTTCCGGGCTTTGCAGCGCAGCTAATGAGTCACATTTCGCTGCTGAGTTTGCCGTTGAGACGCTTTTGATTACCAGACCGAGTCACACAACCTGATGTGTGTTTGAAATCCTAAACTCATTCTGTCACCTTCTTAATCTCACTCAGATACAAGATTACATGAATAGCCCAATTGTTCCTCCACATGCTCTTTGATCAGAGGGAGAGGTGGGTGGTCTTTACTATACTAATTCTTATCCCAGACAAAGCAGTGCGTGGATGTGTCCGTACAAGTGTGTAGATCACCATAACTCATATGATGCCTGCACGTTGCCATGGCAGTGGTGACTTCCTTTGTACTTTCCTCCTGTCCCTCCAGCTGTTCTGGTCCAGTCTGGACCATCCACCGAGTCTCAGACTCTGACTGAATATATCTGGAATGTGTCTCTGTGCATGCATGCGAGTCTCTCTAATCCCTGTAACAGAAAGGTATTGTTTTACCAGTGCTGCTACATGCAGTTTTATAGCTATTCTTTGATATTTAAAAAGTCAGAGGGATTTACTCTGCAGATGGTCTGAAGGTCGTCCTCCATCTCTGGTGATCATCTCGCCTCCTGGAGCTACAAAGCTCCACACTTGAATTTTTTTCTTACCTCTGACGACAGATTGTTTCATTTCACAAAGAAAGGCAAAAGTTAGCTGTGTGTGTGTGTGCATGTGCGTGTGTGTGTGTTTGTGTAAGAGGCTGGTATGAGGGCTAAATCCCTCCGACCCCCCTGGATCAGGTATTGTTGGGGCTCTCTCACCCCCTCAGACTCCCTGCAGGCAGCAGAGAGCCGGTTAGTTGAAAGTAGTTTCCTGGAAGGAGACGAGCGTTTGTTCTCGTGTGTCTTGAGGTTAACAAATTAAGTTTAGAAACTGAAGAATGGTGATGGGAGTCTAGCAAGTAATCTGTTTTTACTTTCCAAGCCCTCCGACCTCAGTGTGTCTTGTAATCTCGTCATGGCAGAATGTAATGAGTGTTGTCTGAAATATTGCTTACAGTGACGCACCGCTCTGTATTCTTCAGTCAGTGTAAATATTTATATTTCTTGGCAGATATACTTAAGAGCCACACGGATGCCTCGTGGAACAGAGTGCTTTATTGTGTTTTTGTTGGCAGAAGATGGTGGAGCCACCCTCCTCTTCAATTATAGACATTGTGCACCTGAATCTTTAAAGTCTTTCTCCCATTGAAGACTTAGATTTACAGCTGGAGATGCTGGTACTCATCACATCTTTTTAGTCTTTATCTAAAGAGTATGCGGAGTGTTTACTGTCTGTGAATCAAGGCCACATTTTGACTTATCCAGAGCTCATATTTTACATTTTAGTGTTTTTGGCTGAACGGTTGGAATTCATCAGATCACTGGTCCTCGCTGCTTTCACTGACAAGAATATGAAAACCACATGAAGTCATATCTGTATCCCTTTATATTTATAAGTATTGTGCTAAGCCACTCATTTTAACAACATGTAAGTTGTGTAAAAATAACGCCTCTTCTTAAAACTCATATGAAAAAAAGCACAGTGTTATATTTTATCTTGCTTGTAGTCTCTTAATCAAAACAATATCCAAAGACGTAGTTTGATGGTGTGAAGTCACATGAGATCATGGAGATCAAACATACTTGTTTTTATTATTCAAGAATCAGGCAGAAATGTATGACTATGGCTGAAATTGTGTTCATGGAAGAAGAAGCGTATTACACTTTAATTAATGAATTATTACATTATGTCAGTCTAATTAATTCATTGCAAATGAAACAAATGTAAACAGTTCACTTCCTTTCTCTCTCCATCATGCATTATCTGTTTTTGTTCCTGGACGACGGACCACCAAATGACACGCACAGTTACCTTGAAATAAATGACAGATTTCTCTGAGTTTCAACATTGTGAGAAACATTTAGTTTACAATTAATATAAAATGTACAAATATAAACCAGTAGTTCACATCTTTTAGATATTTTAATGGCAAAGTGTTACGTATAGTGACTTTTCATGTTTAAATTCATAAAGCTGTTTGGCTCAGTTGGTAGAGCATGTACAGAGGCTACAGTCCTCGGTGCACGGATCACAGGTTCAACTCCCGGTCTGCCGATCACTTGGTGCATGATGTGTCATCCCCCACTCTCTACTCCCAACATTTCCTGTCTATCTTCAGCTGTCCTATAAATAGAGCCAAAAGGCCAAAAAAATAATCTTTAAATTCATAAAAGTGTTCTCATTTTTTGGACATTAGCTGGAGTGGTCTATGGACATCCTGGTAAGGCAGTTACTGGAGCTGTGTTTGCAGTTCATTTGACTATTTGTATACAGCTTTTCAGAAATGAACAGCAATCATGCAAACATGTAAACAAAATGTGCATAACACAGACAGCAAACGTGCGTCATTTCAACAGTGTTGGAATCTGAAGAAAATGAAATAAACCAAATACTGCTTTGGGTAGTTTAACCTCTTTTCATGCAAATTTCATATCTTGAATGTAACTTTTTTTATACATATAAATGTTCATAAATGCCTGTGGAAATGAAAGGATTCAGGAGGTGTAAAGTAAGCAGCTGTTTTATTCCGTTGGATGTACAAGAAGAAGGGACAGAGAACGCTCACCTAAACAGATTTAACAGTCACCATGGCCTGGACTGTCCTTTAATAAACTCTTGGAAAAAGAGGGCCCCTGTCCCTCTGGGTGTTTTCTCAGTAGGTTTAAAAGCGACTGAAAGCTGATCAGATATGCTGCCTCTAATGAAAATGATGCAGCGCTTCATTCCCATGGCCACTCTGCAGGAGCTGGCAGGCAGCTGTGAGCTTACATAAACATTACGTAAAAGCGCTGCTGCTCTGCTCCCTCTGAGTTCCCCCTCTCTCGATCGTCTCGATCGGGGTTGATTAGTCTCGAGATGCAGTTTGATTGTTTTGTTTTGTGTCTGTTTTTTTCTCTCTGTGTTGTTGATTTCCTGAGAATGTTTCTACTTCCAAGTATTGTTCCCTGTGAGAGTCTGAGTTTGATAGACATAAACGCGGTGCCAGGCCGGAGGAAGCTGAGCTGTGTCAGACAAACGTGTTATCGTCAGTGTGCACTTGTGGCTGTGGTCACCTGTTGACATCACCTGCTGTGTTCACTGCAGTCACCTCTGTTGTTTCTGTGCTCTTTTCTCCTACAGCCTTTGTTTCCTTTTGTAGTTTGTCCCAGATTTATTTCTTATTGTTCAGCAGGTGTTTGAGTCATTCATATTTTTGTGGGTTTGCTTGTGAGAATGAATGAATCGTGAAAATATTATTCCCTCGGCATGTCGAGCTGATGAAATGGTAGATCCCTGTAATGATGGGTTTGCACCCTGATTCATTATGATTGGAGGTTTTGGTTAAACTTGCTGTGCAATTGTAGAAAAACTGCTTAGCCATGTCTCCCATGACTTCACCCTGTGTAATTATATCTATGTATAACCCCGCGGGTTTGCTATATTTGGGCTGCACATAACCACAACAGTATATTTAATACTGCTATTCCTAGAACTGACTGACTTTAGAGTGGAAGTAAGTGGCTGGCATGATTCACCTGCATTTTGTCATACTTGTAACTCATTTTTTAACTGGACAGCATCAGCCTCCACCCTCAAGTTTCCAGCATGACAAAATATTGTTCAAACAATGCTCCATAATCCACAATATGAGCCAGAAACGTAGGCGATACATATTTACCTTCCTTTTCCAATTAATACTGAGCAGAGTCTTGAATGGTATTGTTTGTCTGCTGCCCTGCCAGCACTGAGCGGACCTGCACGGCCAACCATAACAGCACATAGAGAGGTGCGTGTGGGGGGTGTATTATAGCTGGACAGGATGGTCATAAAATCAAAATGGCACCCACTGCCAACGTCTCCGTGCCAACGAAAATACACAGTTGGGAGAAGCAGGACGAGGAGGAGTGACTGGTGTAACATTAGGGATTAGGGCCGACATTGTGTACAGTAAATCAGCAGTAGACAACAGGGATTTGGAGCAGGCAGTGATTTTGACATGATGATCCCTGAGAGGTCTTGATTATAGGTGTCAGGCCGTGCTAAGCACACGTTGCGGAACAGAATAATTCAGGTAAACAGCCATTTTGCAGCTTTCGGCTTAGCAAGGTCTGGAAACAGATGATGGCAGACAACAGTCTCATGTTTGTGCGATGACCAGATATTGTTTCTAGATATTTAATGGTGGTTTTTATTCATGAAATATGTTTTTTGTTGGTTGTCCCGGTTTATCCTTGTTGATCAGTTAGATTTTCCCTTTTTATCGCATTTTTATGTGAATGTCTCTTCATCTTATCTTCTTGTGTGACTACATTTGTTGTTTGTTTCATTTTTTCCTGCCATTGTGTCATGTGTGTTTATTTTCCCACTGAGAGCACAGTTTCCCAAAATTCTTTATGCTCGCCCCCGCCGGCCAGAGCGATGTTTATTCAGCCTCCATGTTCAACCGGCCTGTACATCGTGTGTGTTTGAGTGAATGAAGGGAAAAAAAAGGGGGCTCTGGTCCTGTGTCACGCTCTCCTCTGAGTCCTGCAAAGCCTGTTTGTTTTTAGATCTGCCCCACAACAATACCCGACTCTCCCCACGCACACACACTATTTCACTCACACTGCGCACAGAGCTCGCTGAGAAAACAAGCGACAGCCATAACAACGGCTCAAACAGAAGCTGCGCTCTGTAGGAAAACCTGCGCTCACTTCCCAGGCTCCTGGCTGACTGACCACTGTCCTTTTATACACTGCAGTACATGAAAGTCCCCAAAAAGTCAGAAAAACAACACTTGACATTTTTTGGCTCCATTACATAAGACGACATTGTGAATTTAAAAACTCTGCTCTCTGGAAAACAAAGTAAAATGCAGCTTTGATGTCTAGAATAATAAATACTGACATCTGTCCCAGAGGTAGCCGAGAAGAAAGCTCCTTTGTTTTAACTTGTTTCTTCACCGGTCGGCCTGTGAATGAAACAGGAAGAAAACTTTGTTTTTGACTCTTTCAGAACATAAACACACACACCATTATTATATTTCACCTGTCTACCCTTTCTGTCTCAGCCCTCTTTTCCTCCATGGGGGGCTTTAATTAAATGTGTTGCTGCAACAACAGGTGCTCACTCACAGCCTTCTATTAACCTTAAATGCTCTCTTACTTTCTGTTTATGGGTCTGAGTGGCTGCTGTTTTTATGACCCACCGTGTAAAGTGAATGAACACATAATCTAAATATATCTTTAAACTACAAAAGTCATGAGATGCAGGTTGTATTATTATACTTTCATTTAAGATAAAAGAAACTACAAATACAGTCAAAGTAATTTAAACTACAGTGCAAGGAACAAAAAGATACTCATGGTTTATTAGCTTAAAAAAACTAGAGTACTTTGTACATTTTGAGCATCCATAATACACTAATTGAAGCATTAATGCCATAAAAGATACAAAAAAAGTTTTACAAACTAAGACGACTTGATTGAAATATATTTTTTAAGGAAAGTGGTCCTCGTCTGTAGTGAGGGTGAGGATTTCTTGTCATGTGAAGTTTCTGTCAAAATCAGTGTTTTCTGGATTGTTTGAGTACAAATGTTAGAAAGCAAAGCTGACCCTCTGGTCGTGTCTGCAGTGACACCTCTGCAGGGTTCAAGAGTTGAGCTTTCCTCGTGCAGTGGGACATGTCAGGAGGTCACAATGAGGTCGCCATCCTGCTGACTCACACGTGTTTCTCTTGTTTCCACCTCACAGATCCTGGACGAGATCGCAGAGCAGGGGATCAGGATTTATCAGCTACCTGACGCCGACTCTGACGAGGACGAGGAGTTTAAGGAGCAGACCAGAGTCCTGAAGGTGAGAGAGGGACACACCCTGACTCTAATGTCAGATGTAACATCACTACGTCAGACACTTTCCTCAGCTGGTTTAGTGACAGATATCATTATCCTCTTATTCATCCTCTTCATTTCACATGTCCCGTCCTATGACTTTGTGTCTCTCTGGGGACCCACTAACCTCTATCTTCCTTTCCAAGGCGAGCATTCCCTTTGCCGTGATTGGCTCCAACCAGCTCATTGAGGTTAAGGGGAAGAAGATTCGTGGTCGTCTCTATCCCTGGGGAGTTGTTGAAGTGGAGAACCCTGAGCACAATGACTTCCTCAAACTGCGCACCATGCTTGTGTGAGTCTCCTGGGCAATAAAACTTCTAAAGTAAAAGGATTTTCGGAAGGAAAGTCTTTGAAAACCTTGACTGAACTTCTTCCTCTTTAAGCTGATTGTAAAAAGGTAACAGCGAAGCTCTACTGCCTCCCAGTGTGTGAAGACAGGATTGCATGTTTGTTTGTTACAGGACCCACATGCAAGACCTCCAGGAAGTAACTCAGGATCTGCACTATGAGAACTTCCGCTCAGAGAGGCTGAAGAGAGCGGGCAGGTAAGACGCTGATTTATTTCTGTTAAACACGAGCTGCTTTAGGAGGAGCAGGAGTTTTTAAATAATGGTTGTTTTGTTTCTCTGCAGGGCTGTGGATGAGGATGTGGTGGATAAGGACCAGATCCTGCTACAGAAAGAGGCTGAGGTAAGAAAACGCACACACATGCGAGCAAAATGTGTCTTAGTTGGTTCAATAAGAACTGAATAGATGTAAATACAGGTGTGCAGGATCTAAGGATTTAAGGAAAGGTTTGGCCTTTTTTTCAAGTTCATAATGATAAAATAACCCTAACCCAACTTTTGCCTTGTGTTTAATACCAGGCAAAAGTGATGAAGTATTATACCAGTGCCTTTGTACAAGCATTCCTTTAATACAACCTCCTTCCAACTGATGCTGTAATTTTGGAACAGGTTTTTTCTATTTTAACCTTCAAGGTACCCGTTGGTTTAAAAGTTAGTTTTAGGATACTCTTAAAATCAGCTCATATAGACTTAAACATTGTCGTAGAGGTTGGTAGATAGTAGTTAACTGGCTTAAAAAAACACTGACTCCTTCAAATCCCTGTGTAATGAACTGTATCTATAGATTTCCATCCACTTGATTTTGCTAACACAGACTGCTGATGCAGACTTACCCTGACTATGCAGACAAACTTTTCAACTTAGTTGTACATATGGCATTATGACATCATCATGTGCATTATTGCCCTGTTTTTCTTGCTGAAAGACCTCGAGGTCAAACCAGGAAACCTTCCTTATACTTTGTGTGACTATAAATAGCAAGGTCTCATTTTTTCCACCCTACTATTATCTATATGTGTTGTTTATGTTCTGGGACATGGAGCCTGTTCGTATAATGTGTTTCTTGATTGTTCCTGATTGGTTTGTTTGTGTTGCTGCAGCAGTGCACCAATGTTAGCGGGCGGGGTGCAATCAGGGCTGTTTGTAAACAATGTGCCCAGGCAGGATATGGCATCACTTCCTGCCTGGATGTCCTGGCCCAGTTTTATGGTGGGAATGACCTCAGTAACGTGAGGAGCTTGAAACACAAAGCTGGGGAGACAGAGGTCCACTTGTTTACATGCTGTCAGGGTTTTTGGTAGGAGAAGAGATAACAATAGCTGATGTAATGCCTGTACCTACAGTTTATATAGGTCCATAGTTTTCTTTTAATGTCCTAGAAAGAGGCTTATCAGCGACTGTTATTTCTTAGAAAGGTTCCTGAAAAGCTGTGTAGTTTGTAACGATGGAAAATATAAAAATTACATTCAGTTTGTAGTGTCAGCACACAGCAGGAAAGCTGTGTCTTTCTGTGTAAATGTTACAAGCAAACACAATTCCATAAATGTTAAGAATAAAGGTTCCAATCAAAAGATAAACAGTCACAAGGTTTAATTTGAAATCAGCAATTTTTGCAATCATTAGGATTTAAGTATTTTAGTAAAAAAAACTTTTAGAAATCAGCAACTGCATAATGTCCTGTTCTTATCTTAAAACTTGGTTAATGAAGGTTTTATTTACGATATGTACTGTCTCAGAATAACAACTGTTATATTTATATTTAGCGCCTGATTACAGTTCATTCAAAGCAATTTTGGGGAAGTCATTAAGCCTTCAACTTTAATTTAAGCATGACCCATGAGTACTTCTCGAAACAACAGATCATAAAATATCTTAACCGAGAAAAAAAAAATCCTCTTGAAAGTCAACAAATGCTTAATATCCTATCATTTTTTCTCAAAAGAGAAGAAAACCCAACTATAGCTTTGATAAGAAACAAAAATCAGTGAAAATAAATAATTAGCAGTTCTGTTCTTTGCCACAAGATGGCGGCATACATTAAACAAAGCTTCAGTGAGATAAAGTCCCATGAAATGAAAGTGTCTTGTGCTCATTATTTTTGCTAACGAGTTTTTAGATCATTTAATTATTCACGGGCCTGATGTTAGCTTCCCATTAACATTTATTTACATTTTGACCATTATTTATTCATTATTTGACATTGATTTATGCTTCATTCATTTTTAAACACTTTTGTCTGCTGTGCTGATATACACATAAATTAATAAATATAGACATAAAAACATATTTACTCTTCATTTGATTTAATAAAAAAACATCTGTAGGCTTCTGTTTAGTTATTGCACAGTAAAACAGCAGGTAACCTAATAATGGTGAATAGCATCTCAAGGTATAAGACCTAAAATCTAAGTTAAGTAATTTTGGTAATGTCTTCTAGTCCTAGGTTCTCATGACCTCATTGCTTTTGCACTAGCGATCAAAAGTGAAACACAAACGTGTGAACAGCACTTTAATGTCATCATAACGTTTCTATTCTGAATGTGTCACTGAACATATTGCACTTCTTCTCGTAGCCATTGTGGTTTTCCTTGAGACGTGAGTGAACTACATGTTGTGCAACTTTGCTCAGCACAATTCTTCAGTGTGTCTAAACTTAATCTAGAAAGTGAGGTATTTTTGTCCCCTATCAATTATCTCTTATATGACCTTTTGACCCTCAGTGTCAAGGAGCTTGTTTGTCAAATTTTCCTTTTTCTTAAGCTTATAGACATATCAACAAATAAATGTGGTTTTAACAGGACGGCATTGTTATGCTAACAAGGCAGGTCATAGGAACTGCGTTACATTAAGAGACATGTTTGCTGTTTTAAGCTTTCAGTTTTAACACACTTCAGGTCATCCCCTTGTTCTGGTTTTGAATTTGAAAGAGATCGAATCAGCAGATAAAGTTGGCTTGTTGTTTTTTATTAGGAGTACCACAACTTTTAACCGCTTTAAATATCAGTGGATGTTTTTGGTTACCCAATACCAAGATCATCTTTTTTTTTATTTTCCAAAAAGATTGTTTTTCATCTGCCAGAAACATGGAACATTTTACCAACCTCCAGAGGGTTTAACTGAACTGAACTGTGTTTTTTGATACATAGGGGCCAGTTAAGTGAGTCTAAGTGTGAAATTTAATATGTATTTATGTGAAATGTTGTAAATGGAAGGCACTCTTCATCATTGCGATTCTGTATTTATCTTTCTTCTCTCTCTGTAGCTGAGACGCATGCAGGAGATGATCGCTCAGATGCAGGCACAGATGAAGATGAAATCAGACGAGTGAGAGAGTCGGAGGAGTAGAAGGGAAGCACACAAACACACACGCATACACACACCTGGTCTTTCTTTGAATCCATCCCTTCCTGCTGCCAATATGAAGATCCACCAGGAGTCCAGGTATCCAGGATCACGTCATCTTTATCTGCACACCATCTCTTCCTGTTCTTCTTCTTCTTCTTCCCTCCAAACATCCATCCATCAGCTGTTCAGGAGCTCACAATTCACAATCCAGATATGAATCTCACTGATTTTCCTAGTTTGCTTGTACAAGTTTGCTGATGGTTCCAGGAAAAATCAAAAGGCATGAACAGGCAAAAAAAAAAAAGAATATGGTATGATTCTCAATGACGTATCAGTTATTTAGCATTTTAATTATGGTCCACAGAGCTGTAGTGACTACGGTACGAAGATGTTTTTCATTCATACTAACATGTTTACAAGAAAATGTGTACGAGTGTTGCATTTCCCATCTACATTGAACATCTTTTAACTGTTCTCTTCTCATGTTCTCTATTAGCTTAAATGTGGTTTAGCAACCCATCACCTTTACCTCTTGATGGTTTCAGATCTTCAGTGCCTTCAGTGCTTTTGTCTGACAATGCAATAACTATTAATATTTCCACAGTGAATGGTTAGTGTGGCTATGAATGAGCTGAACTGTCCAAGTCGAGAACAAGAAAGCTCTTTCTGGTTTCAAGGCAATTTATCTTATTTGTGTTAAACTACCATCATAATTTTGTAGCTAAACTCTAATCTTTAGTTGGGCTATTTAGTTGTAAAGCTACTATATGCAAGAATTTAAACTAATACCACCTGGTTTTTAAAAGAATAACCAGACTTAAGGATGTTATCTTATAGTTGAATAAAAGTACCATGTTGTTAATATTTTTGTATTTATCACCAAGAGCTGCATGATCGTAATGTCAGTGCCAAACTACAGACTGTAAAGTAATCACACTATACGGTCAAGTATCTTAATGTGTGTCCATATGTGCTCAAGCAATATTGTTAAATGTGTTAAATGTTCTCTTTTTACACTACATGTGCAGTCTTTCATCGTTATGTATTTGAGCTTTTTCCCATTTAAAACAAATGCCATAATATTCAACTGTACTGTGTGTGTAAACTCCCTCCAGCCTTCTGTGAGACTAAACATCCTAACTTTTCTTCATCAGTGCAAAACTTTGCTGTCATTGGCATTATTTTCTATATGCAAATGTGTCTGTTGAACTTAATAAGAAAAACATATTTTTTGTTTCTTTATCATATCTCAGTAAATACTTGTTCTTTAACTGTCAACATTTTTTTAAGTATTTCTCTCTTAATAAAATTTGTTTAGAGAAAACGTCACATTTATTGAGTCGGGTTGATTTTGAATGAAACATATCTCTGAGGTAAATTTAGTCTGGAGATACAAATACTGTCCATCAGTGGTCCACAACCTTTTTGGTCATAGATATTATCCATTCGTTTTAGCGAACTGTTTATACCATTTATCCATTGTTTTAGCTAACTCTTTCTATGGTTTATCTATTAGTTTTAGCTAACTCTGTCTAAACTTTAGCCATTATTTTAGCTAACTATTTCTACCGTTTATCCATTAGTTTTAGCTAACTCTGTCTAAACTTTAGCCATTATTTTAGCTAACTATTTCTACCGTTTATCCAATAGTTTTAGCTAACTCTGTCTAAACTTTAGCCATTATTTTAGCTAACTCTGTCTACCGTTTATCCAATAGTTTTAGTTAACTCTTGTCTAAACTTTAGCCATTATTTTAGCTAACTCTGTCTAAACTTTAGCCATTAGTTTTAGCTAACTCTTTCTATGGTTTATCTGTTATTTTAGCTAACTCTGTCTAAACTTTATCCATTATTTTAGCTAACTCTTTCTACTGTTTATCCGTTAGTTTTAGCTAACTCTGTCTAAACTTTAGCCATTAGTTTTAGCTAACTCTGTCTAAACTTTATCCATTATTTTAGCTAACTCTTTCTACTGTTTATCTGTTAGTTTTAGCTAACTCTGTCTAAACTTTATCCATTATTTTAGCTAACTATTTCTACCGTTTATCCAATAGTTTTAGCTAACTCTGTCTAAACTTTAGCCATTATTTTAGCTAACTCTGTCTAAACTTTAGCCATTATTTTAGCTAACTCTGTCTACCGTTTATCCATTATTTTAGCTAACTCTTTCTACTGTTTATCTGCTAGTTTTAGCTAACTCTGTCTAAACTTTAGCCATTAGTTTTAGCTAACTCTGTCTAAACTTTATCCATTAGTTTTAGCTAACTCTGTCTAAACTTTATCCATTATTTTAGCTAACTCTTTCTACTGTTTATCCGTTATTTTTAGCTAACTGTTTCTATGGTGTATCAGTTTTATCTAACTGTTTCTATTGTTTATCCATTAGTTTTAGCTAACTTTTTCTATGTTTTATCCATTATTTTTGCTTACTCTTTCTGCGGTTTATCCACTAGATTTAGCTACCTGTATTTCAGATGTTCATCCATCAGTTTAATGTAAGCATTTTAACCTTATGTCCATGACTAACTATTCCAACCATTAATATTAGCCAGCTACTTTAACCGCCTATCCATTAGTTTTGCTATGTCAACCATTTGTCTATTGGGGTTACTTTGTTACACTATTTCAACCGTTTATCACTTACATTTGGCTTATTTAAAAATCATTTTTACATTATTTTTAGCCAACTATTTCAAACGTTCATCAATTAATTCTTACAAATGTATTTCAACGGTTATGTCAATACTTTCATCTTTTGAACCTTTTTTCCCATAACTTTAAACTACATGTATTACTATTGGGAGCATTTTTACTGACCTCAAGACTTGAGTAAGATACCTTAAGAACCCTGAGAAAGCTTTAAAAAAGCAACACACATTTGAAGTGAAAAGGTTATCTAGGTGTGTTGTTGGGAAGTTGTCATGTCTTGAAAATATTATCGGCTGTAGGCTATTATAAAACGCCTATACCATGGTTTTTTGCCATTTTTGAGACAGACTCATAAGACTGCTAATTTTGTTCAGGAGATTAGTAAGGTTATATCTTTGATGACCATGAGGTTGTTTTGGACCCCAACCCACCTCATGGCATCCTGGAAGGACCCCTGCTTGTAGTAAACGGTGCTGTGTGACTGGCTGAGTCCGTGCGAAGGAGGAGGAGCTTTCATCTGTCAGCTCGACCCGCCCTCCTGCTGTCCGTCCGGGGTTTGGAAGCGAGGCGAGGGGGCCGCTTTCTGTGAGCCGTCGCTTCGGTAATATAGAGGGAGGAGAGCGGTCAACATGACGAGCAACATCAGGTACAAAAGCCGGATCCCGGTCAAAACAGGTAAGCGTGGTTCCTGGATTTTATTTACAGCCATCTTTGTATTGAGAATCGATGGAATGATTGCTTCATGTTTCTGTGTCCCTGGGCGTCGCTCTGCATCCTTGCACCTGCGCCTCCTCCTCATCCATCCTCTGATGGCCAATAGATGAGAACGCGGAGGTAAGAGACACCCTTTTTATATTCATTTTTCTTTTTAAAATGCTATTGAGAAGGTATGTATAATATAGTGCGTTGTTGAATATGGCTTCGTACTGCACGGCCGCGTCTGCAGCAGCATCAGCAGCAATATTTGCGCTTCAGAACAGATATTTTGGTCATTTTCGTGTTGTGGTATATATCTTATATACGCAAGATGCTCCGAGGGCAGCCATGCCATCACAGGCTGAGCTGTGATCAGCAGACTGACAGGCGGAGGGGGGTGAGGTTTCATTTTTAGACCCATATGTGGAGCAGGCCGGCGAGGAGCCAACATGGTACTCAAACGGCAGCATCCTCTCCTCCATCCTCTCCTCCGCGACCCTGCAGAAATATTAGCGATTATCGGTCACTGAGTCCACCGGATGACTGATCTAATTGTCAGCGTTGCATCAGCACGACTCATGATTGCAGTCGCTGCTGTTGGCTGCTTTTAGTAAACCCTTCCTGACCATTGTTCAGCTCAGAAACACAGCTGCCACATGAGCCTACAGGGGAGGTCGCATCTCTAATGACCCTGGACCTTCCTCCTCCCCCTCTTCCTCTTCAGCAGTGTGTCTGCTGACCGAGGAAGTATTTGCATGTGCTGAGCCTGTGTGCTTGGATGATTCACCAAACCTTTTCGTTAGTAAAAATGAATAAAGAATAATTTATATTGCAGAAATAGCACAGTTTAGTCACTCTAACAGCCTTAAAGCTAATTCAATTCAATAGTAAATACTAAGACTGCTGCCAGCTTATTATAAATGCTTACCTAAATTAATCTAAATTAATACAACAGTCCTTCATGTTAAAATTTTATGTTTTTTTCTTTTTCTTTTGTTGATTCTGTTTAAAAGACATATTAAGATATTTATTGTCATTTGGAAAGCTTCATTTAGTAGTGCTTTTGAAATGCAATGAACTGAGATAAGTAACTAGTCTACTTTTATTGATATAAATGCATGGCGTTGATATTACAAACATCTCTTAGAACAGTGGTTCTCCACTGGTCTAGCCTCAGGACCCACCTCCTCAACAACACATCGTGACCCACATTTCTGATTTTCTCAACCACTCAAATATATTGAATGAAAAGTGGTGCAGTTTGGACCTGAGATGGAACAAAACATCACAGTATGTCAGCATCACAAAAGACAACAGTTACATAGTCATCCAAAATGCTGGCAGTGCATAAGGGGAAATATTTCCTTTACTTAAATATGCAAAATACTGCAACATAAATTCAACTACTGTCAGGCTCATCAAGTTTCAAGAATGTAACTGTAGCTGGGATTACCCGATCAGTGAATACATGGAGTGTAACTAAACTGCATTACTGCAGGCACATCAGTGGACACCTATGTTCTTCGAAATAAAAGCGCTGCATCGACTTTTTGCCACAACAGTCGCTATTTTTCCAAGCGCACATATGCCACCCACTGAAAACAGCTCCGTGACCCACTTTTGGGGCCTGACCCACCAGTTGAGAACCACTGTCTTAGAACTAACATAATTAAACTGATAACCACCAGAAGCTACAGCATACAGAATGACCAACAACCAGTCAGAGCCTGTCTGATACAAAGTCATCAAAACCATTGTAGGACTGGACCGTTTTATTAGAATGGATTATTTGTAGCTAGCTTTGCCTGATAAACTTAAAACTATGTACATTCATGTAACTGTTCTCCACTTTATTTACATTTTCAACTTTGTGCCTGAGAGCCCATGTGGCTGATTTGGCAAGTGTGGAAAAAATACTCTCATTTCAAGTTAAATTCAGGCTTCATCATGATACTTCTGACGTACTTCAGAAGTAGCAAATGTGCTTAAAGTATCAAAAGGTAAAGTGCTCATCGTGCAATATGGAAGTTTGAAAGTATTTTTTGGAAATGTTTGTTACAAACTGAAGTAGAATAAACAATACAGTTAATAATGTATACCTTATTCTTCAGATTTACAGCAGTACATTAACAGAAAATGGCCTTCCTTAAATCCAAAACATGAGCAGGTATACTTTTTTTTTTACATAATGTAAAAAACTTTAGGTTGAGCTCATGTTGCTTTGCACAAAACCACCTGCCAAATGACAGAAAGATTATGTATTTGTTAACGAGGAACCCTTTTAAAATATGGCCCTCTAATTCTTGCCCGCGTGTCTCTTCACTCTGTATAAAGCTTTTTGTCATCGTCATATTTGTCCAGTATTGTGCCTCCTTAGTGATCTTTGTCCCCCTTTGCTCCCTCGCTGCTGGTGCATGTAAGCTGGTCATGTTGCAAACAGATTTGCCAGAAATTCACAGTTGGACTAAATCCAATAGTCAAAATTATTGCTCGCACACACGCACACACACACACACACACACACACACACACACACACACACACACACACACACACACATACACGCACACACACACAAGCTTATGTGTTTTGGCTGGAAAAACTGGATTATGATTGTTGTAGAGTGGTGTGCTTTCAAACGTTGTGCATTCCACTTTGTGCAGGAACACTGAAAATGACCTAAAGTCAGAGTCAGAGCAGCTGTTCCCTTCCTCCTGTAAATATTCATTCACTCGAGTCAGTGTTGAGATCATGATACAGTTTTTACACATTGTGAGTTTTGATTTATCCATATTTCACTCCCACATACTCGACTGCAGCCGACCCTGCCGGTCACTGTGAGAAAAATATCTCCTTCTGATCACTCAGGCTGCGGAGGAGGAGGATGGAGAGCTCTAGAGATAAAAACATTACACGATGTGACTGAATGCTGAGATCATAACAGCTGAAAGATTCATAACTGATAATCAATCCTAGATCAATATTTTCCCAGCATACCCCTCCTGTCTCCCCTTCCTCTTTCCACATCTCTCTCCCTCGCGTTGCCGTCACTTCCCTTTGCTGTGATATTACGTTGCCGGGCAACAGTCTTTTTATAAAATCCAATTTCATCACTTCTCTGAAGAAGTGCACGACACCATCTGACCTACCCACAATCCTCTGTGGTGGTTATTCTGTGCGTGTGGGTGGATATTCTCTGAATATTTATTCACAGAGCAGAAACTAGAATCAGTTTTTATCAACAGTTGGCTGAGAAACCAAAATACCATATATATCACGTTGATAGTGAAGCACACGACGATCAGATGAAGTGTGTAGGCTACCACATCAAGAATACTTTTGTCACCATCGTATGAAACATTCAGTCCTACCTTAGCACATGTAAATGTTTTAATGTCAGATACCTCAAGTGCTGTTATAATCAGCTACACAAAAACAAACATCAGTTAGCAAAACAATCTCATTACAAGGTTCATAAGTAGCTGCCAAACAGTGTTAGATTTAATAAATCAGTTAATTAGACTTTATTTGGAGAGCACTTTTCATACAACAAGAATGTAACACAAAGTGCTTTACAGAAACAGAAAATCCATGGAAACAATATGATCACAATCCATGCACAAGGTAAAAAAATATGTAATAATTAAAGGACTCGATAAAACAGGAAGCAGGGAAACGCTAGGATAGGATAAACATGGTACTATTCAAGATAGCAAAATAAGACATTAATAATTAAAGAAGAGCAGCTTCAGTGAAGTTTTTACAAGAATAATTCAAAAATAAAAAGAGAAGAAATGAATCCCGAATGAGCAACAGCTATGTTTCCCCTCTGACTGGAGCCTCAATAGACACAACCACAAATACACAAAGTGTGTGTCTAATATTAAATGTATTTTACTTAGATTACTTGTAGAGCTTTGCTGAGTAACAGTCAAAGTAGCTGCATGTTGCAGTTAGCATAATGTACTGGCCCATGTAAACAGAGTTACTCCTGAGTGTATTCAATTAAGAAGATGGTCTGTTTAATATCTTCTGAATTCAGCTTGTCCTTTGTGAAAGTAATAATGAGATTGTTTATCTGTCCTGGAGGAGGGATCCACCCTCTGTTGTCCCTCTGCATTTTCTCCTTCGATGTTTGATGTTCTCCTTGAGTTTTTCTGTTTTGCATCGAGCAGTTAAGAAGAAATGTTTTGTTTGTTATTCAGATTGAAAAGCCCTCTGAGAAAATGTAATCTAACTGATCCTGACCTTCTGGAAGAGTGTGTAGACTCTAGTAACAGCATATTAATATCCACAGTTAAAGACTTGTGGATTAGTACTTTTAAAATATGTATTATTAATATTATCATTTTTATTATAACAGATGAATTATTAACTTTTTCCTTCTATAACCTGATGATTAATGACTTAGCAGCCCGAGACTTTGTTTTACAAACTGGCAGCCCAAAAGTCGTCACTTCAAACTTACACACAGTTTTAAAGCATGCATTATCAGAAAGTGAAACTTTAATGTAGTTGTGTTCAAACGTCTCAGCCTTATCACACCTTGTTGTCTCGTCGGTCTGAAATGTCATGTCTGTCGTGATGACATCAGGTCAGCGGTCACATCGCTTCCTGGAGCAGTGAACAGAAGTTGAGTCAGATGCGTTTGTGTGTCACTTGGCTTCAGATGCACTCAAGTCTCGCTCCACCTCTAAATTCACTCTCCCTCCATTACCGAACTCTCCCCTCACTACTAAAACAAACACACACTGCCACTTACACAGATGGGAGCCTCACCGTCTCCCATTGAGGACCAGCTGCAGACCAGGAATAGGCGTAACACGGGGGGGTTGGGTGGGGTGCTGAAACTGGGTCTTAAACCCCCTGTGGATCAGGCTTTTCAGCAGAAAATAGAAGTTGTAAGAAGAATTCTTGGACTTTCTTCTCTATGATAACTATTGATTAAATTAAGTTCCAGTTTCTTTCTTTTTTTTTCTTTAAGCAGCTTTAAGGTAGAAAAAAATTATTTGTAGTATAAGTATCATAGAAGCATGTGAGGTTTAGACACTAAGCTCTAGATGTCTCAAGCATCATTCTACACACTAGAATTTAAAACATACTGTAGTTCTGCATGTTTGAATATTCTTTGACTGCACAGTTTGTAATGACCCATCAGCAGATCAGATATACTTTTTATAGCAACAGCACACACTCCAGATACAGCAGAGAACGTTTGAATACATTTAAAAGACAAATGTTAATGGCCCTTTTGAACATACTCAACGTCCGCTCTTATGCTAAGGTAAAAAAAAATGAGGCTTCAAGAGGGCGATGAAGAGCCATCCAGAACAGTTCCATAACCACAGGATGTACAGTCAGCACAGAAGAGTACGTTTGCTAATGCAGTCCTGTCTAAATAAATGTAAATTAAATCTTTATCCAGCTCTTTATAACACATCAATCATACAGACATGTTTAGCTAGAGCTTCGTCAAGCTAGTCAGACATGGTTGTTTTCAGTGGAAGTGAATCCAAACAGTTGGGGGCACTTTTTTTTTATGTTTTATGCTAAAGCATCTCTTGCTGCAACCGCCAGCCTTCAACTTGTGCCATGCTTTTTAAGTTGACACACTTAAGAGTGCAAAAAAAAAAGAAGTGTGAAATAGATCTCGTTCAGGTAGAAGAATCTGCGTTTGTGTTTGTGCCCTGTGATTTTACACCCCTGCTAGCTGCTCTGTGAGGCTGCGCTTAGGTAAAATGGTACATGAGCTAAATGCTAATGTATGCATGCTAAAATGCTAACACTGACAAGGCTAACAAGCAGATATACTTTTCTCTTAATCCTTGTTAGCATGTATAGATGAGGATGATGGCAAAGTAAGTGTCAGAGAGTTTTTCATCTGATGATGGCGCTCGACAATAAGTCAGACGATCATCAAAACAGGATTATTTCTCTACAGATCATAAACACCCGTACATATTGTAATTGTTCTCCATCCAGTAGTTCAGAGATGTCAGTGTGGAAGAGAGTGGATGTATGATCAAAAGAGCAACATTATTCCCTCTGTGTGTGACTCACAATAACCTACTTTACTAAACATCATGCAGGCTGGAGCAGCTTCTGTCATCTCTGTGAGCGTGCGTCTCTTTGCAGCGTTTCTCCTCTGTGACAGTCGAGCTCTTTGTTCTTCTTCAGGTGTTTCAGGAGTTTACACCCTGCAGTGTCTTCACATGCACATACTGTCATTCCTTCACACTGCAGGCATGCATGTAACGCCTGTGATTCAGCAGAGCGTGTGAGATGCTTGTGTTAATTTTGTACCTGAGTTTCATACATAGCGCTGCAGTGCTCGTCATGCCTCAGCTCTGAATTTCAAGAGGCTTTTGGAAAGTAACTGGAGGCTGACTGACCCAGATAGTAGAGTCTTTGAAAAAACCTTCTCAAGTATTTTCTCAGCCTTGATATGTTGAGATTACTCGTTCTTTCGAAACAGGGATCAGAGGTCTTAGCAGTTATCCAATGAAACGAATGAAAAGAATTAAGATTATTTCATAACTGTTTCTTCTTTACGTAATCAGAAGCAAAATGATCTGAATTATATTCTAATAAATCACAAACAATGCTCATATTTAGACTAGAAAAGGACCAATTTTCAACCTCAGTCCTGTCATGCTTTTATGTAGAGCTAATGACATTATGGTAGGAAATAAATGCAATTTCTCTCTGTGCCTTTGGAGGACACTATCCGCTTCTCCAATGAGCCCTGGAAAAGGGAGCTCGCTAATCTACACTTCCTCAATCTAGGACGCCTGCCTCCGATGTCATGTCTTAATCAAAATCATCAGGTTTGAAATGTAGACTGCAGACCTGAAGATGTTTTAGACGATCCACAGGTATATTCTTGTCGTATTTCCGATTCTGTACCGCTCTGACCCATTGCCTGCAGCGATCAATGTCCTTGACTGGTAGTATGTCACTCCAGCGTCTCTCGCTGGGCCGTTCCTTTCAGAGGGAGGGGCGCAATGCACGCTGGGTGTTGTAGGAATGTAGAATGGGCGAAACCACGAGCTGTTTGTACAACTTTCTCCACAGCTATGGCACCAATTTAAAATATTATTGCTTCTATTGATTACAGAGAACACCAGCTTTGACTGACAGTGGCTTTTTCCACGGGAGAATTGATCCTTTAAGAGTTGAGCTCCACTTTCCTGCGTAGCCTTGAGTCCGCCTTTAGCCACTAGTATAAAATGATTTTTAATGCAATCCATAATAAAGTAAGATTCTTTTGTCAAGTGTACTTTTGTTACTGTTAACAAATCCTGGAAAAAAATCCTAATACTGGCTGACCTCACCACTCAACCTGAGGCCCGGTCAGTTCTACGTAGAGCGTTAATCCTTGACAACAGGTTACAAATATCAAGTTAAGTCTCCTTAAACAGCTTGGCACTGTAGTTTTTTGTCAATGCTTCTCAAACAGAAGAAAATAGTGTTGTGCTGGGGACTATTTTTAGCCGTGAATTGACATTTTGTTCTCTTGTGCCGTGCTTCTCAAGTGTTGGGTCGCGGAGCTGTTTCCAGTGGGTCGTGGATGTGTGCTTGAAAAAAAAAGTTGTAGCAAAAAGTCTATGCTGCGCTTTTAAGGAGGTAGTGGTGGGTCCTGAGGCTTGACCAGCTGAGAACCAGTGCTCTATTTACCAAGAGGGTCTGTGTATGTTGAGTTATTGAAAAGGAATTGTTTGTTTGATGTTTTGTTTTTTATAACAAAGAAGTCTTTGGCAGAGAAAAATAAGATATATCTGGTTTTAACTCAGTGTTGATGTGAGGCCAAGTTGTGTCCTCTCATTTTGTTTAATGCAACTTCCAGCCTTCCTCAACATTTTCGTCCAACTTCTTTCCTGACAACATTCAGGGGAACTACATGTCTATGATACCGTTCAAGGTTAGAGCCATGCTGCCTCAAGTGCCTATTGTCATCGAACGGGCGCATGCTAAAACTGGGCTCTGCAGCCGAGTGTCCTTCAGTGGAGCAATTTTATTGTTGCCCGAGCAATTACATGCTGCCAGATTAGCATGTTAAAGAGACAAGTGCACGCAGGCCTCTGCATCTCCATGGAGAGATAACAGAGTAGGAGACGAGGGGGGACCAGGGGGCTCATGGTCCATTTATGTTGTTTTGAAACCCCTCTCCTTCTGTTTCACCCTCACCCCTCCTGTCTGCCCCTTATCTCTCCCTGTTACCCTTCTTGCCTCTCTTACTGGTGGGCTGGCAACGATTAAGCCAAAGCGATCAGGGTTAATGGTGTGAAAGAGTCAGCTGGACGACTGAGAGGCACAGAGAAGTCATCAGTAAAGGTCACCGCTCCTCTCTGCTGCATCGCAGGCGGTCTGAAACACAGCACGCAGTTTTAAACTCAGTAATTAACACAACTTTACTGTGAAGACTGAGTTTAAAGATCACTGTAAGTCTGCGCTAAACACAGCAGGAGTGGGAAGTGAGTGAGTATGTGCTCAGTACTCTATGTCGGGAATCTGGTAGACATGTAGTTGTATTCTTGACCTCCAGTAATTCCTCTTTCACTAACTTGAAAGATGATTGAAGAATCCTTTGCCAGTTTTAAAATAACCGCTTTTTTTCTCTCAAAGTTAAAATCATAAGCAACATAATCAACCTTTGCCTAATTCAATACATTGAGGGGTTTGGCTGCTAAAGTCTCACTTGTGTGGCGTCCTCAGTAGCTTGTCTAATATTAGCAAACCTAATATATATTGTTGTATAACTGACACATCTGTGCCAGTTTGCTGACTGTATCATCTTTGCGCTACCTTTTAGCATTACCCATCATCCTTTACTAATATCAACACCACTCAGGAAGGCTGTTGGTCTCACGATGGACAGTTAACATATGAGGGATTAAAACTGATGCAACATTACAAGAAATATGTCCATATTTATTCCACATATTCTTCTTTTTTGTCACCTACATTTCCCAATATACAACTGGGACACCAAAAGTTTCGTCAGAGAGTCGAGTGTGTTATGCTAGTGGCAGCTAATGTAACAGTGTGGTGCTAGCCTTAAAGGAGAAGTTCGGTATTTTTAAAACCTGGGCCCTATTTTTACAAATTTCGCTGTCGAAATGACTCATATACCCCTCTCCCACTGAAATTAGCACATTGATGCAGGTTTTTCAGACCCGGGAAGAGCTGCTTATAGATGCCGATTGTCTCTTTTCCCATTGCCAGTGGAGTAAACTCCTGTCAGTCTCTTTTCTGCTGCGTCACCACCTGACGTCACAAATGCACTGGAGACAGGGTGAGTAAACAGTGAAGATGTTTCGATGGTTAGGTCTTTATTGTATCTATTACTCATTCAGTCTGTGTATCAAACTCGGCGGCGACAAATTTGGATCGATGTTCAAGCGCTGCTCGGACAGACGGGCGGAATTTGTAGCTGAGATGACAAGGAGTCGCAGAAGGTACCGACGGAGCATAGCATCACGCCGGAAAAGGGGTGGAGATAGCAGCCAAACCTCTCAATGTTTTGTAGACAAAGTTTGATTATGTTGCTTATGATTTAAACTTTAGAAGAAAGTGGTTATTTTAAAACTCCTTTAAGCAGCAAGCTCAATTCTTTCTAACTCAACATCTCCAGATTATTAATTTTAGATAGGAAGTCTTGACCCTGACCCACGTTTATCAGTTATTTTATTGATTACTTATACCCAGGTATGTGCAGAATTTAATGTGCAAAATAAGTTGAGTTCCCCTGTAAGAAAAACCCTCTCATGCAGACACCACTCTGGGCAGCATCTTCACTGTAGTAAAGAGGGACTGAACGGCAGTGTTCAAACTGATTTAGCCTTTGAAAGAGCTGCGCTTGTCTCTTTGTTTTTAAGTCATGTAATGTTCCTCCACTTGTGACAGATATTCTGGTCCTCCTTTGCACACTGAACTGTGAAAATAGGACACGTCACCATTGATGCTCTTCATACATAATCTTCAAACATGTTAACCAGAGGAAGTGAATCTGTAGTTTGCACATCTTGAGTCTTTTCACGGTCAGTTCAGAATTTGAGGCGTCTTCTTCAGCCTGACTGTGTTTTGGTGTCTCATCACTGCAGCCTCTCTAAAGTGTTTGGCAACAGGGCATGATGGGTACTCTGCTGGACCGGACTCGTTTGGATTAGTTTTTGTATGTGTGTGTTTGTGTGTGTGTCCTGGCAGTGGAGTTGACTGCTGGGGCCTTTTGAGAGTGGTTTCCTGTAAGGCCATGACTTTGTGTGACTGAGGGGAAGAAGCTGAGCGCTGCCTGCTGATGTCTGGACCTCTGCCTCTGCAACATATTTACTCATTGACAAACTGACAGGCAAAGTCATGGTGCATTTAAAAACTGGGATTATTATTCTGACAGCGAGGAAGTCTCAACACTTAGTAACAAAGTTGGAGACCATATTTTGTCCACATGAGGATCCTGAACGTTATACAAGTCTGTCCAAATGACAGATAGTGGGCAGACAGTAGTTGTTAACTAACTAAAGTAACTAAATAAGACACTTTACAAAGCAGTAGATGGAGAGTGAAATCAGTGCTTAAATGATAAGTCAGTTGACTGTTCGGTTAATGAACTGAGATTCCCTGAGATACCCCCAGGCAACACTTTTGAAAAGTAATTTGTACGCCACTTATTGAGAAACAAGACGAGGTCAAACCCTAGTATGTGGCTGACCGCATCAGGTCAGTGTGCGCCTTTGTGGGCAATGTGTTACAAAGACTGTCCTTATGAGGCGGATGACAACGTGTTTGAAAGCAGGTGCGCGCTGCAGACGTAGGTGAGGACAGCAGGCCAGCAGCGGAGGAGCAGCCCCACCTACTCCCCGAACAAAGTATCCAGAGCCGTATAGAGAGAGAGTCGCGTCACTGGAGGTCCAATATGCTGCATGATCCACCATTGCGATGTCGCAACTCTCTCTCTCTCTACGGCTCTGAAAGTACTGTCACTCAGTCACTCACTCACAGACCCAATTGCTTTAAGGTTCTACAATGTAAAGTTTCTCAGCTTTTTCTCTGTTTTATATCATTAATAATTTAACAGTTTGAGGATTTCAATAATGGCTCAGACAAAAGAAGAAATTTGATCACATTGGTAAACTAAACGGGAAATTAGTCATTGGATTCTGACATTTGATGGACTTAACAGTGAACAGTTTATTTGACACAGAAAATACTACTTAACTGCAACCTTATGGACCCCAGGAAGAATAGTTGTTCCTGCGGTAATAACTAATGGGGATCCTAAATAAATAAATTAAACCATAAACCCAAAGTGCTGCATATCTGAAGACTAATTATAAAGCTTAGGCTACAAACGTAGCTTAGCATGAGACTGGTAACAGGGGGACACAGATCTAAATCTTCCTACTGCACACTCACCTATTTACAGAAGCCCTAAGCGGACATGCATCTATACATCTATGTTTAGGGCGTTTTCCTGTGATAAGGTGCTTAATAAGTCAAGACCTGGAGAAATCAACTTTAAATTACTCGTTATCACAGGAAAATGGAGTAAAAAAAATGAATGGATGAATGTCCGCTTAGGGCTTCCGTACCTATTAACACATTTTATATTGTTTGCTACAAAAGTGTAAATAGCAGTTGTTTGGGAGCTTCATATTAGATGGTGCGAGACATTTTCTTTATTCAGACCCTGTTTCCATCCTTTGTGCTCTGCAGAAGGAAGAAGGAAAGGAGAGAAAATAGATGCAACAGACTTTTCTTAAAACATTTTCTCACAGATTACAGTCCACTTTTAAAAACATCTAAATAGCCCCTTATACCACATCTAATCTGGTCCTGGTTCTTTAAACCAACTTGAAAGCCCATATATGTGTATATTTAAGTGTTTACATGAGAGTTTAAAGAAGTAACAAGGAGTGATATGAAGTGTCGGGTAGAGGGAGTGAATGAAGACGCAACTTTGTGGCTTCACTCAATAATTCAATAATTGAACATGATGTTGAATTTGAGTGTAACAAAAGAAGCGTGACAGGAGGGATTATATGTAGTTTGTCTGGTAGTTTTTGTTTGAGGGTTAAAGGGACAGCTGGCAGCTGAGGAGGGAAAGGTGGGGGGTTTAGCCGGGGGGCTATTCTGATACCCTTTAAAGACATCTGTTCCTTTCTCCTATTCAGATCGATCCCCCTCCTCCACAAACACTCTCTTTCATGTCTATACAACTCTTCATCACGCAGCCCCACTAACTTCAGCATCAGCACCACAACAGAGGAGAAAACCTGGATCCTCTCTTCCCCCTCAAGAGGAAGCAGCAGTCACAGACCTTTAATCTTTAATCACAGTCGAGTCCTCTGTCTCCCCCCTGTGGTGTGGAGTGGGACTGTAACACACTGTACGTGGCATCACCGCCGGGCGTGCCGAAAGAAAAGAGAAAAAAAAAGGTCTTTTATTTCAAAGAGCGTTTAGGCTCAGCTGCCCACATCATGTATGAGCCGGACACGCCCAAACATACACACAACCACAAACACACACCACTGTCACATCTGGAAGCAATCAACTGCAACCTCTGTGACCATATACCTCATTCACCTCTACACACACACACACGCACACACTGACACACGCCGAACTTCTGAGGTAACCAGAGGAGACGACATAGTGACTGATCTGCTTTACATCCTTTTCATTACAGTCTAGACCAGGCTATGTAAACCTTTTTAAACCATGGCACCCCTCCATGACCACACATACACACACATGTGCAAATCTTTAAGCATAAGATTAACTGCAGTAAGACATCTTAAAGACGGAGCTGCTCAGCTGTTTGAGAGGCAGGAGGAGTCAGCTGCTCTGTCTTTGTGGTTTCTGTTTAATCAATACTTCAGATAACCTGGTGGATGAGGGAGGTGAAACGCTCATTTCTCCTCTAAATAATGAAGAAAATATTATTGGGATCTGTGTGACCAATCAGCAGCCCTCTGCTCAGAGGTGACAACAGCAGACACACAAACAAAAGCACCTTTCCATCGCAAAGGAAAATAATTGGATTCATAAGTGCACTCGAGAGGTCACAAACTTCAGAGTGAGCAGACATGAAAGAGGCTTAACTTAAACACTGATAAAGGGGAATACCTATTTTGAAATATCTTGCACCAGCCCCATTAAACTTGGAGATTAACAAGTTATTTATTGTCTCACCTGATCACATTAGAGGGCTTCGTTCATGCTGGTTAGTGGAGTTTGTTACACCTACACAGAGCCAGGCTAACTGTTTCCCCCTGTTTAAACTGTCTGAGCTAAGCTAAGCTAACCGGCATCTGGCTGTTCATGTTAAGCATAAAAACATGAGAGAGGAATCCATCTTCTCATGTAACTCAAAAGAAAAAGGCATTCAGTCATTTTCCAAAACCTTATTTGGCTGGTGAGGTTTCTTTATACTTTCATTATTCATTTTGGTTGTTTGGCTGCACGTCAGTTTACTGCTGGAAGGATTATAGTTCAAACCCCAGCTCGGACGTAGCGTGCCTTCCTGTGTGGGGTTTGCATGTTCACCCCGTGCATGCGTGGGTTCCCTCTGGGTACTCGGGCTTCCTCCCACAGTCCAAAGACATGCTCGTTAGGTTCATTGGAGACTCTAAATTGCCCGTAGTTATGAGTGTGGCGTGAATGGTTGTCTGTCTGTCTGTCAGCCCTGTGATTGACTGATCAGTCCGGGGTGTACCCCGCCTCAAGTCCAATTACAGCTGGGATAGGCTCCAACCCCCCGTCACCCTGAGCAGTATAAGTAGTATAGATAATGGATGGATTTTAGTGGTGACTGTTGTGTGAGTATGAGAGGCCTTCAATTAAGGTGAAACTGTATGATTTTGCTGTACAGCGGCCACTTTGTGCACACTTGGTTATTAAAGGATGATGGTAAATACTGAGAATGGCATAATCATGAGCAGTGCAGACTTATACAGTCAGCTAAAAACATAAAGATGTGACATAACAAATGATAAAATTTAGAGGTACTCAAGCTTTAGCTGAGTATTTCTGTTTCCTGTTAATGCTTTTCAGGTTAAAGTTGTCACTCCAAAACTTTCTGGTTTGTGACCTGTGTAAAAAGTTACTTTAGACCCTCTCACACATTTCACAAATCTATGAATTGTAAGCAGTTTAAGAAACATTTTCCCCTCTATTAGTTTAATTTAAATAATTGTTTGAGGTCCAAAGTGGTAAAATGATCCAATACATCACTAAAAAGACAAAGGTACAAATAGTAAACAAAGTTTTGTGTGTCACAATTTTGTTCTTTCCTTTCCCGTTAATCATTTCAAAACCTCTCAGATTTGTCCCGTGACTTTGGTCTGACCTCAATCTTTCGCAGAGGAACTGATTAAACTTCTGAACTTTCTTTTAAGTTGTTTTAAAGAGCTCAACCTCGACCAGCCACAACAGTAAAAACCAGCTTACTAATTGATGCATATTCAATAACAATCCATCTGTATAATCAGTTAATTAGGCCACATGTTTCTCTGTAGTTCAGCCATTGTTTTAGTTGCTGTTTTTCTCGTCCTTAAGGCTCTATGAACCACTCGATTAGACAATGCTGAGCAGCCCTTGTTTCACAATCACACAGAGCGTTCAGGGAACACTGTGATTGACAAGTTTCTTTACTCAATAATCCGATACTCTCGCTCCACAGGCCTGTACTTGTAGCCTTTGTCTCTTATCTGTTCACTCGCTGCAGCTTTTTCCATTGTCAAGTTCAAACTAGTTCTTTCACATCTTTTCACCCTGAGGTCAAACAAACATCTACACGCTCTGTCCGTCTCTCTCTGCGAGCTGGTGGTCACTTCTCTCAGTGTACAGTTTTATTTTTCAACCGTCGGAGCTGGGGGGGGAGGGAATCCAGGCTGAATGAATGAGTTTCTTTTAGACCTTCGCTCCTTCCATCCCTCCCTTGTTTCCTCCCTCAAATTGCCACCTCTCTCTTACTCCCTGGCTCCGTTTCCCTCCCTCTCAGTTAGAATTCCTCCGTACCTGTCTGAACAGGGAGAGTCGGACCGCTGCAGGGCAGAGGAAAGAAAGAAAGGCAGAAAGAAAGACGGCAAGAAAAAAGAAAAGAAAGGGAATCAAGAGTGGGAAAGTAGGAGGAACAAAAGGTGCATATTTAAAGAGCACAATCAGGAAAGAGGTGTGTTAGAGGCGCTTTGGGACCAGGCACAGAGCGAGAGAAGAGTTTGTCAAGGTCTCGCGGCTGCAAGTTTGCTGTTTTTCCGTATCACTGCCGAGCTGTTTTTGAGACCCGTGGCTATTTTGGTCCGTCAGTGTCGGAGCGGTTTGGGATGGATGCCATCATGCTGCAAGAAAAACTGGTGGAACGGCTGCTGTGCCCACGAGTGAGAACTGCAAGACAGAAGGTAAAAAAAAAGATGGATTACTTTGGAAAAAAATGGTGAAAATATGGAGAAAAATTCAACATATAAGGAAAAACAAAGCCAGAGAGTTCAGGATGACTTTAAACATGCATAAACAAGAAGCCCTCACACGTTAAGACTGACTGCCAGCATCTTTTGGTGTTATCTCCTCCTCTCTGTGGAGCTGTTTGCACATGTGACCCCTCTGCACAGTGACAGATTTACTGCTGAGATTCTTTTATAATCACTCGTTGATTTATCGACAGTTTCCCAACTCTCACTCCTCCGCCAAGTGTGCTCTCTGTTTGCACGCCTGTGGTTTTTTTGTGTGAATGTGTGTGTTTTTAGCAAACTTGATCCTCACCCGAGGCGACTGTCGGAAATGCCTGTGACAAGTTATGACAGAATATTAGGACTCCGGCTGCGTGTGTTTGCAGAGAAAAAAAAGAGCTTTTCAGGTCTGTTGAATGAAGCTTCTGTGTGTGTGTGTGTGTGTGTGTGTGTGTGTGTGTGTGTGTGTGTGTGTGTGTGTGTGTGTGTGTGTGAGAATGCTCAGAACGGGCCTCGAGTGTGTATTTATATCTACACATGTCAGCGCGTACTGTAGGGTGAGGATGACGTTGTGCCAGATGCAGCACTGAGAGTTACTGTCTGACACACAGAGAGGGAGGCTGGTGTCCTCTGGTATCCTCTGGCTCTCTTTGTGTTTTAGTGGAAAGTCTGAGACGATGGTTATTCTGGGGAACTCTGTGCACGTGTTTTTCCACGCACTTGTAGATTTTCTGTGTTATAGACGTCTTGTGTCTGTTGTGGTTTTCTTTATTGCATCAGACGCTGCCAGATACATTTTGTTTTTCTCATTAGAAACCCTCTGAGCTCTTTTACAGTTATTTGGTGCGCTGCTGATTTAAAGCTGCTTGTGTTTGATGTGTGTAGCAGAGCTGAAGCTATTTAGCTAATGACAACATTTATTGTTTTGATAATAAGTTGATGTTTCAATAATTTCTCAAGCAAAAATAAAATTGAGGACAAGTGCTTCAACTGTGAGAATGTTGTACTTTTGTTTTTCTTTTGCTGTGGTAGAAGATGTACTTTGTACTTGAGTGAAAGAAGTTAAACCACTGTGTAGAAATACTCTGACTTAAAGTCAAAGTGTTAGGATTAAGTAAAAGTACTCATTGTGCACTATGGCTTATTCTACAGTAATATATCTTATTCAATATTATTGAATTGTAGTTACTGATGATCAAATTAAAGGATTATCAATCTAAATGTATCTTATCTTAACTATTATTCTATATCAGAATGTATTTGTCCGATGTTGATCAAGTAACCAACAGCAACATTTTTCAAAACAATGTAGTTTAGTAAAAAGTACATTTGCCTCCAAACTGTAGAGAAGTAAAAAGGTAAAGAACCAGAAAGTGAGGTACTTATCTTCAGTGAATGCACTCCTTTACATTCCCCAACTGGACTAATGTTGGAGTAAACATGATATTCTTTGGTTTTGGACTGCTGTGATTAAATAACTGTTGACTGTTGACTTACGATCCAAGATGGCACCGCAGTTGGCCTCCTCGGTGTGATGGTGCGCGTTGTTTTGTCTTGTTTTGTTTGTTAATACAATTTTTTATTTTGTACTATTTGTATTATACATATTGCTTTTATATTTTTATTCTTATTCCTATTTTTTATCTTATTCTATTTAAGACTTAATTTTATTCTAGTTCATTTATTCACAGTTAATTGTTCTGCACCAAAATCACCAAAACAAATTCCTTGTATGTGTAAACCTACTTGGCAATAAACACCAATTCTGATTCTGATTCTGATACAATTGTCAGATAAAAACAATCCATACAATCAGCACTATATTGGTGACACTTTTAATATTAAACACCTTCTTCTTCTTCTTCTTTGTGTCCTGTCTGTTGCAGGAGAAACAGTATGTCGGCTTTGCAACTCTTCCAAACCAGGTCCACAGGAAGTCTGTGAAGAAAGGCTTCGATTTCACGCTGATGGTTGCAGGTCAGTTTGTAACAGAAGACTTTCATCACTTTTAAATCAGTTGCAATTTTGTAAGATACACCAACTAATGCCAACACAGTCTGTAAAAAATACAGCCCTGTATTTAATTTACCTTTATTAAAGTTTAAAAGGTGTTGATGATCATTTTGGAGGCTGTAAAGTGATTGCATTATACTGACAGGTGTTTCTGATCTCTTCCTTTAGGGGAGTCTGGTATGGGTAAATCCACCCTGGTGAACAGCCTGTTCCTCACAGACCTCTACAAAGACAGGAAGTTACTGAATGCTGAGGGTGAGTCTTTATACTATTTATTATCTTGATGTACCGGTCATTATGAAAGCACTGCGCTCTAAATAAAAGCTCTGAGGTTCTGATGGTCTTCAGCACCAGAGACCACTGTCTGTTTTACATATAACTTAAAATATGTCACAAAACTGCAGCGAAGAGTCTGTTTAGTTTGTAAATGTATTTGTAACTCACAGCATTTAGTCCATCTGTGACCTCTCAATCAGGATAGTGGCGTAGCAATGTGTGTCCTCCTCTGGGAATAGCCACAACTTATTCCCATCATCATCTCTAACATGAGTTCAGGCTGTCTCACCTCCTTTTCTCCTTCTTTGTGTCGATGACTTCGCAGAGCGCATTAATCAGACTGTGGAGATCATCAAACACACTGTAGACATCGAGGAGAAAGGAGTCAAGCTCAAGCTGACCATCGTAGACACGCCGGGGTTCGGAGACGCCGTCAACAACAACGAGTGGTGAGCTGAGATGGAAAACCCGCTCGTCTGACATTTACCTGATTCAGCCTGCGCACTCGAAGGAGCTGCTAATTAAATCTGTGTGTGCGTTTATGTCTCAGCTGGAAGCCGATCACAGACTACATCGATCAGCAGTTTGAGCAATACTTCAGGGATGAGAGCGGCCTGAACAGGAAGAACATCCAGGACAACCGAGTCCACTGCTGCCTCTACTTTATCCCTCCATTTGGGCACGGGTAATTACACACACACACGCAAAAGTGACAGTGACCTAAGTTGCTGGAAATGTTTCAAACACCTTTTCTGCTTGTAGAATTCCAGCAGGGAGTCCTCTACTGAAACTGTTTTACTTTGAAGGACTTTAATCACTTCTCTCTCATGCTCAGTGTGGATTTCTCTCCGCAGGCTGCGCCCGGTGGATGTCGAGTTCATGAAGGCTCTGCACGAAAAGGTGAACATCATCCCACTCATCGCAAAAGCCGACTGCCTCACGCCCAACGAGATCAAGAAGCTCAAAGACCGAGTGAGTGCCTGACCTGCTGCTCTTTGTCTGTGTCCATATTGTTCGCTGTCATCAGTTTATTCTGACATCTGTTGTGCCTGTGTGTTTCAACGTGTGCGTCCAGATACGAGAGGAAATAGACAAGTTCGGGATCAAAGTGTACCAGTTCCCAGAATGCGACTCCGATGAGGATGAAGAGTTTAAGCAGCTTGACAAAGAGCTGAAGGTGAGGCCGGGCAGGCAGACGTCTCTTACACAATCCGCTTAATAAAAGAGCAGGTCATTTCACGTCTCTGGGGTTTACTTTGTCACTCAGGAGTTCAGTAGGAAAATGCTGACAATCATTCTTTTTTCTTATCTTATTTGTTAAGCTTCACAGTTTCTGGCTTGGATCCACTTATCAGCTGGGAAAATCTATAAAAGAAAAATAACAACAAACTGTGTTAACGGTTTCAGTCACGCTTCTCTTGAGCTGCTCTGTGGCCTTTTGTAACTGTGATTACGTACCAGGGCACAGCACGCTCAGTCAGCTTTCTCTGGTTATATAGAGGTTTAAAAAACAACCCTCTTGTCTGTGTGTGCAGGAGTGCACCCCCTTCGCTGTGATCGGCAGTAACACGGTGGTGGAGGCTCGAGGGCAGAGAGTGAGAGGGAGACTTTACCCCTGGGGCATTGTGGAAGGTATGTACATTTATTAACATATATTTGTGCAGCTGTCTTCAGCCAAAATGCAAATTAGACACAGCTTTAATGTCATAACTTTATTCATTTTACGCTTGTTTTTCTCAGTGGAGAACCAGTCGCACTGTGACTTTGTGAAATTGAGGAACATGCTGATTCGCTCACACATGCACGACCTCAAAGACGTGACCTGTGACGTCCACTACGAGAACTACAGAGCGCAGTGCATACAGGAGATGACCAGGTGTGTGTGTGTGGGAAAGAAAACACCAGAGAGAGATTTAATGTTTTGTAAACATGTCAGATAATTGCTGATGTTCACAGATTTTAGAACTGCTTCACCTGACCGCCTCCTTTTCTTCTTCTCTTCAGTAAACTGGCGCAGGACAACCGTATGGAGAGTCCCATCCCCATCCTGCCGCTCTCCACCCCGGATGTGGAGACTGAGAAGCTAATTAAGATGAAAGATGAGGAGGTATGAAGCACCTTCAATTTCAGTCATAGGCCTTTGTTCTAACAAAACAATGCTAGGAAAACCATTTATCTCCAAAATTAGGTGATTTTGAATCTGAATTTTCTCATAAATTTATATATTTAAGATATATAATAGACATTAAGGAGCTTATTTGAATATGTTAGATTATATAAAGTATGAATAGTGTGAAATGACAACAAAATTGGGGTGCTGGTTTAGCTCAGTTGGTAGAGCAGGCGCCCCATGTACAGATGCTTCAGTCCTCAACGCACTGATCACAGGTTGGACTCCCAATCTGCCGATCATTTGGTGCATGTCATCCCCCGCGCTCTACTCCCCACGCTTCCTGTCTCTCTTCAGCTGTCCTGTCAAATAAAGAAATAACGATGAAATGAATCTCAAGTTCAAAGAGTTTCCCTGCTCTCTTAAATACAAACAATAATAATTAAGATTTATAGTGTCACCTGATGATAAAACAATAGAATAATAATTAACATGGAAAAGAAAGAAAAACATTTACTAAAACTAAAACATTTAAACATTAATTTAGATACAGAACACGACAAGGAGAGAAAATGCATCTATAAAAATTATTATGTCAATGTCCTCAAAGAAAAGCCCATTATGAAACTTAATTTAATAGTGACCCTGTTACAAAATATGCACACAAATGTTGTCGTACCCTTAAGAACATAAGCAACAACATACGTCCTGGTATGTAAAAATTAATTTAATTATAAAATTAAAAATCTGATCAAATTAGCGTCCGACATTCGGTGTAAGAAGAAAGTCATCCATCACTTTATCAGTGATCTTAACAACTGTGTACATTAAACAATTACACAATATAAGTCAACAACATCAAAGTCAGTCCTGTACATGCAGCACAAATACAACAAATCAAATGCAGTCCAGTCTTTCAGAACAGATTCTGCTTCATCCTCTGAGTCCTTTAATACCGTGGTTCTCCAATGGTGGGTCGGGATCACAAAGTGGGTCCCAGATGTGAGCTTGAAAAAAAAAAAGTCGATGCTGCGCTTTTATTTTGAAGGACAGTGGTTTCCTGTGACGTGCGTGCAGCAGTAGTGTAGTTTATTCACACTCCATGAATCCACTGATTGGGTTATCCAGCTACAGTTACATTCTTGAAACTTGATGAGCCCGACAGTCGTTGCATTTATGTTGCACATTTTTAGTTTCTTTCTTTTGACAAAAGGCTGCTAATTAAATGAATTGTAGAAAGAATAGTTTCCTCTTATGCCCCTGCTGGTCATTTTGGGTGACCATTATACTGTTCTGTATTTTGTGATGTTGATGTGATGTCTAACTTTTTAATCAGTAATATCCTAAATTAAATCATGTATTTAGTGCCAGTATTTCTTCGTTATATATGTGAGCATGTATTTAAATCCACAGCAGTGAGTTTTATCTTCAAGCCAGTCTGTATGATCTTTAATCTATTCTAAGATTAAACTGACATAAGCATCCGATAAAAGCTGATTTTAGCATCACGTGATCTAAACGCTCCGTCTGAGGCTTAAACACTAAACGTTCCTCTGTGTCTGCAGCTGAAGAGGATGCAGGAGATGCTGAATAAGATGCAGCAGCAGATGCACGACAAAGACCAGTGATGTCTGCTGGAGCAGAGCTGTGCTGCAGCGCCCCCTGCTGTTCCCCCCCTGAACGACAGAGAGACCTCCAGACGATGAACATGGATATGACGTGTTAGTGGCGACTCTGGCTGTGCATTTCTCCTCAGTTTGGTGCTTTGTATAGTTTGTCTGCCTGGAGGGTCGTTCGTCAGAGGGAGATTTCTTCTCTGAAACTATCCGTACGCCCATTTTGAGCCCCCCTGCTGTGGTTTAACAGTCTTAACATATATAATATAAATGCGTAATTTAAATTACTACTCAGTGTATCTAATTTATAAATGCAATGCTAAACTTTTTGGATATTTTGTCAGGGTATGAACATGTGTGCTACCAGATGTTTTGTAAAGAATTTTAGGTTGTTGGTGATGTTTAAATCTGAACATGAATATTGTTTTTTATTATGTGTTTGTGAGCGTGTGATCGGGTGTGTGAGTGTTAATTTCATGACATTTCATCTGATATCAACCAGGTATCCGTCCATAACACTCCTCTTCCTTCTTTTGACTTTAATCCTTTGTGATTTGGCTCTCTGATCCTCATTATTACCGTCATGTGACATTTTTTTCACATATGGCAAGTCAAAATATCCTCTCCCAGCATTTTTTACATGCTGGCTGAGCTGAAAATGCACTTATTGCCAGTGGCTTACTGTGAATGGAGAGCTTTTGACATAATGAGAGGGTCGGTGCAGTGCAGGGTGCATGTGCAAGCATGCTGCCATTACTCATATCCGCTAAACGCTGAGGGCCTATTTTTACTGCTTTATAGACGATGCCCTGTGCTTGTATTTATATGCATCATGACCTACAGTTTGTTTTTAAAAAAGATCAATAACAAGGAGCAAATACTGTGTCTATGCTTCTGTTTTAATCCTCTCCTTGGAAGTGAGTTGCTGCCTGTGAAAATGTGTCCTGTGTGTGAGATTGTTTCAGAGTGTGTGTGTGTGTGCGCGTGTGTTTGCTGATGCTGAGAAACAGTACATATTTTGCCTGAAGGTTGTGAGCTCAGCCTGTGCCCCGTTTATAAAGTGTGACAAATAAACTCTTGTTTCTCGTCACTCCGGCTTCTCTTGTTTCTCTGAATGTGTCGCAGTGGTACGAGGTCCAGCGGCCATCGTTCGATATCCTCCGTCACGTCCGGCTGTCAGCGTCTGAGCAGCCGAGCTCCGACCAGGAGCTGCTGCAGGAACATGATCTGCTGAGTCATGTTTATCTCCTGCATCCACTCTTCCTCTGCGCTGCACACGGCATCTTCTCCCTGATAGTCAGGACATACAACACGCTCAACATTACTATGAATGCGTGTAAAAGATGTGCAGAATCTTAAGCTGCAACTATATTTCAATTAGTTGCCAACTTTAATTTGAATGCAACTAGTGGTTTCAGTAACTTGGGTTGTGGACAAAACAAGACATTTGAGGATGTCATTTTAGGCTCTATTTAGAAAATAAACAATACATTGATCATCAATGAAAATAAAATGCATGCCAATTAGCTGGGTATTAAATTTAACCTCAGGGATCTTTAAAGTTTAACGTTTTATAATGGATCTGAAACTGCAAAGTCATAGGAAAATGTATTGGAGTAAAAAGGTGAAAAGATGCTCTAAATGGTTTGAGTAGACGTATAAAGTAGCAGAAAAATGAAAGTAAAGTATACGTACCTTAAAATTATATAAAAGTACAGTACTGGAGTATATTAACAATAACCATCATCACCCGAGCCATGTTTTATTTCACAGGTCCGTAATTTCCTAATAATGTCATGGGAAAGAATTATAGTTTGGCACACCTAGAGAAATTTGGAGGCACTAAATATAAATAATTAATTATCATACACTTTATTCTGCTGTACGCTCCTTTTTAAGTTTGCTTAGGACAAATTTAGCATCTTCAGCTCACCTGCTGTAATGAGACTGTAGCCCTCCCTGGCTATATATATATATATATTCTCACAATATTTATAAAGACTTTTGTAATAGGCCATATTTGATCACTCTCTCTATTTTTCTGCAAATTAGTACAAAAGTAAGCGGTTATTTCCAGTTTCCTAGAAATTAATTTGAAACTAAAGAACCCAAAGATAAAGAGTCAGTGAGATACTTCCTTTGTGTGTGTGTGTGTGTGTGTGTGTGTGGGTCTTTATCAGTTAGAACCAGCTGGCTGTAAAACACAGACACTCGGCCTCTCAGAGCGACCCTGAGAAGCAAACTCGTCATTCTGAGGACGATCAGCACTGAAGGTAAATGACTCTCCTTGGACTTTAAGACATTATAGTTCTGTAGATGTCTTTACACGTCATACTTAAGTACATATTTGAGGTACATGTACTTAATTTGAGTCTTTTCTGTTAATACAACTTTATACTTATACTCGACTATACCTCAAAGTACTCTTTACTCCATTTGTCTGACAGCTTCACTTACTTTACAGATTATATTTTTTTCATGCCCTTCCTGTCCAGTGAAAACTATGTATATATAAGTATTTTGTTACTGAAGGTTTCTGACAAACTAAAGGATTAAGGGATCCTCTATGTGTTAAGAAAATTCTCCTCCTTTTAAGCTAAATAAACTTATTAAAAACCAGTCAACTCAAAATACCCGGCTCAAAACATGTGATTAAATTGCCCAACAGTTTATTAAGTACAATTCAAATAAACGTTAGTATCTATAGCAGTTATATACAACATAGAAATTAATACAGCAATAATATTAATCCAAAATGCACTTAAGTTTTAATTTTAGGACCTATAGTTGTAGTTTAGTAATTTCAAGGATCAAATACTTGTTTCACCACAGCTTAGATGTATCTGAATTTCAGCTCCTTTCTTCTCTCCAGTGATTGTTCATCATGAAGGGGCTTCTGCTCCTGGGTCTGCTCTTCCTGTTCGGAGGTCAAAGGTCATCAGCATGCCCCCACCTTTGCTCCTGTCATGGCAGCCAGGTGGACTGCAGCAGGAGGTCTCTCACCTCCTCCTCGCTGCCCACCCGTTTCCCTGCTGGGACCACTGAGCTCCACCTCCACAGCAACCTGCTCACCAGCCTCCCTAATGGGTTACTGGATGATCTGACCTCTCTCCGCTCCGCCTCCCTCCACAATAACTCCTGGGTGTGTGACTGTGGTATCCTCTACCTGCGAGCCTGGCTGCTGCGTCAGTCTGACAAGCTCATCTCTCACCCGGGTGTTAACTGCCACTCTCCTCCCGGCCTGAGAGGACGGCAGGTGGCGCTTCTAACCGAGGAGGAGGTCCTAGAGAGCTGTTACTACTGGTACTGCGACCTGGCTGTGGTCTCGCAGGTATGTCTGTTTGTGTTTGTGGCAGTGCAGGCGGTATTGCTGGTGGCTTTGATTGTGTTTCTGAGGAGGTTCGAGAGGCTCTCCAAGGAGGCGAGGAGAACCACAGAGGAGAGCTTCACAGCCGGGGAGAGTCAGAGGGAGAACGAATACGCTCCTTTAAATGACGGCAGCATCTGAGATGGAGCTGTCATGTGTTTTATTGTTGGATACAACTGAAGAGAAAGAGCTGTTTATCATTTGCACACTGGACAGAAAGTGCTTCTCACGTCCTTTTTGAGTTTTAGAACATAATTTCATGTTCATTCTTATGCACAAGCAGCTGACAAATTTAAAGGATAACCCTGTATAAACAAACACATCACTAACATTTCTATTCTACACTTCTTTTAACAGCCATTTATTAAAACATATAAATCTGTGGTTGGGCCATAGTTTGTTCTCAATACATGTGCTCCCAACAAACTATTTTTATTTGTCATAATGGTGTTACTCTAATTAAAAAAATATTATTTTTTAACACAGATCTTTTCCACCTTGACCAAAACAAATGTGGTGAATTATCAAATGACTATTTCATATTTTCAAAGGTTTCATATGGTTGAAGAAATTATTTATAAAAATTGATATCTCTGTTAAAAATAATGAGCCCTTTTCCATGTGTAGCACTTTGGGATGCTTTATTAGTGAATGTGAGCTATTGAAATAATCCTGAATGATGCTGAGAAATGGTTATATCTGAAGTACTTCTTGTATTGATGGTAGAGTGTTTTAATATGTATTTATCTGGCAGATTTACATGTTTTTTTTTTCATTTCTATCAATATTGTTTCTATCAAAAGTTGTTGATCAGAAAAATGTTTTTATTGTGCCACTTGAAATTTTAGGAACTACATTTTGGAACTGCATTGTTATTGTTATTCATATTACAAAGTATTGCATTATGAGTACAATTAAAACCCTAAATTCAATGAAAACCCCAAACTTTGTGGACCCTTTTTCTCTTGAATTTCTTTCAACTAGAAAGATGTCAAATCAGTAGTATATTTTTGTTTTAGCTTTTACTCTTGATTTATTTTGGACAGACACTCAATATAAGGCTTTAGTTAGTAACAGCTGCACGCCTTATAAAACACATTTGTACTGACACGGTGATCAACACACAATAAAACATCTATAGGGAGCCAAAAACAAGCAGGCTAGCAAAGTATTTGGGATTTTTGTCCCTCATGTTGTTTCTGTAGCGGAACCTTTCTGCGGAAAGAACGTTTCAACGGCGGATAGTTTTACCCGACGGACTCTCATATGTTTACACGTGAGATTTGTGCACGACTGTGAACTCAAACTTTGAGAGGTGAAACCACAAATGCGGTTGTTTTACATGTTAAAATAAAACAGGTTTGTATTTTAAGATTAATTTCATGATTTAGTCGCTTATGTAGATTGTATTTAAGCTGTCATGGTTGACGTGAACGTAAGCTAGTTCGTTTGTGTTACCTCGTTTGCTTCGTGTTGTCTTATACTATTTAGTTATCAGATTATATAAATCGTTTTTTGATCATGTATTCCCAGACCTCAGTTTAAAATGGGAAAACTAAGGAAAAAACACAACTGGAAAGGAAGACAGCAAAATGACCCTCAACAACCAGCAGATGAAGAGAAGACAGAGATTGTTCTGGAACTAAAAGGTAGGAATTCAAAGATTTAATCTATTATTGAATTTATTTAGTCTATATGGCCACTTAAACGTGTTGTCTATTTGGCCTTGGCGTGTAACGGACTTTGTTTTCATCAGATGGGGGCAGGCTTAAAGGTGTAGACGAGAGCAACGCATTGGTCCTCCCAGCCAACAAAGCTAAGAGGAAGAAAGCCTCAGTGACACCTCTGTCCACCAAGAAGCCCCTCACCAAGAAGCAGAGGAAAGAACTGCAGAAAGTTCTGGAGAAAAAGGAAAAGAAGGCTCAGGTAAGAGTTCAATTTAATGCTGCAGGTCTGAAAATGGCTGTGTAGCTTAAAAGCAATCTTTTTATCAAGTTCAACACAACATTGATTCAGTTTATGAGCTAGGTAATTCCACTATAATTTCTGTCTTAGTTACGACTTTAGGTCGTAAAAACAAGCAATTTATATATTTTTTAACTTTTGGCTCTTTAAACTTGTGTCCACTTGTCTGCCTCACTTACCTTACCTTGTATGTCCCTTCCAGAGGGCAGACATCCTGACCAAACTGGCTGAGGTGCAGCTTCCAGAGTCTGAACTGAAGCTGCTGTACACCACATCCAAACTGGGAACAGGAGACAAACTTTACCAGACTAAACAGTAAGTGCAGAAAAAGGCCAACATATTGAGTAAGATCTTCCTAATTTCAAGTTAAATTAAGGTGGTTTCAGGTGTATAATATTTTGGGGTATTTCCAGGTCTTCAGAAGAAATACAAGATGGAGACTCAGGGCCAAAGATCAGCAGCCTCAGTGGAGCAAACAGAAAAAGAAAATGGAAAGAAGAAGATGAGGAAGAGGAACAAAAGGCAGAAGAAAGCAGTGACCTGGACACCTCGTCTGATGATGATGATGGAAGTGATGAAGAAGTGAATGAGACCACAGGGGCTGAATCTAAGGAAACTACTTCTCCCAGTCAGGAGATGGAGGACAAACAGGAAGTGAAGGAAGAACAACAAAAAACAGAACAAGATGGACAGAATGAGACAAAGATTTCAGTTCAGGAGAAAGTAGAAAACAAGCAGCCGCCACAGCCGGCCATCTTTGTTCCTGTTGACAGAGCGCCAGAAATACAGGTGTGTGTGTGTGTGGGTGTTTTCGAGAGTGTATGAGGCCTGAATAAGAGGTTTGTTTTTAGTGAGCCTGCTTTAATTTATATTCTTACCTCTTGCTGCAGGAGGCTCGACTGAAGCTGCCCGTCCTGGCAGAAGAGCAGGTCATCATGGAGGCAGTGAGAGAAAATCCTTGTATTGTCATCTGTGGAGAGACAGGAAGTGGAAAGACAACACAAGTGCCTCAGTTTCTGTATGAAGCCGGCTACGCCAGGTTTGTTATGCCCTTTATGTTATGCTGTCCTCTCTTGCTGGGATATTCAACTAGAAAAACTGCTTACTTTTGGATGGACATTCATGCATATCATGTAGTTACAGTCCTCTTCTTCACTGTTTTTTCCTGCAGTGGCAGTGGGATAATAGGCATCACAGAGCCGAGAAGAGTAGCTGCTGTCAGCATGTCCCACAGGGTGGCCAAGGAGATGAACCTGTCCACACGGTAACAGCAGGAGGGAGCACAGACTATTTAGTTGCTGAAACCTCTGAAGGATTGTGAACTAAAATGACCTGATGATGGAATGTTGTTATGTTTGTGTGTCTGTGTGTTAGGGTGGTGTCATACCAGATTCGATATGAAGGAAACGTCACCAGCGACACGAAGATCAAGTTCATGACAGATGGTGTCCTGCTGAAGGAGATTCAGAAGGTATCATCTTTGGTCTTCATTGAGTCATTTCATAAAGTAAAGTTAACTTAAAGAAGACTTCTCAAGATAAAGAAGAGTTTATTTTATGTGTGTATGTGAGAGGACGGCGCTCTTTCTACTGTTATTTTCAGAAACATGCTTTTCTTTTTTTTGCATCCTGGTTTTCAATTTTAGCTTGGTGGGCTCTAATCCTGATTTGAGTCATTTTGACTTGGTTGTAATACACAGAACATTTTATCTGCACAAGCCATAATTACCTTAATGTTTCTACAGTGTTTCAGTTTCTCTGTCTCGTCTCCTAGGACTTCCTGCTCCAGAGATATAGTGCGATAATCATAGACGAGGCTCATGAAAGGAGCGTGTACACAGACATCCTCATAGGACTGTTGTCTCGTATCGTCCTGCTCAGAAACAAGGTCAGAAACTCCGACCCTATCCCTGAATTTTTAAAGCCTTAATTACAAACATACCTGACATTATCCTCTTTATTTTAACCCCTTCTTCATTTCATTATCTCTGCAGAAAGGTTTGCCCATGAAGCTGCTGGTCATGTCGGCTACTCTGCGAGTGGAGGACTTCACAGACAACATGAAGCTTTTTCGTACGCCTCCACCCGTCATCAAGGTGGATGCTCGTCAGTTCCCCGTCACAATACATTTCAACAAACGCACCCCACTGGAGGATTACACCGGAGAAGTTTTCCACAAAACCTGCAAGATCCACCGGATGCTGCCTCCAGGTGCAGATATACACCGTCTCATTTCAAAGATTTAGTTCTTTGTAGTATAAAGATTTGTTCACGGCAAAACTGAATGTACACGCGGGGGGGGGGGGGGTGTATTTAAAGATAATTAAAAGTGGGTGAACATTTGGACTTATGGACAATCTGTTTCTCTGTTCTCATAAGTTATGTCAAAATCCGTGGTTGTTCTAGTCCTTCTTAACTAATTGATATCAGCTTTTCCTCAACTGGGAGCATAAATTCACACTAATTGTCCATTTGCAGTTAGTGTTAATCTGATTAAAAAATAGTAATTCAGCTGATGAACTGTAGCTGTTGGAGTTAAACATTTACACATTCTCACCCCCGCTCTGATGTCTCTGTCCTTCAGGTGGTATCCTGGTGTTCCTGACTGGTCAGGCTGAGGTCCACAGCCTGTGCAGACGACTGAGAAAAGCTTTCCCCTTCAGGAAGGGTAACACAACCACAGGTGAGTGTAACACACACCAGCTCGCCCTCCCACACTCTGACATCTCTCTGAACAGAGAGTTTGGTTTTTGTATATTTACATGTTTTTGTGTTCAGGTGAAGACGAGGAGGCAGACACCTCAGAGGCGATGAGGAAATTTAAGAAAGCTAAACAGAAGAAACCTGTTGTAAGTCTCTCTTTAGAAAAATGCCCCTAAAGGCCTGTCTCATCCATGTTCGAAAGATATTTATGTTCTTAGGGTAATCTCTCTCCTGTCTCCAGGCTCTGCCCCGAATTGACCTGGATAACTACTCTGCCCTCCCAGTGGATGAGGGAGACGAGGACAGAGAGGCCGGGATTGGAGACGAGGAGGATGGAGGCTCTGACGTGGACATCGGAGACGATCCCGCAGATGCAGGCAAGTTTCACCAAATAATGTTTCCTCATAACCTAATAAGATGTATACAAGCGCCTTTAATAATTCTGCTCTGTGTTCTGTCTTCGCAGGGGAGAAGGCAGACCCCTCTATTCCTCTCTATGTTCTCCCTCTGTACTCTCTGCTGGCTCCGGAGCAGCAGGCTAAGGTGAGATTATCAATCATACATCAGCACAAAATGATAAAGGTTTAAATCCATGAGAAGAAAAGGTAATAAATATTTTTTAGTATTTGACATCAAGGATAACATTTGTACTGTCACCATGAATTTCTTGTGGTAAGTTAAAAGGGTATCTACGCTAATTCTGTAAGAGGATTTTCGGGATGATGGACAAGAAGGTACATGTGCGTCTCTTGGCTTCAGGTGTTCAGGCCTCCTCCACCTGGGGCTCGTCTGTGTGTTGTGGCCACCAATGTAGCCGAGACATCACTCACCATCCCGGGCATCAAATACGTGGTCGACTGCGGCCGAGTTAAGAAGCGTTTCTACGACAGAGTGACGGGGGTGTCGTCCTTCAAAGTCTCATGGACCTCACAGGCCTCAGCCAATCAGAGGGCAGGTAGAGCGGGACGAACAGAGCCGGGACACTGCTACAGGTCAGGTCACTTCAAAACTCTGTGACAATGTGATCAATTGTTTTTTCTTTACTTGACGAGGATTTTTACCTGTGTTTGTCTCTCTGTTTTTGTGATGTGTCTGCAGGTTGTACTCCTCTGCAGTATTTGGAGACTTCAGCTTGTTCTCAGAGGCAGAGATCACTCGCAGACCTGTGGAGGACCTGGTTCTACAGATGAAGGACCTCAACATAGACAAGGTCAGTAAGAAGAAAACAACTTATCAGCAGAGTTGTGATTGAAAAGTTGCTGTAAAATATAAATATGATAGTCTTATAAATACAGCTTCATATCTTCTGTTTGAGCAGGTGGTGAATTTTCCCTTCCCCACATCTCCGTCTGCTGAGGCTCTTGAGGCAGCAGAACAGTTATTAGTCTCTTTGGGAGCTCTGAAGGAGCCGCCTCGCGCTGGAAGGTAAATAACTGTCTGTGGAAAGATTTTCCTTTCTTTACTTGCATCTACCTGCAGACCAACATCTCTCTTGCTTTGGTTACATTACTTTATATAAAAACAGTTTCTGTAGTGTTCAGGGATTGTTTCTGTTTACACTTTAATTATCATAGAGAGGCACTGAAGATGAAAATATTTCAGGGTATTCTGTGTTATTTTAATGTAAAATTATTTAAGAGAATATTCTGTCAATCAACAGCAGGAACTTGTAGAATTCACTAAGGTGTCTACCCTTTTGTGTGGACATTTTACAGTATTAAAAAAAGCCTTTTCTATGCTTTTAATTATATCTAAACAAATGAGGCTTGGTATTAGATATATTCCATGTCCACAATTGTAAACTGTTTTTTTCTCATAAGGGTGAAAGAGATTGAGCGAGCGAAGCTGAGCTGTCCCATCACCCCCCTGGGCAGAGCAATGGCTTCCTTCCCTGTGGCACCACGTTACGCTAAAATGTTAGCTCTGGGTAAGCAGCAGGACTGCCTGCCGTACGTCATCGCTGTGGTGGCTGCCATGACAGTCAGGGAGCTCTTTGAAGACCTTGACAGGTGAGGACACATTTTTGCACTAATGCTAACTTCGTAGATACGTTAAAAATAATTGTAGATTAATATTACACAAGTAGGCAATGTTAAAACAAGATAAACATGCATAAAGCTCAGTGGACCTCTCACACAGCATACTTCTTTGTTTCATAATTGTAAGTAACACATTTTCTCGTCCCCTCAGACCTGCAGGAAGTGAAGATGAGAGTTCCAAGCTCACCCAGCGGCGAGCTCGGCTGACCCAAATGAGGAGGCTGTGGGCTGGACAGGGAGCATCATTGCTACTGGGGGACCTCATGGTCATGCTTGGTAAACTTTCATTTTGTTCAGGTTACAATAAGTAATAGTGTTGCATTACAGACAAAGACATTGTTTTCTTCCAGGTCAAATAAGCAGGATTTCAGGGAAAGACTTGACAAAAGGAGGCACTTCATATCAGGTGTTTTTGAGATATAGATGATGAGGTATAGAAGAAGGTAGAGATAAATAAAAGTACAAGAAAACTTTTTTACGCTGTACATGAAGTGTTATGTGAAGTGCATTATTGGAGTTATAATTCTGTATCCATGCGACCACAGGTGCGGTTGGTGCTTGTGAATTTGCTGGCTGTACTCCTAAGTTCTGCGAAGAGAACGGCCTGAGGTATAAAGCCATGGTGGAGATCAGGAGGCTCAGAGGACAGCTTACCAACGCAGGTATGCATACATGCACAAACACACACAGGAATTTTAGCACATATTGTTCTGCAGAAACTAAACAAGACATAATTTGTGTTCTCTCATTGCAGTGAACGCTGTGTGTCCAGAGGTGGGAGTATTTGTGAATCCAAAGATGGCTCCCCCAACAGAGCACCAGGTGGTCTGCCTGCGTCAGATTGTTCTGGCCGGACTGGGAGACCACCTTGCAAGGCGTGTACATGCCGAAGATATACTGGACTCCAAATGGAAGAATGGATACAAGGCAAGTTGCTCTAAACGACAATAATTGTGATTAAAGAGAGTTGTATCCTCTTCTTCACCACCTCACTTTTTTCCTGTTTTTGTTTGTAGACGCCTCTCATGGACGAGCCGGTCTTCGTTCATCCCTCCTCTGCGCTGTTCAAAGAGCTGCCAGAGTTTGTGGTTTACCAGGAGATCATGGAGACCACCAAGATGTACATGAAAGGTAGATGAGCCTTTCAAAAACGCCAAATAATAAATCTTACATGTCACAAAATATTGGCTTTCAGTATGACTTCTCCTTTCAAGCCAACAAATCGTCTTGAATCATCTTGTTGCTGGTATTGATTCTAGATCTGCAGGTTTAAAATTTCACCTCATACAACGTCTTCCTTTCTGTTTCTTTCAGGTATGTCAGCAGTAGAAGCAGAGTGGGTCCCTCAGCTTCTGCCTCAGTACTGTCACTTCGGCCCCCCTCTGGACTCGCCGTCACCGTGGTTGTGTTCGTCCTCCGGCACAATTAAATGTCACCGTTCAAGCACCTTTTGTAAGTTTTCCACAGCAGAGCACTGTGGCTGCGTTTATGCTGAGATATGTCTCTTCAGACGTTTGTCTAATATCCGTGTCTCTTCTGCAGTCCGTGTAGCGTGGCAGCTGCCAGCAGTGGAGAAGGACTATCCAGACGGCCTGGAGCGTTACAAACTGTTTTCACGGTTTCTGCTTGAGGGACAGGTACTGCAGCGAAGTTACTTGTCTCTGCTCAGTTTCATTAAGTTCAAATTAAAACTTGATCCCAACTATTCTGTCTAATCCTTCACGGTCCTTACTTCTGCTAGTTGTTACCTTGACAAAAACTACTCTCCCTGGGGTTTATATTATTACTGTTTAAAACCATTCATTAAAACAGTCCCACTATCACTCCTATCACTCAATAAAATGGCATCAAAACTGAACATATGAAAAATATACTTTACAAAAATATCCATCAGTATATAAACAAATCTGAGTCTGGAAATCTAATCTTGGGTTGTAATGTTTTCTTTGGTTGCAGGTTTGTCCTAAACTAAAGAAATACAGCAGCCACCTTCTCTCCAACCCCTCCATCATGATGAAAACATGGGCAAAGTAAGTTGGTCCTCTCTCTCATGCACAACAGGCATTTCTGTTTTTTTTCCCACAAATTTACTGGTTTAAAGAATGCATGTTTTTTTTACAATGTGTCTTTCCTGCTTTAGGCTGCAGCCCAGGACGGAGGCTGTGCTGGGAACACTGGTGTCAAAAAGAGTTGACAGCAGAGACGTCCTCCTCGCTGTCTGGAAAACTGAAGATAAATGTGAGGACTTAATATGCTTTGCATGATGTTGCATCAAGTCTGATCCTTTGATTTTGTTGTTGAATTATTTATTTTTCTCATCCCACAGTTCTGTTGTCTGCATACTGCCAGTGGTTACCTGAAGCCATGCACGAAGAAGTTGCCAACATTTGGCCTCCAGTATAAAGGCTGAAACCTAAAATAAAAGGCAGAAAATGTTCTTAGACACTTCACCAGAGACCTCTGTTGACCTACAGATCCATAGAAGTCCCATCTTTACCATCAGAGGGCTTCCTCAGACCTTTAAAGTGCAACAACAATACCACAACACTGCCTTTACTCACTTTTGTATTTTCATATTCTGTGTCTTAGATGTGTACAGTTTTTATTTCAGGCAGAAGAAATTTCCACACAATAACTTTTAACTTGTTATCAATGTGCAGCTGTCGTTTGTCTATTTTGGTCTTCATAAGACTCATTAAAACTGTGTGGCTCTGAATGTGGCTGGTGTGTGATTTATTCATGCAGTATTCATAATGAGGTTGATGAATATTAAAGGGCATCACCACTGCTTTTACACAGCAGTGTCAGCTTACGAGTGCTCAGTTGCTCAGTTCTTAGAATGAAACCTGTAAAAAAAATTCTAAACATGTTCCAGACTTCACATCCATGTGTAATTAAAAGTTGAGACTGACCTAGAAGTTAATTCCTGACTTTGTAAACAGTAGATAAGTTTAACTCATAAAAAATTAGGTAAATGAAACATCTACTATATGATTGTTGGAGTGTGATATCAACTTGTGGTGTAAGAAGTTAGCGAGTTTGACTCATGTATGAGAAAAGTCAGGATATCTCAGCCTCTATTTCCTCTATTTTGCCTCTAAAACAAGTCTGGTTATCAATCCAACTCTTTCTACGAGTAATTGTAAAGAGTATTCGCGTAATACATAATATTTTGAATGTGTAATGTTAATGTAAATTAAGTGTAATCCTTAATATATTTACGGAAAGTAAAAGTCGAAGTCGCTTCCATCTAAAAACGTAGGCTCTTCTTGGAATTTAAAAGGAGCAAAAGACTAAAATAAAAATTAAGAAATTAAGAGATTATTTCAATTAGTTGCTGGGATTGGCTTACTTCGGTCATGTCGTCATGTCCTGCTATCAGCTCGTACACTTCCGGAAGAAGCGGAAAACAACAGTGGAAATTCACAGCTCATAGGCAAATTTAGGGACATAAGAGTACAGTTACAGACAGACAGACAATAATCCGAGTCGTTTGACGACTAAATAACTTCACTGTCGACATGGTGAGTAACAGCCGGAGTCTGTCCAACGTTGACGATACATTTATATCAAAACAATTTCTACTAAGCAGTTTAGCTAGTGAGCAGCTAACAACAACACGACAGCATCAGAAAGATGCCCTGTCATGATCGTGTAAAGCTCTCAGCTACGTGTGCTTTCTAAAAGGATGTTGTTTTTTTTTTACAGTTTTCCTTCCACGTATTCGACCACCCGATGTCCCGGGGGTTTCAGAACCGCTTCTCCACTCAGTACCGCTGCTATTCGGTGTCCATGCTGGCAGGTCCCAATGACCGCTCCGACGTGGAGAAAGGAGGCAAAAGTACGCGATCTTCTCGTAACAGTTGTCTGTATACGTTGATACATCGTCAGTTACACGTTCGAGGACAGGTTGTTTGGCTTCTTTGGTAAAATGTCGCGAAGCCTTCTGTTTCTAGCAATAATCAGACTTCCCCACCCAGATATATGTTTTTGTACTTGGAAGTATGTTTTGTTTCTTTCTTTCAAAGGTCTACAAGTCAGTGAATGATCCCTGTTCTCTAGTGTTGGATTGGCCAATTTATTAATTCTCTTATAAAGCCATCCTCTTGATTTGCATGTTATAAACTCCAACATGTGTGTTGAGCTAGGTTTGACAAAGTTTTGTTAACAGGCTTCTTTGCCGTGGTCCTTCACTAACCACAGAATAAAAGTCTCTCTCATCATAGCATTAGATATATGAATAGTATTTGTCTTTTATAGCCATCTGATTAGGGTAATCAGGGGATTTATTCAATTCTTAGAGAAGTGAAAAGTCCAAAACAGTTCACTCATACTGGAAATTTCTGTATTTAAACTTCTAACTAGCATGCAAGGTATTTACATGATGTAGTTCTTTTTTAATGTCTGATCTATCTTTTTTTCCCCCAGTAATAATGCCACCTTCAGCTCTGGACCAGCTCAGTAAGTGCAAGTTAATCAATCATCTCCTCATTATAAAAGTCCTGTGTGAACCTCCTGTGAATATGGCTTTTCTTTTTTCCTCCTACAGGCAGGCTTAATATCACATATCCAATGCTGTTTAAGCTGACCAACAAGAACTCAGACAGACAGACACACTGTGGTGTTCTGGAGTTTGTGGCAGATGAGGGAATCTGCTACCTGCCACACTGGGTAAGAAAAAGGAACAAGTGATGGGGTACATAAAAATTCTACTCAAGTATCCCTCACTCTTGAAACTGTATATAAGTGAAAGCAGATGTAATTAATTTAAAACTTGGAGTCAAAAAACTTGACTTTGCTCAATTTTGTTTCCTGCAGATGATGCAGAATCTACTGCTGGAGGAAGGTGGTCTGGTCCAGGTGGAAAGTGTGAACCTCATGGTGGCCACTTACTCAAAGTTCCAGCCACAGAGCCCCGACTTCCTGGACATCACAAACCCCAAGGCAGTGTAAGAAATATCAGTTAGGATCAGTAAAATGGCCTTTTTTCACAGTTTTTGTTTTACTCTGATGATTAACTATGTTGTCACTTTCTAACAGACTGGAAAACGCTTTGAGAAACTTTGCATGCTTGACAACTGGTGATGTCATAGCTATCAACTACAATGAAAAGGTGAATACATGTCTTCTAAATTAGACTAATACGTTAAGGTGTTTATTTTTTACTGAATATAACTGCTAATAAAATCTCTATGTTGTTTCAGATTTATGAGCTGCGAGTGATGGAGACAAAGCCAGACAAAGCTGTATCCATCATCGAGTGCGATATGAACGTAAGATCCTCTATCTTATCAGAGACAGCTGTGATTTATTCTCATGTTTTCCACTTTTAATGTGTTGTGACTCTCTTTCTCAGGTGGACTTTGATGCTCCTTTGGGTTACAAAGAGCCTGAGCGTCGACCTCAGCACCAGGAAGAACCAGCAGTAAGGACCAATCTGTAAATGTATATTGGTTCATTTTGTGCTCTGAACACTTCAATAAAAAACATTTCTTCACAGGAGGAAGAAGGAGATCCCGGCAGTTATGCTGACATGGACATGGGATTCAGAGTAAGGAAATGTTGCTGTGCCACTAAATTACATCATGACATCGGCAAACAGCCATAATTGGAGCTATATTAACTCCTCGTTGTTTTCTAATCCTCAGGCTTTCACCGGCTCTGGGAATCGTTTGGATGGTAAAACAAAAGGGATTGAGCCCAGCCCTGCCCCACTTGACCCAAGTGACATTAAAAGGTGATGTTCAGTATTTTATACATTAGGACATTAAGTGGCCTAACAATTAAATATTGTCGCACAATGGTTTAACCATTCATCTTGATTACTCGGAAGACTGGAGAAATCAGTGTTTGCTCTTAGGAGTTGTAGTTCATAGTTTGGGCATTTAAGCAAATGAGAACATGGCAATAGACTCGCCTTGGCTTGAAGAATTTGATAGCTATCTGAATATTGTGTCAAAATGTTTGCTTTTTACCATTGCACAGTGAGACATACTAGTTCATGACACACTATGTGGTAAACTTTATTTTACAACAGATCACTTTGAACCAGTTTAGCTGCGTTTAACTGTTAAACTGTTAAATCTTTCATCACACAGGGGGATTCCAAACTATGAGTTCAAAGTGGGCAGGATCACCTTCATCAGGAACTCGAGGCCTCTGCCCAGGAAGTTTGTAGAAGATGTAAGAAATGTGTCAGATTTTTATCATGTTTGCAAAGATTTAACTAGACCCTATTTGCAGTATGTCTGTATGGTTCCTGACAATCTTGAACCAAACCATTTTATTGTTTGCTTCATACGATGTATTTAAATTGAATTCTCTAAATGCATTTCCTCATGTTGCACTCATGCTGTAATTTTCCAATCTAAGCTTCTTTTAAATCTGTTATTCTCTTAGGATGACGCCTTGAACAGATTTATCGCCTTCTCTGGACAAGGACAATCGCTTCGCAAAAAGGGAAGAAAGCCTTGAAGGATTTCAAGGGGAGAGACTGGCTGATGTTCACAAACCCACCATATCAAGTGTCACCTTCAACAGCAAAGTTAAAAACTGCCCTTGAGCTGCATTGAGATTTTTACTCTCTGTCTTTTTGAAACGGAAGCTTTGCTGTTTGGTTTGGGTTATATAACTGCTGACGGTGATGTTCTGCTCAACAAAAGCTGGGGGGCACAAAATACTGTCAGTTGTAATTTGGTATTCACGAGCCCCGGGTGACTGATATGAGACAAGCATAATAAACTATATCACCACACCACCAACACAGAATAACTTGTGAAGCATATTTGTAATGATAAAGATTTGAGTTACCTTTGACTTCGAGCTCCCCCTCCCATTTTTCCCATAAGTGTTTAATTTTTACAATTCAATTTAAACATACAGTTTTGCAGTGTCCCATTCTTGTGGTAAAATGGGAGCAATAAAAACCCAGTATTCAATATTATAAAGAATTAAATTTTATGTTTGAGGTTTTTTCTGGGTTACGGGAATAATTTGCAAGTGTTTTTCCTTTGTTTCTGGTTAATTTATAGACAAATAAAGGACTGTGTATTGAAATGGATTTATTGGAGCTGGTAATTATTTTCTCATGTCCTAAGCATAAACTACCGGATGAGACTGGAACATTGTAGGATATTTCTATATCCCTGACATTTTTCTTAACTCGATTTGACATTAAATTAGAAATAAGGTGATGATTAGGGGTTGGTTGTCCATTTGTAATTTGAGAGAGTGTAATGGTATTGATAGAAATGCAAATAACAAAATATTCATTTTGTACTTTAAAGCTCCTGTGAGGAGTTTTTCGCTGGTTATAAAACTGACTGAAATAAATTCTGATTACTCTATATGACCTACAAAAGCAAACCAGACCATCAGCGACAAGATTGATTATTTCTATATAGTTATTTTAAATGCCTGAAACTGCTGGCGGGGGGGGGGGGTACATATGACTGTCAAAGAAAGCAGGGGGAGATTTTTTGTTAAAAACCACCGCTTAAGCATGTAAAGGACAAAACCAGCAAAGAGATAAGAGGTGCGGCTTTGTCCACAGGGGGCGCCAAAATCAACACAAACAGAAAGTTCCTCACAGTAGCTTTAAAAGACCAACACATTGATGAAACAGCGAAAAGATGTAAAAGCTAACAAGTAATGAGCTTTAGTTGCCTAAAAAGGTACTTTAGTTCAAGTAAATGCAGACATGTTTTGTATAAATTGGTCAAATTATCGATGCTGAGTTGGTGTACTCACCTTAAGCGATGCACATTCACATTGTTGTTTCATTTTGTGATATGCTGTTCTTTCAAAGTAAATGCTATAAAATTATGTGGTCAGGCTTTTATTATTATTATTATTTATTTATTTATTTTTTCATTCTTCACAAAACAGGAAATTCTGTGACATGAAACTTTTTTTTTAAAAATTTGTTAGAAAGTACGTGATAAAATAAAAATAGTAATAATGAAAAAAATATATAAATAAATAATTAAATAAAAAAAGACCAAATAAATAATACAGATCGAGAAAAAAAAAATAGAAGTACAAATTGGTATTTTTTTACCAAGGGACAGACATTTCCAGCAAAGCAGGGTCCATCATATGGAAGTATTTTCTGTTGTACTCCGTTATAACCAATGACTGTACAGTCTATGGTTATAACAGTTTTGTTACAACAACCCATATCATTTAGTTAGACACCCAAATATACAGTACACAGGTCCACCTTTGAGTATAGATGTCTAGTCAGGCTTTTATTATGAAATAAAATCAAACCGGAAGTCTTGGTCCTGTGTTGGAGTTGAGCAACTAGCAATGGATAGGTCTGAAGAAAGAGCATGGAGGGTAATTTACCTAAATATATATTCTAAATAATGCTTTCTGCGTCAAGTGCTGTTATTATTTCATCTGCCTCGTTCTTCACAGTCCTGACAAAGAGTAAAGAGTGCCAAAACTGTATCAAATAGTTAGCATGTGATTAGCCGCCGTTGCTATATTACCGTGTTAACCTTTAACGTTAGCTGAGCAATGTCAGATAGAGCAGGAGGTATTTACAGAGACTCGGTTATCTAGCTAGCTGAATCGTAATTTGTTTCTTTGCTCATCATTCGTCAAAATTACACGTATAGTTATATAATAGTAAGGCTCGACAAGCTATTGAACAAACTGAGGTTCATGCAAACCAGAAGCGGCCTCAGGGAGGTGAAGTCAGGCAACTATTAATGTTGACTTTTTCACCTCTATTTAGAGCAATTAACAGTATTGCACTGTTTTACAAGTTGTCTTGTTCGTCGACGATTTATTAATATTTCTATAAATGTAAAACCCAATTTTAAAATGAATAAGACTTCTTGAAATACAAAAATAATGAGTTATAGACAAAATAAATGCTGTACATTTCGACATACTACACACAGCTCTTTGGTCAACTATTATGTATGCCTGGCTTTTTCATGATTCAATTTACTGCAGGATCTTTTGTATTAGGATAGCCTTTTTCCAAGTCAGTTCACACTGTCTTTTTTACATTCTAGTTTAATTTAGTATAGTCAAGACAGACAATCTGGGATGATTGAAAGCAAAAACCATACCCACCTGTATTTCCAAGTTGATCCTGTATATGTTCTTAAACTTCAGGTCATGTCAGGTATAAACAGGAAACAAGAAGTGATGCATTCAGTCACCAGAGGCAAAGCAGTAGGCGGTCAAATTGACATTTTTATGAGTTGGCTTGGTGAAGATTCCTGCCTTTGTCTCTTTGCAGTCTCCCCGGGCCTGTGATGACTACTGGAGTGAATTCAGACATTGCAAAAGCTTGTGGAATCGTTTTCATCACTATTACACTCATGGTACCTCACCATCCTGCCAGCAGTGGAAAGAGGACTACCAGAACTGCAAAGAGTGGGAGACACATAAAAGTACAGAGGCCAAGGTACAGCAGCAGGAAGTCATATTGTTTAAACATCTTAACCTGAGATCTTCGTGACATATGAAAAAGGGATGTCTTAAAAATGAAATTTGACATTTTATTCGTCACCTTCTGTATTGCAGGAAGCCTTGCAGATAAGTGAGAGGAACAGAGTAGCAGAGCAGAAAAAGTTTACCCCAGTGTGGGAGCTGAGGCGAGACCCTCCCAAAGACTGGCACATGCCCCTGAACCAGGAAAGACCTCAGGACTCCTGAACTGTCACTGTTAACCTGCTGCTTCTGTTCCATGGCAGCCAAAGCGAAGTGGAATGAAGATTCAAGATTCTTGTCACTAAATAGACTGAACAAGAGCGCGTAGGGCTACATGCTGGAGAGACTGTTCATCACTCATTGATTTCTCATGTTGTGTTCACTGAGCTGATGTATGAAAACAGATATGAATGTAAAGTCATGGCATTATCTAGTGGTCAGTAATGAACATGGCAGCAACTATTCAACCTTTCAATTATCATATGATTTCTGCAAGCAAGTGATGTTTTTTTGCCAACATAAATATTAAAATCTATGAAAGCACGAAGGCCAACTGCACTCAGACTAAAGTCTTGGACTTTCAACTTTAATGTCTTTATAAAAAAGAAATGGCAATATTGGATGGATACCACAATTGATACTTTTTCCATAGATTCCATCCAAACAATGAAATATCTGTTGTGCACTGTGTTGATCTGATTGATGCTGCACTAGAATGCATCATTTGTTTCCATCAAACAGGAGAGTTGGTCTAGTAAGCCTGTCAACATTGCTCAACAATACTATATGAATTGTCCTCTGCACAGGAGAATTTACCTTTTTGATGCTGTACATATTCCTCTGCAAAAAAGTGTTTGGTCTTATTTAATTGATTATGGGTTTACCAGTACATAACAAAATGTTAAAATTATACTGAACAAATCGCGTCAATAAAAAAGCATATTTTTATTTTAAGTTGTGATTTATACAGAAATATGAATGTGGAAAGAAAAACAATTTGAGGCATAAATTGATGCGTTTTATACAGAAATGAGGCGACTGTACAACTCAAAACAGAAAAAAACCTGCTAAGTCCTTCACACCCACGCATGCAGGCTGTTTATAGGCTGCATCTTGGCTCATGGACTCATGTACAAACAAAGGGACACACTAAATAAGTGACATTACACACACAAGTTGCACCATCAGCACCTCCCTGTCCATCACTGTGTGTAAACTTTAGTGATGTTGTTGTATTTCCCGTCAGGAGCGTCATACTTGGTCTTTGGCGGTGTGTAGGCGGGACCTTCATGAGTGAAAGGAAACAGAAGGGGGTCTGGCTTCAGCGCTGCCTGGTACAGCTCCTCAGACTCCAACTTCAGCTCCTTAAGCGCCTCCCTCTGTGCCTCTAGAGCAAGTTCAACAGCCTCCATCTCAGCCATGTGCTGGTTCTGCAAGAACAAAGAGAGATGAGCACTTCAAAATTATCCCTCTAAGTGCACATGATGGAGAGCAGAGGTCAGGAGCAGCACTTTGCTGTAAAAGCTTAAGTGATGGAGGTGAGATGGGTAAGTGCTGACCTGTTTGTATCGACACCAGTCCTTCAGCAGCAGGGCTCGGCGCTCACTTTCTTCAAATGACAGCCTTGGAGCGGAGCGTTCTCTTTGTAAGAGAATAATCATCACCAATTAATAGCACTTCTAAGTCAGCGAGAAACACATTAGCAAGGAAAAAACAAAGGTACAGTAAGTCAAAGAAAGATAAATGATACATAAAAGCATGACCATAAAAATCTATTAAAATTAGTGTTTTTTAATAAGAGTTGCGGTTTAGGTAACATTAAACACAGCCATAAACCTTTATGCTGGAAGTCATAACATTATCAAACTTGACTAAGAATACTTCAAATAAAGTGACTTTGGTCATCTTACCTCAGAGAGCCCAGAAGAAAAACCGTTTTTACACACCAGATAAAAACTCAACTCATGACTGTTTTAAATCCAGATGTAAACTAAATCACTGGAATATCCTCACAATTTTGATTGCAGATCCAGTGTTGAAAGAAGTTTTACTTTCTTGAATAAATTCAACTGCTGCAACTGCTCCTAATGTTTCTGGTGTAACAGGAGTTTGATGCAGCTTTCTGACAATGCTACAGCTGAGGAGTGAGAGCATATTTCCCTTGTTTTTAATCTGGCTTACAGCTGGCAGTTTTAGTATAAATGCATCAATAAATAAAGATATATATATGTATTTAAAGACAGACTCTGTTGGTTTTTAGATTTTTAGAGAATTTGTTGACAATTAGACAAATTTGGTAAAATACTTTGAAGAACTTAACCAAGTCCAGTTGCCCTTTTGGATTAAGCTTCAAATTACCATGACCTGAATGACTGAGAACCTTTACAGACGGTATAATACCATCATTGTTTCTTTCTGTATGTTACCATATCTAGTATGGTGAGTAAGTTAACAATTCCTCAAATCTAACCTGACTTCTTGCAAATTACAGTGTAGACAACAGTCATACAAGCTGTACCTTGTTTCATCCAAGCATTTAGCTGGAGTGATGAGGTCTTCTATCGGGATGAGTTCAGGTGGAACCTTCTCCAGCTTTTTCAGCTTTTTTCTCAGCCTCTCTCTTAATATCTGCTCCCTTCTTGGGTCCACTTTCTTCTTCTTTCTGGGCTCCGCTCTGTAAAACAAAGCACAGCTCTATGAGAGCACAAAAAAAATGTTGGAACAGACTTGGGAAATATACAGTATCTATATAATATGTACCAACACTGTGGCATAAAATGCAGTACTGTCAGGGATAATGTTGCCATAATTAATGTTGTTGTCCAAATACAAGTACAAAACGAATACGACTGCCATCATATCCATATAATTGTACAGGTCTATTTCTACGTGTAAGTCTGAACTGAGTTTTCTGAGTTTACCTGAAACTGAATGATTAATGCTGGACACACCTCTGTGACTTAAACATAGTCATCTAGCTTAGAGCTTTTATTTGCTAAGAAGTAAGATCACATATCAGCTGAACAAGTAAAAACCCTCAAACCCGATGTGGACTAAAGAGAAGAGAAAACCAAGCTCAAGCTCCCTGTGAATTTTTAACAGCACCCTTCCACCTCGCACAAACCCACTAGATTACTAGACAGTTTAATTCAGAATCGATCTTTTCGATCTATTAACGACGGAACCTGGCACCTTCCCCAGAATTTTCAGATCTTCGAGTCAGTTGGTTCACAATCAAGCCATGATCATACCTCAGTGGAGCAGATGTCTTCAGTGTCATCACTGATGCAAACCAAGGACATTGTACAGCATGGTGATGCTCTCCCAATAGTAAGCTATAAGAAGATACAACAAATACAATACAGGTCAAAACAATGCTACTGTACACGTCTGTGAAAGCAGGATATTTATCCTTCACAAAACTGTTTCAGCTGCGTTTCTCAACTGAATAACCTTAGCTGTTTTTGTTTCCAGATAGCTAGTGCCGTGTTAGCTAACAGAAACATCCTACTAAAAAACACTCACCTTGACGGGGCGGTGTTTCGGGATAAAACCCTGGACAGACAACGCGCTAATGCCATACTCGTATATCTACTGTGTGTAGTTTTATTTTAAATTCATAATCGGGGTCATGAATGTTCACGTGTAGTCACATATCAATTCGCCTGTCCCCTTTCTTAAGTGACAGTAGAGACGAGGCGCGGAAAGATGACGTCATGAACCGGAACCGCCTCCGGTCACATTTTACGTTCGCACTTTCGAGTATTTTATTTTTGTAGAAAATGAAATAAACGGTGCTAAAGACTTAACACTTCATGATGTATTCAACAATAAAAAATAGTGTGGAAAAATATTTAATTATTTAACATTTTTTATAATGCGTCCGTTTGAAGTTTTATGCAACATTTTCTGTCGAATCTACTGGACGGGGGAAAAGTTATCGACGGCGATATTTAGGGGAAAGGTCGCAGTTGTGTCAGGTTTTTTATACTCACCGTGGACTCATTCTGAGTGCCAGAAGAAAGTATCGGTGAAAAGATTTTATCCTGACAGTGGTGGTTTGTTAAATCGGCATCATGGCGCTTCTCAGAGGTAAACAAACACATTTCAGCTCAGCAGGAAGCATAAAAAGCAGACATGCATGTTGCTGAACTGTTGTACTGCTTTGAAAATTGCTTTATTTTTCTTATTTGTGCATAAATTTGGCACTATCGCTGTCATGCGGTATAATGACTACAATCACTGTTAGGTAATCTGTATGCAAATGTAACTGTTGTTGAGTTGTAGAACGTTTTGTCGCAACGTCACTGCAAATTAGGCAAAAGGTGACAAGATGGTGTCAAGATCATTAACTATTTCCATTCTCTCTTATTCCCTCCATTTAGTTTTTTGTTAACTTCGTTTTTTAGTGCACTTTCTACAAAAAGAGTAGAATCTAAAAACTAGGGCATATTGCAGGTCAGGTGTTACAGTAAGGTCAGTGCAAACCACAACGCAAGCTCAGTGCAAATGCAGTGACAGTGTCAAGTTATCATGGTCCTCCTGACACGCACCAGAAGTAAAAGTTCAAAGTCTGATTAGAAAGTCATCTGAACACAGTATACAGTATTGCACAGTATTTAAAGCATTATGAAGTATGAAACAATTTGCATCATTGAAGCAGTTTACATTTCTCAAAATGAAAAATGATGCATGTTGTTCCAATCAGTTTTTGGCAACTCTGTTATTTGAACAGGGTAATAAACATCTTTGTGGAAAGATTATTATTTGGGCTTTTTGCCTTTATTGTTTAGGATAGCTGAAGAGAGTCAGGAAATGTGTGAGTAGAGAGTGGGAGATGAGATGCACTAAATGATCGGCAGACTGGGAGTTGAGCCTGCGATCACTGTGTTGATCACTGTAACCTCTGTACATGGGGCGCCTGCTCTACCAACTGAGCCAAACCAGCACCCCAAATGGGTTTGCACATCAGTATTGTACACTATGGTCTGTTGGTTAACTCTTTTATGTGTTAACCAACAGCTTGCTCAGAAAATCATCCACGATTCGCCTGTTTCACTGGAGATAAATTGTGATTTATTTTGGTACAGCTCTTACAAAACAGATTATGGAGGGATTTTTGCAATGCAATGTTTAAAGAAATATAATTTACTCCTCTGATCATGAATTGTTTGTATGCCACTTTTAGAGGGATAAAAAATCCTGGAAAACAGCTGTATACTCAACCTTGAGGAGAGAAAATCCAGGAAATGTTGCTCCTCTTCTTAGTCTAGTTCACTGTTATTTTTTCCATTTTACACTGCATTCTATATTCTGCATGTTAATGCACTGTACATGTAAACCATCTATGCAGTATATATCAACCAATACCTTCTGACGCTGCGATTTGGCTGTGGCTTAGTGGTGGGTGGTGTGAATTCTGTGTCGCTGTACCACAACGCTCTGTTTCTCTGCAGGTGTATTTATTGTATCTGCCAAGCGCACTCCGTTCGGTACCTATGGTGGCGTGCTGAGGGATCACAGTGCAACAGACATGGCTGAGCATGCTGCCAAAGCTGCCCTTGCTGCAGGGGGCGTGGCACCAGAGCTTGTAAACAGTGTCATCATGGGAAATGTGATGCAGGTAGCTAAAATCCAGAAATAAACAGACACGTTTAACAGATTGCCATGTCCTTGGTTTGTTCCTCATCCTTATTAATTTCTCCACATTATTTCAGAGCTCAGCCGATGCTCCCTACATTGCTCGTCACGTTGGTCTGAGGTGTGGTGTTCCCATCCCAGTGCCCGCTCTCACTGTGAACAGACTGTGTGGATCTGGTTTCCAATCCATCATCAATGGTGCTCACGTAAGCTCCCCACAAAGATTAAAAAACATTCATGCAGAAATTAAATTGTAAACAAACCATCAAACAGTCAGTGGCCCCTTAACCACACCTGTACAAGAAAAAATACTAATAATATAATTAATCTATTTTCATGATGCCTATAAGCACGTTCAAAGAGGTGGATCATTATTTTAGCATTGAGGTCACAGTTAGCTGTATACTGGAGTCAATGATATTGAGTGTTTATTTTATTATTCTGCCCTCCTGTTTATAAATAGGGAGGACTAATATATTTGAAAATGCTCTCAGGGTAATGTAGTCTTGATCAATGGTTCTCAACTGGTCTACTCCCACCACCACCTCCTTAATGACGAATCGCAACATTTTTTAACCAGTCACATTTATTTAATTAAAATCTGTGCAGTTTGGTAAGGAAGCCCTTAATAGACATGTATCCATACAGTTTATTTACTCAGTTTTCCCATGATAACAAGTAATTTCTGGTCGTTTTCTCAAGATCTCAACTTATCTATCACGTTGTCATGAGAAAACGACGCAGCACCACTGTCACGTTGGATTATTATAACACGTATCCCCAGAGTTGCAAAGGCACAAAACGAACATAGAAACAGGCTTAACTTGCCTCATTAGTGTGGACAGTGGCAGCATGACACCAGCTTGTTGTTTTGCTGTCTAGATTGCTGGAAAATTATCACATTATCACGAGAAAACCAGCTTTGTTGTCTCGAGATAACGTGAAAAATAAGTTGAGATCTCGAGAAACGACCACAAATTACTTGTTATCACAAGAAAACAGAGTAAATAAAATGTATGGCTGCATGTCCGCTAAGGGCTTCCGTAGTTTGGACCTGAGATGCAACTAAACACCACAGTATGCCAACATGACAAAACACAACAGTGTAATAGTTAGTCAAATTTACAAGCAGGCGGCAGTGCATAAGAAGAACATATTCCCTCTACAATTCATTCAATAAGCAGCCTTTTTTCAACAGAAATAAACTAAAAAAGTGCAACATAAATGCAACTACTGTAGGGCTAATCAAGTTTCAAGAATGTAAATGTAACTAAAATGTAAATGTAACTGCAATTACATCAAAGGATACCCATGTCCTTCAAAATACAAGCGCAACATACTTTTGGCCACAACTTTCTTTTTGGCTGACCCTGTGACTGAGTGAGTGAGTAAGTGAGTGAGTTAGTGAGTGACGGTACGTTCACAGCCATAGAGAGAGAGAGTTGCGACATCGCAATGGTTGATCATGGAGCATATTGGACCTCCACTGACGCGACTCTCTGTCTATAATGCTCTGGATACTTTGTTCTGGGAGTAGGCGGGGCTGCTCCTCCGCTCTTCTCCCCTACATCCGCAGCACGCACCTGCTTTCAAACACATTGTCATCGGCAAGGTCAGTCCTTGTAACACATTGCCCACAAAGGCACACATTAACCTGATGCAGTCAGCCACATACGAGGTTTTGACCTTGTCTTTTTTTTTTTCAGCACACGTCCGCGACCCACTGAAAACAGCTCCACAACCCACTTTTGGGTCCTGACCCACCATTTGAGAACCAGGGGTCTTTTTTACTATGATCTTAGTGAAAAACATATAATTGAATTTGCAAAATCAACAAAAAACAAACTTTATGAGGCTCCTAAATATAGATGTTATGTCAAGAGCTGTTCTATTAAAATGCATTAGATTGTAGGCCTACAGGTGTGCATAATAAAGGGGCTAGCAATATAAAGACTTTAGTCCACACATAAGATGTTCAATATTTGACTTATATCAGTTTGACATAATGTATCTTCACTGCTCTAAAACAAAAAGCTGTTACCTTGTGTGCTTGTAGGAGATTTGCCTCAGGGAGTCGGAGGTGGTTCTGTGCGGAGGCTCAGAGAGTATGAGCCAGGCCCCGTATGCTGTTCGCAACATTCGATTTGGTACAAAGTTTGGATTTGATCTCAAGGTATGCTTCTCTTTGATGTCATTTTTTCTTTATAACCCCCCAAAGACTTGACAGAAATGTACCTGAAGCCATGTGGTAGTCATAAAATATTTTATTTTATTATTTTATTTAACTCCAGAAGCTTCTGACACAAAAATAAAACCTCTCCTTGTCTGATTGACAGCTAGAAGACACCTTGTGGGCGGGTCTAACTGACCTGCACGTCAAAATCCCGATGGGCATCACAGCAGAAAACCTGGCAGAGAAATACCAGATCACACGGGAAGACTGTGACAACTATGCACACCAGACGCAACAGAGGTGGAAGGCAGGTGAGACGGGTTTCGCGTTTTTTATATCCTTTCAATATTTTCAGTCTTCTTTCTTATTATAACATCAAAATTACTCCTTTTGTGGAGAAAGTCTGCTTTTTCATAGCTAGGAAGCAACTCAAGAAAAGCCCATTTTCTGTTGTTAAATCTTAAATTTTCTTCTTTTTCCAGCTCATGAGGCGGGTCACTACACAGCAGAAATCGCTCCCATTGATGTGAAGGCTAAGAAAGGCAAAGTGCCCATGGCTCAGGATGAACACCCTCGTCCACAGACCACGCTGGAACAGATGGCCAAACTGCAGCCCGTCTTTAAGAAGGGAGGGACTGTTACTGCTGCCAACGCTTCGGTGAGTTAACGCCCAATATGTCGTCAGGGGTTATTTTAAAAAAAATGTTTTGCCATTCTAGTGAACGCCAAAAAGAGGTGTCATGTACTAACTATACAAGAATAACAGTTCAATACCATTATCGTAGAAAGGTTGTACTGATGTAACTTGTAAAGCCAGAAACATCCATTAAGCTTTTGAAAGTTATTATGTGAAAGTGTTGTTCAGATCCATACAAAATGTGTGTGAATGTATTTCATTTGCAACTATCTTTTACAAATCTAACCCTCTCGATCTCCAGGGTGTATCTGATGGTGCTGCTGCTGTGGTGATAGCAAGTAAAGACGCTGTGAAAGAACACAAGCTCACTCCACTGGCCAGAATTGTGGCCTACCATGTGTCGGGCTGTGACCCGAGCATCATGGGAATTGGTGAGTGACTGACACAACTGTTATGGCGATGTACTGTATCCGTTTGAATTAAATAAAATGTGGTATTTGACAAGGTTTGACAAATAGTGAAGATTACTTGCTTTCCTTAAATCCTCTTAGGTCCTGTTCCAGCGATCACAGAAGCTCTAAAAAAAGCCGGTCTGACTCTCAACGACATGGATCTTGTGGAGGTTTGTTACTTGTGGAAAAGCAACATCTTTTTGACTTCCTCATTCAGAATGTGTTACATGTTTATCAGTAGTGGAACTCAGATACTTTAGTTTAGCAGCTGACCAATACATCGGTCTAAAACGGTACCTTAAAATGGATCTAAAGGAGAGACACCTAATTAAATTTACTTCGATAAAACAGCACCTCAGCTCTTTCTCTTCAGATATGTTTTCTTGAAGAAGTTATTACTCAGTCCTGTCAGTGACTTCAGTTTGCTTTGCACAGATAAACGAGGCGTTTGCCCCTCAGTACCTGGCTTGTGCTAAGGCTCTTGGTCTGGATCCAGAGAAGAGCAACGTTAGCGGAGGAGCCATTGCCATCGGACATCCTCTTGGTGCTTCTGGAGCACGCATCACTGGTCACCTGGTCCATGAGCTCAGGTAAACTTTCCTTTAGTTGTTATTTACACAGTGTTTGCACTGCACCTGCATTGTTTGCACATTTATTAGCTTTGAATAATGACCTTTTGCTTTCGACAGGCGACGTGGAGGCAAGTACGCTGTCGGCTCTGCCTGTATTGGGGGTGGCCAAGGCATCGCCATCATCATTGAAAACTGCTGATTGGGAAGCTGCCAATATTAGAAGAACTCCTCCTGTAGAAGAATGTCTCACACCAACGTCCACTCAGACAAAATAAATTACAGCTGACACATGCTTAAAAGAGATTTAAAAAACACCAATGACATAAACATGGACTTTAGTAAATGTGGCACAATGCTTCTCTGGCACACAATGAAATCGTTTTACATACATTTTTGATGCTTCCTCCTGTAACATCTTTCAGCTTATTTTTGCAAAAATGTACAATAAGCAGTCCAGTGTTGCCTAAGAAGGCCTGTAATACAAAGAGCTAACTCATGTTTCTGTGCTCGTTGTATAAACGGTGCAAGAGAGCGTCTGTGTGTGTGTGCCTGACACAGTGATTTAGTTCCTTTGTCACCTTAACACATATAAAAATAACAAAATATTAACTCACAAAGTACAGTTAGTGTTTGGTTACAGTAACGTTTAAAGGAACTCTGAACTCTGGTGTTTGCCTTAAAATGTTCTCTATCACTCCATTTTCAGGGAACTATATTACCAGAAAATATGTCATGTGATCTGTGATCTGGGATGGCTCCAGGAAACACAGATCTTGTCTGATTTTGTATTTATGTGTCAAAGGATCACAATAAATAACATTTTCAAAAAAAGTGTAATGATTTTGAAGTTGAAAAACTCTTAATAGCATCTGTTGCAATTTTTCTTTTCTGTTTTAATAGGGAATCTAACATACACTCAGCCACTACTAGTTCTTATTTAATATCTTATAAAAGTTTATATTTTAACAGTAGTAGTTTTTATTCAATTCTATTTTTCTTTCCAAAATAATTTGTCTAACTGGTTTGAAGTCTTCCCTAGAAAATGATTAATAACCTAGTAAAGGGAAGTTTTTTTAAACACTTAAAATGGTTTTAGAAAAAACGATGACATATACAGATATATGAAACCTATATTTCATATCAGATATTTATATGTTTCTGTATCATAAATTCTCTTAAACAACGTAGAACACAAACAACAATCTGCTATTGATGTGTTGCTTCTCCCACAGGAGGTATTAAAAAGATGAAAAAAACATGAAATGTGCTCTACAATATTTTCCACAAAATGTATTTCTTTATTAATGAAATTGATATGTTTCCGAAAGACAAAGACGCTCTATAAAGTCATGTATTGCTTCATTGTTTGTATAAGGACATAAGAATAATAACACAATTGTAGTTAAATGAAATACATGTTTACTAAAGCAACTCAATTTAACACAAAAGTCAGTTCTGAATTTTTGGGGGGATAGCCTGTCGTTAAAAACAATTCCTATGTTGATATTAATTCTCAGTTAGAGTGAGAATAAGAGAGAAATACTTTAGGACTACAAGTACCATGGCAGCATTGAAACTGGACGTGATGACGTCAATGTGCAGCGTCCTTATATACGTGACGTGCCCGGATGTCGGTCTTTTTTTCATAGCAAAGGTAGGATACAAATGCTTCGTGTGACTGTTGGAATAAAATCTGTTTTCATCTGCCTAACAGAAGATTAAAAACGTTGTCAAAATAACAGTAGTTGAATCTCTGCATTTAGACGATGAGCTTGACACCATTATTAGTATGATTATCCTTGATGTTAGTACGATATTGAGAGTTTTGTGTATCGGCTATTCCCAGGCCACCGGCTAGCCTACCGTGCTGTCTTTAGCGTTAGCCTAGCTGGCTCGCAACGTAGCGTCCTTCGTTAGTTTTCTGTGCTGTTCACTCATACAATTCTGCTGTCTCCGTCTTGAGTTTTTACCTTAAATGTTCTGTTGTCATTTTGAGAGGACAAATGTCAGACTAGCGTTTAGCGTAGAAGCGACTTCTATGCAGTGTTGCTAACTGCTAATGTCAGCTAATGTAACTTGTCATGCTTGTTCTGCATCGTTAATGGCTGTGGTGTTATTTATCACGACTCAAACTTTAGTTTGTGCCACGATTGTGATGTTTACTTATGTATTCTGTAATTTTGATCAGGGACAGTTTACTAGAGGGCTATGATAGTATATATCAATGTTGGGGTTCTGTGCAGTTGAAACCTTGCCTATAGTGCTGTGCCACAGTATCGCCTTCCTTAGGTTGCAAAATTATTTACAATTGGAAGTTTACAAATTAGACCACCTAAAATCAAATTTTGTGAATATACTGTTATTTCACACAATATTGTTGCAGTTGGAATACTTACGCCTGTGTTGCTTTGTGTCAGATGGCAGAAGGAGACAAGAAAGCTGCCAAGAAGAAGCACGGGAGCCGGAACCCGGTTCTGGCCCGGGGCATCGGCCGCTACTCCCGGTCCGCTATGTTTGCTCGCAGGGCCATGTACAAGAGGAAGGCCAAGACCACTGAGACTAAGGTATTAGCAGATCTGTGACACCCTATTCAAAGAGTGACTTGACAAGTGATAACATCAGAATTGTCTAACCCATCCTATGTTAATCTTGTTTTAGGTGGAGAAAAAGATGAGGGTGAAGCCCAAGGCCACAGTTGTCAAGACTGTTGGAGGAGACAAGAATGGAGCAACTCGTGTTGTCAAGCTGCGCAAGATGGTGGGTTTTTGTGTGCATTCCCTTTCACCCTTCAGAAATACATTTTCTATAAAAATATGAATTACAAATTGAATGCTGAATGTAAATTCCAAGGACAGTGACTCAATTCCCATTTCACTACATCTTGTCATGTTAGCTGACATTGTGGTCTTCTTACTTTTAGTAGAAATTAGTGTATTTGTTGTGCTTGGTGATCCGCTTGATTGTGCATACGTTTAATTTGATTTCTGATGCTAACCAAAAAATAATTGTCCTGGTACTGTAGCCCCGCTACTACCCCACAGAGGATGTTCCCCGCAAACTGAAGAGCCACGGGAAGAAACCCTTCAGCCAGCACAAGAGGAAGCTGCGTTCCTCCATCACCCCAGGAACTGTCCTCGTTCTGCTTACTGGTCGCCACCGTGGAAAGGTACATACCATTTCTATCACAGTCTTGTTGACAACTCAAATGTTGTCATGGATCAGCAGTGATGATTTACACGCAGAGAGCCTAGAAAATGTGTCTGAAAGGTATATCTTAATGCCCCTTTAATGGCAGGGTGCAGCGGTTAAATGTCTTGTAGGATAAAGAAGAGTAGGGTATTGTTTGAATTTTACAAATGTCTATTCCAGTTCTTGTTGTTGATTTTGATTCTATTGATTCCCTGTTTTGATTCCATAATGGTAAAATACATAGCTCAGATAACTTAACACTGCTCTCTCTACCCTACAAGACATGCTCATAGTCTTTAACTGCATAAATTATTACCTGAGATGTTGGCAGTGTTGCAACTCTCCTCAAATACTGGTGTAGTGGAGAACCAAACAAAAGCTGGTATTGGTTAATGGTAGTAAGAATCTAATTTTCCTTGTAAAATAAATCTAACTTCAACTTCCTGAACTGTAATAAATTAAACTCTCATACAGTCCATGTTTACAGAGTGAAAAGCAGGAGCAGGTTAAGGATTTGTAGATTATGTTTAGTCTGTTAGTCTTACAAGAAACCTGCTGAAATAAATCAAGTCTTGTTTGATAAAGAATAAATCGTCAGACATTAGAGATGAAAAGCAGGACTTCGCTTCTGTTATACAAAACTTAATTTACTGATGTAATGTGATATTTTCATAAAGTTTTGGTCATAATTTTAGAAGACAATCCGCGATCCAGATGTAAAGGTTCTCCATCTCGCTAGGTTCTCATCAGAATTCAAAAACCCATCTCCGCATTTATGTTTAATTGATGGACAGGTCTTCTAAGTCTTTATACTAGACACATGGGATCTTTAAATGTCACTAAAGGTTTGTTTAAATCTATTATTTGTAACAGAATTTAATGTCAAATTATGACCAGTTTTTTCTTACATTGTTCTATGAGTGAATATACTCTATTGTAGCTTCATTCAATCTAATTTATCACTGTGACCAACTTAAAATAATTTCATCGTGGCCTTAAATTTTCCATGTTCCAGATGTAATGAAAATTTAAGGTCGCAAAACTTGAAACGTATTGAATCAACAATAGAGTTGATATAATTAATTGCTTTCTGTAGCTTGTCATATCAGCTATTATAATAGTGTACAGTTTTATGGTTACACTGGCAGTTGACTATCTAGTCAGCCATTTTGGAATATGATTTATACTTGAATAGAAATGTTACAATTATAACAGTCAGGAGTCTCAAACACAAAATGAGCTTCGAGGCTAAAGGAAACGCCACCTGTGGCCTTTGTGAATTGAATTAAACATTTACCTGTACACCATTTGTAACTCTGTAATTTTGGTTGAATTGTCTATTTTCCTGAACTGTCCCTGAATTGGCAAAATAATGAGTGCTGTTCATTACATTGGCTTTTACAAAGAGTCATTGAACACATGGTATCAAAAGATCTTGTCAGCTCAGATGAAATCAGTGGTGCATCCTTATTGTGCGTGAAAGTAACAAGCGTGCTCGACACATCACTATAATCACACGCCCTCGGTACCACAGACATTGTCCCTCCCTCCCACACTCTAACGCTACATGGGCAAGTTATGGAAGCGTGTGAGTGTGCCCACACACTCTTTGAGCGGTGGCTGACCTAAATGTTTCAGCTATCAAACGAACAGGTAGAGAGCCCTCTGGATAAAACAAGCCGTGTGTGTCAAGTATATATTTTTCACCTGCTTAAATATCAAATTGAATTGTAGCTATAATGTCATAAAAAATGCTCGAATATGACGTTTGCTTTTTCTTGGCTCCCTCCTGTGAGTAAGTATTTGTATGAAGGGTTTGATGCAGTAATTCATGTTCATAAACTCCCAATAGTTTCCTAATACTAATGATGCTTGTTCATGTTTTTAGCGTGTGGTGTTCCTGAAGCAGCTCTCAAGTGGTCTCCTGCTTGTCACTGGTAAGGATGACTTTTTATGCTGTTTAGTTACGCAACATATATGCACTGAAAAATTATATCATTCATTATTTAAATTTGAAGCACTCTCTGCAAGATGTTGGGCTCCTTTACACTCCTTTTTCTAACTGTTTTCTTGTTACCATCCTTCTAGGCCCTCTTGCCTTGAACAGAGTTCCCCTGCGCAGGGCTCACCAGAAGTTTGTCATTGCCACCAACACCAAAATCGACATCACTGGCATGAAGGTCCCCAAAACTCTGAACGATGCCTACTTCAAGAAGAAGAAGCTGAGGAGGCCCCGTCACCAGGAGGGAGAGATCTTTGATACAGAAAAAGAGGTGAGCTACCTTGGATATTGCTGTACACATTTTGACCATTTTGTTGGGACTTAAACTCCTAAATGTGCAATACTTGACTAAATGGTTTTCTTGTCTCTGTGTGCAGAAATATCAGCTGACAGAGCAGAGGAAGGAGGACCAGAAAGCTGTTGACGCTCAGCTCCTGCCCCTGATCAAGAAAGTCCCTCAGATGAAAGGATACCTGCGCTCTTCCTTCTGCCTGTCTAATGGTGTCTACCCACACAAGCTGGTTTTCTAAATGTGTTGTAATAAACAGTACCACCGTCATTTGACCCCTCTTGCCTCATTTCAACATGGAGTATTTCCTAAGCTAATATCCTGTGTTAAACTTGTTTTTATTTGTGAATTTAGCCGTATCTGGTTCTGTGGTCTCTCGGGCAGATTACACTATCCATGGCAACCAGCTAAAAATGTACATCAGAAATGGTCCTGAAGCTACTTTCAGGACAAATGCACTTGTGAAAATTTAGACTATCTGCTGTTTAATGCAGTGGCAAAATCATATTGAACTTGTTGGCCTACAAATAGTAAGTCAAATATGCATATTGGGACCTCACTTACTATTTAGATCTACCTCAAATGTGATCTAAATTATATGTTGTCAAAACATCTCAAGTATTGAGTCTTATGGGATTTGAATGCTACAGTTTAATTGGTGTATGAGTGCAATCAAAAGACTACAACAGACATTGGACCCAGACAGCTTAAAAGCTATGCTTTAATTAAAAAAATGACATGTCTAATGTAACAAGACAAAAATAAATACAAGTGTTTCATCTCTTTAAACATGGCCACGTTTTTTTATCCTCAAAAACAAAGTAGAAAGCAGCACAGAAAAAGGCAGCGGCCCCTTGCCAAGGAATGATAAGTGCCTTTGTCGAGTCAGTCAGTACTGTACGTATGGTCAGCTGATGTGGAGAAAATGTGTTCTCTCAGCCGGACTTGAACAACAGAATGGCCACCTGACCCAAGTAGAAGTAAATGAAATGCTTGGTCTCATGAGTCACGTAGCTGCCGAAGTTTCTCCCAACGATGCAGTGCCAGGTCGGGTTATATTTCTTGTCAAACTCCTGTGTGGGACAGAGACACGTGTTCATGAAACATTGGTGGATGAATATGGTGACATTTAATAAATGTTTGCAAAGTGAGATGTATCTCCTTGTAGGAATACATGGCGTGAAACCACAATCAGTTTTAAAGCCTTCATTCAACAACTAATACAGTTGTCTGCACTGATTTCAACACTGACCTGCATGATATTTAAAATGAATGCTTTTTCTTCACATTTTTAATCTGTTAAAGCTTAGAAATGTTAAATCACTTCACTGATCATTGCACTCGTAATATTTTACTTCTATTCTCAATAATAATAAAACGCAGAAGAGAATTTAATTTTTTTCTGTTATACTCCAAGACGAAACACTAAAATTGTGAAAGTACATACCCCAAGCATGAGCTGGGTGACTTATGAGGACAAGACTGAAGTCTTGGATCTCATCTAATGTGATCTGTCTTTTAGATCTAAACAGCATTACATTGAAGATGCAATTAGTTTTTCTAAACAGATTTTTAATAGCCAAGTGACATCAACAACTAATTTGTCTGCACATTTGATATTGAAGTCTTTTTCTTCCAATTATCTTATCTATATTGCCAACTTTGCGAAAATATAAATTGTGCCACTACTTAGCATAGAAATTTTCATGGTGAAACTGGAAGGTGTATGCTTGCCCAGACTCAGGGTGCCTTAATGACAATGTAGAACTCTACCAAGTATTTTTTTAAAAAAACAGTTTTGATGACTTCTAAGATCATGGTTACAGGAATGCCCCTCCCTATACTGAGCAGGAATCCACAATGGAAATAAAAAATGTGGGCATGTGACTTCTGCAGGACAGTCAGTCCGAGAGGAACTGGTTTCCACAGGAAGAGTGGAAACAATTGCAAATATCAGTCTGGGTGTAACACAAATGATGCACAGGAGGGTTTGGTCAGTGAGCTCAGAATAGCTTTACATCACTGGTTACAGACTGAAGACTTTAAAACCTCTAATTACTAAATTTTGAAACCTCTCAATTTATTAGAATTACTAGATTTTTACTCACAAATCATCAAGTTAGAGGTACAATATACAGTTGAAACTTGCTGTCTGTATTGGAGTAAATGGAAGATGTGTGCGTCAGCAGTGCTTTTACCTTTTTGATGTATGCAGCGATATCTTTCTCGATGTTGTACTTCTCCAGGGCCTGAGTGGCACACTCCACGGCGTCCTGCTGCATCTCCTCCGACATGTCGGCATTTTTGATCACTGCCTTCCTGTCAGACATGGTTGCCCTGGGAAACCAAAACACAGCGGAGAATTCATCATCTTCACAAGCTCATCGGCACACACACAATGCAACCCAATCTAGAACCTGAGCATCCAAAAAGTCCTCATCGTCGACTGACTTAAACGGTACTGTATGAAGAGCATCCAGGGTCTTGTGAGCCAGTTAAGGAAAAAAACGACTAGTTAGTGACGAAGCTACTATTACATAATAACTGACACATAATATATCTACTAGCCATTTCTACAAGTGTTGCATAACAACTTCCATCAGCTTGTTGGATGCGCGCTCTGCGTAGTTTCTATGGATACGCAAGACATTTGAGATTATCGTCTCAAATTTACCCGAGGTTTCAACTACAATCCTATGACATATGAGTCTACAAAATGAAAGCACGTTTCTGTCACTAACGTAACCAAAGGTTAGAAAGCAGCTCTTACGCTATTATCAACATGCAGGATACCACATTTAACACATTATCAAAATATCTAACGTTTGACATAAATAGGACTTTAAAATAACTTCAGTGAGGTCAGGGAGAAGAGTTTGTAAGCAAAACCTCGCCACATGCATATTCAGCGACGATGAGCTGTTGATTAGCTGCCGTTTGGGCACGGTAACTAGCTACTCATTCATCCCGCAAAAGGAAAAATAACGTTTAACACTGACTACAGATTTCATTATATTCAATTAGGAATAAATCATTTATTTAAAAAAAATCTGCATGCATTCATCTAAAATATACCTACTTGTCTCTCGTATACTGTTCTTTAGTTATGAAGAGACGACCGCTCCGATAGCGATAACTCCCGCGAAGTGGTTGACACAAAAGTAATGTGGGTGTGTAGCGGTTAGAGACTGCTGCCTTGACGTCTTTCGATTGGCTGATATTAATGTACAGATCACTGTCATTGGCTCATTCCTGGCTATCTTTCTGGTGTTTCTGCGTGCATTTTATTTCAACCCATGATGCACTGCGAAACAACCGTTGCCAGAGTAACCATTGTAAATAACTTGCTCATGAAGCCTCACTGGAGACTTTAACGGAACCGTTTAGAAAGTAATGTTACTAAAAACGCTCATTAATGTTGTAAGAACCTTGACTACATCAAGACAGAATATGGGATGGTTTTTTTGCACACGCCACTGAGCAACTTGTATGTTTAATTTCTGTCGTTTTAATAATAATAATACAAAAATAATAAAGTTAAAGAAAACGTACCTAACATGAAACAACTGGGTAACAAGAAATTATGAAACACCAGCATAATGTAATTGTATCGGAAGACATATCGTATAATCATTTACTTTAACATATTATAAGTCGTTCAAGGAAAACTTTCTTGGGTTATTACAAGAATTATAAAATTCTTAATTAGTGACAGCCTATGTGTATAGGAGAAATGAAAATGAATTAGATTTTTTAAGATGCTGTTTGTTATATAAGAAAACCTCTCATGTCACACTTCAAACATGAAAACTTAAAATGAGTTTGTTCTAGAGTATATTAAGCCTTTCATAAAAACATTGATGCGTTTTTCATTTTTTAACAACTTGAAAAAATAGAATCAATTAATGTAATCGTTATCATTTTTTAAAACACATTTATTTTAACAACTTGGTGTCAACATCCCAAGAAAACCCATACACTCCAGTTTTCCACCATTTTATTTTTATTTTCTTAAATATTATTTCTTAAACGTTGGCAATCATCCACATACCCAACTGAATATATGTCCTAATCCTAAAGCTCAAGTTTTTCATCAGGATACCCTGTAGCAGTATTTCAGTTACCTGGTTAACCTGTGGCTTTCAAAATGCCCCCCTTGCAACAGTACTATACTAACACACATTATCATTTTCACACAACCACATAAAATAGATGCATCATGTCTACAAGTGTAATAGTCATTCTCACATAAACAATAACTGAGGAGAATGTATATTCTCATTTGTCTCAACAATTTAAGGATCCCTTTCTCCCAAACAATTGTCCAAACCAGAAACTGAGTCGTTAAACCAAAAATACAGTTTGACTCATTGTATTTCATTTTTGCCCAAATTAGGGTTAAAACTAAATCCTTAAAAAATCCAGAGATTAAAATAAAAAATAAAATACCAACCAAGATATAGTAGTGAAACTACTGTGCTGCCTGCATGTAAAACAATTATGCCTTAAAACACATTTGCACAACTTAGCCAAAGTGTTTAATTGCACTACTTTCAAAATGTGAGGTTGGTGGTCATTATTGTTCATTATGAAAGAGCAAGAACTGTAACAGAAATCCCTCTGGATTTAGATTACTCCTCTCAGGTAATGTTGTAAACCTTTTTGATACATCAGGAATGAAACATATAAGCATGGTGGGGAGCAAATAGATATTGATCAGCATGATTTAAAAACTAGCTTTAAAACTGAGACCAGAGTGATAGCTGATCTTGGAGAATTACACATAATTTACAATCAACATTTTTTTTTTGCACAGTATGTGTGCGTTTAGGTTAAAATTTCACCAATGGAAAAGGCTTCAATTCCAGAATTAAAATGACTTTCAGTTATTTTCATTTCAATAACATAGTTGAATGGTACTAAAAAGACAGACACTCTCAAACACACATTTGTAAACATGCATTTGATCTTATTTAAGCTTCAAACACACACAGATGAAGGCATTAGCTGTCCTTTGTATCACTCGCTGCGGTCCTTTGGCTCCCTATATTTGTAGTGGATGTATTCAAAGATGTCTCTCTCACTATCCACCATCAGAGGCTCTCCTGCCATGCCTACAACAGATAAACAAAGAAAAACAGCTGACATTAAAAACTGAAAGCATGAATTATTGGTGACTGACTGATGACCGAAGTCACACTGAGCTAGAATGGAGTTACAGTAACTTCATTATGTCAATACGACTAAGACTCACCAGTGACTCCAAGTGGTCGAATAGTGTACTCATTAAGAGTGAAGCCCTTCTCCAGAGCGTGAGTCCTCATGTTTTTATTGAAGATATCACTTCCAGTGAAATACAGAACTCCACAGTAGTACTGGTCCTTGGGAATTAACCTTTTAAAATGGAGAAAGGACAGTATTAGAAGATGAGTAGAAGAATCAACAGATAAAAACAAAAACATTGATTCTTTACTGCTTTATATCCAATCGTATGCAATCAGGCCTGTATGATATTATAGTAGGTGGTGACAATGTTTTAATTTGAACATCACATATTTGCTAACCTCAACAAACATGTGTCATATGAGTCATCACAGTGAATCCCTACTCACTGACTCAGTCCATGCTGTTTTGCATATATACAATATGTGCTAAAAAGCTTAACTGTAAAACTTGAGAGCAATATGAAGTAGGGCACCTGATATCAATACGCCTGTGAAGGTATTCTTCCTCATCTTCATCACTCTGCTGCAGCTGGCAGACTCCCTAGGAAAACAAGATCCAGAATATCATCAACCCAAGTCATGCGCTTCATGTTTAATTACGTTACCATCAAAACATTAAAACCATACAGCTGAATACATAATAAGCAGTGACCTCACCATGAACTTTGTGTCTCCTTTGGACAGAGTGTCAGTCACAAACCCAATTGACTCCAAATGGTCGACCACCCTATGGAGGAGCTTGGGCTGGAAAAGAAAAAAAATGGAATCAGATAAGATATTTAGAGATATAACATGTCAAACTGCTGTAAATGGCATCACACTGCATTAACAACAGTATAAGAGAGCTGCAGTAGTGTAGCATTATGAGGCTAGCAACGGTGAAGAACAACTCATTTAACGGAGAACCGGTAAACCTCCACTAAAAACTGTTTCACAGGAACTCGAGGTCACGAAGCAGGCCCTGCAAACAATCACAGCTGACATTAATGGAAGCTAAGTGACAGCTTTCCAATTTACAACCTGCTTTCACAGATGCATGGCACCACCTAACACCCACCTTCTTAAAGGCCAATATCCCATTGTTTCTGGCTTCCCTGGCGGACTTAAACAGATTAAAAGAACAAAGGAACTGACTCTGCCACCTTTAATTAAAATATATATCAATGAAAACCATTTCAAAATAACTGTTTTGTTATAACATGCTGATGTTTGACTCAGGGACAATAAACCCCAAACTAAAAAGAACTGGTTTCACTTATCCGCTAATCCAGATAAGTACATGTCATGTGTGGTCCTTAATTTAGCTAAAAAGATCTATAAAAGCCACTCTGCCTGACACACTGACCCACAGAATGCAGAGGTGACCTGTTGACCCCTGTCTGCTCATCCCTCTTAAACAGAACACTGACACAGCAATTCCACTTACACATCCAATTGTTTACATATTTCCTGGTTTTGCATTTGTTCTAAACTTGTTTTAGTAAGAATTCAAATTTCTATTAGTTTATAGTGACTCACTCTAGTTTCAAAAAGCCTCTGGATATGTTCTGGATGCATCCTACTTTTGTATTTAATATATTACCGGCAATTGGGTCTTTGTTAAAGCTCCTGTGAGGAGTTTTTCGCTGGTCATGAAACAGACTGAAATTAATTCTGATTACTCTATATGACCTACAAAAGCAAATCAGACCATCAGCGACAAGATTGATTATTTCTATATAGTTATTTTAAATGCCTGAAATGGCTGGCAGGGGGGGTAGGTGTCAGATAAAGCGATTAACTGCACGCTGCCTTTGTTTACATTTTCCAGGGCAAACATTTAAAGTGAGTGAAACATATGACTGTTAGAGAAAGCAGGATAAAATGATTTGTTAAAAACCACCACTTCAGCATGTACAAGACAAAATCAGCAAAGAGATGAGAGGTACGGCTTTGTCCACAGTGGGCGCCAAAATCAACACAAACAGAAAATTCCTCACAGGAGCTTTAAATCAACCAATTTTGAAATTTGACAGCATGCGAGTTAATATCAAGTTAGTTGGCTCATGAAATCGGCTGTTTAAAATGTAGCTTATTAATTGTCCATTACTGTATTCTTTGCATTTATTAATACCTGTATTGCTTCCTTTCTTTTATGCATTTTTTATGTAGTTGTTGTTTGTCTGTGCATTTATCTATCTGCATGTTTATTGTTTAGTTAGTATTGATATGTTTCTTAATTTTTGGTTGTGTGTATAAATTCCCAACCTATATAGTACTTGGATAAGTAGTTTTGTGTGTATTAAGGCCAATAGACATTGAGTCAAGAACTCTGCAGAAACCTTCAGATACAGACTGAACAGAGTGAAATGCAGAGGTCTTACCTGTTTCTCAGTCTCAGAGGTGTAGTCTGGGTGGGTCAGCAAGATATCAATATCACCACTCGATGCAGCACCTGAAAATTAGCAACAAGTGAATGAATTTCATGATGACATGGGTCTAATATCTCTTATCATTAACTGAATATCAACCATATTTCACTTAATGGGAAAGTTTCACCTCTCCTGTAGCTTCCACAGATTGTTCCAATATAGTCGTCCTCAATTTCCTTCAGCTCTCCAAGGATCAGAGTCTTAACAGAAAGATTAGTAAACAGTGTAAAAAAACCAACTCTTAAGTAAAACTCATTTCAAAATAACCTAAATGTACAAATGGCGGTCTCACCTCCATCTTTTCCATTTCAGCTCGTGGAATCCTTTTCTCAAATTCCTCAAAGTACCTGGGAGCAGCATAACAGTCATTACACACAGCTCAGGAATCAATGGAGGAAGAATTCAAATGATTTATTTTGGTACTGATGAATAACACGTTTAGAAGTTGTCAGAGCAGCCAAACTTACTTGAGCCCAATCTGTTGATGATGGTTTAGCTTGTGCTCAATCTTTTTCAGATCTATAAACAAATACAATATAATGAAAACTTTGGCTTATTTGACTTAAAATCAAAGCTGAATGTACATTGTTGAGCATCCAACATGCTGTATGTACAATAAATGATAATAAAGTCACGAAGAAGAAGAATGAGATCAAAAATTATATTTCGAAATTATAATGTGAGTTACCTTCTAACGTTTTCACCCCTTCTTCAAAAAACTTCCTAGCAGCAGCAGGCCTAAAGTCAAGACCGGAGAGATGCAGTTGGTTACATAAAGCCCATACAGTAACTCTGCATGTACATTCAGTCTAAGGAAGTACTGTCTCTGGAGTGGCGGTTGAATAAGTAACAAAAAAACCTTTATACATACCCAATTCCAGTGACTCTGGTGAGGAAATTGATGGAAGAGCTGGTGTCATCATTTCGTATCTAAAATATGAAAGTTATATTTAGTCATTCTCTATATAAATTCTACTATTAATACATGTTGTGGCATAAATCATGTTTTCCTACAAACCATGACTCACCTTTTCCAGTTTTCGTAGTTTGCCGGTTTGTAAGAACTCGTCAATCTTTTCTGCTATTTTAGCTCCAACGCCGTCCTGTTGAAATGTGGCAACAAACATGAGGCCGCTGAATAGTTCTATCTGCAGCAGTTACGTAAGATGTTAACAATTTTTTTTCAGGCTACAGCAGAGGGCATCACACAACACACAACCACATTAACATGGGCACAATAGTGGAAGAGAAGACAAATAATGATGTTGTCATTTCCAGGATCCAGGCACCAATTCACTGAAATTAACTGTCTAAAAGCAGCACAGATCGTGTCCTTTCATGGTTTAGTTAAATACAGAGAGATGTATCAGCGAATAAGAACATTATTTTTATAATGAAAAATCAAAGCAGTTCTTTTTCCATCTATGGTGATACTGATTAGTAACCACCCTACTCACAGATATGAATAAAAACAAAAAAAATCTTCATAAAACAACATGAGTTGTTTGATGGATTTATCCAATGATACAAGGACGTGTAAGCCAGCATCACAAAAGTGAAAACAGTATCAAACCTCTTTACAGAAAAACACATTGCACAACATTGACCTGTGTCTCAGCATCAATGTCTTGCTTAAACTCACATCCATTGTAACCTTTAAAAATGTGTGATTTTATTGCAAGACAGGACACCGCATTGATTTCACTCTGCATCAGGAAAATTGTCACCAGGTTATATTTTCACATCTAATATTGAATGTCAAAACTACACAAATGTTTTTTTTTATCGAGGCAACGACTGAGGAGCTTAAAAACAAATGTAGGGCACATACCAGTTTCTTTGCCTCTTCACCATTTTTGATTTTGTTAGGGTACTTGGAGATGGTAGATGCTGCTTTCCTAGACAGTGAATAAGCAAAATTATTTGATGATGAAAACGGTAAATAAAGTTACAAAAACAATGTGGTAACAGGAGCTTTTGTTGAGTGACACAAGAGAACCTTTTTTATAATTAATATAACAAGCTCAACCAAGATAACTAATCAACACCACCTCTTCTCCATATGACATCAAATAAATACACTTTGTTGCCGGTTTATAATGTCCCCTAACTTGAATGAATAGTCTGAGAAAACAGTCCATAATAAAACCTACCTCTATAAAGTTGTGTCTTGATTTAAACTATTCTAGAAAGGGGTAAGCTGTACGGTCATTTGGGGTGCATTAGTTTGAGGTGCTCTGGTACTGTGTTGTATTATGACTACACCCCTTTCAATTACACAGTTTCAATATAAAGTGATCATTAATCTTAAACATTAAAAAACCGCATTAGCTTTAGAGTAGTATACTCAATAAACTGGCAATTGAGTCTATGCCTTCTATGACATTGTTCTATTGTTTCAATAGCATTACATTTATCATTTTATGCACCTCTTCCTTAAACAAAGCACACATGACTGCTGAAGGTTCAGATGCTTACCTGTAAGCATTGTACTTGTGTATTGCCCTGTTGACGTTTTTCTCGTAATTGGCCAGCTCTGGAAAAAGAAGTAAAGCACCGATTATCTTTAATATTTACCTCATACGCGTGTAATAGATTTCTACTATATAAGGAAATGCCAACTCAGCCCCAGCCATTTAAATGACAAACCGGGGACATTCATAGCAAAGAGACTCAGATAGTAATTTCAAGCCAACCAAATGACAAACATAAGAGGGACACAGCATCATTCAGCATATTTTAAACAACAACACTTCTTATGCAGTTATTAAAGGGTTATTTTAACTTTAAAACTAGAATCAGGCTGTTACCCTCAGCTAAAGCTACTGTTCGACTCATCTTTACGTACCGACAAGAAAGTCTGTTATTCCCTCATTCAGGGATTCCTGCGGCGCTTTTCTCTTGCTCATTGTTGGTTTTACAGATTCTTAAATGTCCCTTGGAATTTTAAACTGTCTTATATGCTTGCATGTAAAGTTAAAACGGCTTTATAATCTTGGCTAGCCGCTATGTAGCACCGTAGCTAGCACAAGCTGAACAATAACCGAAAGACGTCGAGGGGGTTGGGCGTGCGTAATACGTCATAGATACTTAAGGTGGAGACATCAGCAGCATTTATTTTCAAATAAATAAAACGTCTTTAGGGCTCTGCAACATTAACACAGTTAACACAGTGTACTCCTTCATGTATGTTTTAATACCCAAGAATAAGAAAAATTTACATGTACCACGATTTTACAAAATTGTTCATTTTTACAAAGCACCAGCCAGTTTTACACAAAGTCAGATGATAACCGATAAGTTAACAGTACATCCGCTATTTTTACTGCATATTATTTAGTAGCATATTTGATCTTTAAGTAATTAAAAATTAATTATCCTACATTTTTACCTTTTGTGTTGTTCACTGTTTATTAATACAGAATCTTTAATTTACAAAAAAAACCAACACTTTCCTGACAATGATTTAATCATCAATTTCACAAGGATCAGTCTTATGTTACATATACAATCACAAATGATAATAAATCTCAATTAAGCAGTGTATTCATGGGACCATCTCCTTCTCATCCTCCTCTTCCTCCTTGTGTGTTAGGAATCTATTTTTATATAAACTTTGTCCCGGGAGAATATTTTAATGGCCTCCTCGATTTCAGAAAGCCTACAATCGAGATGAGCCCGGCGTGAACGAACACTCAGACTGTCAGCTTTGAGAGGCAGTGACAGCAACTCAGTCACCAGGGAGCGATGGGCTAAGGAAAAATAAATAAACAATAGGATTAGAGAAGCAAATATTTACTTTATATGTTGTACTTCAATGCAATGTTGCCATTATTAATGCAAGGGCAGCAATAAAGGGAAACAGAGACATACTTTCTTTGAGGGTCTTTAGTGTCTCCTGTCTCTTACTCTCTGGCATAAGCATGTGACCTGCTGGGGCTGCAGGATCAGGTGCGTTTCTTCTCCTCTCCTCTTCCTCTTTTTGCCACTGCTCCTTTCTTTCTTCAAGGCTGGTTGCGTTTAAGTACCGAGGGGAACAGAAACAAAAGGGTCAAACAACGTCAAAATCTATCTGTATTGTAGAATTTCATGCATCTAATAAATTGGCTACTTTTGAGATGAAAAGAAGTATGATTGGAAGGTAAGAAGGTGAGATATGACATAAAAATACTCACTACTGAGGGACCTGTCCCTTGACTGCAGTGGGGATTGGCTTATTTTTTAGGTTTGTCAGTGACTGGGACCGACGCAGCTCAGTTTTCCCTGCTGCCCGGGCATTATGTTTTATGAAGTCTATGGTCTGGCCTTGCACCTGTAACTATATTCACATATAACAATTTAGGGATTAAGAAAAAGGCAATAGGCAATATTGCAGATACACATGAAATTGAGCAAAATGCATATTCATGTTATTTTTAAAGACAGAGATTTCATCTCTTGTCGACTTCTTCTATACCTCTTATTGCCTTATCATGTGAGTGTATATCAATAAGTATATATTTATATTGGCAATTCTCACTTGCAAGTTCTGGTCCTGTATAGAGTTGCAGGATGCAGAGCGTTTCAAAGCTGCAGGTGAGGTTTTGGACTCTGGTCTTTGAGGGACAGTAGACCCACCTTTAGAGTGGGCCTTCAGAAAGTTTTGACACTGTGGTTTAGAAGTTGGACTGGAAACCTGCACGAAAGAAACTGAATTAAAAGCAATTAAGGGGAAATATTTATTATTCATGTCCTCAATCTTCAGCAGACATGCTCCTTACCTGTAGCTGCACCATCACCCTGGATGGGACACTCTGGTATTTGGAGGAGGTCCACAGAGCTTTGACAGGAACTGGGCGAGAATGTGCTCTCTCAGCCTCCTGCTCTTTGCAGCGTTTCTGGATCTCTCTGAGCCGCCGCACATTCTCTTTACCAAAGTCATGTACCCGCTGCTCTAAGAGTCAAGGATCACAGAAGTTTTCTCAATTTCCTTGTTCTTTTTGTATGTGGTTATTGTGCTCAGTTAGTAGTTATTAGAAGATATACTGACACCATCCTTCGAGACAAAACAGAACCATGTTTTATGGATAACACAAATATCACTTACTCTGTTTGGGAACAGGGGTGATAGAGACACCATCTAGTTTAAGTAATTCCCCCACTACTCCTCTCTGCCCTCGTTCCAGAATATGGGTAGCATTGGGGCCAATACGGGGAGGATGTGCTGGGGTACGAGCGCTGTAGCAGCCAGGGTACAACACTGGATCTGGAGCAAGTGGCCCAGAGAGCAGGGCAAATGTCCCATCTTGATTTCCCTCTAAACGGCCACGAGCTGGAGGAAAAAAAAGAAAAGAAACACAAGGGCAATTTTAGCTATTGTTTGGTGTCAAGGTTTCTATATTAGTACCCAAGGTACTACTTGTTGAGCAAACAAGGGATTTAGCATTCCAGAGTAAAAAAAAAGACATCAAAGACGCATCTGTTCACTATAATTTTCATTAACAATTTGCTCGAATGTTTAAACTAATAAAGAGAAGATGTAACTCAAAAATAAAGATGTGATGCATCTGGACCTCATTACATAAAAGCAGTCTTTAAAGTTCACAATTATTCCAATAATTCAAGTGAATATATGCTATATCTAACAAAAGGAGCACTTTAATCTGTCAGCTTTAGATATTAGGTAGGCTGAACATCACAGGAAAGAAACTGTGCAGTGCCCAATGGCTTTACCTTACCTGAAGCAGGTCGTTTGTAGTACTGAGGAAACAGAGAAGGGTCTGGGGGGATTGGGCCAGATATGGATGAAGGTCCCTCACACATCTGAAGCTGTACATTTTGAAAAAAGGAAAACGTTAGAATATCAAATAAGAAACCATATCACAGTCAAACTCAACACAATCATAGATTTATTTATTTGATTTGATTGATTGATTGATTGATTGATTGACAACAATATGTGTTAAATTAAAGACAAGCAAGATTGTAATTTAACCTCCTTTATTTCCTTAGGCCTGCAGGTGAGGTGAACTTTATTTTATTTGATCTTTTTTCAAGAGTTTTTTGTTTATTGTTTGTTTTTATTTCAAGTACAGCAGTATGATTAACAATTGGATAAAATGAATGGATTAATAAATCAGAAGTTCTTGAGAAAACAGCGACTAAAATCCATATTTCTCCAGCATTACTTTATCATCTTTCATAATATTTTTTCATCAACCAAGGACCATGCACAAAAACAATCCATCACAAATGAGAAGAGATGATATATGGCTGTATGATATATAACTGTTTGCTCTTTCTATCTGCATTCCCTTGTTAGGTACACACATTTCCACCACCACCACCACTAATGCTGTAACATTACATTCAACACTATTACATAATCTCTATCACACTAGTAGCAATTATACAGATAAATCTACAAGCACACATTAATATTTAAATACCAATACATTCGTCCATTATAAATTTAAAATAACATATTATTACTTAGCTAACCCAACCTGACGTTGTCTGACTTTAGCCATTGTTAATTAGCTTGTACAAAGTTAGCTAGCTGTGTTGTTGTTAATACAGGCTCTGTCGACGAAATCTGCCTAAACGTTTATCACAAACACACGTATAATAAAAATATTTTCCAAAAATTATGTCCACCCAACAAACAACTGCATCGGCGTAAGATGTATAAAATAGTCAAGATAATTAGCTTACCTTTATCGTCTTGTTTATCAGTTGAGGATTTTGTTCACGCAGACTGATGACGCCGAGGTATCAACACTTGTTTTAATTCTCCTCACCATGGAAACGGAGCGGCTACACACAGAACTAGATTAGATAGAAGAGACATGTCCCCAATAATCACAATCTCAATTTCATCCAAAATGTATTTAAATCGTTTAACTGGTGAACATTTGGGGGTTTATCAGCAATAAAACAAGGTCAAAGCGGACAAATAATTCGTTGATAGCAGCTATTTCACAGTCAGTGTCGGATAAAATTATGCTGCATTAGTTTGGGGTCAAGCCATGAAGTGATAGCTGATAATTGCAGTTATGATAATGCGATTAATATAATTATGATAATCTTTAGCCATGATACACAAGCCTCACTAGATTAACAAATGGGTAGTTAGTCTGACAATTGGATTTTTACAAGCGTTTCCCAGCCTTTTAGTTAAAGCTCTAGCTCTAGAGCTCTAGCAAGTGTATTTCTGTTGTAATCCTACTGGTTCCCTATGGTTCCCGTGCACGCTGTGTATTAAACCCTGTACATGGCCTTTCAGGTTTAGTAAAGTATCTCTCCTTGTTCAGTACGACTTCTACACCCAAGCAATAACTATAGCGTAAGTCTTTACTATTCCTCACCTGATTTAAAACGTAACCATTTAATTGCCAGAGGGTGCTGGGGAGGTAAACTGTATGCATTCTAAGATTAGGGCCTGCCTGGCAGGCTAATATCAGGACAAAGAATAACTCCATTAAACAGGGACACTAGTTGGAGGTCAATGCCCCCGAGTGGTCTAAGAGTCTAATTACACCAAAACAAATGCAGTATTTTCACAGTGCCTGCCATTAGTGTTTCCCACTGGAAAAAGGGGCTTTAATAATATAAATATATAATGAAGATCTGGCATTGCAGGGGCTGTATGTATATAGAGTTCTGTGTTGCTGCTGTCCAAGAACTTAGTTTAAAAGAGCTCCACTTCAGCATAAACAAATGTAAACAAGATAGATTTTTAGGGACTTTTAGTGAAAAATGCACCTTGGTCAAAGGCCTAATCTCACAATAATTTTCAGACATATACATTAAAAGTGTACCATAATAAAACTTTAAACTCCTTTTCCAACACTGGTGTCCTGGAATATTTTTTTTGACAAATCACACACCTTCTGAGCACCAAGGAATCTCTCAACGTTAGTGTTTGCAATGTACATATGTTAAACATTTACAAACAGTATACGTTTTTTTGCTCAATGTCAATTACACAACGGCCCCGCCCTCGACCGGAGGTCTGACTTGCGCGTGCCCAGTCTGCTTGTCACTGCTTTCTCCTTCACTGTGCCCTGCTGCACCGAACAGTGTTGAGAAACTGCACGTTCCGCCCGTTAATTGAGGTAAGAAACAAGTAACTTTCGGAAATTCTTATATACGAAAAGTTTTTGTCTTATGTTGTTTTATCTGCATTACGATTTAGCTGTTGTCAACTCTCGCTTGACTCTCGGGCAAATATGACTCACACATAAAGAGTACAGCTGCGGTTGTGCCAGGGTTTGAATGCTAGTTCAGGCCTCTAAATCCCAATAGTTCCCACATATTTGCACGCAAACTGGCTGAAAACTTATTCCTATTTTGGGAGCACTAAAATGTGCTTGCAAATGTGATGGCGTGATGCGTGGCCTGAAGGGACTACCATTCTCTGAAAACTGTGTATATTTTACAATAGCCGTTCAACATTTAAAGGTAATAGCTGAGAAAATGATTTTTTTAATATTTTTTTTAAATAGCTGTTGGTAAAGTCTGCAATGTTGCTGAACCCCCCAGCAGACACCAGACGTCTTGCAGACGCAGGAACAATGGGAACCAGAGGTGGACGCATCTGGCAAATAAAAAACAGACTCGTCCACTTATGGGACAAGGCGACGTGATATCATAAATCTTGTTAACACGGAGCCTATTATCGTTCTGTTTCTTTGAAAGCACAAGGTCCACGAACAGCAACATTACAATGACCGCTATCTTTTGGCTTTACCTTTACGTACAGTCTGTAGACGCTGAGTGGTGGTGACCCACACTGGGTATTTATAAAGCAAATCAGACATCATGGTCAGCTTAAGGAATACATAAAAGCAATAGCTTTATGTATCATGGTCAGTTTAAGGAATACATAAAAGCAATAGCTTTAGTATGTGACCTGCTTTTAACTGATGCAGATAGGAAATTGTATTTGCTTATTAAGAACGTCAATATTCCAAATTATGATTGTTCTAGAGCTGAAAAATCTTCATTAATAACAACACGGGGTGATGCAACAAGCTTTACATGACCCAAAGTAAACTGTTACACTGCTTTTGTCACTACACTTCATAACCTACCTGATGTGACTGTCATGTTGAAAGGATAATACTAAGGAACAAGTCCATCCATACCTCACAGTCTTTAAATTCAAGCTATAAATTGTCTTGGTGTAACTTGACTGCACTTGACCTTATCTCAGACATGCACATTCCTCCCATTATACACCACACACACACTTGTCTTGGTTTCACCTTATCTGAGGGTACGGCCAGTGTGGGGTAACTGCCTATTTACTCAATGTTATAGTTTTCTTGGCTAGTATCTGTTCATTAGCAAGGGGTCTCTCAATATTAAAATGCTAAATCCTCACTGTTATTCAGCTTTTGAATTTTAATATAGGTCGTTTACATATAATCCACAGGAACCAATACCAAATTGTTGTAATCAATTACACATTAATAAAGTTATAACAAAAAACACATCTGTACAAATCAAACACCAGATCTTGGTAAATTATTTGATACATTTTGCTTTTTTTTCACATATTAAAAACAGGGGAATTATATTCATCGGTAGAGGCAGATTGTAGACCTGGTGAGAGTCAAGACTAGCCTTCTGTTTTTATGAATGAGAGTCCATGTTACACATTATTGCTCTATGAGAGGACAAATAGCTGTATAAATGGTAAACTGATAATAATTTAAACCAAGAATAGGCAATTTAATCAGAAGTTGTCCAATTTTAAAGTACTGACATGATAATATGCACAAAAAAAAAAAAATACTCATGTTCTTCTTGACCCCAGAAATCTAACTGCTTTGCTAAGCGTGTAATAATGTCTTAAGGATAAATCACCATATCAGTCCATGTAAGACAAATATGGAAAAATGATTTTGTTCAATCTTATTATTCTCTGTTTGATTGTTGGCAGCTTTAACCACCATCTTGTTTTTGTGTGGATTCTGTTTTCCCTCTAATCTCTGCTGTTTAAAGGTGTCTGTCTGACCTTTGAGCCCAGTCAAGGCTGTCATCTTGGCTGCAGCTCGTGAAAGTGTTACGATGGCTGTGATCGGGGTGTTTGTGTATAAATAAAGCGTGGAGGCACAATACAGACAAATAAAGCCATAATTCATAGGGGTTGTAATAGGCTGAACCTGGAGGAGGACACCCGCTGAAACTCTAGTCACATGAGTTGAAGTGTTGGGTTCACCTGAGCTAAATTTAGAGCCGAGCGGTGCGACGGAGGGATGAAGGCGAGAAGGAGGGACAGGGTCAAAAATGGAGTGCGTGGTGGAGGAGGTGAGGAGAAGGAGTGTGAGGTGAAATGACAAATACAGTCCTGGGATTGCACATGGTCAGCAAAATGCAGGTCAGCTGGCACACAGTTGCTTACTGTTTGAGAAATTAAGACTGACAACAGAGACAGGCAGGGCATTTTGACACATGCGGTAAATTATAGTCCGGTGTTTGTGTGTGAGAAAGATGGAGACCTTAAAGGCCCTGATAACTTATTCTCTCAACCAGTTTCCCACAATAAGAAATATGATCCTAAATAACTGATTGGGTTATTTAACTTAAGAGATTTCAGTTATTGTGGTCCTGTCCTTTTTTTTTTTTCTTATTGGATTCAAGTGGGTTTGGCTTAGTTGGTTCTCCGTGCACAGATTAGAGTCTTAGCAATATATGAATTGAAATGTAACAACAGTTTGGAGTTAGCTATCTCATGTTTCCAGCACTCCCAGTCAGTAATTATCCACACCCACGCAGTCCCTATAAAGCTGGTTAGCTGAGTCTGAGTGCTTAAAAATGTTATAAATAATAATATATCAAATGAGAATGAGAAAGGGTACGCTCATAGCATAGTCCGTAAATCGGCCTTTTCTGCCGCCATCCTGTTTTTTCTTGTTTTGGTCTTTTTGGAGCAAGAAGTGACCATGTTTGGATAACTGATGGGAGTTGCTCCCAAGAGTTCAAGTTCATCGACTCTAAAATTAATCCCTGTAGAGTTGTCGTGAATGGGGAAATTAGACATTGAGACCAGTACCAGGCTGCTAAATGTGTATTTCTGCCTTAAAGTTGTGCATATTGATATGGAGACCTTTTGGAGCCAGCCTCAAGTGGCCATTGAAGGAACTGCAGTTAATTTTTCAGCCCTAGAATTTGCTGTTTGGCTAGTAGCAATTAACATACAGAGAATCATCACCTGCAGCTCTCTGTGGCCTTGCAGAGCTTTAAAGCACGTTTCTACTTTTTATTTAGCTATCTTGCAACATTATATTTTAATGACTTCTTCTGCTTTTGTAGCATTTTTATTGCAACAGGTACCATTTTTCAGCGTGAAAGGTCTGGAAACCCAGTGTTCAGTATCTTCCCACCCACAAACAGCAGACAGTTAGCGAGTCGCGGATGAACAAAGTGGAGCATTCATCTGCTAAAAAAAACTATTTTCTCTCAGGAGTTGGTCGAGGACCAAAAAAGAGCTTAAAAAGAGTGAATATCTGACTCACATTAGCCTGATTGTCAGAAAATGCAGATGAATGAGACTGTTACTTATTAGCTGCTGGATGTACAAATTAGCAACTTTTTTTGTAAGATTACTGCAGGTACGGTAAGACTTGTTTGTGTCATGTGAGAGATGAGATGATACTGTGACATCAAGTCATGCCGATGTAATACATGTGGACAGATGACGCTCACCTGTTCTGTGTTTCCTGTAAGGGCCACAGAGGAAAGATCTTCATTTTGTACCCTTAATGCAGCTAATCTATATCTTTATCTGATAAAAATGCCATTTCTCAGAGCCATACGAAGGCTGCACACAGGCCTTATCATGTTCAAATGCTGTGCCCAAAGTACACATGTTCATCATCTGCTGGCCTATGCGCATACTGTATTATGTGATGCAATAGGTGGACAGTTCTCTGCATAGAAAGGAGCTCTGACTGCATTATAAAGAAACACGCTGCAGACAAACACACATATTGTAGCTGTCCGAACAGTGCTGGACTACTTGCCAAAGTTTCTATTGTCCCTCCTGAAGAGACATGGCAGAGAAAGGAGTGGCGTTGCAGAAGGAGAAGGCAGGAAGTGGCAAGCAGGCAGAGAACAAAGGCCACTGTGTGACATGTGAACACCACGCACCCAAGGGACATGGTGAGTGGGGGTGTGTGTGTGTGTAGATAGAGACAGATGACGCATCATCAGGGTCCCTGGATGAGCTTTGGCTGCAAGAATTGTACATCTGTCAAATCTTCATCCCCTCCATTTGTTAATTCTACGGTGTTGGATTGTGGTGACAACATTTAGATTTCCTGCATTGTCTCGTCATTGATTCATTGGCTCATAGAGGTTGCTTCCCCGAAGCAAATTCTTGTCTTCATCCTCTGCAGATAAGTGCGATTGGTTCGACTAATTGCGGAGCAGCTGGACAAAAGCACACAAAGAAAGCAGAGTCAATAGTAAATCATTAAACCAGCTTTAGGTTTTTAGTGAATGCAGAATGTCCTAAAAGCTCCGGCAAAGTCACCTTGTCAAAAAATGTCTTCTTCACACACACGCACACACATGGACCCAGAGGACCCTGATGACTGTGTGCAGTCCGGCGCAGTGCAGTGGTGTGCAGCAGCGGTAGATGCTGACTAACCAAAGCTGCTTCTGCTTAGGATAGCTTTACTGCATCTGCTTGAATGGTATTTCTTTACACATCATACACATTAAATCTCTTTCCTTCAGGAGCATAGCATTGTGGCATTATGGGGATGCTACTAATGTGTAAAAATAGTAGGGGGTCTTTCTCTATCAAATTGCTGTGTGATCTTTTTAAAAGTATCCTGCATATTTCTGGTCCATTCCTCTTTTTGAGAGTCAGTCCCATTAGTTTAATAACCTCTGCTGCTTGCGAATGGATTGCTGCGAGGTGATCAATAGGGTTCACATGGAAAACGATGGGGTGGGAGAGAAGCTGTACATCACCTGCTCCCAGACAGGCCCCCTCCAGATGGCGAGGGTCTCCCAGCTGAGACAAATATCTGCGCTGTTGTTGGCTGTTTGCTTGCAAGTCAATACTTGGCAGAACACGCTTTCTGCTTTCTGAGGGAATACTGTATATAGCAGTACATAAGAGGCGCAGGCTGGGTTGCATTGCTCAGCTTCCGTAAAAGTGTTTGCGAGAGGTATGCATATTGTATTTGTGTGATTTTGATTTAAAGGGGAATTCCACAGATTTTACATGTGTACTATGTGAGTACTATAATAAAAAAAAACAAGTATATAAAATGTGTCACTGCAGGGAGCCGAGCAAAAGTGTGAGGTTGTGTAGAAGACTTTGGAAGGCATGTTTCTAAACAGGAAATCTGTTTTACATCCTGGAGGAGTTTGATAAGATGTGGGGGCTTGTAATGTAGATAATGAAAGACCCTGGAGTTGAGTTATGGGAAATGTAGGATCAGCATTTTTGGCTTGTGGCCTAGGCTACCGACGAAGATCTGAATAACTGGACTCCCCTGCGTTAATCCTGACCGTTGCTTTTTATAAAAATTTGTCCATTTTTAGTCTCCTAGTGATATGGAAGTGCTGGAGTATCATGCATTCATGGAGAATAATTTGGTGTGCATTTGTCTGTTGTAAAGAAATTGTAAAAGAACTTGTTTCCTCAGGCACAATGGCCGTCCCTCCTGCATACTCAGACTTGGGGAAATCCGCCAAAGACATCTTCAGCAAGGGCTTTGGTAAGTCAACACTTGATAATAACTGTTTTGGATGCGATGTCACTTTAAGGCTGTTTATTTTTGCTGCAGAGCCATGCTGCGCAGCCAAAGGATGTGAGTTATTTTTCCAACATTTCTGATCTTTTGACTTTCTTTTGTTCTCAGGCTATGGAGTTCTCAAGCTGGACGTTAAGACCAAGTCCCAGAGCGGTGTTGTAAGTACCTCTGTTGTCTCTCTTGTAAGCCTGTTGTGTTTAAGCTGCATGTTCAGGCCTCTCCCTCAACACTTCAGGGTAAATCTGATGGCTGACTCATGTCCTTACAGCACCTCATGTCAGACTGTGTTTGCTTCCTGACATGTTCTCAGGAGTCAGCAGAGCAACACTGTCTGCCAGACAAGTTCACACCTCAATCTTCCCCTTAAAGCAACATGTTGCATCATGACGGGGGTTTAGTTTACTCCAGACATGGTGCGTGTCCTTGTTGCCTTGGTGAAACCATAATGAGCACTCACATACAGAGTTCCCCACATGCCACAGAAAAAAACATCGTAAAAGTATTCCCTCTGCATCCAAACTCACAGATTTACGCTTTTTATAGCTCTGCTTTTCATTTTCCCAATAAGCCGATAAATGTCTGCATGTAAACTCCGTGTGGTTCTCTCTAACTTTCTCTCTTCTCTCCTTTTTCTGCTTTCTTCTTTGGACGTTGCTGTCAGATGGTAAGAGAGAGCGTGTGTGTATGTGTAATGATTAAACACAGGTGCACTGCAGGGTGATACCAGTTATGTGTTTGTGTGCAGACGATGTGTGCAGGCTTTGTGCCAAGTGTTTCTAAGTGACACCATTACCCCTGCTGCTGCAGCCGTTAACAGCACCAATCCTCAAATGCACTCAACCTCTTCCTCACAGTCCTGTCCACATTTTCAGTTTTCCTTCCTATTTCAGTTCTCCATGTTTAAGGTGTAGTTTTATGTGGAATAACCAGCCGTACAAACCTGAGAGGGATTGTGTGGCAGAGGAAAAAGCAGCTTGTTTCCCTCCTCATTGTTTTCCCCTATTTTCTCTCCCTGTGTGCTCTCTCGCCCTCTCTGCCTCTAGTTTCTGTATTTGTCCTCTAATGCAGCAATGTTCCTTCTGCCTTCGTTGCCAATTCATTCTCCATCTCCCTCCTCATCACTCCATCCCTCTCTGTCCTGCAGGAGTTTGCCACCTCCGGCTCCAACAACACGGACACAGGAAAGTCAGGAGGCCACCTGGAGACCAAGTATAAAGTGAGCGAGCTGGGCCTCAACTTCAACCAGAAATGGAACACAGACAACACGCTCACCACAGAAATCACCATCGAGGACCAGGTGAAGTGAAAAAAGTCATTTTAAAGGTTAAAAACAATAAAATATTCCATTCAGGATCAATTACTTAACTCAAGGTCTGTCTCCTTTCTGTGTGTAGCTGGCTAAGGGCTTGAAGCTCAGTCTGGACACATCGTTTGTGCCCAATACCGGGTAGGAACAATCCTGTTTATGAGTAAATAAATAAGCCAATCAATACAGATTGAACCTTTTAACAATGTATTACTAGTATCTAGCTGACTCGCCCTCTTTTATCCTTGTTTCTGTAGTAAGAAGAGTGCCAAACTGAAGACGGGCTACAAGCGTGACTTTGTCAACATGGGCTGCGACCTCGACTTCGACATGGCCGGTCCTACCGTCCATGCGGCCGCTGTGCTGGGCTTCGAGGGCTGGCTGGCCGGCTACCAGCTGGCTTTCGACACCGCCAAATCTAAACTGACCCAGAACAACTTCGCCCTTGGATACAAGGCCGGTGACTTCCAGCTTCACACCAGCGTGTGAGTCACTGCATCACAGTACAGAGAGAACCAGGAAGTGGAAGTGATTCATTGGATGAGGACATGTTTCCCTTGGATGAAACTACAGGCTTAAATCCATTGTGTTAATCTTTGTCTTTTGATACTGTTTTATTATTTCAGTAATGACGGCACAGAGTTTGGCGGCTCCATTTACCAGAAGGTGAACTGCCACCTGGAGACAGCGGTCCAACTGGCCTGGACTGCCGGCAGCAACAACACACGCTTTGGAATTGGAGCCAAATACCAGCTGGATAAGGACGCCTCCCTGTCTGTAAGAACTGACTTCAAAACATCAAAGACACATCTAAAATGATTAAACTCTAAATATAAAAAAATAAAAATAAAATATATGTTAAACAAGATCAAAAGTGTACAGCCAGCCACACTATCATCTCTGTAAGACTATAGTTAGATTTGCTTTGAGCTTAATGCACACAATCACAACGCTAACATGTTGCTCTTTGGCAGGTGTATTTGTTTACTCGAATCACATGCTTAGTTTAGCATGCTAACATTTACTAATTAGCACAAAGTATAGCTGAGGCTGATGGGAATGTCATTAGCTCAAGTATTTTTGCGGAAAGTTAGTAAAGTTCTTGCTGAATGCGACATGAATGTTTACACCAAATATCACGACCTCAATTTCAGAGCGCTTCTCACTGGCGTTTACTGTTGCTAGGTTACGAAAGTGGTCTGGCGGCACATCCGCTTCCCTCGGTAGTGACGTGAAGTCTTTTTTAAAATCTCTCTGTATGTAACTTTACATAAAAACAAACAAACGATGGAAAGGAATCGTTTCCTGGCATGAGCAGCAGCACTTGACAAGGAAACTGTACCCTCGATAAAACGAGAGGATTAGCTTCTCCTCCGCCATTGTTGTTGCCAAAGTTGATATCTGAAGTCCCGCCTCTAATGTTCTTATTCTATTACGAATAAAACATCAAGATTGGAACTTCATGCTAGTTTCAGCTAGCTGTTTATTGTTGTCGAACTGCACGTACTCTCGTTCTTCTTCTGTCACTCCCGGTGACTACATCCAGTCTGTCAAAGGTCTACAAAGGTTATACTGCCACCTATTGGTAACAACTTTGTTAGCACCTATCATTACATCGCCTCTTCTTGAGTTTGATGGTCGGTGAGGGAGAAGTGACATTGACAAATGCGTGTTGCATGAGTTTAACTATTTTCAACTGAGAGCGCTGTGAACAGAGTGACAAGCTGGACACAGGCCCAATACACCCAACAGCTGTCAAGGTAGTTTAATAAAACCCAACCATCGACTCTCCTAATGCTCCTAATTCTCTCACATGTTCACAATGTTTTGTGTCTCGTCACAGGCCAAAGTTGACAACGCCTGCCTCGTTGGAGTTGGATACACACAAACCCTCAGGCCAGGTTAGCTATTGCCTATTTCGTCTTAATTTTTCACAAAAAACACAAGCACTTTTTCATACCTAATCTGACCTTGTTCCCCGCAGGAGTGAAGCTCACCCTCTCAGGTCTGATTGATGGGAAGAATGTGAACGGCGGTGGACACAAAGTGGGCATGGGCTTCGAGCTGGAGGCGTAAAGATTCAGCGGGAGAACAGACGAGAAGAGAGGAAAGCAACACAGGAAGAAGAAGATTTAAGAGCCCAAATGTGAAAACACAGTAAAAGGTCCACTCAGCGACACGTACACACATCTTCCCTCTGAGTCCTACACACATATGCACACATTCTTTGGCCTTAACCCTGAAACCCTAAGCAGCCTCCAAGACCTCCAGTACTGTACTTTTAAAGGAATCAAGCAATATTTGTAAAATTTTACATTATTTACAGCTCACACAACCAATTTATGAGTATATATTATCAGAATACAACAAAAGAACAGACTTGTCGACAGGCAATTCATGCCAAACCATGCTCTCCAGATAATGTGCTACTTCTGACCAGTTTAATCAAAGTGCACTTTTATTAAAGCCTTTGTGTCTCAGATACATCTGTGTTCTCTCTGAAATAAGCTTCGAAGCACCTTTTTATTTTGAATGTGTGGTCAGCTCATTATTGTTCAAATATACTCTGGGTTTTAGACATTAAGAAGATGAGTAGAGGATGCTTGTTTGGTATATTGCAGTTTTGTTGCATGCTTTCAAGGCGAGAGGGAAGTTTTTGACTTTTCAGTGTCCAATTGACGAGTACAGAGACGGTAAACAAACGCAATAAAAGCTGGAGGGAATTAAGCAGAGAAGACAGAGCAGCTGATTCCTCTCAGACTCAATGGACTGACTTTGTTCCACCATTTGACCTCAGTAACAGTTTTACACTGTGAACGTTCAGTTGCCTAAATGTCTATTTTTCAGGTCCTGTTTGATAAAAGGGCCCGTTTGGAACCGTGTGTCACCTCTTTGTCTCGTTTTGTGTCCTGTACCTGTTCAACCTTTACCACTACATTTCACTTTATCTGTGCTGTGCTTTGTATAGGAGAGTTAGGACCTCAACGTGGTTTTATTGAATTAATGGAATAAAGAATGTTAAACTCTATGACCTTCATGGTTTGTTTTTATTTGGGTTGACGTAAAAAGGAGAGGAGGATCTGTTCCCAGGATAATGACAGTTTGATATTGAAAATTATGATAGAAATATTTCACATTTCTTAAGTCTTAAGAGTATGAACACAAATATAGACAACAAGGACGCACATCTGACAATCTGTAGAATTTAGTTTGTGTGATCTTTACATCAGGAAGAATACCTCCTAATTCGTTCTACGCACAAAGAAAATCAAACATAATGAAATAAAGGAAACAGTTTAAAAAATGTTCATAATTTTTTCAGTTTTACAGTTTTTAGTTTTGCTGCATCCAAGAATTTGACTTAATCCATAAAATGACATTGCCATAGCTTCAGAAAACACAATGAAATGTTCCAAAACAGAATTTTAACCATAAATTATCTGCATTTATCATCAAATTTCACAAAGTCAAGAGAGAAAAACAATATGGCTCCCAACATTGCCACCCATCCAACCTCTCTGACACTTGTTTAACATCATATGCTTCACAATACCTGGTATTATTGCAGGGTTTCTGGACTGCACCATATTGTACAGGTGTTAAAACTAAACAAAAAGGATCACATTCATATTATGCAGCATACAGTTAGAATTATTATTTTTTTTACAGTTATTCACGTCATTCATGTCGATCAATGATTGTCTTATTAAAATAAAATCTGCAATAAAAAACATGGTCCAGTGAGAAACGCTTACACAACTTCTCCCGACTGTTTCTGCCAGAGATAACTGTAAGACTAAGTTATAAGACTAACCCTTTGTCTTCACATAAAATCGTTAGTTTCCTGATAAAACATGGTAAAACAAATGTAACTAAAATATATAGTTTCAAAATATAAAAGAAATGTTTGTATTTTTTTGGTCAAACATTTACATTCATGAACTCTCTGTAACAAAGTTGAGGAGAAAATGTGCACTTTGTGTATCTCAGCTGTCTTGAGGTCACTTTTTAAAGAGAGTTTCACGTTGACATTAATACATTTATACAGTCTGAACGCCTCTCCCAATTCTCTTTTAATAAAGGAATGTATGTATTTTTTAATGAATGGTTTATATGTAACAATCCATGATACCAAAGGAATGGCTGTGATGTGCTTTTTTTTACCAAAGCATATCTAATGTCAGTAAATAAGTAGGCTCCATATCTAATAAAATTCATCCAAATCAAATATAGATTTGTTGTAAAGAAAATATGTGCCAGCATTTTTTGTGCTTTTCTTGTGTACTTTGGCATCCCATCCACATGGGGGCAGTAGAGTACTGTATGACAGCAAAAAGTGATTTTCAGGAGAGGTCACTGGAGAAATTCTGGCCTCCAGGCAGCCACGTCCACTGGCTCAACATCTGGGACAAAAACAAGGAGTTTGTGTTTTTTAATAGTGATCACACACATACAGAGAAAAAACAACAAACCGCACCGCGCAGCTGTTTGTGTGTGCGTGTGTGTACCTCCATACTGCTGTCCGACTCCTGCATGGTGTCATGAAACAGACTCTGGAGTCGATTTTCAAATGTCCGGCTCTCCTCCACCAGAGACTCATCCCTGCAGACACACCCAGAGTGATTCATGCAGATGTTACTCACACTTTTGATAATAGTTTATCTCTGTTTGTGTGTTTGTGCCTTCTGAGGTTCTGATGGATGGTGGGGTGAGGAAAGCAAAATGAAGCAAGTTCAAAAATATTGTTTACAGTGGATGAGACTTAGACAATGAATAGAAAACTTCCCTCGCAAACTAGTGTGTGTGTGTGTGTGTGTGTGTGTGTGTGTGTGTGTCTAAATACACTCACAACTGCTGTAAGCTGTGTCTTGGAGTCGGTAGAGGCGGCACTGAAGAGGGGGTTCGTAATCCATCAGGACTCCCACTCATCGGGCTGCGAACTTTACTCTACACAAGATAAAATGATGCATTTGATTAATACACAGAACCTGCTTGATCTGAAAGATCTGTTTTGTTACAGACCTTTTTCTTGCATTTTCTTAAGCTTATTATATTGTGTTGTACAGCACTTTGGTCAACATGAGTTGTCATGTGCTCTATAAATAAACCTGACTTGACTATTATACTCTATTCATGAATCATTTATGAGTGTTGGAACCAATATAAACCTAATGTGAGCTGAGCTTGAGAATGAGTTAAATTCAATAGAACCACTTCCTGCTGTTGTATGATGTTTATTTTTAGCTTCGATTTCCTTTTGACCAGTTCCCTGAAATTATTAGGGAGCTGGGAAGTTATTAGTGTCGAAGAGGGAAGCATTCTGGATTTCCTGACAAGGTGCTTTAAACCCAGAAGGAAATGAGAAATTACGCTTGAAACCTTTTCTCCAGAGGGTTTCTTTGAGAAAAATTGGGAGATTTGGGAAGCATGTAATAGTTCATTGTAAATGTAATTAAAGGAGTCCTGAGTACCAAACTTGATTTATTAGTACAAAAATAAATATTCAGAGCACCACTTTAACTCAGCGGTTAAATCATGTGTCCCATATACAGAGGCCGCAGTCCTCGCTGCGGGGACCCCGGATTCAACTCCCACCCTCGGCCCTTTGCCACATGTCATTCCCACTCTCTTTTTCCAGGTTTCCAACACTATCCACGGTCCTCTCTCTAAATAATGGCATAAAAGGACAAAAAATACATTTAATAAAATAATATAAATATTCAACCTTTTCCCCATTGATGGATTAACAATTAAAGTGTTTGTAAAGGGATGATATTCAATGCTAATTGTAGTGTTATTTGTGGTTCTAGATGTTTTTGTAAAAGATTTAATTAAAAGTATGTTTGAAGAAGATAATTGTTAAGTTTTGAAAATGTGGTTTTTCTCATGACACATTTATCACATGACAGATCAATGTGTTGTATAGAAGGAAACTCAGGTATCACCCTGATGAAGGCAGATAGCTGAAAAGGCTTGCTTAAACAGCATGGTGCACTGATGAGGAGTTGTTTTACTGGTTTAATTTTCATATTACACATTAAATGGTTTGATTATAATCTAGAATGTTACATGCAATTATTAGGCATCGCTTAAAGGAGAGTGAAACTGTGTCTGTGAGTAGTTTGTGAATCCTCACACAGGCGACTTTGAGCAGGTTCCACAGCTCCTTCTGTCTCTTCTCCTGCAGGCTCATCAGGATCTGCTCGCTCTCCGCCATCCTCTGGACCACGCCCTCCACCTTCGGCAGCAACTCCATCACACGCTGACGGCACACTGCGGTCTTACTGCAAAACATACAACAACAGTGGTCCAATACAGAACTATGATCTATGTTATAGATGTAGAGCATTTCAGCAAGAAGCCGTTTATTAAAGACTGAGTGACATCAGTCACCGCAGACTGGCTGGCGTATTTTAAAAACAAATCTTTCATTAAGAAAAGGCTGTGAGTTTTTACACGTCTTTATAAGTTTCAGTATGCTCTTCATTAGGAGTTACAAATTTGCCACCTTAAACTTAGCCATCATATTAGAGCTGTAAATGTAAATCATCAGTTCATGTGTGTTCATTAGTCTGCCTGAAAGTACCTCTTCTCAGGACTGTGTGGGTGTCTGTACAAATTCTCTTTCCTGTTTATTTCTTAGTCTTTTAAGGCAGATATTTATGTCCTCATGGCAGGAAATGCACAGGTGTAGCTAATAACAATATTGAAATTAAATGATCTCTGAACAGTTACATTATTGCAGCCACCATTACAGTTCACGTCTGCGTTTTGCCTGTGTCACCATTATGATTCCATTTTTGATTTCTTACTTATTTCTTATTTCGACTTAAAACTCCGCTCAGTATCAAAGAGAGAGAGAGAGATCTATCCTGTCTTCTGACATCACACAATAACTACAACAACCATGGTTCCATGAAACCAATCAAAAACCATTTAGTAATAGGCAATGTAAGGTGTACTTTCCTAGATTTATAAAAGTAATACATATTATCATATAGTAAAACATGTTCTGCATGTAAATTGATGTCAAACTATGTCGCCAACTTTAATAGGTAGCTGTTCTCGTGCATCGTTTTCCACATTAGTTTAGTTTATATATACAAAGAGGCTGCGCTGCTGAGAGTTTTAATGCGTGTAAACATTCCAAATAAACATCCGTTAGTCTCAGTCAGCCATGTTTTTGTTTTTGTTTTGACGCAATGCACCTGTGACACTGCGTAAATTGGAAATTCCAACCTCTGACTTTGACTAAAAAACAGATTCAGCCCCAATCTGAGCAGAGGACACGACCTCAAACCACTAGTGTGGCTCTGCAGAGCCTTTAATTTATGGCCTTTGGCCCAACTTAAGAGACAGACAGTTTGGTTATTGTTTTCTGGGTTTAATTGAAGCCATGCAAACTATCTTGACAAAATGTATCATTTACTTAAATCAGCATGTAACTTCTGAATAAGTTCTGAATATTGGCCTCTAATTTCTTTGTATAAAAATAGGTTAAATATCATATCGACTATAAATAAAGTCACTACTATCTGATACAGTGTGGTTGTAAATTGACCCCAACTTTGCTCTACAACACTGTACAATGTTTCTGCCAATATCAAAAACATTTAATTCTCATTCAGCTCTCTAACCCAGTGGTTTTCAAAGTGGGGGCCGCTGCCCCCTGGGGGGGCCGCAAGGGGGAGCTAGGGGGGCCTCAGAAAATAGGAGAAAAAAAATTCAAAAAAATTCAAAAAAAAAAAATATATATATATTTTATTTATTTATTTTTTTTTTTATAACCATTTGTCCTGAACCTAACAACACGTAAACTGCCGTAATCTCGGGTTCTCAAATTCAACTATACAGAAAAATGCAAAAACATCCGGCAGAGGCCGATAAAACAGTAGACTTCTTCAGACGTAAAGAAGAGCATTTGGTCAGGCAATCTGCTGCATTCACACAGCAAGCTACCGTGCCGAGCGGGCCCTGAAGGCATCATTTTTCGCCTCATACCAGATTGCTCGTGCTAAAAAACCTCACACAATTGGAGAGGATTTGATTCTACCAGCTACCAAAGACATTGTCCGAGAATTGCTTGGTGAGGATGCTGCCAAAAAAATCGACGCTGTCCCACTCTCTGTTTTCTGTTGGTTTGGGGGGAAGAAGCTAATGCTGTTTGGGGGGCCTTGGCATGGAAAAGTTTGGGAACCCCTGCTCTAACCCATAACAACATTTGAACATTTAAATTAAAGGGCCAGTTCGCCAATTTTCAACCTCAGTCCTATCATGCTATTATGGGGAGTTAATGCCATTACGGTAGAAAAAAACACTATCCTCTCTCCAATGACCCCTGGAAAACCTCCGCCAGACTACATAAAAAGCATCATCTGGCTGAGGACAGGGAGCTCGCTAAACTACACTTTCTTAATCTAGGGCGCCCGCCTCTGGTATCATCAGTATATTCGTATTTTGGATTCTGCAGGGAAAACAGCAGTACTTCACTCCAGCGCCTCTCGCTGGGCCGTTACTTTTAGAGGGTGGGGGCGCAATGCATGATGGGTGTTGAATGAATGTAGAATGGGTGAAACCACAAGCTGTTTGTACAACTTTCTCCACAGCTATGGTGCCAATTACAAATATTATTGCTTCTATTGATTAAAGAGAACACCAGCTTTGACTGACAGTGGCTTTCCCAGGGAGGATGGCTCCTTAAAGATGTGCTTTGTATTAGGAAGACTGCATAAAACGCACTGATCTATGTGATGGAGTTAAATAAAAATAGCAAGTTTTGTGTGTGAGTACCTGAGATGTGTGTAAAAGTCTTTCAGCTTCCTCTCATAGAACTGCAGAGCCTTAACCACCAGGTGCACCAAGTCCTGACTGTCTCCTGGACACCTCTGGTCTGAGCAGAAGGAAAAGGAAAGCCACAAGTTTATTTTCACATGAAAACGCTGTTACGTGTGTTAGGTAAGAAAAGAACAGAAGCAAGTCGTCCAAACCTCGCGGTTTCTGTCGGAGTGTGCGGAACAGCTCCATGGCCTTTCCTTCACTGAGGAACGAGGAAAGAGGGAGGAGGAGAAATCAGGATCCAGGATCAGTAAAGAAGTTATTGTATCATTTTTATAGTGAAGTTTGGTTCAGGCTTACAGTGTGTCCAGGGTCTCCCCACTCCTCCACGGCTGTCTCTGCACATCTACTATGTCCTGCTGCAGATGCATCATCTCCTCCTCCAGCTCGCACACCTTGGCCTAGAGGACCCCACACATGGGTTTAAGTCTGTTTAAAGCACACACTCGCACGCACATGCATGCACAGAAACACACGCAACTGTACCTGACCACAGCTGACAGCAGTTTGCTCCATCTCCCTCCACACGCACAGGAGTTTCTCTGAAGCTCAATATTTAAAAAGAACAATATTAGTCAGTATGGAGATTAACTGTTGTAGACATTCAAGTTTGCTTTCCACCTGAGGTAAACAGCGCAACCAAACTTAGTTATAAATAATTATGTTTAAAGGACAGATTCATTGCAGCTGCAGTGTAAACTTCCTGCTATCTTTGAACATGTTTTTGTACCGATCCCAGTGGCTGTCTGCTCCTGGTATTTGTCCATGTCTATGTGCAGGCTGGTGGTGAAGAAGTCCAGCTTGGCCATGAGTCTCTGATACATGGACACCATCTCATTCTTCTGTTTGGAAAGTGAAGAGTTGTGTCTCAGCAGGCTCATGCTGAAAAGACGGAGAAGACATTAACTCGTGTTTAAATATGTGTATGTTACGTGTGGGAGTGTCTGTATTGTGTGTACAGTATATCCTACATGGCGGCTTTCTGCCCCTGCTGCAGTCTCTGCCAGTCCTCCTTCAGGGAGCGGATGGTGTGCCACGTCTGGCCGCAAATCCTCCTCAGAGGGCTGTAAGGCAGGACGTGCGTTGGCTTGCTTTCTGTGAAGAATGTCACGCACAGTCGGACAAAAACATAGGATGTTATGTCATAAAAAGAGCTTTTTCTTCCCCACAGTGTTTTCAATTCTTCATATAATTTGGTTTGTGATTCATACAACACTAAAAATATTTTCTTCTAATGAAAAAGTTTTAACTGTAAATGATGAATTCTGACGATTACCGGTAAATTGACATTTGAACGTTTTGTAAGAGCACTGTTTTGTCATGATAATTGTTTAAAAATATCTGCTGTTAGAACCTTGAGTAAAGCAAGCATCATAGTTAAAGTAATAATCTCAAAGATTTTCATGTAAATAAATGTCTGTTAAGTCACTATCTATCGCCAAATGAGGTAACACAATGGTCAATGAGCCTATGGCCCACTGATGAAAGCCTTTGCATTTGCAGTATATAGTAGAATTATGGACTGTGTGTCTGTGGCGACATTCGCAAAAAAAAATTACAAGCGGCGCCCAGTTAGTGACGCGTTTTCCATCACCCAGCAGTGGTTGGTCTGCCAGAGGGTAGGCGGATTTGTTTTAATATTGTTTGTTTGTCGCTGTGTACTCACGGACAAAGCGGATGTTTTCCGGCAGGGTGCGAGGAGCAAACTGAGGCTCATAACTGCAGGAGGAACGATCAAACAAAAACACCAGCGGCAGGTCTGTCCTTCGGCCGTCTATCTCCTACAGACACAGACAAAGATCAAAGCCTCAGTCCATTTCCAAATTATGCTTTAGACTTTTCTCTCAATGTTTTTTGAGTGTGTGCAGTGTTTATGTTGATATTACTGAGTAATCTATGGCGCACTGTGTGGCCAGTCCTTGTGGCTCCAGTGCTAGCCCCGCCTCCAGCAGCAGCTCCTGATTGGCTGCAGGGATTTTGGTGTCTTTTTCTATCCTCAGCTGCAGGTTTGCCACTGTCTCATCCTCCGAGACCGAGTATGTCAGGATCTTAGCAGACATCATGTTCAGGACATGAACCAGCTGAAGGGGGAAAAAGAAAGGTGAAATATATTGCAGAAAAAACAAATAAATGTGTGCACAATCCCTTCACACTCTATGAAAATTAAGTTACTTTTCTATAAACCTTATCTAGATGAGACCACTGATATCTGAGTTGTTTCACAAAAGAACAAAAGCACAGCTCAACACATGGGGAGGAATTAGACAAAGTGAAAGAATGTTTTAATGAATGAATGAATGAATGCACCTTAAGCTGCAGTATAACGTCCAGCTGGGAGAAGCAGTCGCTGGGCGTGGCCTTGGGGTCTTTGCCTCTCTCCTTAGGAGACCACTTCAACATCAGCTGCAGCCACCTCTCCAGTTTCTCTAATAACAGACTGACAAACAGCAGCTAAAATGTTAGACTGAGAGTATAAGGGTCTCTAATAAGCATTTTTACATGCATGTGTGTGTTGGTCATAGATAAAATCACCTGTTGAGGTTGTTGGGCTGGGGCAGATGTTTTGAGAAATGGACTTCCCCTAAAATGTCCTCATAGACGACAATATCATCTTCCTGCTTCATCATCAGTTTGTTGTGCCTAAAAAAGATGTATTATATGAGACAAAAAAAGGTTAAACAGGAGCATATCTTTCATAGTTTCATGCCAAGAACTGAACCTGAGAAGGAGTATTTTTCCTTTCTGTAGCTCAGACACCCCTGGAGTTTCATATCTTTCATTCATCGTATTAGCGAGGCACAAGGGGCATTGATGTTGGCATAACCCACATTTCCTGCAATTCTTCGCTTTAGTAACTCCTGTTTATTTATATATTCCTTGTGGGTTTCAATTTCTTCACGTAACAATAACATTTCTTTGGGATGGAGCTTATCACGGTGTACCATCCACTGTCAACGTCACTGTTTAGTCTTTTCGCTAACTCTATTCACACAAGCGCAAAAGGGAGAAAAAGGAGTACATGACACTTGAGAAGAGTGAAATTGTGGAAATTTCTGTCATGCATCATCCTCAAACTAGGTCGGAAAACATGACTTCACTTCATTCACGATGACTTTTGTGACATTTTAAGAAACAACAACTAAGTCAGAGTTGTTTTTAGAGGTGGTACTACCAAGGAACAGGCTGCCAGGTTGGTAAGAAAGGGCGAAATCCTGTGATACACTCAAACACCAAAGTCCCGAAGCTCCAGTAGTCCACAGTGACCGTGTATTTCTGTCTCTCAATGAGCTCTGGAGCCTAAATAATAGAAGAAAAAATTTTTTTAGCTGCTTCTGTAGAGAATATGATGAGAACATGACGTTTGAAAGGCTTTCACTTGTGTTTTAACACTTACTAAGTACTGAAGTGTCCCCACAAACGAGGTGCAAAGGCTGCTCTGGTCCAACTCTTTAGCATAGCCGAGATCGATGATCTTGTGAATCAACTAAGACAAGGGAAGACAAACACAAAGAGTGTAATATATATTTATTGCTGAAGCAATGTCACATGAGAGGGAGTGATGTTGTCCTGAATATCATCACAGCTGTGCAGATATTCAGTACAACATCACAACCTCAAGTGTGATATTGTTTTTATACAACAGTTATACAAGCGGCAAATAGTCGTAAACAGCAACAATCAACAGCTGATTACTTTTTGGTCCACCAACTCAACTAGTTCCACAACTTAACTGAAACTGGACTGTTGTTGCTTAGCAACCCAAACATTCTCCTGCACTCTGTGTCTACGGGTTACCACAGAGCAGTTTTTTTTAATCTGTTTGTTTTAATTAATCATCAACCAGTGAAATGAGAATCTGCTGTGTGATTCAGAGGTACCAGCACAATTAATGTAGACATAGACGGTCTGCTGTAACGTTAATTAACAGTATTCAGAACACAAGGCTGAGGCTATAATAAAACAATATAAACAATTTGAATAAATAGTTTTATATTTTGGGAAATGTTTATGGGGTTTCTGACTGAGATAAGATGATCAATATCACTCTTGAATCTGGTTGCCTGGCTGTGTTTGGAGCCAAGAAATAATCCAGCACATCACCAGCTAAAACTTCGGCTTTTGTAGTGATAAAACAAACAGGACATAACACTTTAATTAATGAGCTTAAGAAAGACTGGTAGGTGGTTTTGTTACTGTCTGACACCGACCCAGCCTAGCTGTTTCCTCTTGTTTACAGTCCCACTTGCTAAGCTATGCTAACCAGCTACTGGCCCTTTCTATGAAAGATACGATATCGGTATCATCTTAACAAATTGTCCAACTGTTTCTTAAAATCCTGATAGACTCAAGAATAATGAGCAGAAATCAGTTTTTAAAGCTTTAGTGTCCATTTGTGTACAATGCTTTTTGTCTTAAAATCCTCCCAAACCAAATATGTACGTTGGGTTCTGTACTGTCAAAAACAAGTGCTCATACAAAACTAATAAACTTCCTATAGTGGTGTTTGGTGCAACTTCTATAAAACAGCAGTGTGCATAAACATGAGTATATAACCTCTTTAATATGTCTGGCCTCATTTATACAACATTCTTTATGTTACTCAGAGTCCTGCAGGCTGGAGGCCACGTGAAAATGAAGGCCAGCAGAGGAAACTGTATCCCTAAAGTTCTTTGTCACTGCAAGGAGAAGTAAAATGATTCAGTTTGCAAAATGTAATATCCAGAGCAGCGACACTGTGCTCAGCTGGGGAGGCAAAACACGTGGATGTGAGAGACGAGTCTCCTGCACTTTTGCCACAAAAGCCACACATAAACTGCCCCTCTGTTGTGGTTTGGGTGTATTTGTCATAACAAGATGCTTAACAATGTCTTTAACTCACTCGCTTCTCTCCCTGCTGCAGCACAATGTTTTCTGGTTTCAAGTCTCTGTGGATGATCCTCTTATTGTGGAGGTAGGTGAGAGCTGAGGCTGAAGGGACAAAGAAGAATAGGTACAAATTAAGAGAATAAGAGTCAGGAGAGTGCAGATTAAGAGTTGCATGCATTCAAATTATGAGCCCAAGATTTATATCTTACTCTTATTCTGCAGGCTGTTGTAGAGGAACACCACAGTTATACAGGAGTATTTTAGTAAACTATTCCAAGCCCAGTCATGACTACACATTGTGAGACTCGTGAGAGACAGTCAGACAAATAAACAAGATAAATGGCTTTTTCATTCTATGTATTCTTCTCTTCTTTGTCAAATCTACTCCCTACCACATTACCCACAATGCAATTCGACTCCTGACAGTTTGGTCGCTGACTCATGTATGTTACTCTGTTCTTGCATTAAGCCATTAACTTTAATCTGAAATGAGGAGCCGGCAACAGAGGTCTGGTGGGTTCACAGTTTGTAACTCCACACCCCCAGACCATAGACTGTATAAAAAGATGGACGACATGACAGCTCCCTAAAAGTGAAGCCAAAACATGTCGAGCGCCCCCTGCTGACTGGCTGCAGTACAGGTCATAAAGCCCGCCTCCTCCATGTTAACAGATGGGACATGAGTCAAACTATAAAATCAAAATACACATCAAATACATTTTTCTCGAACATGGTTTCTGTCATTATAGTTAGTTCTTATCATGCTGATTTACGTCCAAGTGTTTATTTTTCTGAAAAGTTTAGTATTAATTGGTTATTTAATGCTGTAAAAAGGATGATTGACAGCTCTGTTGACAAATATGGCGATCTGTTCTGGATTAGCAGAGTAGAGGAGGAACGGCGAGAGGAGACGTAACTAAAACAATCACGATAGTCATTGACGTTTCCATATCTGTGAACGTCTGCTTCAGACCAAAACAAAGAAGCTGTTCTGCTGTTAAACACGCCGACGTGCCGGATCCTGGCTGTTTTTTTTTTCAGTAATGTGTGTGTTTTGGTTAGTAGAAATGGCTACGACGGCTGCACCTGCTAATCCCTTCTACGCAGACTCTGGCTCCAAATGACGTCAACATTGCCAGATGGAAGCGCCTATCACGGGGGCTATTTTGGCATCAATTTCGTACAATGATAGCAGATGGAGACGCGTCGTCTATCTATATATCGTCATTGCCCCAGACCAACAATGCCTCAAGTCACATCAATTGAGGCTATCTATCAGACTCTGTGCAGTTCCCTTTGGTACTACAACTTTTTTTTTCTACATATGCAGAAGTGTGGCCCTTTAAATAGTAATCTAACACCTGGTTTAAAAGCAAAAGTTTCAGGTGGGTTTTTCCCTGACCCCCAGCATCACTCATGTATATGTTTAGAACCCTGATCCTTTGCACCAAACAGATGTTGCAGTATACTGACACACAATAAAATACACTCATATTATAATAAAGTAATTGATAAAGTCTCTCAAATGCACTGAAGATTAATAAAAGTGTATTTATTGAAAATTTAAGGAGAAGAAATTACAGATATTTGTGTTAAAATGTGGTTGGTTGAAGCAAAAAAAGTAAAAAAATAAAAATGAACCTACACCTAAAGTCTGCTTAGAGTAACAAGGTATTTTCACTTTGTTACAATACCAAGTTTGACCACAAGAATTACAGCTTTCGCTCTTTAAAAAAGTAAATAAAAATCTCTTGTTTATGCTGACTAACAGTGGTGTCTCGTCTCACGTTGCAGCAGTGATGTACACTCCAGGACCCTGTGACATCACTGTTGGTGAGCTCACTGGTGAAACTGGCTTGATGTTTTAAACTAGAAAAGGACAGTCAGATGTTATGTAACTCTTTAATAAGTCCCATAAGAGGATAGACCTTTATTTACATTCTACAGCCGTTAATCGGCCGGAACTGAATGAATGAGTTTTGTCTCAACGTACACCTGAAACTGTAATGTCACCTTACTTGTGCGTCAAAGTGTGACTAGTGTGTGTGCTGGCGAGGCGTGTTTAACAAAGCGGAACCTCGTAACCTTTGGGCACCTAACTGTGCGCATGTGTGTGAGTGTTTGGGTGTGGGTGTGCATGCCTGTGTCCTTACCCTCGCTCGTGAAGCAGTTTAAAGAGGGATCACTCATTATCAGGAAACGTCCACCAGTGGGTAACAGGAAAAGGGAGTTTCAGCGTGAGTGTGTGTGTGTGTGTGTGTGTTCTGTTCATGTTTATGTGTGTGTCTATTCTCCACTGTACATATTTGGATCCATACCACATGTGTCCTCTTTCAAACCTGTTTATGCAGCGTGTTATATACAGTGTGTGAATGATATGACATTAACATTAGTGTCCGATCATTTACGTAAGCCTCGGTGTGAATGTGCGCGATCGCCACGCTGACTAAGAGGTTGGTGGTTTGGGGTCATTGATGACATCATGATACTGGTCACCACCACAACTGCTTCCTTGATACGACAGGAAACTTATCACTGCCGGCTCACTCAATCGGACAATAAATCTATCACATGATGTTTGATACTCACAGATGTCACATAACAGAATGAGAACGGATCCCTCCCTCAAGCCACAGCAGTTCTCCAAGAGGTTCAGATACTGCAGAGAGCACAGACACTTGATACTTCAATAACATCAACCATGGGAAGAAAGCAATACAAGCACAGGGTTTCTCAATCTGTCGTCTTTCTAAACATTTTAGAGCCATTTGTTGGCTTTTATGTCCTTCATGACTTTGTGTTTATATGGGATTATGAGAACACCATCCCAGCTATCATTTCTCTTATTTCAAAGTGGCACTTTCCTTGTAAAGTCTGATTTATTTTAAATTAAACAATATATTTAAAGTGTTCTACAGTCGGAAACTTGTGGCAGGACCGGCAAAAGAGGACAGTGCAGTTTTCCGCTCTCTGTCCACACTAACCACTACATCTGACTCGCTTACTTTTTGACCATCTGGGATGCTTTGAAATTTTTATGACACTGCTGTTTGGGATGGTTGGCATTTTCCTCCTCTACTGGCTGCCTGCTGCCAACACTGTCTTTAGCCTCAAGCTGCACACTCAGATGGTTTTGGACAAAAGAGCGGCTCCTGCTCTTCAACCGAGAGGAAGTGCAAACGCTCGCCTGCGTGTCAGGCCAGACAAATCAGAAATCGTGTGAGAATATCTTAAAGCCCCTGTGAGGACTGTCTGTTCACTGTCTATGAAACAGACTGACATGAATACTGATTGCTCTATATGACCTACAAAAGCAAACCAGACCATCAGCGACAAGATTGATTATTTCTATGTAGTTATTTTTAATGCCTGAAACAGCTGGCGGGGGGGTAGGTGTCAGACGAAGCGATTAACTGCACGCTGCCTTCGTTTACATTTTCCAGGGCAAAGGTTTAAGGTGAGAGATACATATGACTGTTAAAGAAAGCAGGATGAGTGTTAAAAAACACCACTTAAGCATGTACAGGACAAAATCAGCAAAGAGATAAGAGGTACGGCTTTGTCCACAGGGGGCGCCAAAATCAACACAAACCTTCCTCACAGGAGCTTTAATCCAAAACATTTTGCTGTCAAACCCTAATAATTTTAGACTCTAATCGGAAAGAAGGGCACTGAAGGTTCATAAAGCCAAAACATATTAATGCCGGCTTCTGAGAGTTATAAAACCTTATTATTCTTTAACCTTATTTTTTAAAGATTTTTTAAAGCCATTTTTGCCTTAATTAGTTAGGACAGCTGAAGAGAGACAGGACATATGGGGAGAAGAGAGTGAGGGATGATATGCAGCAAAGGGCCAAGGGCTGGAGTCACTGAGCTAAACCAGCTCCCCTCTTTTACCTTAATTATCTTTTACGTTTACCTTTCTCAGATCTCCTCCCTGGCAGTACTCCATTGCCAGCAGTGGCGGATGATTGTCGGCCACCAGCTTCTGCATTTCCTCAGGGACCTCCCTGGCTGCAACAACGTTAACATGCTCCAACCTGTGTGAGTAAAGATGAGCAGACATCAGTCAGTGGGGGTGCACACATTTATATCATATCATACTTTTATTAGCACTAAGACATTAATTTCCAACATAATCCTGCTGCCATTGTTGCATTTTAGACATTAAAGATTGACAAAAGTGGAAGTGGAAATTGATGTCATGAGAAAAGATAATCCAAGAAAAATGGAGAATCCTGACCAAATCTAGATCTAGACTGTACTTTCTAGACTACAATGTCCCAATATCTGGTTACAAATTTCAACAATTTGAGATCATTTTACTCCATATGAGACTTAAGAAATAACAATACATGTTTTACAAGAAAAAAGAAAAGACTAGGAGGATTTAGTGCAGAGAAAACATCCTCACACCCAAATTGTGAACCACTGACAGGCCAACTTGTGAAGTAACAAGATATACAACTTTCACAGGACACACCTGCATCACATCAGTCAGAGATGTAAACTTCAATCTTGAATCTGTTCTCCACTGCTGATGAACTTATCTAAAACGTCATCCTTTCACTAGAACTTGCTAACCTCATCACGCGTCACTTAATAAACCATACAAACGATTACATAACCCATTTCCCCTCCGATCACTGACGTGCTCTGTTATTCTCTCTGTTGCTCATTCTTCGCTGTGTCTTAACTCTGATTGTAACATGTGTTTCTGGTGGATCACAGGATCAGGAACCTCATTAAAAGAACAAAGGGAAAATATAAAGATAACAAAGGCAAACTGATACCAGATCCAACAGGAAGGTGATTTAGACTGTAACAATAACATTGAACAACATGTACTCAGTGTGTTGGAGCAGCTACGATAACAGGGGACAGATGTCAGTCATCACCAGAATAATCAGCCATGAACACGTGTTTTCTTCTTTAAACATCTATATGGTTTAGTAAATATAAATGATGAACCTTAAATTTATTCAAAGCAGTAAAGTCAGTTTTTGATACTAAAGGACTCTTTGTGTTAAACCTGAGGTGTAAAATATTTTAGCTTCTTTGAAAACACATTTTGGCGAGTATTAATGGAAAAGGAGTAAAATAGTGAAAATGCATAATGACAATAATCATATTATGATGAACATATTTTGTACGAACACATTCAGGAGAAGAAGAATTAATGTAAAGTACAAGCTCTATAAACACACAATAACTGTAAAACATTGTCAAAGTGATGTGTTATTCGGTATATGTGTGTTTGTACATCTGTGTTAAGTAGCTGTGATCATATAATTTGTAGGTTGCCATGTATGCGTCGCCTGCACTGCGGTTTCTCCCTGAGTTAGCGTGGGTGCACAGAGGGTTGTGGTTGTGACCATGTCTGTCTGAAAACAACACACTTGTTAAACTGGGATTAGGAAAAAATGGTTTTATACTCATGTATGCACCAAATCACATACTCATACACACACACAAATGTACTAGTCAGAAGTGACGTCTCACTGATCGTCCTGGCCAAGATGTGCAGCAGCACAATTACAGACATTAAATACAATATGGAACGATGTTAAATAAAAAAAGAGAAACATCTAAAAACAATCAAACCCCACACAAGCTGCCATCCACCTCGATTGACCCGACACACAAACTGAAATTGTTAATAGACAACACAGACATCCGTGGAAATGAAACAGAGCAAAAGCAGAATGAGGAGGCGGCACATCGTCAGAAAACCACCAACAAACCGAAATAACCCAAGCTTCCATGCTGTCCTAATTATTTAATGTCTTCTTGTGTGAGTTTTTACTATTTCAGGACACAAATTAAGTTCTTTCTATTTTGAGAAAACTTGTCAAACAGACGGGTACATGAAGTCAAACGTCAAACTCACAAGCACGAAGCTTGTAATGGAATGTACCTCTGTGAGTCACAGCACGTCAAACCAAAAAAAAGACTCCAACACCAAAAACACAAGCATGAACGAGTTTGGAAGGTAAGAAAGAAACAAGGGAGATCACCGATTTCTTTGGAAAAGTTCAAGAACTTATGTGTCATACTCTAAGATGCATCTCATCTGCGGAAAAACAGACCATTTGGCAAACAGAGACACGAACTTGGGCAAGATGATGAGGTCGAACAAAAAACAAACATAACTGTTTGGAAATCTGGTCTTTTTGGACGTAAGAGCACCGTCTGTAAGCCTCTGTAGGAATTAAACTGGAACTGACAACATTTTGTACCTTTTTTTACATATTAATAAAGAAATGTCCATATTTTTACAATCATCCTAACATAACCTTTAGGCAGGTCCTGCTTTCTTACCTAATCCTGAGGGCATGGTCTGTGTCTGAATCTACTTATGTCCTGCTAGTGTTCCTGCATTTCTGTTTATAGCACAGGAAATACAGCTGGAGTGGGTCCTGGTTTCCTATTGGTTCAGACACAGAACATAGAACATAGACAAGGACCCTGGTTGCAAGTCATCCCCCTCTCTCTCTACCATGTTTTCTGTCTTCATGTTCACTGACTAAAAAGGCAAACTGGTTGGCTTCTGCTGTGTGTCCTTTACATATTAGAAGGTGTCGGGGGCCTAAATGGAACCTTATATTCCCTCAGAGCAAATACAGACATGGTACCAATATTACACATCTTTATAAAAGATGTACAAAAGACAAAAAAAGACTACATGGAATTCTGAAAAGAAAACACAAGTGCTTATTCTATGTCAACATACAAAAACCGTCTATCAAGTAATGACTGAATGCATTAAAGAGTGAAACTGACTTCTTCATGATCTGGATCTCCAGACACCATCTGTCTTTGTTTCTCTCGCTCAGCTCCTGACGGCACTGCTTCACGGCGATCTGTTCCTCTGTGTCCTGAAAAAAAACACACACACGTAGAAATTGGATTGCAATACGATGCGATACGTGGCCCACGATAATATCACGAGAGGCGATTCTGCGATAATTGATCTTTTACAAGACAATTACATAATGATACATCACGATATGTGAGTTACGCTGTGAATCAAAATCGCAGGGAAATCTGTTTTTTATATTTTTGAATTAAAATATCGATATTTGGTGTCAGCCCATCGATAATTGTATTGCATGACCTCATATATAGCATTTTCAATTTATGTTACAGTTCATTGTGAAGTTCCAATAAGAGCTGCATCTAAATATTATTTTATATTTAGTATATGTGACAGTAATCTTCTTGATTTTGTTATTATTTAGTATCTGGTCTATAAAGCATCAGAAAACAGTGGAAATTTAAGAAGCTGGAATTGTTTTACATTTACATTTAAATATTTGAATAATTTCATAACTTTTGGTTGTTTGAATAATCAACTAATTGACTAGAAGTTGCAGCAGTTTGATATTATATTATGTACAACAGCAACACATCAATTAATTTTAATTGTGGCCGAGACATTTTCATTTCATTAAAATATTTCCAATACACGTTACAGATGTTCTATACACATTAGCATGACGGTAAGGTATTTCATTAATGATACAATAAACAGAGTTAATGCAAGGAGAGGGAGTAAAGTGAAATCCATGACACACACACACACAAAAACTGTACATGTCTGGCGACACAAACACTCAAACGCTTGCCAGAAATGATGAGCAACACCAGTACATCCCACTTCCTGTTTCTCATAACATCATCAAGGAAAAGGCCCCACCTTGCTTCCCATCACTTGATCAATTAACTAATAATAGGTCACAGTATTGTCATTAATACAGGACATTTCCTCTAGCGGAAGTTGAGTCATCACAGTGCCAGCGGTGCCCTCTTTGGTGAGGTAATTTCCGACTGCTTTTCCCATTGCCTCTTAATCCCGGTTGGCACTGATAATCACTGATTGAACTGTTCAACAATACACCATTCACTCTTGAACACTGCTTCCTTTATTACTGTAAATAGCAGCACAATTTAATTATACGAGTCTATCAATCTTAATTTTGTTGAATTTGAGATGTTTCTCCAAGAGATAATTTCCTGAGTCCTGTACAACAGTTTCTGACTCCTCATCACTTGTGTATCTTTATTCACATGATGACGCTGCCTGGTCCGAAGCCAGCGGTAAGTCCGATTTAAACTAGAGCGTGAGTAACACAACTGAGGAACAGCTTAATAGAGAGGAAGAGGAAGGTCCACTAAGAAGGCGTGTTCATACTCCCATACTCCCTGTCGCAAATGATGAGAGTCTACAATGCTCTCATCCTGTGACTTACAATGATATCATTAAAACAGACACTATTTGTATTAGGTTAGGTGTAGGCAGCTTCCTGGACTGATCTTACAGTCATTACAAAAAATAAAACGGTGCAGGTGAAAACCCATTCTCAAGTCCAAAGGTAATGCTCTTTTTAAATACCCTGGTTTTGTATTGGAACAGCTTTAATTTACATGTGACACACATCTTTTTCCTGACAACAGAAAATCAACAACAATTGAAGTGTACGTTTCTCATTGGGAGTTTTGTGTGTAGTCTTTATGCATGTGAATAGGATTTGCACAGGAAACTTTTTTCATTATTTCCAATTTTTGTAGGGCAGACTTTTTTAAACTATGAGCAATTTTGCTTCAAAAATAGTTCTTCACATCTGAATCAACACGTCTAAAACCAAAGACAAGACGCACCTCTTCTCAGATTCAGAGCTTTCTGAGGAAATCATTATCTCCTCCACCATTAATGGACTGCCAAAAATGTGATAAAAAAACAGACAAAATCAAATTCCTTCAAACGCATCATCATCATGTTTTTAAGTACTCTTCAGTATCAAAGTGTACAGAGATAGTTGTCTGTACATCCATGGGTGTGACGCAAACAGGTATGTGTAATAGCAAATTTGGCATTCTTTTAATTCTTTTCATTTTGCAAAATGAGATAAATTATAGGTTAAAATGGGTCTCAAGGTTTCACCCACAGCTACAACTGACTGCATGGTAGCATTATACTTTCAGATTACATCCCCCAAAGCCCCCAACATTAGGGAAACTGTGGGGCAGCTTTGGTAGAGGAGGTAGAGCAGGTCAACCATGAATTATGGGTAAGGCAAACCAAACCAGGAATCAGAATTTTTTTTCGGAGACACTTTGAACTTCCAGGATTTAAATCTGCATTTTTTTTTATCTGTAATTTGTTGTCATTTTGATTACCTGTTTATTGCACTGATAAAGTTGTCACTGTCTGCTGGGGATCATTAGCAGAATAACTTTAACGATCTTGCTTCAAATGCACTGATATTTTTAGTCGGTGTAATAGTTTGTATCATTTAAATATGGATTTCCAGCCCCTCAGTCTACTATCATATCTTCACACAGTAACAAACAAAAAGAAATAACAGTGTGTTAAAGTGTGGGGACTGTGTACCTTATTTTGCCATCTTGTGACATTTCCAAAGCCTCCAGTGCCCAGCCGCTCCTTCAGCTCCCAGGACCCACAGCTCTGCGGCTGCTGCAGGGGGACTCGGTTCATGGCCTCAGCTGGTATTCCTCAGCTATAACCAGTACATAAACAACAAGAATTAAGATTAGCAGTGAAACAAACACCAATAAACACAAATATTGGGTTAATGTAATAAAATTGAAAAAAATTTAATTAAACATAGAGAATGCATGTAGTCCCAGTGCTGACTGTTGTCCAATCAAATAACTATGTCAGGAATCACTATTGTATATAAAATAATATGTTAGTTAGTATGCTTATTTAGTTACACCACTATATGCTGCTTGTTGAACTGTTGTATAAAAGCAATATCAAGCTCTCTGCCATGCTGTTGTATTGAATATCAGAATGATGACTACATCACAGCGATGCTGATATTCAGTACAACAGCACGGCCTAGAATGTGATATTGCATCAGTGTAAAAAGCGCAGGAGTAACAAAAAATGGAATGTTCATAGTGGCTAAATTGAACTTCAGCTTGAGGGTCATGTTAATTTTATAAATAACACCTGTCCCTTGTAAGGATGACTGCAAGGGAAAGGCTTATTGAAGTGCAGCAAATACCACTGATATTCATCAAGTAATTTAAAAAGTGTTCCCATTATTTATATAGCCGTGGCGGCTATGGCTCAGAGGTAGAGTCGGTTGTCTTTCAATCGGAAGGTCGAAGGTTCGATCCCCAGCTCCCTCAGGCTACATGTCGAAGTATCCTTGGGCAGGACACTGAACCCCAAATTGCTTATGAATGTGATATCTGATTGACAGTTGGGCACTTTACATAGCAGCCTCTGCCATCAGTGTGTGAATGGGTGAATGTGATATGTAGTGTAAAAGCAGCTTTGAGTGGTCGCAAAGACTAGAGAAGTGCTATATAATAACAGTCCATTTTACCATATGTCCAATATCACTGACAAAGTTATTCACTTAGAACAAATCTTGTCTTGTTGGTTGAAAATATTTGTCTGTTTTTGTAAAGATAGTAGCAATGTTATTGGCTGAAATAGCCTGTTGTAAATATTAACATCAGTAGTGGCTTAAAATGTTCCATATCTGTCAGTCACTATTTGATAAAGCAAACGTTGTATAAAAAAGGCTTAGTGTTGTTTTCTACACCAATTGCAACTATACCGGTTAAATATACAGCACAGACTCTATGAAAGTGTAAGTAGTCAGGTCCAGCTTTAAAAAGCTTGTATATACCTTTATGTATTAGCCTAATATACTGTTTTTACTGTAAATATCCCACAGGCTGTTAGCAGGCCTTTCAGTGCTCTAATACCAGCCTGGACAACACTGCAGGTAAAGTACATACATCAACAAAGCTGCTTCTGTTTTCCACCCTATGCTGTACTGTTTATATTGATAACAAAAGAGTCCATTAAAACATAATTTATTAGGCTACTTTTCTTCTCGTTCCTGTTTTCTTAAGTTATTACAAAGTAGCTACTGTCTCGTAGCTACTCGAATGTTATTTTCATGCAGACAGGCGCTTCCACTAAACGCAGATGCTAACGAGTATTAACTCAACTATAACCTACCTTATAATTCGTAGGGCGGGTTCACCTGAATTTATCTAAACATTGAGTAAATTCGGTCTTTAAACAGGTTAAATTTTAAAACACTGCAGTAGTAATTTTGGCGACACAACAAATCTCCCAAAACTTTCTACTTCCTGATACTCATGTTTCCTGTAAACCTGAAGAGACCCGCCCACGAGGAGGCAGGGTATCCGGCTCAGGTCTCCAGCTGCTGCTTTCATGATGTGGATTTTAAATAACTTTGTACCAACGATTATATTTATATAATAAAAATACGTTTCATTAAATAAACTTAGCTTGAATTGGCTCAATGGGACAGTTTGAAACAGATTATTTTTAAATATACTACAATGAAAAAAATCCGGATTATAAGTACATAATTGCACATACAATACTCGATTCTGATTCGCTGGGAGATGTCCATTAATTTTCTAGTAACTGCACAGCAGCTGTGGAGATCAGTAGTGGAAATAACAAAGTATTAGTAAAGTTACAGACAGTATAAACAGCTATGATGTAGGTTTTGTTTGCAGTTCTAAATAAATATGAAAATAAAGGACCATAGAATTTTCCATATGTATGAAATAAAAGTGAAGAATATTGCTGCTTGTAAAATATATGAAGTGCTTCATATAAAAAAGAGGCAGGTGTACCTTTGAATTGTATCCATTTGTTGCTATACTTTTGTGTTGTAGTCTTTGCAGTGGGGCTACAACAAAGGTTTGGGGGCCCCTAAGGGTCCTTCAATGTGCTACAGTTGTCCCGTGGAAATTATAAGGATTAGTTTAAGTCTTATAGTTAATAAAATGGGGATTTTTTTTTACTATGGCATCTCCTCATCCGCAGGACAATTATATATTAGGAAATATTCTGTTAGTTCATAGAAAGGGTAAAGGCTTAAAGCATAATAAATGTGCTTACTAGTGTAATTATGGAGCCTGTGACTACCTCTATTTTGGGAATGGACATAACACACTTTACAACTTCTCGCTAATGGCTGGATCAATTTTCAAAACCATTCATGAAGAGAGACTCACCCCCTATCGGCTGTAACTGACAGCTCATCGTACTGTAAATATGACAGAAGACTTTTTTTCTCTATTACTTTTTTCTAACTGGATCGTGTTTTTGTTACACTTAACCATAAACATGTGAAAATATATAAGGCTACTTTCAGTTATGTCTTTATGTCCAAATTTTAAGTTGCAAACACTAGTCTGTGTTGTAAAAGGTTCAAAACATCTTGTTCTTATATAATTGCTCGATGAGTCTCTACTTATAAAAGATAAACATTTCACTAACGTTCTCTAACTTTGCTGAGTTAATGTTGATCCAACCATTTTCTTTTATTTGGAAAGGATGTACTTCAGAAATACCAGAGTAAAGCAGCAATCTTTTTATTTAATTACGTGCTTATCCTGGATTAAATAGCTCAGATAAAAACTGGCAAGTCACTCCGATACAACCAACAAACTTGATCTTTATTTGGTAACACACAGGTAGGCTCTCTGGCATGACGTGTAAGACGCACTTAAGGCTATCTGATGAGAAATGTTTGGAAGTAAAAAAAAGCCTTCCTGTTGATACTATCAAAGTATGTTGTTGCTTCCTAATCTTTTCAGGCGAGGATTGTAGGCAACATAGAGTGCTTAATGGAAGTTAAAAAAAAAGGCACTCCAAGTAGAATGAAAGACCTGTGTCATCATATTTAGCTTTTCTAAGTCATGTAAACCTAGCCTGTGGAAATTACTTCTGTTGTCCTCAAACACATATAATTACACAAGTGTTTGTCGTCACTACAGTACAATCATCTTTTTCATTCAGCCTTTTTATTTTGTCACCAGCAGTTAGAAACAGTTGCCAATTCCGTTGCTAGTAGCAACCACTGCTAGCACAGTTCCACAAAAGTCAATGGACAATGTTACAGTTATTGATGGACATCTGTTCAATATTTCCTTTATACCATCATTTGAGTATTTTATCTTAAAATTGTTTGGTAATAGGTTATTTATGACTTGGTAGACCACGAAAACCAAGTGAAAACTAAGCTAGCTTCAGAAAGCTAGCTTAATACGCTGATTATTTTTTCTGCAGAAGGAAAGAAATTGGATGAGAAAACGTTTCCCACACTGATATCTCTCTGTTAAATGTAAGCCCATAGCCAGCAGCTGGTTAGCTTAGCCTGGCAAAAAGCCTGGAAACAGCGACTAGCCTGGCTCCGTCCAAAGGACAGAAAACTGCCTACTAGCATCTTTAAAGCTCACTAACTGTTGTTGAACTATTGTTTAATGATTTGTATGGATATCACAAACGAGATAGCCTATGCTAACATGTTAAATGAGGAGCTTAGCTGCAGGGAGGCCAAAGATGATTTGGCTAGTGTCTATGTAAAAGGTTAAGCTAAGATAAACTAAGAAGCTAGTTGTAGCTTTTTATTTACCAGGAGAGTCAACGCCTATCATACTGTTTTGATGTAAAATACCATGGCATGAATTTATACTTGGCCTATGCGAAGCTCTGTTGTTAAATCAGATCTAAAACTTCACCATGATTCATACATTACACTTGGCACTGACACCTAGTTTGTGTGTTTTGAGAGTCTGATTCAAAGCAGTTGTGAAAGCAGCCACCCACACATTAAGACACTAAACAAATGTTTCAAATAGTGGTGAGCTTTTCTGCAATTCCTCACCCAAATTTACAAATGCATATAATCGCCAGTCATTGCGTAACACAACTAATGGGCAGTTAAATAAAGAATATTTGAAACACTTTTCTAATCACCCATCACAAGGGAGGAGCTGTGTAGTAAATGATGAGCGGTTTAAAGTCATTTGATATTTTTTGGCAAAGGAACACAGAATAACAAAATGAGAGGAGATTTTTGGCCATGGTCTTCTTCATGAAGTTTATTTAATGGTTTCAGCTTGAGCCAACTGTAATAAATGACATTTTAATAGTAACTATCACCACCAAATATGTGTATGTGTGTTATTTTTTCAACAAGATGTGGGAGTGCGCTCTAATAAACACAGATGGAAACAACAAGAACAGACGTCAAACTAACCATCCCCGCCCACTATTACATCCTCGAGTGCCATGTTCCTAGCTATTTAATACGGAGTTAACAGACAATAAAAACAATGAACACGAATTATCCAATGTAAATAAAACCACTGCTGGTACTAAGAAAAGATGGAGCTATTCTTGAGGCTAAGTGATTTCCTCAGGAAGGGATGGGTTGAATCCAGGGAATAGTGGCTGTAACAAATGACTCCTGGTGCCAGATGGTTAACCACACAGATAAAATGTCACCCACAGCCCATCACAGACTGATCGAGGTCAAACAGTGTGAAAAATCTATAGTCCGCCAGTTTTTATGTCACTCAAAACTTACTAGAGTCTATTTAAAAAGACCAGTAGTTTTAGAGCAGCTGGACTGAACTCAATCACCTCAAAATGACATCACAGTACACGACAACATACCTTTCGCAGGTAGGCTACAGTGTAGGCTATATGTAGCACCATATATTGTATTTATACTACCTTTGTTATTATTATTATTATTATTTAACTTTTTGTTTTTTTTATAGGAGATGATCATAAGATCTTTTATAAGATAAGGTTTATGGGGTTACTTGCACTATTTGTACTTACTGACTTTACTTAGGTCAACTTTTCTTAATTTCTATTACATTTGAACTTATCATATGATAAACAATATGTGCCAACTATATGCTTCACATACATTTGGTTGTCCCAAATAGGCCTAATAAACATTAAGAAAATAATCATATTACTATATTAAAACATTTTCTTTTCATTATTACGGCTTGATAATAATTAATAGATTTAAAATATATATATATATATTTATTTTGTCACTAGGGTTGACTGGACTGTTTTTGCTCTAATACAAAATCTCGAAAAAGGTCAAAATTCCGGCTAAATTTCTCAAGGTTTTATTTGACCTCTATGTGAGAGTTTGGGGAGCACAAAGGGGAGCTCGACTGCGAGATTTCCCGATAAACCTCGCCTGGAATGATCTTTCTAGTGAAAGGAGACTGTGATTTTCCAGGATAACTTGGGTCGGTGGCGTCCGTCCGTATGTTGGCCCCGCCCCGCAGGCTGCATCATCATCATCCGGCCGGTGTCGTTCTCCCGCTGAGGTCACAGCAGCAGCGGCCCTCCCCTCCTCCACACACCGGCAGGACCAGAGCGCGGCGATAAAAACTGGAGGCAGCGAGAGAACAAGTTCAGTCCGAGCGACAAATCCCAAAGACACTGACACTTCTTCTGCAGAGACAAAGAGAAGTTAGCGAACCAGAAGAGATTTAACGAGGTAAGTTTCTTGTTTTACGCCGATGCTCTCGCGATATCTTTACAGACTCTTGTGCATCAGGTTGTTTTATGCTAATGTAAGAACTTAAGTTATAACTGTGTTAATTTTGAATCGTGACATTTTAACATTATTATCAGAGATTGTAGAGTATATTAGATAAGATTAAATAAAGTCTTTGTGCACGGTTGTTAATTGATGAAAAAGATGAACTCGTTTGCATTTGACTTAAGAGTTTAAAGTATAAATATGCAAAGTACAGTAGTATAAATATTTCCACCAGGAGCCTACTTCTGAAGTTAATTTGACTATTCAATGTGGCCGGGGCAATACTCAATATTTTAGTATAATTTCTGACAGTAGAATATTCTGTTTTTTTAGCTTTACACACATCTTTAACATCTTATGTTCATCAAATCAATCAATCAAATCATCAAATTTAATCATAAATGCAGTAGGGTATAGATTTAAAGGTAGAGTAATCTGCAGCTTTATAATGAACAAGTGATTCAACATGAAACACAATATGTGTGGATAAAGTAGTTTGGTTCGTAGCCTGGTTTCACGTTAACTATTTAGGGAGGTGAAACTTTGGATTACCTTGTGCTTACTCATTCATTCGGCATCCCAACACTTTCTCACCCTGGCTTCAGCAGCTCTTTATCCACCTCTGTCCACCCACATCCACCTTTTTAACCCTCGAGAATACTGTACAAACTCCCTCAGTAACTTGTATCATCAAGGTCACTGAATGTTACAAATGTTAGGAGAACATGGAGATGTTGTGCTCTGCTGCTGGACTCAGTGTGTGTTTCTTATCTATGAACATCCCTGCTATGATACTGTGAGTAACTGTGTACCACTCTGAGCCAAATCCTGCACAGCATCACAGACATGCAGACTCTTATCAGGCTAATGAGCTGGATTTTGTGTTTCCCAAAATCTCCTCCCCGGCATCCGTCAGCGTCGATACTCTCCGCACACTGATACTCTGTGCTGCATGTTTAGAGAAAGTAGTTTAGGTCCATTATCTGCATTCCCGGCAGTGTGGTCAGCTGTTTGTGACTCACGGGACCTCAAAGCTGTAGGTTAAGAGTAGGTCAGACAAGAGGATAAGGCTGGAGCAGTCTGTGGGAAACATGGCTAGAAGATGACGCAAAAAACCTTAAGAGCAGATAATTCAACGGTTGAATCCAGACAAAGAAAAAAAGTCTTCTCTGTCACTCTGACTAAATGTTGGAACTGTATCTTCATTTAAAGGCTTTGGGTCTTGGTTTACATCCCATAAAAGCCTCCCTCTGTCCTGTGCAGGCCTGGCTGGAAGCATGGATGACTCAGGACTACTCACACTGTCTTTCTGCTGACCGCTGGGATTTGATTTCATCTCCCTTCTTTTCCCTCCTTCTCTGTTCCCTCCATCCTTTCATCTCCTTCCACGTATGCTGTATTATCCCCTGCGTTAATACCTGCTCTTTCTACCCGCTCTCAGTTTATGTTTCTTCCTGATAAGGAGTTCAAGGCTTCATATTGTGCACAGAGGGAGGCGGTGAGGCAACAAAGCAGCTTTCTGTTCATGGGGACTTTACAGAGATGGATCACAGCTGGTTTATTGAAAGCTTGACTGAAAACTCCCTGAATGAATAATGCCTGCTAAGAAGCTTACCGACACGACATTGCATGCCTGAACGCATCATCTGCAAACATACTACACACGTGCAAACGGTTAAACTGAAAGAACAACGCCTGAAGTAAAGCTAAAAGTTGAGTGCAGGTTTAGGGATCCCAGCAGGTCAAACCGGTTAAAAAAATCAGATTTATCGGAAACATAAATCTACCAGCGTGCTGTGACAAGACAATGGGTTCGGTGTTTACAATAAAAGCCTATAAATGTCGAGCTTCTAAGAAAAATTGCCAGGAAACTAACCCTCGTGCCAATAAAATTAGGCTGTAAAAGTGCTACAATGCTGGCTGTAAAGATAGTTCCTCTGCAAGTTCCTCTTCTGCGTGCCGATCTGCACATACGACGCACTCTTAGTTCTTTATTAAGTATCGTTTCCGACATTTGAATGGACGAGAGACGTGAAAAGAAACCTCAGAGATGCTTTAAGGTGCATAAATTGAACTTCACAGGCAGGTGAAACTATGTTCCCTGCACCTTCTAACAATTCTCACCGTTTCAGACTTCCAACATTTCGGCCTTTTACCGCAACACGAGAATGTCTCACCTCAGACCTTCACAACCTCAGCGCACCATCATCATTACACGTCTCTGCTAATGGTCCAGTGACAAACATTGTGGTTAGCGCTGAAGAGCTGCAGTTTCTTTAAATATACTGAAATTACAGCCTAATAGGAAGTGAACATCGTGAGAATGTATTTATGTCTGTCCGTCTTATCGTCTGCTGCACGTGTTGGTTTTACCACAGTGTTGCATCCGAAGCTGCTGCTGACTCACAGTCTGGCTGCTGCTGTTGTTGAGATGTTTTCATTTATTCCATTCATATTTGACCTACTGGGGGAACCACAGCCTCCTCAGGCTGCTTACATGGTGGTACACGTTTCATGCATTAAGAGATTGGGTGTAACACAAAAATGCTTTAACCCCGTCAGTGCCAGTGGGATGCTGGTGTCCTGCCTGCTTTTTAGGAGAGGCCTGTTTGTGAAACGATTACTGTACCTTACTATCTGTCATTATGTTGAAAACTCTGGTCCCTATGAGCAACATGTTGGGCGTTACTACTTCTGTTGTGTTGTTGTGCGTGTGTGTATCAAAGTTTGGTCAAAACTCCTTAATCCTGATCCTTAAAGGACTTTAAAGAAGTCACTGAATATTTTCCTTTAGTATTTATTCAATATGAGGCTCATTTTAACTATTTACATTCAAGGTTTTGACCTTTGATACCAACAGTAAGAAAGGTTAGTTACATGGTTTACTGGTTAAAGTTAGTGGTTGCACTATATCACTCTGTGCCTGTAATTTAGGCCTGTAATTGTATGATGTCTGGACCGGATGTCTGTGGCGACTTTCGCGGAAAAAATCACAAGCGGCGCCCAGTTAGTGACGCGTTTTCCATCACCCAGCAGTGGTTGGTCTGCCAGAGAGGGTAGGCGGAGCTAAGCGGCTGCTTTTCCGGTCTCTGCAAGTGTTGCGAGTAAACAGTAATCTACTATGGCTGAACAAACAAAGAAAAGATCGATGACTACAGATACAACTTCAAAAATAAGTGAAAATCAAAAGAAAAAGAAACAAACTCGACGCTCAGATGAAGGCAAACAGTCTAAAAGGGAAAGCAACCGTCAGCGAGGAAAATCAAGAGTTACAACCGGAGCCAACCGTGGACGTCAAACATGCAGCACTGTCTGGATATCTGGGAAGTGTGATCTTCGAGATTACCACTTTAAATCAACATCCTCAAATATGACACTGGATAATTGAGGGTAAATCTTGTAACAGAAATTCTCCAGGCCAATGTAGAATCACCTCAAAAAATACTGAATTTCCAGTATATCTTAAAAAGTTACAGATTTGGAGCGTCCTAAAAAAACAGCAGTTGTGGCCTGAAGTTATAAGAGTTGATCACTTTAGGAATTAAGTTGTGCTGAAGAAAAGAACTAAAAGCAGCCTCTATATCTTCTCATTGAGTCTTTGTCTTCTATCTGTTGGTTCTGTGTTGGCTGCTCACAGTTCATATGCATTAAATGCTGTAAGACAGACCACAGAAACAGCTTAAACTGCGTCCTGGGATTTTCAGAGGAGCGGTGTTAATGGCGCCCAAACAGGGCCCCTTGAAGTCAGATACCAGAGACTTTAAAAAGGGTGGGATACACATATTTCATATCTGGTGTGTGCATGTTGGCGTGTGCGTGTGTGTGTTTGTGCGTGTGTTGATATGAACTCATGTTTCCGAAATGCATGGGGTCCGTTCTGGCTGTATTCTAGCAGGAAACACATGTTTTCAGCTGACAGGGTGGAGAGTGGGGTGACTGAACGGAGCTGAACAGCTGCACAAAGGAAACAAAAAGGAAACTGGTGTGTTGTTGTCGCCCAGCCCAGAGAGGCTCAGTTGGGGGGTAAAAACGCAGGTCAACGGGGTCCTCCTAATGGTGAGTGTGTGAATGCACATCTGTGTTTAAAAAGTCGAATCCTGAGGGGGAGTCTTTGTTCCAGCGGACAATGAGCAGAAAGAACAGTAAATCTTTGTGTGTCGGGGTGTTTATTAGCTCCACGTTCCTGAGCACTTTGTGTGTGTGTTTGAGAAAGCATGTATGTGTGTGGGTTGCCTCACTGATATACGAAAACACGGTGCTGTTTTCTATTAGCTCGGTCGACCACAGAAGGTGAGTCAGGGGAGAATCAGCTGACGGAGACAAGAATATTAACATGCAGGCATGTAAGCACACGGTTCTTGTTGTATGTCTGAGTCTTTGCATGTGTGTGTCTATAGAAGAAGTTCCTCATACTTATTTTTAAAACTACTCGGCTGTTCCTCATTTATTGGTCATTTTTGTGTTTCAGACCTCATTGTGTGTGACCTGCTTTTTCACCTCTTCCCCTTTTTCTCCTTTTCTTCAATTCCTTCTTTGTGACTCATGTTTACTCACACTTAACTGAGGAGAAGTTCCCCTCGACACCTCTCCTCTGTTCAGTGTGAAGAGGAACAAGTGTGATATGAAATATCTTTTTCTAGAAATATAAAAGAGAAATGTCACTGCAGTTTATTGGTCCTGCGACAGGCTTTCCCTTCTGTTTCCTCATCCTTTCCTTTTAAGTCCTGAGTCACTTCATCCTCCCCCAGCTGCAGCTCTGCTCCGTTAGAGAAGGAATTCTGTCACAGCGCTGCAGAAACTTTCTGCTGTGCGTGCTGCCTTACATCCCTCTGAAGTTGTCCAGATTGTGTGGTTTGATATGTCGATCTCATTTGTAGCAGAAAGTAAAGATAATCTTCTTCCTGTTTGTTCCCATTTGGGAAGTTGTAGATGAGTTATGATAAAAGGGAAATGAATTTAAACAGGACAACAGAGACACAGAACATCCTATCAGAATGTCCTGCTCAAGTGGTTAAAACTTCCTGTCTGAGTCAAGAGGTCAACACAACTTCAAGGAACTACAAATATCCTCTAGTTTCCCACAAGCACCCCACCTTGCACGTCCTTTCCTCTCCGGGGGTCTTCCTCAGGAGCAGGCGTAGTGTAAGGATGGAGGAAGGAAGCTGAACAGAGAAACAGTAGATTCTGGAGAAGGTGGTCGGTGTCGATCATTTTCCTGCAATTGTTGCCTCTGTGTTTTTGACAGATTCAAGACAAAATATTTACACTTATAGACATATTACAAAGAAACAGCTTCAGTGCTTACATAAGTCTGTCTAAACTGTATATGTTTGTCAAATACTGTCAATGGTTTCTAATATGTATTCATTATCTACTTCCAGTAAATTGAAGACCACTTGAATAACTATGGCAACCACACTTGGACTGTTCGTGCTCCTGTCTGCTCTCTGCTGTAGCCTAGCGGACAATGTGAGTACTACATCCTCATCATTAGAGGGCAATAAGTCTTGTAATTGTTTCAATGCATTATCTACAAATCCTTCAAACTTAACAAAGGCTTATCTTTATATATTTTAATTCTACAGTAGTTTCATTATCATTTTACAAACATTTAGTCATATTTTTGCATTTTGCAATTAATTCAATTTTGTGAATGGAATGGCTTGCAAAAACTCCTCGGTGGTGCCTTTAGGTGCTTGACGTAAACTTCAAAATCCAAGATTTTAGAGACAGCTAAATTTTACACTTGTATTTTATATACATTTTTGCAGAATAAATATTTATTTTTTCATTTTGCGTGTTTATTTTTGCAACTGCAGAGCTCACAAACTCTCTGTTGTCCTGTAGTCACATTCGTATCGATGCTACTGTTTGAATCAACAAGTAATGTTTGGCTTAAACTTGACGACAGCTAAAAGTTTATTTTGGATGAAGTACCTTCTCTATGTGTCTGCACTGCCTGAGTTGGAAACACATGCATCCAGTCTCCCATCACCGCTGCCCTCTGTCTAACATGTGAATTGTGTTGCAGGTGGAGCTGCTCCGCACTAAGAGAGGGACTCGTTTTTACAGAGGTGAGCCTGACAGGCAGCCTGCCAGACGGACGCTTTTGATTATTCATGTCCAGAAGTCTTCATCTTCCTTTGACACCTCCTGTGAGCCCCCATCACACTCCTGTTTGTCTTTCCCAATAACACCACCCTCACCATCATCACCATCAATATCACAATCTTTTAATTCACTGTTGTCACTCATGTGTTTGTGTTTCCTCTTTCCTGATACCTCTATGTTTGCAACTGCTTGTACATGTGACTGTGATTAAGTTTTCTGTGTTTCTTGGCTGTATACTTACTGTGTGTGTGTGTGTGTGTTTGTGCATGTGTGTTTTCTCAGCACAATGTGTGGATAGTAAGTCGTCAGCTGTGCGTAGTTCAGGGGACACTTGGCTGCGATGGAGGGGACAGCGTGTGGAGTATTGCCGTTGTGAATTGAAAGGACGAGAGCGTTGTCATATTGTGCCCGTTATCAGTGAGTGTGACATGGATACATACACACACAAACACACAAACACATGTGGATCGGCTGACTGACTTGCGTTACCTTTTTGTCTTTTCCTAATCGACTTCTTTTGTGTGCAATGAGCTGAGTATAATGTTCTGTCAGTCAGCTTGCCTGACCTTACTGACCTCTGTCTTCTCTTCTAACTTTCAGCTTCAGCCTCACATGATTATTTTTTTGTCGGCTTGCCTCAATCATGTGTCCAAAATCACTGTTATTTCAGTTCATGCAGGTTTCTGTGTTTTCCAGTGGGCGTAGTTTAGTCTAAGACTGTTTGAAATACTCCTGCCAGGCGAGCCCTCGTGCGCATTTTCACCCCCATTGACGAATTCTGTGAGACATGACTTGCCCCTCCCTCGGACAAATTGCAACCACATTTTCGGTCTGCCAAACTGCACCGTCTGTGAGCTCACAGCCCTGCTGTTATTCTTAACGGCAGCCTTTAGGAAATGTTGAAATAATAAATGAATAACCAGACTGGAGATGGCAGAAAACTAGGTCTGCTCTCGTGTGTAAGAAGAGAGTCAGGATGAAGCATTCACAGCGACCTTTTGTGTACTGCTCATGTTTCTCCGTGAAATGTGACACACTTGGACAAACCCACACATTTAATTGGCTGTGTACGCAAGTAGTCGGGGCCAATCAATCATGTTCTGGTTATTGAAATTGTTTTGTATGCTGAGAAACTGGATGATGTATGACTGACTAACTGGGTCTCTGTCTGCCCCCTCCAGACTGCTACGTGTCCCAGTGCTACAACGGGGGAACCTGTAAGGAGGCCGTGTACACGTCAGACTACATCTGCCAGTGTCCTCCAGGCTTCAGTGGGGCTCAGTGCGAGATCAGTAAGTACTCTTTTATCTAGTGCACGATTATTTTAGATCAATCCATCATCTTTTTTTCTCAATTTACATCAGTTAAACTTGTTTTTTTCTGAATGGGGCACCAAGTATCTCTAATGTGTGCCCCATGTACAGAGGCTGAGTTCGATTCCTGCCCTTTTTGCTCTTTAGCTGTTCAATCCAATAAAAAGGCAAATGGCCAAAAAACAGAACAAAATCTAAAAAGAAACAAAACTTTTTCCTCTACACTAAAATGTTTTATTCCAACCAACGATCCAAAGCTTCAAATATTAAGTTTACAAAACAGAGAAAAGCAGCAAATCATCACAACGGAGAAGCTAAAACCAAAACATAGTGGATTAATTTTTGGTTGATTATCTAATCAATTATTTAACTTTCAGCCGAACTTTTATAGCTCATTAAATCTTCATTTGCTGCAAAAGGTACACCCTGGTTTTTCCACTGTATTAACCAACAATTCAGTCAGTCCAGTCCACAACAGCGTGGCCGGTGACACAACACTGATTAAAACGTTCTACGAACTTGTTAATGACTCCAGATAAAGTCACAGTCTGACTGTGTGACTCAAACAGAAGGTGTCATGGGCCTGTGGTTTGGAGACAAGAAGAATAAGATCATAAACCGTGGAGAGACATTCTGGGACAGAAATATTTTTGTTTCTGCGGGCGACTTTTGGAGGCTTCAGGGACACTCCGCCCTCTTAGTGGGATAATTATGCAAACACCAGCGGTCCCAGCCGAGTGATTTCAGCAACAGAGTAATGAGTTCGTACGGCCAGACTCAATAAATGTGATTACATTTACGATCATTATAGTTTATGTTCGGTCATTGTTTAAACCGCAGAATGGAAAAATACAATAAACATGCCGTTAGGGCCCAAGCTGTGAGTTAAATGTCTTATATAAGAAATAACAATGTTTTCATAATTTGTCCAAATATTATGAAAGGTCTGAGTTTTTCCAGAACCAATAAAAAGATTTATTGTGTCAGAATAAATTAATTAGGCCGGTTATTAGAGTGATGTCAGCCTCATATTTAAAGACACCTAATTAAGTTTAACTTTGTGTCCTCCTACAGACAACAATGAGAAGTGCATTGTGGGGCAGGGTGCAGGGTACCGCGGCACATGGAGCTCCACCAGTTCAAGATCAGAGTGCATCAACTGGAACTCCACGTCTCTGAGAGGGAGGAGGTTCACCGCCAGGAAAAACGACGCCACCAGTCTGGGACTGGGCAACCACAACTTCTGCAGGTACATGACCAGAGCAACATGTTTACTGAGGGGAACCTGTCGGATATTCATTGTGCCTGTGCAATTGAATCAAGGAGGGGTCTGATGATCCAAAACATACTGGTTGAATTTTTATTAAGCCTGCAGGATGGATTCATTTGAGACTTTATTCTGGCTTTTATATCAAATTAAATGCTTCAGATTTTGGTGCTAAAGCCAAAGGTGAGAATGTCTTATTTTGAAAGGCAAAGACTTTTATATCTTTGAAAGGGCTCAGTTAACAAAAAGCATTACCAACAGACCGCCGAGGTAGGGTCAGCAACAAGTAGGAAACGGAAACAGGTAACCAAGTCCATGCAGGCTAATATTGAGAGGACTGACAGGAAATAGGACCTTAAATTACAGGTAAATTAGTGACTTGGCAATAAAATGGGCAGAATGAGATGAATTGATGATCTGCTTAACATTGTACTCATAGTACCTGCCCTTCTTCTCCCCCTTCAGGAACCCTGACAGTGACAACACCCCTTGGTGTTACATCTACAAAGGCACTCAGATCGCCTGGGAGGCCTGCCCTGTGCCCAAATGTCCTGAAGGTACAGCTCCACAGAAAGCTAATACGCTGAGATATTTAAAATTAAACAATTCTTCTCTTTAACACTTGGTTCCTCTGTGTGTTTTGGAGCAGATAAGTACCAGGAATGTGTGCGGGGCACTGGTCTGTCATACAGAGGCACAAAATCAGTCACTAAGAGCGGCGCTCGCTGTCTGCCGTGGGACTCTCCTGCTGTCAAACGCAAACTCAACAATGCTTGGAAGTCTGAGGCACTGCAGCAGGGGCTGGGCAGCCACAGCTTCTGCAGGTAGAGATGATGGCACACACAATATGATAATTCTAAAACACTCACATACAGAGTCATAAGAGTAACTCATTATATTTCCTCTTATTTCATCCTTATAGGAATCCAGACGGTGATGTAGGTCCATGGTGTCACACCTACAAGAACATGCAGCTGACCTGGGAGCTGTGTGACATTCCTAAATGCAGTGAGTTTCCTTATTATGATGGTTTAATTTTGCAGCAATGTTTAAACATAAAAGAAAGACTATCAAGACTGATACATCAACAGAAACTAAAATCTTCTGTGCTCCTCTTTTCCAGCAACTCGTCCGTCTATCATCACGACCCTCGGCCCTCGTGCACCAATAACTAACAACAACGACAGAGGTAGGACGTCTTAACAATTCTAATGCACATCAGAGAGTACATTTTTCTTTAATGTGATTGGTTTGTAATAATTGTACCAATATTTAACCGTCCTCTCTGTAGCAACATGTGGCCAGCGTTTGGACAACAGCCTGAATCACCCGGCGTTCCGCATGTTTGGTGGCAGAGCGAGCGACATCACGGAGCAGCCGTGGCAGGCGGCCATTAACGCCTTCCAGCCCCGTCTCAAAAAACACTTTCACCGATGTGGCGGAGTCCTCATCAACTCGTGTTGGGTGCTGTCTGCTGCACACTGCTTCGAGGACAGGTAGGAATCCTTCACATTAACACACACAAATTGCATAGTTTAACCTGTTTGAAAGGCAACATGCAAATATATATGCTGTTTTCTTTTTCAGTGTTAAAGCAGAAAAATTGGAAGTGATTTTGGGAAGAACTTTCCGGAAGCAGAATTCCAGCGGCGAGCAGATTTTCAAGGTTGAGAAGTACTGGATCCATGAGAAGTTTGACCCTGAGACCTTTGACAACGACATCGGTGAGTGAACCTCAAGAGAAAATAACTTTTGGTCTTGTTTCATATTTTTCCGATCTTGTGTCATTGAAATGTCAGATGTTCAGCAAAACAGTCGTTTGGTTTTGGCATGCCATAAAGTAAAGTTAAATGTGGCACTGCAGCAGCCACGTTTCCCCCCCGGGGGTGATGATATGGAACATTACGTGGGCAGCAAAAGCTTGTTAAAACTTGAACTCAAACCCTCAGTCTTCACCCACATTTCCCCGGTGCATTGCCCTGACTTTCCGCTGGTCACTTTCCACTTGCAGCTCTTTTGAAGCTCCAGACGGATATTGGCATCTGTGCTGTAAACTCTCCGGAGGTTCTTCCTGCGTGTCTGCCTGAGCGTGGGCTGGTGCTGCCCGACTGGACTGAGTGTGAGATCTCAGGATATGGAAAAGACTCTGAATGTAAGCAAACATCCTGCCTAATATGGCTCTCTAATGTTTGCATGGCTACTAGTTAAGCAAATTAATCTCATAGGCAAGTTTGACACACTTACTTGACTGACCAGCAGAGGGCAGTGTAAGCTTTTAACTGATTTATATTTAAACTTTCTCTCCACAGTTTCTGCAGAGTACTCTGAGCGTGTTAAGAGAGGTTACGTTCGCCTGTGGCCCAAAGAGCGCTGCATCCCTGATGTTTTGTCTGGACGCACAATTACCTCCAACATGCTGTGTGCAGGTGACACCCGAAACCGGGACGACGCCTGCAAGGTGAGAATAATTTTACACTTAACCTCCTCTTTAAATCTAAGCTGCTAACAGTGCTCAGTCTAAGCATTCCTTTCTTGGATTCCTTTCCAGGGAGACTCTGGCGGCCCACTCGTCTGCCGTAACAATGACAAGATGACCCTGATGGGCGTGATCAGCTGGGGCGATGGATGCGGGCAGAGGGACAAGCCTGGGGTCTACACTCGTGTCACCAATTACATCGACTGGATCAACGGGAAAATCAAGGCAAACCCGGTGTAAAGTCAAAGAGACTGCAAAGAAAATTTAGCTCGAGAAGATAGAAAGATCCACAGGACTCTGATTGTGTTCAGAGTTTATCTGTTGATCTGAAACTGATGGAGGTTTTAAAGCAGCAGGACGACTCCTACAGAGACGCACAAGAGGAACCTCAGAGTTTTTATGCTCATTGTAGCTCTAGTTTTCTTCTGACTGTGTCGAATGTGAGAGGACAGAAACACAGGACGACTCTTCTTCCTCCCTCTGGTAGATGTTGATCTTCATAATATGTTGTGTAAAAACTTTCCATGCGTCTCCTCAGTGTTGGTTCAACCACACTGGAGGTTCAGGCAGGAAATATAGGACATGTCAGCGTATTCTTCTCTTCTCTCTGGTCGTCTTCATGCTGGTTTATACAAAGAATCACAGTGGCAGACTTTGGGTCAGTAGCATTTTTATAAACCAAAAGAACACCCCACTTAGCATAAGCACTTAGTTTGCACAGTAGAGGTAGTCACACAGGAATGTAGGTATTTTTAAAGTTAGTGCAAAGCAAAGACTGAGATACAGACTAGTCTTTTAGATGTGAGGTTATTTTAGGTTTAATTTTTAAAACTGTTTCTCTTACTTCAGGGTTTGAGGATTTCCAGACCTTAATCCAAAACTAATCTGCTGGTTCAGATTCAGCTTGTCCGTGCCTTTAGCTCCCCGAGCTCTTCTTGTAGATTGAACATGGGGAACCTGGAGAAACTCACTCCCTCAAACAAACCCTCGTCCTGCTCCTCAAGCTTCACTACAGAGGAGGACCAAACTCGCACTTCTTCTCTACCTGTTTTCTACACTTCCAGAGCACTTCTCACAAGACTCCTGGGTTGAGCCCAACATGTACATAACATGTATATTGATTTTATATTGAAAATGACTTGGAGCTCTTTTCTGTTTTAAACTGCATTTTGACTGCAAAGCTTTTCTACTTAAACTCAAATTGTTCTATGACTGAGTTTAAGATGTTTTGTACTAAGTTTTTTATTTATGTGTTTTAAGATTGTTTTGTAGAAAATACTTTTGTACTGTAGTTAAATAATTTATTGTCACTGTCATAATAACCATGTCTTGCAACATACTCCTTTGTCAATAAATAATATTTGGAATTAATCTTTTTTTGCGTCAAGCTTTTTAACCTTGTTGTGGCTTTTTTACTGATTAAATAATTACCATACGACAGCTTAAGGATCACTCAGGCTCAGTTTATCTGCATCTGAATGAAATTAAGTTTCATCAAGCAGAATTCCTGCGACATAAATGATGAAACTGGGAATTCTGTAAGCGTGTTTAAAGGGGAAAACATCCATAAATCGCTGGTGTGCATGCTTTGGATAACTGTATCCAGTTGTATTTTTGGAGCTGGCACTATAATTTCCTTCAGGATTTAAAAACTTCTATCTCATCTTATCTTACCGTATCCCTGTGTTAGACGGAACATGATAATGTGGCCCCTAAAAGTGGGAAAAACTAGACGAGGGGCCCTCATAGTGGAGAAAACGTCACAGCAACCTCCAGGGAGTCCTTCAGGTGGAGAAAACAAAAGTGCCCTCCAGGGTGGCGGTCAGCTGGTAAAACATGATAATATGCCCTCCAGGATTCATTACCAGTGGAGAAAGTGGGATAAAGTGCCCTTATGGGACACCTTCTAGTGATAAAGACACGAGACAATGCCCTCTGGGGTGCTCTTCTAACGGAGGAAATGTGAGAAGTTGCTTTTTAGGTTAACCCTTCGCTTGAGAAAAAAAGCCCTCCAGGGTGTAGAAAAGGTGATGAGATGCCTTCTGGGTTTCCTTCTAGTAGAGAAAAACAAATAAAGTGCCCTCTAGGCTGACATTCAAGTGTAGAAAATGTGATTAAGAATGGCCTCTATATTACTAAAAGAAAAAGAAAGAGTGCCCTCTTGGATGCCTCTATCCTTATGTTAGGTAAAACATGAATTGATGCCCTTCAAGGGAAGAAAAGAGTATAAAGTGCCTTCTAGAGTCTCCAGTGTAGAAAACCTCCCTAAGGAGATCTTCTACTGGGGGAACATGATGAAATGCCCTCTAGATTACCCCTCTATTGGAGAAACCACAACACAGTTCTCTTTGAGGCTCCTACAGTGGCCATACAGGCTGTCCTATGTGCTTGAAAACCTTTCGCAGGTGCCTGGTGCCCTCTTTCTCTCTTCTGCCTGATGTCACCACTGGATGGTATGTGTATGTGTATAAAAAGTTAATAATTAATTTTAAAGACGACAAAGCTGGTTTTATTTACCAGCTACAACAAATTAGATGAAACTCAGTTGGTGATATGACTATGAGCAGGTTGCAAAAGGGAAATTTGGGGCCATGTCTGAGCTGTGCAGTGTCTGCAGCAGCTCATTTACAGGCAGGCAGTCCAGCAGCAGGTGAGGTAGGAAATGCAAATGAGATCAGTTAGATCTGCTCCGTACGTTCTCTTTGTATCGCTCACTTTTAATCTTCTAGCCATTTGCATCCAAAAACCGAAACAAACACATTTCCTCATGACTTGAGCTGTGAGACTGGACTCCAAATCATATAGATGGTAAAGTACTGTTTTATTTTCGTCTCATTTTGGTTTTCATTCTGATAACTTTGGGTGGAGTGAGGAGGAAGTGAGCGGGTGTTGTCGACGGCAGAGTTTTAGTGCAGTGGAAACTGTAGTCCTCAGTGAACCTTCAACAATGTTACTTTTATTTCAGCATTTTTTGTTATGGAGTTCTGTGGTGGGACAGATATGATGGCAGCTACACCGTTGTTGTGATTGTGTGGGAGTTTGAAGACAAACGGTGAAAGGAACTCAAGCGACTAGAGTTTGCAGATCACCTCAAAGTCAATACACTTACAGGATGGATGGAGGCACTTTACTGTAGAATACTGTGGTTCTCTGACAAGTCTTTTTTAATGTTTGTTTTTTGCTTAAGACACAAAATCGGACTCTTAGTTGATACTGGATTTAATATACATCTACATACTTGTACATAGCATGTCAGGCTTCAAATTGAGCTTTTATATTTGTGGTATTCAAACTTAAGTCTTATTAGAAATGCAGTTACCATTCTTGTCGACGGTTTGCCAGTGCTCTTACTTTTCTCATAAAGTATTTTCAGTAAGCAGTAAACCATGCAGTCGTTGGGAGGTTCTGTGATTCACAGGGATTGTGTTAGATATCACACATCTGAACATATGACGTTTGCTGATATAGTTACTACTCTTTTCTCTTTTTGGTTACATTAAATCTAAACCACACACTGACCCTGTTTATACATGACAATGCCTCACAGACATTTAGGTCTCTGGTTGCTCTGTTTTGCTGCTCTGATGTGACATATTTTGAGTATCCCCTCGTCTAGCATCAAACTGTTGATGCCGGTGAAATGTTTTGTGGTTTGAGAAGTTCCCTGTATGTTCATATGTTGAGACAAACTTTAAAAAACAAAACAGGTACAAGCCACATTGCAATGTGGGGCACTAAAACTAGAGTGGAAAAGGCAGAGAAGACAGTGGGAACAATATTATTCCCCCTTAATATTTATCTATCAGTAGAAGTTTTAGGCAGAATACTTGCATGGCACCAGATTGTGGAGTTTAATAACTAACTCATCAGAAATACAGAGTCTTAATATCCCTGTAAAGTATAGAAATTCAAAGACTACACTAACTAATTATGGTTCAATGTTATCTAATATAATTGTTTGTTATAACACATATACTATTTATATTGTCTGAATACTGAAACATTTGAATGATGTTCAGTGTGTCTTGTCCTTGTTTGCATCCGATTTCACTTCATGACTTTTTCCTTTTTCCTCCTGTTAGCCACAGCCACTGAGACGTTACATTGTACAGGTGTATCTACATTTTCCCCTCAGAGAGAAGTTACAGCATTCAGCACAAAGCACAGAACATTGTCACTGTAACGTCATCAGACCCTAAAATGCAGATATATTTGGAATTACTGCGTTCACGCTCATCAAAAGCAGAACAGTAAAGTAGTTATTTCAGTCCGTTTTATCTGCTCTCACCTGGTCCTCTTTGATCAACAGTGAAGCCACTGTTTTCTGACAGTTTGTGTACCAATGTGTGACACATAGAAACTCCACAAGCTCTCCCTCTCTGCCTGCCTACAAAAATTCACTTCGCATCAACACTTCCTCTACGGTCGCCAGGCACTGTGGGAAAACAGAGATACTGTCGCTCAACTTCCTGATTTCACTTGAAGTGTGTGTTTATCTCCGCCTCCTCCTGCCAACCTCAGTCACATCCCTGCATATTTACTTTTCTCTGTTTTAACTGATGAATTTCTGCTTCAAAGCAGCTTTGATTGCAGTAGCAGTAATCTAAACTTTTAGAGTTACATATCACAAGTATAAAATTCAGGACCAAATAGTAACAATGAGAAGACTTACTCTACCTTCATATTAAAAGGAGTATCTGGGAAAAAAAGAGGGGTGAAAGAAGCACAAGCACCAATTTATTCAGAAACTCCAAATTCAAGGGCTGCATCCTTCGAAGGACGTATTTCAACGCCGATTGTGTCACAGCGGCGCGCTAAAGGCCATTTCGAAGGCTCCTTCAGATGCAGCTCAGAAATGTGTCCTCCTTTTCCTAGGCCACGAAGGATCCATCAGGTGCATCCTTCGTGGACCAATGTCTCCCGACATTCATTGCGTGCCAATTTAAATGAGATGTGGGACTCTCAAGCGGCTGAGGAATACACTTTAAATGTGAAAGTTTTTGCTTTTGACTCAATCGAATAGCTTGCGATACAAATGTTTCAAAACCAAAGAGGCCTTGAAACAAATTATTGTTAAAATAAAAGGTTAAGTTACATGAAATTAGTTATGATAGCTAGTTAGCCAGTTAGCTTCGTGACATTAGGGTAAAGGCGGGAACAGCTAGTGAAGCAAACAGGAAATCCTCTGCAGACCAGACCGTCTCATTTCAGTTCAGCCTTAGTGTCTACACAGGCTACGAAAGAAGCGCCCTTCGTAGTCTGCGTCCTTCAAAGGATGCAGCCCCCGAACTGAGACACAGCTATTTACTCAGTAATTAATTAAAAGTACTCTTTATACTGAATTCCTCATTTCAAATTAATGCATGATATTTTAAGAACAATTTATTGTTTAAGTATACTGCTTTAAAATGCTACAAGGAAGTCTTAAAATAAAGTGTTACCTAGTTGTAGTAGTAGTGTTTTAGATACTTATTTTACTGTACTAATCACCTTTTGTACTAAATAAAGCTCTTTTGTCCACCATGTTGACCCTCTCCAAACAGCAGACACTGACTAAGCTGTGCTAATGAAGCTAATAGATAACTAAAAGTAAATGATTACAAACTCAGTTCCAATTTTTTAGTGGGGGTTAAGTCTGAATGCTAATCCTCAACTTCTGTATTTTTCAGAGCTTCTTTGGAAAAAAAACAAATCAGTAAGTATTGTGGTCATTAGGGAAACCTCATTAGTTCTGCCTTTAATGTGTTTGTTATCTTACCTCTGTTCTCTCTGTGAAACACAGTGGACCTCCAGCTCCACCCAGGAGGACAGGTGAGATTTAACGGCACTCTGGAATAAAGGAAAAACAGTTTTGTTACTTCCTGTTTTTGTTTCTTTACTGGTTTACAGATTATTATCATATTTTGTCAATCTGTTTGATTCAGATGACAACGAAGGATGGCCACAGGATGAGTTTGTGAGTAACAAGTTCCTGAATTTGTGTGGGTTTTTTTTTTTTTTTTTTTTTTTTTTTTTTTTTTTTTTAAATGGTAGACAAAAAATGGTAGAAACATTTCAAAAACTGTCACAGTCATGCAACGTTGAGAAATAGCACAATAAATACAATAAACTTAAATAGAATGATCAAAATAATCACTAAAGGAATAGTGATGTTTTGAAGTGTGACCTCTACCCCTCGTTCATTAAAGTAGGAGTAATTTTATTAACTTTTATTATTAGTAATTTTGTTTTATTTAAGAAAAAGTTACATTCCTTTTCTATTTTGGTAAAGAGAAAGTTGAGAAATGAATACAAATTATATAACATGTTACAGACAGTACAGAGGCATTGAATTAAACATAATTAAATGTTTGTCTCCAATGAACTCAAAGGTGAGGCATACTGCTTTGGCATAAAGAACAGTAACTAACCAAAAACCCGTAGCCACCTGTATCATAATAATTGACCCAGCCTATTGAGGCTAATTAGCTTGGAAAAAGGTGATGCTGTGCTAGAAGTAAGGCTCATAACAACGAAAAACTCTGGTTTAAAGAATTAAGATAAATACCCATAAACAATACATTAATAAGCCACTTACATTTCACTGCACACACGGACAACCCCTTCAAAATAAACGCTGGCTAGGCTAGAAAATAATAACATGACTACACATGAACATAGGGCACATTACGTCATCAAATCCCCGTATGAAAAGGGGTCTTGATTAGGTGGCCACAATTATGCCTAACTATAAATGTCCAGTAAGCGGCGCTGTGTTACAAACTAAACTGAGCATGCAATAAGCTGTCCTTTTCTACAAATTAAGAGAATGCCTTTGTTTATGAAATAAGACCACAAATCCTGTGAATCGTTCTTATAAAAATAAGTTTACAGAGAGGATTTAATAGCAGAAGATGTTTATTATTTTTCCCCAAAAAACTTTATTGTAGAAAATTCACATTAACAAACTGTAAGGCAAACATTCACTACATTCGTAATATTGCTTTCAAGTATAATAAACAGACATAACTTAAAAGACACAAAACATTGAACAAGAACAATAGAATATGGAATATAAAATTAAAATAAATAAAATAAAATAAAACAAATATAAAGCAAACATGGTCATTATTTAGGCATTTCATAAATGAGGTCGTTTTTAAGTAATTCATAGAGATCTTTGGCATATTTGGATTTCATCAATTTAAGGGACTTAGTATAAAGTTGAATTTCGTTATAGTAGCATGAGAAGATGGGTGGAGTCTTTATGAATTTAGCTTTGTGAATGAAGAATTTGCCCATAAAAAAAGCAGATAAGGTGCCCGCTGGTCCAATTTCCTCAGGGAGGTTGGGGCCTTTAGTCCTGTTAGCTTTGATTTACTATAAACTTTAAAGTAACTTTAAAGTAGTTACACTTTATGTTATCTAATGACAGGATGATGAGGAGGATGGTGACATGTATGAGGTACCTCCGTGTGAGCGTTCAGCGGTGAAAGTCCCACAGATACCAGTGGAGGAGGACGTTTATCTGGGTAACATTGCTGCAAATAGCCTTAGCTGTAAACAGTTTAAAGCACTGTTAAACATAGACACCTCTGGGAATATATAACTTTCCCTTTCCCTAAGAATGTTTTTCTATTTGATGCAACTTTTTGCAGATACAACATCCAACCCTACTGCTCCACAGAGGCAGGCCCCTCCTCCACCCAGACAAGGAAAACCCTCGGTAACAATAGTTTTGTGTTCTGGAAGTCTATGTAATTGTGTCTCTACATCTGACGATACATTTAAATCCTGTTTTAAGATAAAATTGAGTTAAATTACCTCAACTCTGTCACTCAGAAACCTCAACAGCGTGCTGAGCACTTGATCTTTGATCTGAAATCCAAGAAACGTGAGTCAATTTCTCATTTTTCATTTATTACATAACTCATCTCTCTTTATATTTACCACTTTTATCCATGTGGTTAAACTTCACCCGTCTGCCTCGCAGCACCTGAGATAGACAGAAATGATAAGCCTGGGAGGAAAAAGTTGATGACCCCTCCACCTGTTCGCCCATCACCTGCCCCGGTCCCTGCACCCACCACTGAGGAAGGTCCAGTAATCACTTATAAATAGACAAATTAACCTTTCATAGGAGTGTATCATCAGCCTCTAAATGACTGTTGACTGAGAGGAGGGTAAATGAGATGATATTGCAACCCCTGTGCTATTGACAGGAATAGTCATTTGATAAAACCACTAATTTTATTCTCACAAAATGCAGCTTGGAGCATTGTTTGGAAATGTTTAATATTTCCAGCAGCAATAGTAGTTTCTTTGGAAACAATAATTCAAGCAGATCTGGATGGTTAGGACAAGATAAGCAGAGATTGCAGCAGAGAGACGATCAAAGTGCGCCACCTAGTGTAGTGCCACTGATGTGCATTTTCATGCTCTCTGGCTTTGCAAAGTTGTCCAAAACTTCAGTCACTTAATAAAGCTTAATAATGTTGTCACCACTGCAAGAGGTCTGTCTGATACCACATCTGATATTTTTTTTTCTGCATTAAAGATGTGTACCTGGATCCAAATGAAGAACAGGTAAGCTTAACTTATACTAACTTACTTCATTTTTCTCCTGCCTTTTGTAAGACACGCAGGATAAAATTCATCAAAGCTTAATATAACAATGGGGTGTCTAGTTAGTAGGATTGGATAAAAAAACGATGGTGGCTGCACTACTGAGCGGGCCACGACCTTCAAATGACACATTCAAGTGAGCTGGGTCAATCACAGCTGAAATACTGACTGGGCCTTCAGGGCACAGAGCCAGCGTGTCTGTCTGAAATGACTGTTAACACTTTTGTGTGGATGTCCTGGTTGTTTTCTTCTTCTGCTTCTGAACCCAGAGTCTTTTAATATTTATTATTTCAATCAGTTCCAATCGGATATTATCAGATTTAATCAGCCTGGGCAGCAGCCAAGGGGAGGGATTTAAGGGCGAGGATAAGTACTTAAAGACAGGTTATCTAAAGGTAAGGATTAGATAAAGATTTGGTGGCTTTAAACAACTTTTAAAACAGGTTTAATCAGAGATACTTATGTCAAGGAGTTGACCATTAATAACCAATTTTTACACAGAGACATTGGCTGATAAGCTATGACCTATTAGAAATAGAGAGGCAACACATACATGAACATGATTTTTTAGTTGAATCAACAATATAACAGGCTTGATAAAGGAGGCAGCAAAAGACCATATGCAAAAGATATGTGTCAGGTAACACAACGACCACACTTTACACATTCATAAAGGTGTACATGTGATTGGATGTTACTTAACACACAGCTGTGAAGCACATATGACACGGCTCATCAGACCTGACTGAACTGTATACTACATAACTGAGCTTTCATTCTCACTCTTTGTGTACGTATTTTGATGAATGTGCTCGGGGTATTATCGTGATGTGACTGTGTCATTTTGTGCTTCAGGACGATAATGATGACCTGTATCTAGAGCCTACAGTTGGTAAGTTGCATCTCACTTTGCAAGAATTATCTCTAAGAAGTTAATCTGGCTTAAAGTTTGCATGAATAGGGCAGCCATGATTTAATTCCAGATGGTGTCAAATCTAATAAGAATGATTATTTACTTTCTACCTTGTACTAAGCTTGCTCTCCAGCCCCTCGTGCACCGATGAGGATGCCTCCACCTCCAAAGACAGCACCGTCTCCTATACCCATGTGAGCGCACCTCAACCTGTGTGAAAGCATCTACCAATAACCAAAGCACAGTGGTCTGCACTAACCTGGATATGACCTGTCTGTGCCTTTATAGAAAACAATAATGCTGCTGTGTTTTTGCAGCAAAATGCAAATATGGATGAAACATTATACAATAAGTTCCTTTTAATAAACATGCAATGAAAATGAACCTTCCTTCTTTCTACAGGATGAAGCCTCCGGTTCCAAGAGCCATGTCTGTGAGTGTGTCTCAGTGCTTATCATTTCCTTTTGCTAATCTCCGTCCTCATTTAAAAGAAGATTTAGGCTGGAAGTATTCATTCTTACTCAGTATTTCCATTTTCTACATAGAAAGTTCACCTCGTCAGTATGACACAGCTGTAACTTTCAATTCCTCTATTTCAGAGTTCATTATTGACCTCCTTACATGAGGTAAAAACAGGTAAGAACCACATCTTATCTGCTTATTAAAACTGATCAAATATCAGTACAAATCAAAACCAAATGAAATTATTTTGACTGTGATGAAGAGAAAATATCTCATCCCTGTAGCTCTTTCAATTGAAGCAAGGCGCGCCACATTTCCCACCAAACTCCCTCCACCTGCAACCAGCATGAAGCCTCCTCTGCCTGCAAACCTGAAGGAAGTTAAACCGAGGTGAGAATGCAGAGAGGGTGGAGTTGTGTTGTGTTGAAACAATAACTTTAAAAGATTAATCTACAGCGATTTGTATTCATTTCCAGCTTGTTTTTGCTGTTGATCCCATCTGCAAGTTAATGAATTTATCTGAATTAAAAGTGGTGTATCACTTCCTGTCTTTATTCCAGTCCTCCAGCTCCTCCTCCCGTAGACATGAAGCCTGTGGGTAAGCTGACATTTGAAAAAAAAATACTGTGATTATTTCAAGTATGCATATATTCTTTATTGAATATAATGTAAACATTAAAGAAACCAGTCATGTTTTAAGACATAAAAAATGCTCTGCTTGAAATAATACATTAACCCTCCCAAAGCATCTCCTCCTTCTCCTTCATTAAAAATTCCCAAATCTGCAGAGTCCCCACCCACTATGTAGATCTACAGACGCCCCCTCCGTCGCAGAAACAAAACACGTCTCTGCCATCGTTTAGTGGCAACTTGAAACTTAGCTAGCTTGAAATGTAGTAATTAGTAGTAGTAACGTTAACTTTAGTAGTCAGTCGTGAGTTTGCAAAAATGACGATGACGGTTACAGCTGGCTCGCGCACCACAGAAGTGGTTGCCATAGGTTACACATAATGATATGCATAGCGTCACCCCGTCCATTACCGGGATTGGCTCTTTAGGTTTGTGATGTCTCAAACCTGCCAATCTAAAAACTTGTTGTTCAGCCTGTCCTTGGTACACTGCAGTTTAAAAGCAGACAGGCCCAGCCATGGAGATGACTGCTGATGTTGTCCCTGATATGTCTTGTATCACATGAAAAAACCACATGGAGATGTTTACAAGGTTAAACACTTGATTTTCACTGGAGGGGTTAAATTGATCAGCTGTCTGCTGCTAAATAAGGATTTCCCAAACCTGCACTCAACCAATCCCCTATTTTCTCTCTGTTTTAAGTCTCCTCTGGTGTAATGAGGGCCACAAAACAATCTGGGAATGAGGTACTGTATCGATCCTCACATCAAATCTTAAAGTTAATAAGGACTGGTTTACTGTTACTGATATATTTATGTCGTATTTCAGGGCAAACAGTGGTTTGCTGGAGACTGCAACAGAAAGGCAGCCGAGGACCTCTTAGAGGGCGTCAAAAAGGTAAAACAAACAGGTTTATGATTTGTTATAATGTTCGACAGCTAATGATGGGAGAGTTTTTTAAATCACAGTCAGTGGTTTAAGTTTACTTTCAACCAAGCCAACACCACAATGGCTTAAGGCAAGGGTGTTGTATTTGAGTGTTTATGTGCATGTTTTTGCTGGCACTGAAACTCATATAAAAGCCAAACCTGACTCAGACACCTTCAGGGCTTCCCTTTCCTGTACTTACTCTGTAGAATATACAGTCATTTATTTTCCCTCAATCCCTCATCAATAAACACATATTATCTTTACTTCCCTGCTGTCTTATTCTCCAATCAAATTTCTCAAAACCTTTCTTTATCATCACTTTTTATTTCATATGCTTTGTGTCAATTTGGCTCTTTTACCATGTTGTAGGACGGCGCCTTTCTAATCCGACACAGCTCAGCACAGAGCACCCGGCAGCCGTTCACCCTCGCTGTGCTCTACCAGCAGAAGGTCTACAACATTCCCATCCGCTTCCTGGGGGAAACACGAAGTTACGCCCTCGGAAAAGAGGGCAAGAAGAACGAAGAGGTGAGGGCAAATGAGAAAGGTTAAAGCGAGCTCAAGAGAGAGAGGAAGGACACCAAGAGGAGAGTGGAACTGAAGTTTCAGGCTTGTCATTAATCTTTCCCTTTGTCTCTCAGATTTTCAGCAGCCTCGATGAGATGATTTCCCACCACAAGAAAAACCAGCTGCTTCTGATAGACAGCAAGAGTCAGGCCAAGCACACAGTGTATCTAACGCACCCTGCACGCCCGTAAAACTACACTGCTAGGAGCTCCTCTGATGTTGTTTTCATATGAGGGATACGAGTATAGTTGCACTATTTTCTCCGTTCCTATTTGAGACACTAGTACAGATGTGATGTGTATCTTTTCACTAGTCTAGTTGAGTTTTATGACTTTCATTTTGATAACACTGTTTCTTACAAGTGTGTTTCCTGTGTGATATTGTAGATATTCAACAATACAGACCCAAACTGCATCTACTTTACATTTCAGTTACTACTTTTTGTCGTCATTTCCTGTTGTTAAACTGGACCAAGGTCAGTGATGTGTGTGTTCATTTAAAATATGAAGTCCATTATGAAATGTTGGTTATTAATTAAGTAAACCCCACTATTTCAAACCTCTACTTGTGATGGATCCTCATCAGTGAGGGTTGAGCTCAGGGTTTGTGGCTTTAACTGGGACATGAGGAGCTGTGTGTGTGTGTGTGTGTGTTTGTAAAAGGCCTTCCACTGGCCACTGACCAGATGCTGTTGGTTACACCTGCTTCCTGTCAGAGTGAAACCACCTTCTCTACGGCCAAACCATAAATCCTGCTCTGTCAGCGTACTGCATGGAAAAATACACTACACTGTGTGGTTTAACTCTAATGGTGTAAAAATCCTACTTATACAGTTATTGAATCTAAGTTTTTGATAATTATACTTTGGCACATAAAACAACATTTCAAGCTTTCCTATCATGTTATGCATTAGATTTAAGCAGAGACTGACTTGCAGAGGCTTGTTCAGCTGTAGCGTCTGTATTTGTAGAGGTCGGTGGTGTAAATGAGCGCAGAATAACTCAGAGCCGGTGTAATTTGGCAGGTTGGTGTAAGGCATCTTGAAGCTTCGCAACAGGATGACTACTTGGATGAAAAACTGTATTTTGCAGCATACAGTACAGCAGCTCATCAGTCATGGGTCACTCAATTCAATTTGCCTTTATATGGTAGAACAAGTGGACACAGGACAGGAAAGAGGGGAGAAAGATGGCAAACAGCACGCAACAAAGATCCCTTGTAGGACATTTCAATTACATGGCCATAGACTTAAAATAATAGGCCATCAGGTCACCGCATGTAAAACATTTCCATTCAAAAATATAAAAAAAACCCTGTGGTGCAGGGGCAAGGTTTTCTCTTAGGTACAGCACAATTTTCTCTCTTAAATGAGCACCAGGGAGGAGAGTTATCATATTTCTCTGCTGGAAGGGCACCATGAAGGGCTTGTTATGCAGTTTTATCTATCATGGGGTCATCCAAGAGGGCACTTTTGCAGTATTTTTTCATTGGGGCATCAGGGTTCTGCGTATTGATAGGATCCACCGGCTATTTAATAGGGTGGTTATAAATGTCTATATTTATATTGATCACTTAATTTTGGCCTTGCATTCAAAACTTTATCACACTGTTTGACTGAGGATGCTAAACTATTGTGTAAGTCAGGAACTATAGCTTTTGGATTTCAAAGGATGTCTGAGTTTTTCACTTCCTGTGTGTAATACTGACTCATGTCAGAGGTGTATGGGCCTTTGTTGAATTAAAAAATGAAGTATTTTACAGCCTATTGTCTTTATACATGTAAGTTTTAAATAGATTTCTTTGTACTGTTTTCCATTCTTTCCATACACAGCATTATGTCCTTAGAGTCAGACTCTTCATATGCATTAAACGCTATAAAAGCCAAGGTGATTTTGTTTAAATTGAGTAAATGCAAAAACTCATTGTAAAAGTGTATATATTCCTAATTGTGCATAACATGTGGCTCACTAGGCAAAAGGAAATTGCTGATGATGATCATGGTGATGATGAGAGTAGAGGGCCAGAAAGGAGATCCTGCTAAAGTCAAAAAGATAAGGCTCCTTGGGAGAAACGGTTTGAAACGTCAGCAGTCCTCTATGGCACAAAGATATGCGTCACCCATACAACACACTTTTTTTGTAAAAATGAGTGTATGTGTGTGTGTGATTTTGTAGAAATCATGCAAAGGTGGGGCGCTTGTCACGAGCCCTGATTTCGAAGTTGGTGGAAAGGAAGGGGGAAGGGGCTGCGGCGGAGGGGTACAAACCGCACATCCGACCGCTTGTATTGACAGCTCTGAGAAAAAACAAAAAAAAATCTTCACAATGGGCTGCTTATGCGAAGTTCTCACTTATAATGACTCAGTGCGGATTTTTAGCACAGCCCAGTTCTCTTACACGGTTTGAGGAGGGACTGTTTCACTCACAGGGCTCAGTAGTAGTTGAAGTGGACTAGTTTTCTTGGCGGAGGTGCGGAGCTTTTGATTCAGGACTGGCGTAGGGGGGCTACTGAATGGGAGCAGTCACTGGATTCGTGTGATACCAACGCAAGCCACCCAGACCACCTACTACTGCCCATCATATTTGACTTTTGGGGACGTTTAGGGCACAAACAGAACAAGATCACCTCTATTCCTCCTGCTGTCCCCTTCCCCTTTCCTTCCTCGCGGATTCTTCAGAGAGAGAAATCCTGCAGAAATGGCTCAGATACTGCCGATACGATTTCAGGAACATCTGCAGGTAAGCAGACGCAGAAAAGCCCTTAAATACATTTCAGCTAATGTATTTTTTTCACAGCTCCTCGCGCATGTAACCCCGCACACACTCGGCACATGTCGCATTTAAAAGGAATCTGAAATAGGGCTGCAGGGTGGTGCTCAATATAGCTACAGGCCTAGTTTTCTCCTGCCGGGCAGATGATGACTTGTAAAAATTGACCAGTCAGATCGTATACAGCAGCTCCAATGCGGACCGGTGTGTGTTTGTGTGTGTGTATGTGTGTGAGAGGATACGCCGCAGTTTTCTCCCTTCAAGTGTAAAAACGCTGCTGTCATTTTCAATCCGCGCTTATTCAAACTGCGGTGTTTGGACACTTTTGTGTTGCAGGCGACTGAGCTCAGCTGCTGGTGCTTACATTGTAACTGAGACCTGACTGGCACTTGCACTCAAGCTTTTGTGGCTACCATGTTGTTGTCATGTCCTGCAGCAACATATTCCCACTATGTAACCTTCAGGAACAACAACACTGGTCACTCCGTCTCTGAAAATGCCCATGACTAAATCACAATAATATATAGATAATACAGTGATAATAAAAGGTGTTTTTGACAGTGTTCTTTTTGGGTAGGTGTGTGTGTAGACGTAGAGTAATGTATTTTGCACTCAATCTCCTTAAAAGTTAGAGAAAATCAGAGAACTGCATTGATACGATGTAAAGAAGCAAGAAAAAAAACACATTATTTCAGCTATATTTTAATGTAAATCCCATATAAAGGTCAGTTTCATAGTCCAGCATCAGTATTATCTTGATGTGTCTCCCTGCTCTACTTGTTTTCTTCTCATACCAGAGGAGCATCTGTGCAGCTTCAAAACATGACAGAGTAGCAAAGGCCATGTTGTCTCTGGTTGGCAGTCTCTTGGTGGAAAAAAAAGAAACACAAAATGCCCTTTAACAATCTGTGACAAAAAAGGAAAACAAACAGCCAGTTATTTGAGCGTCTGTGGAGGAACTCTTTCCACTATGACCCCCTTTCCCCCCCTGGTTTGGACTTTGATAATGGTTGTCCCATAGCAGCCCCAGTTCTGGGTGTCTTGCAGCCAAAAGAGAAACTTCTGTGACGCACCCCTCCACCTCCCCTCGTCTGTAGCTTGTTGTTATGGGAACAGCAGGCAGTGAAATGGCCTTTCACTAGAAAAAAAAAGGAAAGAGCCCCCACCCCCCTCTCTGTCTCCCTGCTCCCTTCCTCTGGCCAGTAGCCCCACTTTCGCCAGCCAAAGATCCTTTATTCACCAAAAAACTCTGCTGGCCAAGAGAGCATGCAGGCCAACAGGCCCCTCTCCTCCCTGACAGGACTGGTACACTGTTGCTCAAGTGATGGAGGGATGAGCAGTACCGGGCATGGCTGGGTTATTAGTTCAAATACCTTTCCCTTATACATCTCCTAAGAAAATCTCCGCCTTGAGACAGTGATAAGTAGCAGACGGCTTTACGTTCCACCTCTACCGTGAAATCCCAGCTCTGCCCCACTCATATCCCTCTGTGAATCTAGGTGGCTCCAGCAGAGTGAAAAATGCTTGGAATTTGCAAACCCAGGACTTTGGGCCTCAAGTTGTTTAGCTTTTTTTTCTCTCTCTCTTCTTGGCCTGGTATTTACAGCTCAGTGTCTGCAGTCTGGGCCGAAAGGTTCAGGAGTAAAACATGGACCCAGTAACAGGATGAGATACCAGCCTGTTGAACTAGTGATAACATGAGATAAAGAGCAAAACAAATCCTTTTTATTTATTGTATTTTATTTAAAAGGGACCATGTACAGTTTAAAACATAAATGTCACCATTTGATGCACCGTACCAGATTATAGCTTTAAGCTAATTGCATCTGTAGTCCCTTAGACTTGAGTATCGAGTAAAACAAGTGCAGTAAATATACGTGTTATTATTAATATTTAACAGATTGCTATACTTCTAACCCTGTATGGATGTGATAGGATTGGTATTACTTTTGTAGGGCCTGGCTAAGGACACTGAAGAAATCCTGACCTCAAAACAAACTTAGCTCCTAGAAACAGGCTAGGCTAATATTAGCTCTGCTAGCTGCCTCTCTTGACATCCTATTTCTGCCAAATAGTGTTGGAAAACAGATTTTTAACATGAAAGTGTTTTATTTTGTGATCGTACCAGTTTTAATTAACTTAATTTTATATTTAAAAAAGTTACAGCTTTTAAATGTGCAAAAACAAAACGTTTATTTGCTTCAGTTTGCTAGCTAACGATACACTCTCCGCTAGCAACGCAGGGTTCTTCTTAACAACTCTAGAACAGTAGTAGCTTGTGGCAGCTATACTTTTATTATTGCTGTGTAGGCTCATGTTTCGGAGAAGAAGAAACAAGTTATTTTTTGGGATGCTAATAAATGGTATCAGATCCATGCATTGACTAGCGTACTTGCGAATACTAGATATATAATTTTAGGCAGTTTGAGGAATTTATGGTACTGGTATCTGAATAAATCGACTTAAAATAGTTATATATATTATATAATATCCCTCTGGTTGATGAGGACATATAAAGTGAAGGCTGGCTTTGAAAGATTCAATAGTATTCACTTTTCTCTCCACATCACTGTAGCTAGGATTGCCGGCCTACCTTACACTGTAATTAAGCTAAGCTGTGTGGTAAAATCTCTCTTCAGTCTCTCTCTGCCTTTCTTAGTTGTTTAGTATGATTTATGATCCGAGGTCCAGGCTGTGAATGACCACGTCAATGTGCGACATTAATTGATGGATAGGGCCCTGGTTTGACTGTGTTTTAAGTCGTGTGGTCCAATTTGGTTGCTGGATGAAGAAAGACAAGGACAGAGACTGGTGTGTTGTATAATGATAGTACTAAACTGAGAGTCATTTGCAGCTTATGTGGCTCTGCTGCAGGCTGTCAGTGCAGCAGCCTACGTATTGTAGCAGCTTGTGTAAGTGCAAAAATGTCCTGCAGCTCCAAATCGCCTTCACATTGTCCTGTCCAGTTGAGTTAGGAGAATCCAACCTGCTGCTCTGCGGCTGTTTAGTCCTGATGTGCTGCTGTGTCTGTGCTGATGAAATGATGTCAAAGCAGCGGAAGTGATAGACAGATGAGGTAAGCGGGCCCTGCTTAAGGCCAGCAAATCACATCAGGACAGGAAGCAGGATGACAGAACAGTATAACAGTGTCACAGCACACATCTGTGACCGCAGCAGTGGCTGGTAGCGATGAGGATGAGCGTCTGCGTTCAGTCACCAAAACTTCATCATGAATGCACTGAGAGAGCGCTCATTCACACGTACAATACGCACATTGTGTGCCTCTGTACTGTTCAGTGGGTCAACAACTCATAACTGATGTGGAATAACTGATTTAGGGCTACAGCTTACCGTTATTTTAATTAAGGATTAGACTATATTTTAGATAAATCAATTCATTGCTTTGCCTATTCAAATATCTGAAAGAAATTTAAAATAGTCCAATACAATTTAACAGATTCTTCTGAACTCCAAAATCCAAGGATATTCAGTTTGCTATCAAGATTCAAGATCTTTATTTGTCACATACTCAAACAGATGGACTGTGAAATACAATGATTTAATGCAACCATGCAATAAAAACACTTAATTATAAACGCTAAGACATGTAAATAATAATATCACCTTGAATGGAAAAAAAATAATCTGAAAGACAAACGATAATTGTCTGCACTTTTTATCACTAGGAGGAAACCCTTTCACATACACGCATTCATTTAATCCATTGTGAACATAAATAATGATTTTCATTATCACCTTTACTATATACCTCCCAACCCATAGGCTACATACTTAACCTATACCTGCCCCATTCCTATTCAGTATCAGCTTTATTGACAAAGTATCTGTACACATAGAAGTAATATGACTGCGTTTTTTGTGTTGCTGTCAAAGGTCTGACACAGAAAGAGACATAACGACAAAGCTGAACAAATAAAGGCAAAGAATAGACAGGAAAATTGTGTACACAAGCATGTGGAAAAAAAACAGGCGCATAGTTAAATATAAAGTTTAAGAATGTATAAAAAGACTATGACTAATGCCAAATATAAACAGTGTGTGATTTTAACCCAAAAAGTGCGCAGTAAATAAACATTGATAAGATAAATATATATATAAGAAAGTGTGAGGTAGCAACACTTGCATGTGTTTTTGCTGCATTTCTCAGTCTTAATTGTGTTTGTGTAAATCTCCTCATGAACCTGAAACCCTCAGCTGCTGAAGCGACGTGTCAGAGCCTCAGCAGTGCATCCACCCTGTCTATGACTCACCAAATACCGTCAGCTCTGTATCATCACTGAGGCCTTTGTTATTGCGATATTAACGCTGTTTCTGTGATTGTTCATCTCAGCTGTTTGGGAAGAGGATTTCTAGGAGTCTAAAGATGTCTTACTAGAGGTGATTTACGGAGGCAGTAGGTTGTAGGTGAAGTGTGATTTCAGTCTGGAATGTTCCACTAAGCAGGACTGCGGGGGGGTTTTATTCCGGTGACTCAGTTGCCCCACCCTGAACCGTAAATTGCCAAAGGCCTGTGTTCCTGGAACTACTCCGCACAGACCCAGCTCCTCTTCTTCCTTTCTCATAAAAGGTGCATTTATCTCTCTTGTCCTCTCTTCTTCACACTGGTTAACTCCCCCCTTCTGTTCACTTTCAGGAGGATGCTGGGTTGTCTTCAGCTCCTCCTTTCACCCCTTCCTTATCTTCTCCCCCTCTATCTTTATTGTGGTTTCCCTCCCCTCTCCTCCCAGTGATAGTTCTGGCAGTCTTGAGGAGATGCAGCATATGGCTTCAATCCTCCCCCAGGTCACGTCAGGCCTTTTCAAGACGCCTCAAGCTTTTATGTCCCCATAACTTCAAGGAAACCAGTTACACACTGAACGGCATTGTTAATTTTAATCAGGATAATTTCAAGGACATTTTCCAATATCAATATGTATATTAATATGGATTATGTTTGCAAAATTATGTTAATTAAAAACTAACTATTTATCTTTTTTAGTATTGATTAATTTGTCCTTAATTTTCTTGATTTATCATTTTGTCTATAAAGTAATCAGAAAGGAGAAACAGTACCAATCACACTTTCCCAAAGCGCAAGGCCAGGTCTCAATATTGTTTCTTTTATTAGACCAATAACCAGTCCAACACATTTATTTTAATGCCCCAAAGAAAAGAAACAATCCTTTACATCTTAGGATGTTAAAGGCGAGAGTGATTGGTAGGGCTGGGCAATATGGCCAAAATCCTACATGATGATATAGGATTTTTCATATCTCAATGACGATATATCACGATATATCATGTTTTCTGGTAATTTAAGAAACAATTAGTCTATATGAAATAACCACATGGTAAAGCCTGTTTTTGGACAATCCTGTGTGAATTAAATACTGAGTTTCCATTTTCACTTGGGTCCTTTTCTGCAGGTTAATGTCCATGTTAATAAACAGCGCCTCCCTCTATGGTTCGCTCCAGGTTCACTCCCACGTGCAAGGATTAGAACGTAAAGCATCGTCAAAATAACGTAAAACCTGCAGTAAAGCAGTTCAGCTGCTGGTTTTGTGACATCACGTTAGAGATGATATAGAAAAACACATACGATAGACATTTTCATATTGTTTTAACGATATATATATTGTCATATTGCCCAGCCCTAGAGATTGGTGTCTTTGCTTGACTTCATTATCAAAATATGTTAAGTTTTCAGTTTAGCGCACCAGACACCCAGTCCATAATTCTGCAAATGCAAAGGCTTAGGACCAATCACCATTGTGTTACCTCATTCGTTGATAGGTAGTGACTCAACAGACATTTATTCAACTGAAAATCTTCGAGATTATTTCTTTAAAGCTGCATTTATTACTGCTGAACGTAGGGTTGTGTAGAGGGCGGAGTTTGCAGATCATAAAACCAAAACAAAGCGCTAAAAGAGGTCAAAAAGCTTCATAAATCTTAGAGGGAACAGCAGAGTCGGGCTATAATTCTTGGTGGGTTTGTCACTGAAGTTAAAAACTTTCACAATAAATTTAATGATTTAAGCCACTTTTAATAAAAAAAAAGATCAGTGCAGCTTTAACTCATCTCCACTTCTTCTGTAATTAAAAATGTATGAATGCAAAGCCTTGGATATAATCAGTTAAAGAACTTCACTTGCCATAAAACAGCTTCTCTCATAGGAACCCCCTGTGTTTCTGCCCACCCAAACTGATGTGACATCCTTCCTGTTTTGTAGACGACATGATTTAAATGGCTCAGCGGTCGGGATTTGTTGTCCTGCTCCTCCAGCCAACAGCCAGATAGTGCGGCCCTTGTGATGAGCGTAAGGATTCCTTTCCGCTTGCCTCAGACTGCATAATGCACTCGGTTCAGTCATCGGAGGGAGAGTGCATGTTCTGCTCTCTCACTTCACAGTTAGTTTGACAATGTGCACAATAATTCCTCTGTTCAGCGGACGTTAACCTGCTGCACCGTTTCATGTTAGTTCTGCTGAGATTTGACACAGCAAAGATGAAATCAGCTTTTTTTTTCTCATTAGAAAAGTAAATATGCTGAATAATAACTTGTGCTTTATTGAAAGATTCTAATGTATTCCTTTTTTCAGTAGATGTTTGGTGGAGTTTTTCTCTGGTGTTGACTGGTTAAGTCTGCATAATCTAGAGATAATAAAAATTCCTCACAGCCGGCTGCTTACATACTCTAATATATGCAGTGTGTCGACATGGTTTAATCACAGACTTTGCTGAAATGCAGAGAAGCTGTACTTTACATTACATTTATGTTAAGATGCGATGATGGTTACAATAAGGCCAGTGCAAGTTAAAAATAAAATGCCAGTGATTTAATCATTTATTTCCCATTATCCACTAATAAGGTGAAAATAAAATTGGGGCCAAAATGGAAAAAAAAATATGATAATAAAAATAACATCCATTATCTAAACAGCTTATCCTGTTCAGGCTGGAGGCTGGAGTCTATCCTACCTGTCATTGGGCGAGAGGCGGGGTACACTCTGGACTGATTGCCAGTCAATCACAGGGCTGACACACAGAGACAGAAAACCTTTTACGCTCACATTTGCACCTACTGGCAATTTTAGAGTCACCAATGAACCTATTGAGCATGTCTTTGGACTGTGGGAGGAAGCAGGAGTACCTGGAGAGAACCCACACTTCCCCAGGGAGAAAATTCCACACAGAGGCCCACTACGTCTGAACAGGGATTCAAACCAGGAACCTTGTAGGCGACAGAGCTAACCACTGCACCGTGCAGCCCAAAATACAGGCAAAATACAAACATTTCAATAAACAATAATTAAAGTATTAAGAATAACCATAACAACAATGACTACAAGTACCACAATTGTATCTATGTAGTCAGTAAAACATTTGATAAAGCTTACAATGACAGACGTTCGACTTACAACTACGTGTGCAGTGCAAGATGATGAAATCAGTTTGACAATGACCAAAAAGGTTCTTCATTATTAATCAAGAAGTCACATATTATGTAGCAAAACATGTCCATGAACATATGAAGACAGGCTGGGTGTCTGTGCCGTTAGGTAGTTGTTCATTTTTAAAAAGCTTACAGTAACTGTTGAGAGTAGAGTGTGAAATAAAGCTGTCTTAACTAAACATCCTGTTGTCTGCTGTCTGCCCACGCTTGTTCCCTGACTCCATGTTTAACCAGACCTCCTGTATGGAAACCAGCCTTAAAGAATATCCCTGGAAAACTGGAGTCAAGCTGCTGCTATTTAAATCGAAACACCTCTTTGGTCAGCGGCTTGCTGCTTTTTCCCCAGCAAGGCAAACAACAGCTGCCATGTATATTTCCCCATTGCACTTTTTTTCTCTTGGTGATGGAGGTGTGACTCCTTCAGAGGTCTCTTAAGGTGGAATATTCCACCTCAAGCTGAGTTCTACTTTTAGTCTAAATGTAGGAAACTCTTAGTGCTCAGTAATCCAGTACTTTCCAATGATTTTTTATTTAACAAGTTTTGGTTCAACCATCTTTATGGGTAGGTATAATAAGTAGGATTTTTTTCTCGCATTTTGTCAACAACACACCCTCCGAAGCTAACACAGACAGCATCACGGTTACCTTTGCGCTAGCATGCTCACCGCCTGTTAGATTTGTGCTAACATGCTAATCGCCGGTTAGCCCGGTTTGAGGCACTTACCTGTCCAACAGAAAGAAGGCCAACTCAGCATCGCTATTTCGCCATGTTAGCCGGTTTGAATGGGGCCCAGTTGCTAATTTGAACCACTCCCACTCTCACCTGTACGCTGTGATTGGCTCAGGGAACCACAACAGCGCCCCTCCTGAAAACGTCCCGTGCAAAGCAAAACAACAGAATAGATGCAGAGGTGTCTCACAAGGGTCTGCACACACGCTCACCAACACATGTATAGAGGCCCATAAGTGATGATTTATTATATTATATTTGTAAAAGTCTATATTTTATTTTTCTATATACCTTATACCTTTAAACTATACGTCAAATATGAGCTCATTGCTCGGGTTTCATCCTAGGATGCGCTGGGACACATCATCAGTGATGTCCCCTGAGGTCTCATAATATCAGACACCCTCACTAAGGTGACCCAGCCCGGGTTGATCAGGTGACAGGCGCTGGCTTGAGTCCCAGCAGCATTGGCCCATGGTTCGGACCTCCTGATCCAGAGCCACCTTGATACCCTCTCTGCAGCCTCTATGGTGGTTTTAACAGCTATGTTACACTGTGTTATCAACCATTCATAAACCGTCAATAGCCCAGATAGTCAATAGCTAAAGTTTTAAAAGGCTTAAGTTTGTTTTTTTTCAACACTTCCAGTTGCAGAACATGGGAGTGAACCCGGCCAACATCGGGTTCAGCTACCTGACCATGGAGTCGGACAAGTTCATCTGCATCAGAGAGAAGGTGGGCGAGCAGAACCAGGTGGTGATCGTGGACATGTCTGACCCCACCAACCCCATCAGGAGGCCTATCTCTGCCGACAGCGCCATCATGAACCCCGCCAGCAAGGTCATCGCTCTGAAAGGTAAGAGTACGTATGGTCAGACAAACAGCGACACAGTCGGGCGGCCACACTGTAACATTAGCTGTTAGATGAGAAATACTGTGTTACTGTGAGAAAAAAACAGTTGGCTGTTATTATTAGTGGCCTTATTCCAAGTTCTGCGGTTGTTATTTCCCAAAAAGGAAGTCAGCATGGCATTTCAACTGTTTATTTGTCTTTAGTTTGAACAGATTTAGCCGTGTACTGGTACTGCTGTGGGAATGCCACAGTCCTGCAATGACTAATGCTTGTGTCAGTGCTGTAAATATGCAGAGTGCACTCACTTCTATTGCCTGAATGTACTTAATTGGTTGTGCAGATTGATTTTATGCCACAGTTTTTAGCCCTCAGAGCACAAACACAAGCGCTGATCAGGATGATTTGCTTATAATGCTTCTCTCTCCCCCCTCCCTCCTCCCCTCTGAGGATATTCCTCCCCTGTTTTCCCTTTCCCTGTGGTCTATGTTTGTCTTCTCTCTCTTACCTGATTGACACTTTGCTTTTTCTCCTTTTTGCTTTCTGCCTTTTCTCAGACGGTGAGTTGCTTTCTGTCTGTCTACCCGTCTGGCGATCTGTTGTGATGACACAGTAGCCATGTCTCTCTCATAAAAGCTTCCCACATACCCCTCTCAAGTAGGCGGAGCTATTTTGACCACCGATCAATCAAAAGAGAGACAACTGTTTAGAAATGACTTCTCTCCATATCCACACACACTCCTACTCCTCTACTCTGCTGGCAAATATCCTACTTTTATGAGAACTATACATGTGTTAGCATGCTTCTCGTATGGTATGCATCATCAGATATCACAGAGCGTGTGCCGACAGACACTTAAGAAAGGCCATAATCACTGTACTGGTTTGTACCACAGCTCCAGTATTTACCTTAAAGCTCCTGTGAGGAGTTTTTTGATGGTTATGAAACAGACTGAAATGAATTCTGATGACTCTATATGATCTACAAATGCAAACCAGACCATCAGTGACAAGATTGATTATTTCTATTTAGTTATTTTTAAGGCCTGAAACTGCTGGCTAGGAGTAGGTGTCAGACGAAGCGATTAACTGCACGCTGCCTTTGTTTACATTTTCCAGGGCAGAAAATTAAAGTTAATGATACATATGAGTGTTAAAGAAAGCAGGAGACGATGTTTCACCAAAAAACACCACTTAAGCATGTACAGGACAAAATCAGCAAAGAGATGAGAGGTACGTTTTGTCCACTGGGGCACCAAAATCGACACAAACCAAAAGTTCCTCACAGGAGCTTTTAAATGCATTATTTCACCTGTTGGTTTCCATCTTACTTTATCTGTAAATGGAGGTTGTTACCAGTCAAATGTAGCTATAGCAACAATATTCTTTAGCACATAAATGCGGTTTCGTTTCAGGTAAACCTGTAATATCTTGAATTTAAGTTAATAAGTCATTATGACCTTCTTAAAGGTGCCGTCTGCTTTCTAGAGCCAGAGGTCAGCTGCACACAGGAAGTGTCAGACGGGTTACTGTGTACAGAGTGAGGCTTTCTCTGAACTCTGGTGGTATGCAGGTTTTTATTTGCCCAGGTTTCGAGGTATTTGTGTCTGAGATTTTCACTGGCTCGACATTACAGTGGAGGTGAATAGAATACTGTTTTTGAGACACTCGCAGCGCAGAGCAGTCATAACTTTTTTACAAAAGCTGTTTCTCTGTCAGTCTAAATAAACCAAAGAGCATGCTGTCAAAAGCTTTCTTCTACAGGCCAATAGTCCAAACAAAAAATCTCTATTTAATGTGTTTTTTAAAGCTTCAGAAGAATTATTCTTTTCATCCACTGTAAATTGTATTGAGCTGGCAGCAGAAATATCAACAAATATATCTTTAAACGTGCACAAATAAAACCAAAACTTGTTCTCTCTGTGTGGCTAAATACACAAGATATATGTGAGTCTTTTATAATTTCCATGAACTAAGGCTTGAGCAGTATACTTTCACAGATGCCAGACTAAATAATGTTTTGTTTCACATTTTGCGTTTGCTAAAATATTTCCTCACTTTGTCCACCGTCCTCCTAAATCAGATTTAAGGGTGGGTATTAAGAGTGCATCAAACCAAAACATCCATTCATATCAAACATTCTTGAATTCATCTACATGTCAGTTGAAATGTTGGTTTTGTGTTTCAAGTCATTAATTATGCCAGAATTAAGCAATATCACACGAGAGGAAGTGATGTTGTACGCACGGCTTTATTGATATTCAGTACAACATCACGACCTGTGATATTGCTTTATACAACAGTTATACAAGCGGCAAATAGTAGTAATCAACAACAGATAATTTTTTGCTCCACCAACTCAACTAGCTCCTCAACTTAACTGAAACTGGACTGTTGTTGCCAAGCAACCCAAACATTCTCCTGCACTCTGTGTCTACAGGTTACCACAGATCTGCTGTTTTTTATCGGTTTGTTTTAATTAATCATCAACCAGTGAAGTAAGAGTCTGCTGTGTGATTCAGAGGAACCAGCTTGATTAATGCAGACATAGACTGTCTGCTGTAATGTTAATATAAAAGTACTCTGAACACCTGGCTGAGGCGAAGTGATACACAGGAAGAAAAGTCCCAGTGATGTTGTACTCTACGTGTATCAGCACTCATGGAATGCCACTTGTCCAATCAGATTACTTGGTTGGAACTAACTGTTGTATAATTATTTTGTATACATCGTTTGAATGATGAATAACTTTTAGTTATTAGAATTGCCCCGTACAAATAGTTCATCACATTCAAAGTAATGATTCCAGCTGAAAATGTGTTATAGACTTTTAGCACTCATTGTTGTAACATAATGGCCATACAGGTGGTAAATAAAGTGGTATTTAGCAACCAAAGAGCGTAAAAAAGATGAGCAAATACTTAAAAATATTGTGATTTTATTGGATGTTACCCAGCTCTACTTTAAATATAATGGTAGCTGTCTCTACCTGTCTCACCCTCTGGGCTCAGTCATCTACTTCCCGCTCTCACTGTTCCTCGCTTCCTTTCTTCCTCCCCTCAGCTGCCAAGACGCTGCAGATCTTCAACATTGAGATGAAGAGTAAGATGAAGGCTCACACGATGACGGAGGAGGTCATGTTCTGGAAGTGGATATCGGTAAACACTGTTGCCTTGGTGACAGACACCGCTGTCTTTCACTGGAGCATGGAGGGGGATTCCCAACCAACCAAAGTGTTTGATCGGCACGCCAGTCTGGCCGGATGTCAGATCATCAACTACAGAACTGACGAACAACAGAAGTGGCTGCTGCTGATCGGGATATCTGCACAGGTGTGAAAGCACACACTGATATGTTTACTTGTGCATTTATACAGGAGAAGTGCACATGACAGAAAAATAACAAGGAATGCAAGGAATTAGCTCAATCTCTTTATGATCCATTATCTACATCCTCATAGGAAAAAGGGTCCACACTTTTTACACCTAGTAGTAAACCTTCATTTGAAGATGCAAACGCAATCTGTACAAGGTCCTGGCTTTGTTACCGATGACATCGTTCTGCCCTGACATCTGACAGCAACTTCCACTGAACGCTCCTGGCATCAGAAGTAAGCTAGCCGGTTTAGCTCAGTGGTTAAATCAGCGGCTCATGTACAGAGGCTACAGTCCTCTATGCAGCCCGGGATGCACTTTGCCTCCCATTCTCTCTTCCCCCGTTTCCAACACTATCCACTTTCCTGTAGCCATCAGGAAACAAGATGCTAATTAGCTTTGCGTGGCAAAAGCGCTGTCCTACATTGACATCTGATTTGCATCACTTCAAACGAGTCAAATGCAGGTTTTTCCTCTGAAAGACAGATCTGATCTCATCCAAGATAACCATAATGCACTGAAATATACCCACACTCATGTACCTATAGATACACAACATTAGCATGTCTAAACTTGAACTTCAAACCAACATTGATCTCTGAAATTGTTTTTATTTGATGGTCTAAGTGTGTTAAATTCCTCAATAATGTTTTTCACTCTATTTTTGTCTCTCTGTCCTGCAGCAAAACCGTGTGGTCGGGGCGATGCAGCTGTACTCTGTTGATAGGAAAGTGTCCCAGCCCATCGAGGGCCATGCCGCTGCCTTCGGGGAGTTCAAAGTGGAAGGAAATGCCAAACCCTCCACTCTCTTCTGCTTTGCTGTGCGCTCACAGGCCGGGGGAAAGGTGAGCGACTGTACCACAGGACTTCAGTCAGGATGATATCGAAGTGTCTAAAGTCTGGTTGATAAACACAGAGCTCTGAATTGCACAGTTTTGTTTCAGTTGAGATCATAGCAAGAACAAGCGCCATTTCATTGAAGGGCATGAGTGGATTCATGTCTCACATTTGTTTACTTTGCTTCTCTGCCCGCTGTGGTCATGTGGGTTTTCTTCTCCCAGTTGCACATCATTGAAGTTGGCCAGCCAGCTGCGGGAAACCAGCCGTTTGCAAAGAAAGCAGTGGATGTGTTCTTCCCTCCTGAGGCGCAGACAGACTTCCCTGTAGCTATGCAGGTAAGAAAGGATGCTCATGAGTTTGGTTAAACAACGTGTGACTTCTGAAAGGCTTATATTCTGTCTCTAATTATTCCCCTCAGATCGGTAACAAGCACGGTGTGATATACCTGATCACAAAGTACGGCTACATTCACCTGTATGACCTGGAGTCTGGAGTGTGTATCTACATGAACCGAATCAGTGCAGAGACCATCTTTGTAACGGCTCCTCATGAAGCCACCTCGGGAATTATCGGGGTTAATAAGAAGGGACAGGTGAGAAGCTACAGTAGTTTTTTAGATTTGTTCATGTCTGCTCTATTTCACTTTTTCACTAAGCAGTAATTACATCTACTCTTTTCTTTCTAGGTGTTGTCAGTGTGTGTGGAAGAAGAAAACATTGTCAACTATGCCACCAACGTCCTGCAGAACCCTGATCTAGCCTTAAGGATGGCTGTGAGGTCAAACTTGGCTGGGGCTGAGGAGGTATTTGCCAGGAAGTTCAACACTCTGTTTGCCCAGGGAAGTTATTCAGAGGCTGCGAAGGTTGCTGCATCAGCACCCAAGGTACGCATGTGTCTACTGCCAGGTTGTAGTGTTTGCACATCCTAATATGCACCAGGTGTGCTGGCATAAAGAAGTCAAAGATAATTCTCAAAGAAATCAAAACATTTGTCTGCTGCTGATTTAAAAACTAAACTATTTACGCCCACTGTCATTGAGCTTTATGCAAAAAAAATAAATCCCTTGTTTTTTCCTTCATTCCCATCATTCCTTTCTACTCTCCTTCCCTCAGGGTATCCTTCGGACGGCAGAGACCATCCGTAAGTTTCAGAGCGTCCCGGCCCAGCCAGGCCAGGCTTCTCCTCTGTTGCAGTACTTTGGTATTCTGCTGGACCAGGGCCAGCTCAACAAGTTCGAGTCTCTGGAGCTGTGCAGGCCGGTCCTGCAGCAGGGCCGCAAGCAACTGCTGGAAAAATGGCTGAAGGAGGACAAGGTAGGACCTGAGGATTTAAACAATTACTTTATCCTGCAGTATCATCTACACAATGATCATGATCTTATCACTATAATAATGTGCTGCAGCTGGAGTGCTCAGAGGAGCTGGGAGACCTGGTGAAGTCCTCGGACCCCACCCTCGCTCTTAGTGTGTATCTCAGAGCTAACGTCCCCAACAAGGTCATCCAGTGCTTTGCAGAGACCGGACAGTTTCAGAAGATCGTGCTGTACGCTAAGAAGGTAATCACATCCCTTTTCCTTAACCTTATGTAACTACACAGACACATATTTATTCAGCACATGTATACAAAGTTAGGGGTGGGATTCACCAGAGGCCAGACGATACAATATTATCTCAAAACTTTAGTCACAATCTTTCAATCATTCGCAATATCCTGGGTATTACGATGTTGGGAATTATTACCTTTTTCAGCTGCAAATTATGTCCCCAAAAGGAAAACTTGTTCAACATCTGTTTTGTTTTATAAGAAGGTTTTCAGTCAGTCCGTGTTAATCTTCCCTCGAGCATTTTTATTGAGGCAAAATGAGATTGTCAAGCAGAGAGACTTACAGCTGATTTAAATGATACAATTTGTGCAAAATCGTTGTGCAGCCCCAAAGCAACTAAATGTAAATTACTTTTGAATTGAAATCAAATAATGACATCTCGATCTTTCCTTGAACAAACCTCCAAGGAACCTTACAGGGAAAAACTCAATCTAGTTGACTGTAAAAGCAATTTTTAAAACCTACTCTCGTACCAAAAAGTTTGTATTTGCAATATTCCCCCTGAATAATGTCTGTAATAAAAGTTGATTCTTTGTTTTTGCATTTCAAAACATCCTGATGTTGTTTTAAATCTTCCTCCACCACTAGAAAAACTTTCTAACTGAATTGAGAATTGTGCTTTTACAGGTGGGCTACACCCCAGACTGGGTGTTTTTGCTCAGAAATGTGATGCGGGTCAACCCAGACCAGGGACTCCAGTTCGCCCAGATGCTGGTCCAGGACGAGGAGCCGCTGGCCAACATCAACCAGGTAACACACGCAGCAACACAACCACCTCACTCCCCGGAGAGACACAATGTCTGCACGTTTACCCTCACACATGCACGCAAACACACAAAGTGGCCAGTGTGGGAGCCTCCATCTGTGTTATTCCAGATGTGCCAGCAATGCCAGGAATTCCCTGAGTCAGTGACCCCCCTCCTCCTTTTAGAGCCACATCATCGCTCTCGTTTTCAGATGTAGCCTCGGCACATGTCGCTGAGTCTGAGAGGAAGAAACATCTGGCTGCCGGGCCTGTGATTCTTACTTCTGATCTTACGTCGCGTGCTAACTCGGATCATTGTTCACAGATGGTAGAGTTCAGAAAGCATTTCTTCAATCTCTGTTTTTTCATCTCTCTTTATTGTCCACTTGCTCTTTTGTAGATCGTAGATGTGTTCATGGAGGGTAACCTGATCCAGCAGTGCACCTCCTTCCTGTTAGATGCTCTAAAGAACAACCGTCCAGCTGAAGGGCACCTACAGACACGTCTGCTCGAGATGAACCTCATACATGCCCCCCAGGTGAACATTCACACCTGTCTGACTCACCTGATAATAAAAAAACAACTTCATACTTGATGATTTTTTTTGGTGTATGACGTTTTTCAGGTAGCAGATGCCATCCTGGGGAACCAGATGTTCACGCACTATGACCGAGCCCATGTTGCTCAGCTGTGTGAGAAAGCAGGGCTGCTGCAGAGAGCTCTCGAACACTACACCGACCTGTATGACATCAAACGAGCCGTGGTGCACACACATCTGCTCAACCCCGAGGTACGTCTGTGGATGTTCGGTCACGCGTGTGAATGTGGTTCTTTTCAGTGCTGTCACCTTTATACTCTTTTATAACTGTGAAAATGCCACTTGAATTCACCTCTTTGCTTCTCTCTCTTTTTGCCCCGTTGTCTCACTTCTCCTGTCGGCTTTTCTCTCATATTCTGATCCTCTTTTTAGTGGCTGGTGAACTTCTTTGGCTCTTTATCAGTAGAAGATTCGTTGGAGTGTTTAAGGGCCATGTTGTCGGCTAACATCAGGCAGAACCTGCAGCTGTGTGTCCAGGTAGCTTCTAAGTATCACGAGCAGCTGGGGACTCAGTCATTAGTGGAGCTCTTTGAATCCTTCAAGAGTTATGAGGGTAGGTATCACACGATTGTGGCTGAATCAAAGCTAGAAAAATGTGTTCAATGTGCAATGTTCCCATTTGTGTGAAGCCTTTAAAGGCATAATCTCGAAGATTTTATTGTAAATAAATGTCTGTTAAGTCACTTTCTATCTCTATATTATTATGGACTGGGTATCTGTGGCGACATTGGCAACAAAAATAAAAAGTGGCGCCCAGTTGGTGACGCGTTTTCTGTCACCCAGGTTGGTCTGCTAGAGAGGTTAAGCGGAGCTAAGCGGCTGCTTTTCCGGTCTCTGCAAGTGTTGCGAGTTAACAGTAATCTACTATGGCTGAACAAACTAATGAAAGATCGATGACTACAGATACAACTTCAAACATAACTAAAAATCCAAAGAAAAAGAAACAAATTCGACGCTCAGATGAAGGCAAACAGTCTGAAAAGGACAGTGACTGTCAGCCAGGAAAATCAAGAGTTACAACCGTGACAAAGGGAGCCAACCGTGGACGTCTGGTTAAATTGGGTAGTGTCCTCCTGCAGTTACTGTTTATCCCCAATGATGCCGCCAAAGAGAACGAAACTGTAACCTGGAGATGAGACCTTTAAACCATCATTGTTGAGCTGATCTTTGTGTTGTTTCTCCCCTGCCAGGTTTGTTTTACTTCCTCGGGTCGATTGTGAATTTCAGCCAAGAGCCTGACGTGCACTTTAAGTACATCCAGGCTGCCTGTAAAACGGGTCAAATCAAAGAGGTGGAGAGAATCTGTAGAGAGAGCAACTGCTACGACCCGGAGAGGGTCAAAAACTTCCTCAAGGTAAAAATGTCTCAGATGTCCCTGTGTTCATTTAGCAGCAATATATATATACTATATATAAATTCAATATGCTTCATTACTTTTTTCTTACAGTTTAATCACACATTAACCTCATGTGTTTTTCCTTTTGTAGGAGGCTAAGCTAACAGACCAGCTTCCTCTCATCATCGTGTGTGATCGCTTTGACTTCGTCCATGACCTGGTGCTCTACCTCTACCGCAACAATCTACAGAAATACATTGAAATCTACGTACAGAAGGTAAGATAAAGACTCCTTCTTGACCTAAGACATATTTTCTTACTTCCTTAGCTAAGTCTCTCTTTATTTGCGCTCCATGTTGACATCTTTATCTGGAATCTGTTCCTCTTGTTTTCAGGTGAACCCCAGCCGTCTACCAGTAGTGATAGGCGGCCTGTTGGATGTCGACTGTTCTGAGGACGTCATTAAGAACCTCATCATGGTGGTCCGAGGGCAGTTTTCCACTGATGAGCTGGTGGAGGAGGTAGAGAAGAGGAACAGGTAAGACTATTTCTTGTCATCTTGATAGCTGCTTCTGTATGTGACCTTGGACGCAACATCTGATTACGACTTGATGTTAAGGTGACTGTAGGTACCTAAGAGATGTTTAATTGAACCCTTTTACAAATGTAGGGATTATACAGGCTACACTCGCACTGCAAGAAATGTTCGTGGTCTCCTTAAACCATCTCTTACTGCAGGTTAGAGATGGTTAGAATAAGCCAGCTAGAAAAAGATGAGTTATCGTCAAGTCCCAGAAGTAAAAAAATATAAGCTGACATGAAAAATAAACGTCTCTTCCTCGATAATGCTTAAGAAAATCAACAGATATAAAGTTAGGGGCACCTAACTTGTATGCTTGGCAGCTTGTGCACTGCTGTATGCACAACACTGCCATCTAGCTGTGTCGCTGTGCATTACACTACAGAAAAACTGGTTATAACATGATCTCAGAAATGTTTTCATGTCATGTGTGTCAAACGATTTTTCTAAATGTTATTTGTCCAATATTTCATATTTGAAGACATTGTATTTTTCTTTTATCTTTCAGGTTAAAACTTCTGTTGCCGTGGCTGGAGTCCCGTATCCACGAAGGATGCGAGGAGCCAGCTACCCATAATGCCCTGGCAAAGATCTACATCGACAGCAACAACACACCCGAGCGCTTCCTGAAGGAGAACCCGTTCTACGACAGCGCCGTGGTGGGAAAATACTGCGAGAAGAGAGACCCCCACCTGGCCTGTGTGGCGTATGAGAGAGGACAGTGTGACCTGGAGCTCATCAAAGTGAGTGCACAAGATTGTAAAGCTTATCATTTACATTATTGTAATAGAGACAAATTAAAATATAACTTTATTTCTTCTCAGGTGTGCAATGAGAACTCGTTATTCAAGAGTGAGGCTCGATATCTGGTACGACGGAAAGATCCAGAGCTTTGGGCGAACGTGTTGGAGGAAAACAACCCCTTCAGAAGACAGCTCATCGACCAGGTCAGGCAAACCCTGATCCTAAAGTGATGCAGACTTTGAGTGTTAGGTTTGTTTTAATCTTAATTTCCTTTTATCTTTCATCTCAGGTGGTGCAGACAGCTCTGTCAGAGACTCAGGACCCAGAGGAGGTGTCGGTCTCAGTCAAGGCCTTCATGACTGCAGATCTGCCCAATGAGCTGATTGAGCTGCTGGAGAAGATCGTACTTGATAACTCTGTCTTCAGCGAGCACAGGTACAGCTAACTCACAGGTGTTATACTGATTCAGCCACCAGACTGTTTGTAACCTTTTAATAATACCTCTGTTTTCTGTTGTTTTTCACAGAAACCTCCAGAACCTGCTGATTCTGACGGCTATCAAGGCAGACCGCACGCGTGTGATGGAGTACATTAACAGACTAGATAACTATGACGCTCCAGACATCGCTAACATCGCTATTAGCAATGAGCTCTTTGAAGAGGCATTTGCCATTTTCAAGAAGTTTGATGTGAACACCTCGGCCATACAGGTAACAGAAGTGTATTAGTGTTCAATCTGTACAGATCAGTTATTTAAGGAACTAGTTCCAAGTTCTTTCTTTGTGTACTGGCTAAAGGGCCTAAGTTAAGTACTTCTTTTATTTGACATTTACTAGTGTCACATACTCTAAAAGTTACATTCTTAATTCTAAAATGAGTTAGTTATGTTTATTTTACTTTACATTTTTTCACATTTTTACTTTTTTTAATTCTAAGGAACCTCTTCATTTTTATACTCCCAAAGTTTAGGAATTATTGATCTTAGCGTCTAAAGTAAGTCAAACTTATTTGCCAGTGCTGATTATGAGTATTTAGAATGTACTTGATGCTGCAGATTGTGTCTCTAAAGCCTTTTCCCACCGGTCAAAAAACCCGCTAACACCCAGCTTTTTTGCTTAGTGGGAAAGGCTACAATCGGCATTCAGACCCGGGTAATTATCGCCTCGGCTCCGATCGGCATTGATGTGAACACAAAACCCGGGTCGACACGCTAATCTCTGCCCCCTTTCCGGCGTGATGCTATGCTCCGTCAGTAACATATGCGACTTATCTTCATCTCAGCTACAAATTCCACCCGTCTCCGTCCGAGCAGTGCTCGAACATTGTTCCAAATTTGTCGGCGCCGAGTTTGTTAAACAGTCTGAATGATTAATAGATACAATAAAGACCTAACCACCATAACATCTTCACTGTTTACTAACCCTGTTTCTGGCACATTTGTGACGTCAGAGGGTGACGCAGTAGAAAAGAGACAGCAGTATACTTCACTGACAATAGGAAAAGAGACAATCGGTGTCTATAAGCAGGTCTTCCTGGGTCTGAAAAACCTGCGTCAACGCACTCATTTCGGTGGGAAAGGGGTATAAATTACTCTTGAGTGTAATGATTATTCCTGCTAATTTCTAAAAGAAAACTATGAATACGTTTTCTATATGTCGATGATTTAATGCTACCTTCCTCTCCTCATTTCTCTAGGTATTGATAGAGCACATAGGGAACTTGGATCGTGCCTATGAGTTCGCAGAGCGCTGTAATGAGCCTGCCGTGTGGAGCCAGCTTGCCCGAGCTCAGCTGCAGAGAGACCTGGTGAAGGAGGCCATCGACTCGTACATCAAAGCTGTCGACCCTTCAGCGTACATGGAGGTGGTTAACGCAGCCAGCAAGAACAGTAAGAGCTCCTTCTTTTGCTGTATAACGCTGCTATTTTCTTTCTTGTGTGACTGATCAGGGATGATATTGAAGGTGTTGTTTGTGTTTTGCAGATAACTGGGAAGATTTGGTGAAATTCCTTCAGATGGCTCGAAAGAAAGCGAGAGAGTCGTACGTGGAGACGGAGCTGATCTTTGCCTTGGCTAAAACAAACCGTCTGGCTGAGCTGGAGGAGTTTGTCAGCGGGCCGAACAACGCTCACATTCAGCAGGTAAGAGTAAAGAGGATATTGTATTGTTTCCCAAAAGTTGAAAACTTGTGTTAATCTGTGTATCTTTCTACTATTTTGTTCTCTTTTCTTCTGCAGGTTGGCGATAGATGTTATGAGGAGGGAATGTATGAAGCAGCCAAGCTCTTGTACAACAACGTGTCCAACTTTGCTCGCCTTGCATCAACACTCGTCCACCTGGGGGAGTACCAGGCAGCCGTGGACAGCGCCAGGAAAGCAAACAGCACACGGACATGGAAGGAGGTAACTGGCACACTAATATATTTAGCCTCTGTTCAAATACTTTCTACCTGACAATGGATAATTGACCTGGAAGCTGAATCACAATGCTGCATATTCTTGGATAAATTAGAATCTGATACTAATTTGAAAGGCTTCCCAAATTTCCACAACTTTCCAATAATATAGCACAATAATGATGTTACCCTTCAGCAGCAACGAACCTATTGAGTCTTATGCTGTGCCCATGTTATGTAGGAGTTGCTGTAAGAGTTTGTAAGCACCCTTCCTATCAACATTCATGTCTTTCTTCTCACTAGGAAAGCTGATAAATGTTCCTTTTCTCAATGTAAAGAAACATTGATACATCATGCCAGCTTTAATGCTGTTATATATAATTCAATAATCATTTAATGGACTTCGTGCTATGTTGACCATGCAGTATTTTAACCCTTTAATGGCTGCCATAAAACAGAGCTTTCTGTTGAAGGCTGTTTCCTTCTGACAGTATTTTAAGTAATTAGCCACAGAAACACGTTAAGGGCCTTGTGGGAGATGTAGTTTTTGAATGCTGGCAAACTAATTAGTTCTTTGTTGCTTTGAAGACATTTTCTTCTCTAGTTGTTTTCACTCAGTTATTAGAATAAGGACAAAAGATTACAGGAATATTCCCATTAAAAATGTATTGACATTTGATTAGCCTTATTTAATGAGTTCAGTTTGCTCATGCAGAACACTTTTTTAATGAAATGATAACAATAAGTGGGTGTAATTAATGTTTAAAGTTAACTCAAATCCTATTTAGACAGCACCCAACAGGTGAACTTTTCCTTGAAGAGATGCACATGTGAAAGAGCATTGAAGAGCTAGTGCAGAGCAGAAGCTGAGCTAAGTGTGATGCAAGGCTCTGCCATCTGGTGAATATCAGTAAACAGGAGCTTTAACTGGGTTTCTTATTCATGCTCTCTTCGCCCCATCATCAGGTGTGTTTCGCGTGTGTCGACGGCGAGGAGTTCCGCCTGGCTCAGATCTGCGGCCTCCACATAGTGATCCACGCTGACGAGCTGGAGGAACTGATCAGCTACTATCAGGACCGCGGGTACTTTGAGGAGCTCATCGCTCTGCTGGAGGCCGCGCTCGGGCTGGAGCGGGCCCACATGGGGATGTTCACCGAGCTCGCCATCCTCTACTCGAAGTTCAAGCCTCAGAAGATGAGGGAGCACCTGGAGCTCTTCTGGTCCAGAGTCAACATCCCAAAGGTAGGACATGTCTCTCTCTGTCTTTCTGTGTTTTGAACAGTTCTGTCTTTTGTACTAAATCAATGAGTGTGCAACTCTCTGCAAAGATTTCTGCTTCTCGTCAGCATTCTTGCAGGAAAGTGAAACTTTGCACAAAGAATCCTTGAGTTGTTTTTTCTGTCTTTTGTAGCTGGCCCTGCACTGATACATTTCTGTTTTATTTTTTGATGATTAGAAATTATTTTACTAGTTTTTAGCAGCTAAAAACTGTCATCATGAAGGTGAAAAAAGCTATTTCCTGTTTTTTTCCCCATTATTTAAATCCTTGAAAGCTTCAGACAGATCAGGGTATACCCCGCCTCTTGCCCAACGCCTGCTGGGATAGGCTCCAGCCCCCCTGGACCCTGAACAGAATAAGTGGTATAGATAATGGATGGATGGATGTTGCATTACGGTGAACATGTAATTTTTTCCTGTGTCTTCTGTTTTCTAGGTCCTCCGTGCAGCAGAGCAGTCTCATCTATGGGCTGAGCTGGTTTTCCTTTATGATAAATACGAGGAGTTTGACAACGCCGTCCTCACAATGATGTCTCATGCGACAGATGCGTGGAAAGAAGGGTCGTTCAAAGACATTATTGCTAAGGTAAACAGAAGTATCTCTGACTGAACTGTTTATATTCAGTTTTCTTTTCTGCTTGTGATGTTTATTTGTATCATTTTTCCCTCTCAGGTTGCAAATGTGGAGCTGTACTATAAATCTCTTTCCTTCTACCTGGAATACAAACCCCTCCTACTGAACGACCTGCTCGCCATTCTGTCTCCACGGCTGGACCACAGCCGAGCTGTCTCCTTTTTCAGCAAGGTCGTTAAAACATTCTGGATTTTTCTTCACATTCAGTATACAGTGCTGGAAAATCGTGGTCATGACTGAGGCTGTTTTTTTTTTGCTTCAACAGATGAACCAGCTGAAGTTGGTCAAGCCGTACCTCAGGTCTGTCCAGAGTCACAACAACAAGTCCGTCAATGAAGCCCTCAACAACCTGCTGACAGAGGAGGAAGATTACCAGGTCTCTAAGTCACTTTATTGCTGATCTTTATGGTAGAAAGTTGATAAAATAATGTCAAAACTTCAGTTGATCCTCTCCCCTTGTTCTATTACAGTCCAGATGGTGGCGGTAATTCACCTCTAAGCTGTTTAACTAACTGCCAATAAACACCAGAAGAAGAAATCCACTCCTATTCGTTTAAAGTTCAAATTGAGTGCTAGCCAGTCACAAGACGTAGACGTATTTTGGAAGAAAAAAATAGCTAAACTTGAAAAGCTCTCTGAGAGGAATGGAGCCATATTTTGTGGCCCTCTTTTGAGAGCCATTATCCCCATCACTGGGGTTTTAGCCTGTTCCTTCTTGTTCTAACAAAGTATCTACATTCAGCATGTTGTAAAGCTTTTCAAGGCTCTTCTCTTCACATATGAAATAACTGTGGAAACATTTGACACTTAATTCTGCAGGTATAGGGCACAGTTAATTGTGTAATTTGAAAAACATTTAATGTGATCTTACCGACATTCATATTTGTGTATGATTGTGGTTGCTTTGTTAAATATTGGGCTGCACAGAAGCTTCCTAGTTCAAACCCAGGTTCGGACAAAGGGGGCCTATCTTCGTGGAGTTTATGTGTCCTCCCAGTACATGTGTGGGTTCCCTCCGGGTACTCCGGCTTCCTCCCACAGTCAAAAGACATGCTCGTTAGGTTCATTGGTTACTCTAAATTGCACGTAGGTGTGAGTGTAAATGGTTGTCTGTCTCTATGTGTCAGCCCTGTGATTGACTAGCGATCAGTCCAGGGCCTCTTGTCCAATGACAGCTGGGATTGGCTCCAGCCCCCCTGGCCCTGAACAGGATAAGCGGTATAGATAATGGATAGATGGAGTTAAATATTTTCCTCATAAGTGTGACATTTCTTATTGTAAATTTCATAATAGTAGTAAATATACTAAAGTTCTGTGGTCACTAGATGGCACTGCTGAGAAGGAGTTAGAAGAAACTGAATCTGGTTCAGGAAGTGTTTATCTCACTTGTTGCTCTGTGTGTTATCCACAGGGCCTGAGAGCGTCCATTGATGCTTATGACAACTTTGACACCATTGGCCTTGCACAGAGGTTAGAGAAACATGAACTGATTGAGTTCAGGCGTATTGCTGCTTACCTGTACAAAGGTAACAACCGCTGGAGACAGAGTGTGGAGCTGTGCAAGAAGGACAAACTCTACAAGGTAGGAAAAAAACCTTAAAGAGAAGTACCTTTATGCTCCTGTAGATGGCACTGTTTGTGTATTCTTTGGAAAGATATGCTATATGTGGAGAAGCCATCTGTTTCCAGAAATAATAGTTTAGACATGTTGTTGCATTGTGCTTCTGTATTCTTGTTTTTCCCAGGATGCCATGCTGTACGCTGCAGAGTCTAAGGATGCTGAGCTGGCGGAGACTCTGCTCCAGTGGTTCCTGGAGGAGGACAGGAAGGAGTGCTTCGCTGCCTGCCTGTTCGCCTCCTATGACCTGCTGCACCCTGACGTGGTGCTGGAGCTGGCCTGGAGGCACAACATCATGGACTTTGCCATGCCGTACTTCATCCAGGTCATGAGAGAGTACCTCACAAAGGTTAGTACAGCACAGAAGCAAAACAATGTATAGATAACTTTTAGTCTCCCTTTTAAAGTATCGAAACAGTTCATTATTATATGTTTATTTAGAAGTTTTCCAGTTAAGCGTTTTTTATTGTATATTTAAATTGCTTTATTTTCTTAGATTGTTTAATTCCCTGTGGAAACTTTTCCTGACAGGAGAGAGGTGGACAATAGTCTGTGATCTCTCTGGAGTTCACAGGTCACACAGACGTGTTTAGACGTAGAGAAAACTTTCTTTATAGTTGTAAAATTTGCCAGTGAACTCCCTCTGGTCATCATCATCATGTGAGGTCACGCGGGGTCATGTCTTTGGGTTCTTTTCCAGGTTGATGAGTTTGCAGCGAAGGTGACGGTCTCTGGCCCTCTTTTTATTTCTCCTCTGTGTTCTGTCTGTTTTTTGTTGTAACTTATCTCTCAGGTTTCTGATGTAGGAACCTAGCATGGACTGTAGACTGAGTACGGCCTCACTAGCTCTGGTCCTGGAGAGCTGCAGTGTGTGTGCAGGCTTTTTGGTTCCACTTCAGCAACAACACAACATGTTCTTACTATAGTTTGAGTTTATTTACTCAAAGCAGTTTCAAAATGGTCCTGGTTTTTCGTTGGTTGGGTTAATTACCGGTATGTTAAAATAAGACTTGCTGCACAAACAAGAAAGCAACCGCACAATGTGGAAACAGCTTATTGTAATCTGAAGAATCAACTAAATCTTTGTAAAAATACACGACTACAAAGGTTCAAGAACCCAAATATAAAGGAATAAATCTGCTACCCGTTAACAAAGGAAATATATGCACTAGTCTGTAAGTTTAAATGTATTTTCTGACTGCATTTTATGATCACTTGTTAGACTTTCCCTGTATCCAGAGGTTATAATTTGGTCTAGAGTAAAGTAGCAGTCTGAGTCCATTCAAAAGCTCCTAACTTTAAACTGCTGTGTTGTTTGCTGGAGCCAAAGCCTGTGCACCGCCTCGTTCTTCAGGACCAGGATTAGCCCTTTCTGGCCTAACAGACACCTCTCACCTTCTAACTCTTCTCCTCTGGGGCTGCATCTAGTGTTTAAAATCTTAACAATCTCTGTTGTGCTGATGCAAAATCACAAGACTGATTTTATGGTTCAGTATGATATAAGAAATCTGTCCACCTGGCTAATGCTCTCCAATAATGATTGCAGGTGAGGAGAGCAATCACTCCAGACTTGTTAGATGCATCCCCATGTTTCTAACTCCAGGTTAACATGTTTTAGTATCATATATGTAACTGTCAGATCTGTTCAGGGCTACAGACACTAACTTCAAAGGTTATCTTCAAGACTGGGAGGAAACTCTCTTATTTATTTTAGCCAATCAGACAGTTTATCTTCAAGAGACTAAACGCTTTGTTCCTTAAATCACTGGTCAAACTGGTAGCAGCCAATCTGTGCAGCTATTGAGGAAGTGAAAAACCAACAACTGTTTACTTTTAAGTAGCTGAATGCATACCAAGAGACGGCACCCACATTTTTGGATGTTGACTTTTATCCACCTGCAGGGCAGTGAAAGTAAAGTCAAAAGTGTTTTACCAATGCTGTTCAACCTTTTCACTATTTAGTCCAAACTTTTCTTTAACTATGACAGAAATCCTACTTCTCTATTCTCCATAAATTGAGCTGATCCACTGTTTAAACTCATCTCCACTTACATCAGAAACCTTTTATATTCAGCTCTCTGCACAGTTGAAGCACAATGCCTGATGATTTCTTTGCACTTTATGGGAAAATTGGCACTACAACTCACTGCGCAAACCCTGTATGGCTGACGAGGATGAGCTTAACCTGTTAGCTATGAAAATGTAGCTTTGTTTGATCCCAGTAGAGTTCCATGTGCTCAGTGAACTTGTGTCAGGAGGGCCTGCTTACAGTCGTGAATAAATGCATGTGGAAGCTGTGATGTCATTTATTGATATGAGACTGTTAACTGTGAATGGCTGGAGATGTAGCATTAGCATACAGGCATGCATAGCTTCTCCTTTACTTAATACACAATGTAATATTTCTTTAACCTTGAATCCCACTAGAATTCTGCTTTTAAAGGGTCAGTTCACACAACTCACAGATATATATCCCTCAGTGGTAACTTGCCATTATGCAGTTTGGTTTTTGCTGAGTTTTTGTCCCATTGATGCTGAAAACATTCAGACATTACCTTTTAGAAACTCAAAAGCAGTCTTCCTAAACATAACGTCCTTTTTATCCACAGACCTTGAAGTCAACAGTTTTCATTGAATGAGGTCTGAATTATTTAATGATGACAGTTTGAGGACTTTATATTTGGAAGATTTCTTTTGGGTTTCTCCTTTTGAACTGTGGTGATGTAAGGAGCCTCAGCACTCACCATCTGCATGGTAAGATACCTACGGAAGCCCTAAGCAGACATGCATCCATACATTATATTTACTCCGTTTTCCAGAGATAGCGAGTAATTTCCGGTTGTTTTCTCGAGACCTTGACTTATTTATGACATCATCTTGAGACAACGCTGTACCGCAACGTCAGATCATCACAAATGCGGTGACCCCTGTGAGCTAGTTCAGGCAGGCAACTCGAGCTGCACTGACTATACGCTTGACATGTGTCACTCTCCACAGTCACCTGACAAACACTTCCTCCCAATTTGGCGTCTATTTAAGCTGCTAGATTTCCGGTCTCTCTCTCTCTCGCTGCCCTGCACCAGTAGTGTGCTCTTAGCCCCATCACCTTCCCCAGCATCCACCTGCAGGCTCCGGCTAGGTGGGCCGGAGCCGAGACGCCAAACACAGGCTATGTTCAGCTGCTGCAACAAACATTTCAAACTTTTACCATGAGTTGTCTGACTGAACTAGTATTCCCTAGAGTTGCAAGTGTAGAAATAGGATTAGCAGCAGCATGGCGTGTCCTGGTCTGTAACATCACAGTGACCAGCCTGTTGTTTTGTTTTCTAGATCGCTGGAAAATTATCCATTATCACGAGAAAACCAGCTTTGTTATCCCGAGATAACTTGAAAAATAAGTCGGGATCTCGAGAAAACAACTGGAATTTACTTGCTATCACAGGAAAACTGAGTTAATAAAACGTATGGTTGCATGTCCGCTTAGGGCTTCTGTAGATACCACCAGGGGTTAAGTATCTGTTTTTATTTGGATGAATGGACCCTTTAATTGTTGACTTAACATTTGTACTGGAAGCTGTCCTAGAAAACCTCACCAACCTGCATGGCATCTTCTCTTAGGTAACCTTAGCTGTGAAGCACTGTGTAGTCTGTCTTTCAGATGTGGGTATGATAAATCTAAAGTGTACACTATTAACAGTATTTATTTGGTTGATATGAAATAAAACTGGAGTTTAATGTTACAACTTAAGTACTAAAGTCTTTTGTAGTTCATCAAATAAGACAACTGTCATTTAAATAAAACTATACATCACTGTGATCATTACATTGTAGGTCTCCAGCACATATCTTTTTTATTAACAGCAGACATTTGTTGACCAGGACACATTTAAACAGAACATGGAGTTACATGGTTTCTGCAGGATACCTACAATGTGTGAAATCAGACTGTCTTTATCGATCCAAGTCTGATCCGTCCTCTTTTCTTTGTTGCCCTCAGGTGGACAAACTGGAGGAGGCAGAAAGCCAAAGGAAAACCGAAGATGAGGTGACGGAGCCTCAGCCGATGGTGTTCGGTAGGTTGGCAGGCAGGATGTCACCCTGAGGGAGAAACGATTGGGGCTCCTAAATAGCAGAAAATTGCCTCCTGCTGTGAAAACAGCAGCATGTGAGCTGCAGTATTTATCAGTCAGTGTCCAGCTGTCTGTTTGACCTGGCTGGAAAATGGCTGCTGGTGTTGAAATTCAATGTTTAACAAATATATTCTGATTGGATGGAGGTAATTGGAAAGCAGTTTACTCAGTACTTCAGCACACTGGAAAATCTGTTTGCTTGTTAAAGTCAAATGTGTGTAATTAAGGGCAGACTCAGTCGATGGAAAACACTATTCCTTTGCTATTGTGCTGGCACAAATTCACCTTCACCGTGAAGGTGACTTTTTTTTTATCTGAACTGAAAACACAGATAAAATAAACTATTTGGGTAACTAAAAAGTTTAATCAATGATCTCTGGAGAGAAGTAAACAAGAACAGATCATCAATGTTAACTTCACTGCAAAAAAGCTGTTTAAGACTGAAGACTTCAGTTTCGTTCTCTTTGGTGCCTCTAAATGGCGATAAATGGAAATTGCAGAAGCAAACTTCCCAATTTAACCAGACGTTCACGGTTGGCTCCCTTTGTTACGGTTGTAACTCTTGATTTTATTCGCTGACGGTCGCTTTTCTTTTTAGACAGTTTGCCTTCATCTGAGCGTCGAATTTGTTTCTTTTTCACTTATTTTTGAAGTTGTATCTGTAGTCATCCATCTTTTCTTTGTTTTTTTCAGCCATAGCAGATTACTCTTTACACGCAACATTTACAGAAACCAGAAATACATCTGCTTAGCTCCGCCTACCCTCTCTGGCAGACCAATCACTGCTGGGTGATGGAAAACACGTCACTAACTGGGCGCCGCTTGTGATTTTTTCCGCAACCGCGCCACAGACACCCAGTCTGTAATAATACTATATACTGCAAATGCAAAGGCTTTCATCAGTGGGCCATAGGCTCAATCACCATTGTGTTACCTTATTCGGCGATAGATAGAGACGTAACAGACATTTATTTAAATGGAAATCTTCAAGATTATATCTCTAAAGTAGAAGCTGTGTATATTTTCATGTAACCTTGTGTGCATGTGTTTGTGTGTGTTTGTATCATCAGGCCAGCAGCTGATGCTGACGGGCTCTGCAGCACCAGTAGCTCCACAGCCAGCTTACCCTGGTTATGGTTACCCCGCAGCCGCTCCAGCTGCTGGTTACCCTGCAGCCGCTCCAGCTGCTGGTTACCCTGCTCAGCCCCCTGCGGCCCCCGTGGGCTACCCGGCTCAGCCTGTTGCTGCTGCTGCTGGCTTCCCTGCTCAGCCAGCTGCATACGGCTTCAACATGTAGAGGCCTGACCTCTCTTCTCCCACCAAGCACCCCTGTTTCCCCTCCACACACTCACACACCTTCAACCTAAACCACACTGATCCGTGCTGCTCGGGGTCTCAGCTTGCCGACTGACGGCGACTGGGCCTCCTTTCCTAACAAGACTCCACCAGACCTCACTGAAACTGCAGTAGAAACCCTCCACCTCTACTTTCTCCACACACACACACTCTTCAGGACAGCTAATGGACCCTCCCTCCCCTCCTTTTCCTCCTGGACGTTATAACTGCATCTCCGATTTACACAGCATGAAGTCACCTCTCAGCTCCTAGAGGAATTAACAAACCGAAGATAACAGTAGTGACACCAAACCACTCTGTTCTGTTGCTGTTCCATGTAGACTTTATTAACTATTAATTATTAGAGCAGTTTTTTTATTTTAATTTTTCCTTGAGATTCAGCACTGATGAGGAAGAGACTTTGTTACAGAGGAGTGAAGGGGCATTTTTGTGTCCATCTGGCTCCTGAAGCACTGCTACGGCCTTACACACTCTGACGAGGAGGCAAAAAACGGGCTCATTCGTTCATGTTACTTTCGCACCTGTCTCACGCTCTGATAGAGAGACAGGTACTGTGCAATAGTTCTGTTTGTCCTCTCACTACAGGTACAAAGTGTTTGCTGTATACGGACTAAGAACACTTGTTTAAGAGGTTACGGTACTGTCTGTGTACGTGTGTTGGAATATGTGTGTATGTGTGTGTGTGTAGCCTCTGAAGCCTTCAAGGGATATGTCACCAAACATAAAGACACTCAATGAAATGTCCACTCCATTGCAGCCGCAAAACTTAAAGGACTCTGATACAGGAGTTTCAGGATGATTGTGACAAAAAGAGAAAAGAAAGCGACAGAAAGGAAGTGAAATAATAAAAAATGCTATATGCTGTAGTCTGTGCATGTGCTGCCAAACTATAAAGCTGCAACCAGGAGCACAATTTTCATGTTACACTCAAGTATATCAAGTATTACTAATGTTGTGTCAAAAACGAAGTGATGTTCGAAGAAACTTTCTCACCCGACTAACAGAAAAGCTCCAACAGACTTGAGGGGAATGAAATGAGGGGAACATTAGCTCACATCCTGGTGGTTCAAAAAATAAAATCATTATTGTACTGAAACTGTATAATTTAAGATATATTGAAATACCTAACTAATCAAAGAAGTCAAATATTATGGAATACCGTATGTATTGTCTATAGTGTGTTGTTGTAGTCTTAAAAAAAGCATAATGATTTTTGTAAGAAAAGGACAAAATGCAAAAACAGCAGGTGAATAAACGGCAGAGTCTTGAGGCAAGGCTGCTGGAAGTGCTGATTGTTTACTTCCTGTGCTGTCCGACAGTCCCTGTATGATACACTCAGCTCTGTCCCAACATGGAAGCAGAAAGCCTGAGCTGCACACGAAGCACTCCCTTTATCTGCACAAGTCATGCATACAGAAAGAGGAATAAAGTTTACACACAGTGATGTCGGTGCATTTTTTTTCCAAATTATGTCACATCAGGAGGAAGATTTACACTCTCTAGAAAGTTCAGACTGTATTGTGTGTTTTTAAAGCTGTGAACATGGTTTATGACAGGGCTGTTCTGTTGCACCCTTATTTCCATCCCTTGCTGGACCCAGACTGACATTTTGGTAACCAACCTGCCAAGACCTTATTTATGGTTTCTGTCTCTGTGAGAGCTGCACGTCTTTTGTTTGGAGAGGGTGTGGTAGGGCTGTTTAAACCTACTGCTTTCTGCTGGGGAAATGCGTTTTGGTTTTGGTTGTAAAACATTTAATAACAGGGGTATCGGATTTTAATCCTTCTCAGGGAGCAGCATTCATATGGTAAACCAGACAGAGAGGCTGAGCCCCGCCCTGTTCTGGTGTGAAACAAGAGTAGTCAGTCTCCTCTCACCCTGCGATTACAAAAGCACCCAGAGAGCCACCCACTGACCCCTGAGAGAAAACTAGCTCGTGGTTGTTAAAGTTGAGTCGCTTTACGGAGAAATATCCAGGTTCCACGCGGCAGCAGGATACGGAGACAGCTGTTTATCTGCCCCTCCTTTGCTTCCGGTTTGCTTTGCTCGCTTACGTAGACCTACTACGGTCGTGCTACCGCGTTACCATGGTTACAAATAACAGATATTCGATATAGCACATCCCAACTTCCTTGACAGTCCCAGTATCCGCCCACTGTCAACACACGGACCCGCCGGAGTCTCCGGGCGCGTCTCAGATCACCTGCATCCTGGAAAGCGCACGAGACCGCAGCCGTCCATGTGTTGCGCGTTCCGGTCTACTTCAAAATCAAAGAAAGCCACCTCAAGAAGATTAACATCATTTAGACTCCACGCTTTCTTTTTATTTCTACTGTGTATTTCCTGGTAATCATGCAGGATAAAGGCACATTTATCAGCCCTTTTATGAGACCACGGTGTCTGGCTGCAGCGGCGCCGGCGGGGAAAGCCAAACTAACTCACCCGGGGAAGGCGATCCTGGCAGGTAAGTTCAGCGCTGTTTGTCACGCGGAAAAGTCTAGAGTTTGACAAAATGTCACTTATGCGAGTTACACTGAAGTTAAATATTAGATAAGTACTTTAAATACATTTCAAATGCACTGTGTTAGCTTGTTCCTGGAGCTGTTTAGACTCATATTAGAAATACGGAGTAAATACATGAACCGCAAACCATTCAAACAGCGTGGAGTTTTCATAGTTTTAAAATTGCATTTAATCTTATTTTAAGAGAAAAATCAAGTAGGCTAAGTAACACAAATTATAAAGCAACTAATGCAAACTTATAACGATGTCATCATACCATAATGCTGTTCTTTTTAAATTTTTGTTGCATCGTTTTTGATTTGTTGCAACAATGACAAACAATTGCATTCTCTGGTGACACATTTCACTGTCATGCTTTGGGAGCTGAAAGCTTGAAGTCAGTGCAGCTGCACAGAGAAAGTGTAAGACATGTAATACCTGCCTCTTAAACATGGACATAAACTTTTGAAACAGAATTTTCCCCTCAAACTGTGTTGACCCTTTGACCTTTTCATGATATTGTAAAAGTGAAATGCTTTTGAGAGCTCCGTGCCCAAAAACAAGACATCAAACTTGGTCCTCTGTCCTGATAAATAGTGGTTTTCTTGGCACCGTCATATCTTACCTACTGCACTGATGTGATTGTATCCTTTTAATCCAAAGATCACCTCTGTAGTGCACTTTACATAATGCTGTTAGAGCAGACTGATGCATGCAGCTTTGTAGGTGACACTGAGGCATACACTGGAGTCTTGCACAGTGTGTCAGGAACATGTAGAGGTGTGTGGTGATCAGAAATGAAAGAAGTGAAAGGACGGAGAAAATAGAGCACAAGAAGCTGATGATTTATGTGTTCAAATTCACATTTTTCTGGGTGCTTTAATGCCCAGATCCAGACCAAAAAGCATCTGCTGATGAAGATCATGTGATTACATCTACAGAAAGTATTTACCCTGAAGCTGTAACCAGCAAATGTTTGGTGTATTTTTGCTAACAAATGACTAAAGTGTTAAATCAATCATCCACATTTTAACAGATCGATTGATTGACAGCTCAGCACTACTTCAGTCATGCTTGTTTTAGTCATTTATCCCCGCTGAGGTTCAGAACCTGGGCCCTCCCCTGCCACTGCTGTGCCCCCTGAAACCTCCTCTGGACCCCCTGTGTGATGATGATCAGGCTGCAGCCCCTCCTGATGATGAAGAGCCTCTGAGAGCGGCTCCTGTGTTCAGGCTTCATGCTGCTGTCTGCTTTCTGCTGATTTCAGCCTTGTTCTCTGGCAACACTTACATGCTGAATGTTTTATTGTTTTCGATGAATTCCTTTTGATTGAGGATTAAAAAGCAGTTTTAGGGCTCCAAGTAATGATTATTTAAGTTTTTTTTCCTTTTTTTTTTCAATCAAGTTAATCATTTAGGTTACAAAGCCAAAAAATAGTGAAATTGCCCATCATAAGTTCAAGTAACCGTAGTGACTTGTGTTTTACCTATAGTCAGTTCAAAGCCCCTATATATACAGCTTTCTTTGCAATTCATGCCATGAAATTTAAGCATCAAATCTTAAGATTTAGGAAATATTTGGTTTTTTAGTTTTTGAAAAAAATATGAAATTGTAAATACATTTTTAATTCATTGTTTCAGTTTCAGTTTTTAGGTGTTATCAGCTGCTATAAATGACAAAAAGTAAGTTTGTACACGATTGAACTGCCTCCTTTATCTCAGATTTAGATTCAGATAGAGTGATAGCAACATATACCATACAAAAATGACAACACAGTAGCATCTAGCTGGAATTAGGTGCAATAAAAAAAAAATACTTAAAAGAAGTAAAACCCTGAAAAATACACTTCATTCACAAATGACTCCAGGCTTACAGTATGTGGCTGTTCCTTTAATTTATTGTGCTTACATTCATATTCAGTCAATGTGTGATTTGGACTCATTTACTCTAACAGATAAAATAGTTCAATTACAAAAGATTCAAACAGGATTAAACATTTAAAAACAACTGCTGAGTTCACTGTATGATGTTTTAAGAGGAGTAAGACTAAATCTCATCTCCTGACTCATGTCGTCCTATCAGCCTCTGAGAAATGGAGCTGTGGCTCTGTGGTGAGACCTTTCCCCTCCCCCTTCGGTCCCGTGCAGCCTGATTGACTGGATATGGCCCAGCGTTGCTCCCTCTCCTCCTCCTCGCTGTGTCGTTTAGCTCGTCTCAAGCCTGTCTGTCCAGTTTTGCAACAGCAGCACGATTGCATTCTCTGTGTCTCAACCTCTTCTCCCAGCTCAGCTGTGAAGAAATCACTGATCTACCACTGTCTTTAAAAAGGTTTTCCAAGTGTCAGTATGTGTAGCCTTTTTGAAACTGGATCACTGGGATGACTCAGCGATGGACGAACCGTCACTTTAAATCTGACCCGAGATATTGTCAATCAAAAACTACAGCTGATACTTTACAGGACACAAATTCCTCTCCCTTATCTATTAGCGTGGCATGCTAATGCTAGTTTAGATTTATCTGTTATTGTTAGCAGTATGTGGAGAAACGTGCCACACGTCCATGCCTGAAGGCTCTGAGTGGACAAAACAAAAAGAAGAAGGTCAGAGCTTAATGGATGCACAGTAGTTGTTTGGGAGGAGGGGTTTTTAAAGCTTGTAAGAGGTCTGTGGGCTCTTTCTGCTCCCATTGGTTAGTTCAAGTGGTTTCCCAGCAGCCACTGGTGATGACTGGAGTTAAGATACAGAAGGAGGGAGCATTTTATCTGTGACAGGCCTGAGGGAGTGAGAGCGGCCCAAATGGATCTCTGGTCCTGGTTTGCTGGCTGTTGTCGATCTTACACTGTTGTGGCTTTCATTTATAAATCTTCAGAGCAGAGTCTAAGAAGCACAAAGATGGCTTTAGAGAGAAAGTTCTTTTTTGTGTTTGATTTTGTGATTGTACACTGAGACAGGCTTGTTTTTATGTCACTTTTCCTGCTCTCTTTTCCTCCCCTCTCTCTCCCCTGTTCAGCCTCAGGGCAGGCAGTTAGCTTTTCTGAGTGCTTGTCTCCTCTCAGGCTCAGACGACTCGTCAAACTGTGCGCTTACTCCCTGTTTCCTCACGTCACAGGTGACGCACTCACAGTCACTCCCTCTCCTCTGGTCTGCTGCTCACAGACCCCGAGTACTGCGAGGCGAGATAATAAATCACAGTGCACTCCCAGCAACCCCCTCTGTAACAGCTTGTCAGCTCGATATGGGGATAACACAGCCATGGAAACAAACAGAAATTAATGCAGTTACTTAAATAAAGCAGGCCTTTATGACTGCCACTTTAGTTCTATATGGTCTTTTGTCCTTCTGTTTTTAAATATTTTGGATATCATTACCGCACCATTTTGTATGTTTCATCTCATAAATTATAAAACAAATATACTGATCTTTCCCCATATTTATCTTGAGCAAACCCAAACATTTAGAGTGATATCTTCGCCTGTCATTCAGCCACAGGTTTTAATTTATTCCATCATTGTGTAGAAAGTAATTAGCTTTGACTTGAAACAATACAGCAATACATTTCAGTCAAAGTTATATAATCAGTACAGGGTCATTTGTCTTCAAGTAATTAACACGTTAAAAAAACAGACATCTCAGACTTGAAAGATGGTTGCCCCTCAACAATCTGTTAAAGGCCTTGACAGCCTTTTTCTCAGTTGGCTTCATGAGGTTGTCTGGAGGGAAATATCTGGCTCTGTAGTTGCTAAATGCTCCCCTATCTTCACCTGGTAGCCACTTACTTTTGCCTGTCTTGTTGTTTGGCTGTGGGAAGGTGGTTTATAGTTGGTAGTGAAAACAGCTGCCTTCTGCCATCTGGAAACTAAGCGGTGAAACAGTAAATGTGGGCTGTGATGCCAAAACAGTGAGATGAAAGACTTTAAAATGCTCTATGGGGCTGAGGGAAAGTAGAGAGTACAGTAATTGTTACCAAATGTTGACAGCATAGTTTGTGAGCACCGATTAGTGCTTAATAGCAATATTAATTAGATTAGATTAGATTCTTAGATGTCAGAGCTTCCTTGAATGCACCACACAACCAGCATTAAACACTCTGATTCAAGCCTCTTCAAGTTGCTATAGATACAAATTAACTTGTAATGGCTAACTGGAGATCAGTAGGTAAACAATCACAAATGATGTAAGTAATGTAAATTTAAATTGTGGAATAAACTGTATTGATCCTTGCAGTCTAGTCTACAGCTGTACACACTGTTAAAACAACCTGTGCGTGATTGTCCTGTTCATGTAAATCACTGTACAATCTGCGTGCTGCAGGGTCTTCAGCAGTTTCCATGTAAAATTAATCAACATCCGTCCTGTAATTAAGCACCCGTGTAGCATTAGGGAGCGTTGTTCAGGGCAGAGGAAGCCTAAAAGGCCAGACGTCAGATGAATAATTCTTTTCATGTTTCGCGCCAGGCAAACAAGAATGTTATGCCTTTATTAATAAGACACTTCATGTTTGAAGTAATCAGTCCTCTGGCTGTGCACTTTGTTTGGACCGAAGATATACGGCCTCTTTCTTTAATACTCCAGAGAATTTAAACTGATATGATTATCTAAATAAGGAACATCTGGATGAATAATAGATAGATCCTGCTATGAAACTGCTTATTAATTTGCTGGCACAGGCATTTATTGGCCTACACAATAACAAACACATTCATACGTGAGCCACACTGTTGACTGTTTTAGGTTGAGTTTTATTGTAGGAGGGAAACTTTGACTCCAACAGAGCTCAAAAAGATAGCTGGCTTAAGAGACTGCTCATAAAATAAAGTTGATCTGAGTCTTGAGCTGCTTTGCTGCTAGTGAAAATGTTTGTTTTGAAGGGAGTGGAGCTGTCATGCTGGATAGTCACTTCTTCCTCAGAAAAATGAAGCTTCTTAATGGACCAGATGTGTTTGAGGCTCATTAGAGTCACTGAAGCAGGCAGGACAGGATTTCAGAGACTGTTCCTCCCTGTCAGCTGGCTGTCCGCCTGATCACCTGGCTCCCTCTGTGCCTACAGCACTGCAAAAAAAAAAAAGAGTATGTGCAGCTTGCATTCATTAGTATGTGTATGAATGTTCAATAGTATGTGGAGCTGTAACGATAAGTTGATTTATTGATAAGTCATTAACTAACTGTCGTGGTTAGAAGTTAAAAGTAGTTCCAGTTGCTAGTTTCAGCTTCTTGTTTGGATGATTTGCTTTTCTTTCTCTTTTCTTACAGTAAACTGAAAATTGTTTGATTGTTCGTTTATCACTTATAGCATTAGGAAATATGAGATGGGCATATCTAGGAAAAGTCCTGCTAACTTTGTCATGTCCTTTTTTAACACGACAATGCCCCCCTGAAAATATCAAGGTCCTAAAAAAGATGATTTTCTAAGTTTGATCTGGAAGAACTTGATTGGAGCCCAAACTTTAACACCATCAAAACTTTTTGGGATGAATTTGAACACTGACTGAGCTAAGCCTTATCACCCAACATCAGTGGTGGACCAAACTAACGCTCTTGTGGCTAAATGGGAACAAATCCAGGCTGGATTTGCAGGAAAGTCGATCCAGCTGTTGATTAGTTTCCCATTTTACTACTGGAGCTAGTGATAAATCTTACATGTCCACATACTTTAGGCCAAGAAGCATCTAAATCATTCAGATACCAATACCAGTTATGAAAATGTGCCCATCAAATCCTAAAATCAACAAGTAGGCTAAGCCAGTCAGTGCACTCCTTTGTTTATTAGACCCCCAAAAATTTAACTTATTTCCTCATTTACCAAACACTAGCCTCCACAGCAATGTAATATACTTTGGCTGCCACAAGCAGCTACTGTTTTACAGCAGAAAAGAAGAACTGAGTTTAGGTAGATTATCTTGTGAAGATAGCTAACAACAGTGAGCTGCTAGCACAGTGTGTGTTAGTCAAGCTAGCAACATTTTTTAATCTGTTTTCACAGCAAACATTTTAAGGCTGTTTTACATTTTAAAGATAATATCATTGAAAGCTGTAAAAACATAAAATCAACAAATTGAAAAATCTATTTCTCTCACACTCCTGGATGTAAGGGGGATAGCTAGCTCAGTTGCCGCTAATGTTAGCAAGCTAAGCTTGTTTCTCTATGCTCAGCTTGTTTTTCGGTGAGGAATCCTTCTTTGTACTAGACCTGACACACCACAATAATGGTCATCATATGACCATATCTCATCCAAACAGGGTTAGAAGTATACAGCTGTTTAACAAAATCATATGTAGGCCTATAGTTTTTTTATTGCACTGCAAGAAGAATTTAATACTCAAATCTTGATTCAAGTTTGTTTTGGGAGGATAAAAATGCTATAGGATCATCTCTACCTACAATACGAGTTGGGGGAAAGCTGTCACAGCTGAGGGATGTCAATTTAATAATTTAACTTGCCTTGGAACACAGTGTTACCTTTCAACAGTACATTAGCTTATAGGGTTTGATTTATTAAACTATTGCACAGCTCGTGGAAGCTCGTTCTCTAAGAGTCTTTGGAAGCAGATTTCTATCACCAGTTTTCACCGCCTCTGGGTTCTGAATATTACTCCAATACCATTTTCATTCCTTTTTGTGTAATAGTAAGTGTCAAAGATCTATGAGGAAGCATTGATTTTATGACACAACATGGCGTTGGGGGATGAGGAGAGAGGAAGGAAGGTGCTGCTGAGAGAAAAATGAACAACAGTAGACGGGAGCGAGCTAAGATAAAGATTAATGACCACTCTGTTCATGTAACCCACGTCTGGCAGCGACACAGGAGTCATTTAGGATGTCATCTGTGAATGTGTGTTTTGGAAGTGGACTGAAACATGGACTAGAAGGCGAACAAACGGCTTCTCCTCCACAGACTGTGTGTGCGTGATGAGGATTGATCTTGTGTGCTGTGTGTCTGCTGCTGGTCGGTTTCTCGTGCTGCGCTGTCCCGACTTAAAACAGATGAATGAGGTTTATTGTTACTTCTTCCTTGAGATACACACTGACCCACTGATCCCAGATCAGGTCAGCTGAAAATCAGCATCATGTGATTTCTGGCAACATTACTTACTACTCCAATAGGATTAGAAGAATTACAGCTCACAGGCCTGTGTGTGTAAGATCACATGAATGTCACGATTCAGCTTGCACTGTTTCAATGGATTTTGCTGATATTTTAATATCAGAATTTTGTTACTGTGTAATCATTAGTAGAGATGATAAGTGGGTACATTAGAAGATTGTGCAGCCTTAAGTAAAAGCCATTTTCCTGTATTGATTTCCTTTATTAAATCAGCGGCTCTCACAGAAAAGGAGACGTAGATTAAGTAGATGAGTCTGAGGTTTTTCAGGGTATTTAGTTTGCGTTGTCCTCGTCCATGCGCTGGTTTAAATATATGGTTTTATCTTTAGTGGAGGCTCTGCTCGGAGGTGCCGCCGTGATAAAGGTTGTGTTGGCAGCAGTGACATGTGAGAGGTGCCAAACTGATCAGCTCAATGACTCTATGCATGTTTGGAAGTGAGGTAATGTGCCATTGGGGTCGTATGTGACAATAAGGCAGGATACACAGTGAAATCCATCAGTTCTAACAGATAGTTGGTCAAGACTTATAAGTCTTCACACATAAAGAGAATCCTGCCAGCTCCCAGTCCAATTCAGATAATCTTATTTAAAACATTTTCCAGAAATTCTTCATTAGCTCTTTATCTCTTCCATACCAAAACACTTTTATAATGAAAATTACAATCTTCTTTTTATTATTATTTTTGGTCATTTCTGCCTTTATTAGATAGGACAGCTGAAGAGGAAATAGGAATTATTTCCCAGTAGGAAATATTGGGAGAAGAGAGTGGGGGATGACGGGCAGTAAAGGGCCGTAGTCCCCTGCAGCCGCTGATGGGACTGTGGCCTCTCTACATGGGGCGCCTGCTCTACTGATTGAGCTAAACCAGCTCCTGAGAAAACCTGGAAACAATTGATCACAAATAAAAGCAGTTAAAATACTATTATTCTTGTTTTTTAAGAAAAGATTTAAGACTAAATGACTTAATCCCTTGTAGGAAGTTGTAGTGATAGTAAAACAAGAGTTGAGAAACATTTAAATAAGCACATGGATTGCACCAATTTTCTACTAATTGTATATTTCAGATGAGTCTTAAAAGGATACATGTTTAAGATAGATTGATAAGATAGATGTTTCTTATATTCTAGGTAGGGCTGAATGATTTTCAAACATTTTCTAACTGATTATTTTTTACTTTAATTGCAACTTTGACATGATTAGCAAATTTAAAGGGAATGATAATTTTGACTTGATTATTCTCATTTTCATTGAAAAACATATTCAAAATAATTATAGTGTGATTTTTGTGGGGATCTGTACCAAAAAAAGGATATGTGGTACTTACGTCTGCTTATGATGTGTAGGCCAGAACTCTGCAGAATCTCTGCAGCACAATATTTAAATTAAAATTGTATTTTGACACACATTTCACCTGAAACAAACTGCGATTTGGAAATTGCAGTAGGCCGTATTACGATTTAGATAAAATTTTGATTAATTGTTCAGCCCTAATTCGAGGTAAAGCATAAAAGTCTTTTCTGTAAAAGTCTCAAAAAGCATGTTCAGTTTATGTTCTTGTGAATCTTTGCAACTAAATAAAAACATCTGTTTAGGTCTGGTATTTCCCAGAAACAGCCAAAATCACAACCACTTCCTGTTAAAACAATCCATCCTTTTTTCGCTAAAAAAGCCTTTTCAGCTTTTCACTTCCCATTCTTTGTTGGTTGTGGGTTCCTGACTTGGCACAATTAAGCATCACGTACAGGAAAATGGTCCTTATGATTTAACAGAAGTTTTATCATAGACCAGACATTTCTTTTATTTCTATGAGGGGTGTGTGTGTGTCTGTTTCTGTGTAACCATACAATGTGTGTTTTCCTCGCACAGTGTGTGAGTGTGTGTTTGTGTCATTGAGTTAATGGAGGGTCTTGGCCTGGGTAATGGAGCCCCTCCCTGCAGGCTGAGAGGATAATTTAATTAATGTCAGCCCTCTCTCTCTCCCTCTCTCTCTCTCTCTCTCTCTCCATCCTCTCTCCTCTCTCGTGACTCATCCGTGTTTTGCATCAGCCTTTGGGACGCTCGTCCTTGTCTACTCCAACGGCGACTTCAGGCTGGCCCCTCCACCAGTCACTCACATGTTCAGTCATTCACTTAATCACTTGCATGCTTTCTTTCTGTCTGCTTCTTCTCTGTAATCAACGTATTTGAGACACAGCTACATTTTCTCTACACTTTCTGTTCCCTCCTCAAACAGCCCAGTGTCTCTGTGCAGCTGTAGAGTTCAGCCGTGGCAGAACCAGTTGATTTATCCTCACTCAGCTCGTTACTCTTCCTCCCTCGGCTGCCGTGCTTTAATGTTTATGGAGGGAAGGCCATTTGTGGAGTCACTGTAATGATCCATGACGTAATGGCACCTCCTTGCAATACAAAAGGCCGAGTGGGGACTGAATCAGGCTCGGTTAGGCTGCGGCTAGGCAGGCATGCTGTGCTAAGTTTAAGCAATATGTGTGAGTGTGATACTGCTCTTATACAACAGTTATACAAGCAGCAAATAGTAGTAAAATGTAATAATCAACAGATTGTTTTTGCTCCATCAACTCAACTAGCTCCACATCTTAACTGAAACTGTACTTTTGTTGCCAAGCAACCCAAACTTTTCTCAACAATTCTCCTACAGCTGTTTTTTGTCATGTACATTTATCTGTTTTAATTTATCATCAACCAATGAAGTACGAGTCTGCTGTGTGATTCAGAGGTACCAGCTTGATCAATGTAGACATACACAGTCAGCTGTGATGCTAATTAGCAGTATTTGGAACACCCGGCTGAGGCAGAGTGATACACAGAGTGAAAAGTCCCAGTGATGTTGTTCTCCTCATCAGCACTCATGGAATCCTCTTGTCCAATCAGATTACTTGGTCGGAACTAATTGTTGTATAATTACGTCTGTTGTTAATCTATTGTTGATGAACTTCTGCTCTGATTGTTCTCAGGTGGAATTGCAGGAGGAATAGAGATCTGCATCACCTTCCCCACAGAGTACGTCAAGACCCAGTTACAGCTGGATGAGAGGGCCAATCCACCCAAATACAGAGGAATAGGTGAGTGTGTGTGTGTGTGTGTGTGTGTGTGTGTGTGTGTGTGACATTTAATAAGGAGCTGACCCTCAGCTTTTAGACCATTTTGCCAATATATTGAGCTGAAAACAGGATATCATTTAAAATCAAATATTTGCCAGTTCAGAAACCACCCACTGATATCAAGCAATATCCTTTTCAGATGCTTTTTTCCACCATAAAAACTTGCAGTGAGTTAACATCATCAAAACTTCAAAAAACACAGTAAAATTGAAGTAAAACAACGAGACTACTACTAAAATAGAAAAGTTGATATAAAGCTCATACTGGCCGACATCTACCTAAGACAGGATGAATGAATGGAAAAAGTGCTGCCCTGGCTCTATTTAAAGGCAACTCAATTAGCACCAGCGCCATTAAAGGTGGCTTATTAACACTTAGCTCATGTGTTTAATTTGTACAAAGACCATGTTGTACAAACAACACAACAGTATAATGTTATTGAGTTTTATGTACCAGACTACTTCTATCTATCTATTTATCTATCTACAGAGATTCTGTTTTTCGTCCTGTCTTCCTCTCTCAGGAGCTCATTATCTAATTACCCATCATCCCCAGGTACATTAGGGATTCTGGCAGGCTGTCACTGAGCTTGTTTATATGACTTACGACAGACCACTGCACACAGTGTATGTACACTGGTATCATCCATGCATAACAGCGCGCGCACACACACACTTGCAGGATGTGTTAATGTTGGCTGGAGCTCTGAGGATGGAGACCATGCTAATGAGCGCAGCAGACAGCTGTTGCTTTTTCAGCTCAGTTGTGCTCTTGGTGCGACAGCAGAACAAGGATCACAGGCCTGATGTCTCAGAGAGGAAGAAGCAAGTTCAAAGAGAAACACAAACAGAGTTTTGGGGATATCAGCCTGTGGTTCAATATGTTACTTTTACTTTTTGTGACTTAATTAACCAGAAGTTAAAACATGTTTCTGGTACGTTCTTACTATATGGTGTAATGAAACATGGAAAATATGTAAGGAAATAATTGTTTCACTACATTGATTACAAGGAAGACGTATCAGCTATGACGGTGGCTGGGATATTCACACAAGTATATAAAAAAGAAAACAGCTAGAAAAATTGTTCAGCGTTAAAAGAGAGCACATAGTACTGAGTTGTTTACAGTATTAACATATGTGTTGAGGGAGGGAAGCTACTGGGCTTTCTTCAGGCACACTCGCACTGAGTTAAGGACTTCGTTTAAAATGCCTTTATTAAATCAGGGCATCTCTCGTAAAAAACATCTATATTACAGAAGTAAACGCCGACCGGTTTCGACCCTCATCGGGTCTTCCTCAGGGCGTGGCTAGGAAGAGACATGACTCTTCCTAGCCACGCCCTGAGGAAGACCTGGCTCGGTGCGAATGTGAGAGCATACACCTGGAGTTTAACAACTTGCTACCGTGAGCACCTCGTATCCCTCTTTTTCTAACTAACATGTGTGTCCTCCTCCAGCTGACTGTGTGAAACAGACGGTCCAGGGTCACGGGGTCAAAGGCCTCTACAGAGGACTGAGCTCGCTGCTGTACGGATCCATACCCAAATCTGCCGTCAGGTGAGAAATGAACTTAAAGTTTCTGAAATATTTAAGCAGAGGTACAAGACAAATACATTTACCAAAGAACAGGTGAAATCTCTCTTCATTAATATTATTGCTATTTAAAGATTAAAAGAAGCTAATCTAAATTGTACTAATAGAGGAATTGATGGATTAATTATGTCACATTCTGCTGTAATTTCACTCTTACCTGTGAGTTGGTTAAACTGGCATTATCATAAAAAAACGACTTTATGTTTATAGTCTAATTAGTCTAACGTGTAGAGTAAAGGCCGGGAGACGCGAACACTTTTAGCCGTTGTGATCTTTTACCTGAAACCACACTCTCACACTCTCCAATTATTCTGGCCCATTACCCACAAGGCAAGGCATAAATGCCACACCGGCCTTCAGTATAATTACATTATTCTTTCACAGCAGTGACATTTATACACACAGAGCAGTGCATGTGCGCACACACTCACACACGCACACGTGTTGCCGAAACCAAGTCAGACGCTTTTTGTTATCCGTTTCATTCTTTCACTCCTTGCCGGTCGCTCTTTCTTTCTTTCTTTCTGTATGTGTGTGCGTGTGTGTGTGTGTGTGTGTGTGTGTTATGCTGGGGGGAGAGCCTGTCTGTACGATGGAGAGACAGGCGCAGCCAGGCGGAGCAGAGATGCCACTCAAACTGAGGCAGGGTCTCAATGGGGGAACAGAGAGGGAGACTTGTGTTGGTACTCTGTCAATGGATGTGTTTATGTTTATGTACAGTGTGTGTCTTTGTGTGTGTGTGCGTGCGTGCGCGTGTACATATGAGTGTGTCAGTCAGACTTCAGCACCCTTTTCAGTTGAGGTCTGAAGGGTCTGTTTCTGCTCTGAGAGAGTTTTCTCTGAGGAGATGTGGCACTGAGGAGTGCAGAGGTTGAGGCCATGTGCTCTTGGCTGCTCTTCTTCACATTTTATATTAAGATGCATATGAGTGGCTACATTGCATATGATAACAAAATATACATTATGATGAAATGATTTAACCTATAACCTTTACCAGCACTAAAAATGTAGTACTGGTAACCAACAGCATTTTCTCTCTCTTGTTAACAATATGTGGAAATATCTCAATTTCAACATTAATTTCATAGAGTGTCTGTGTTACGTTTTGAAAAGTAAAACCATACTTGCAACCACTTTCTGCTCACTATTTCCCTGACTCACCTTGACTTGAGCAAGCTGTAGAGGTGACAGCTCTCTCTCTCTCTCTCTTCATACTTTATACATTCTCAGGTATCTGTTTGGCATCACTTGAATTAGTGTGAATCAGTAACGATACGAGAAGATAATCCTTCATTGATTTAAATTTGGGTGTTGCAGCAGCACAAAGACAAATAGCAAGTAAGTAAATACAGTGTAAATATAGTATAGATAAAATAAAATAAGAGGAACATACAGCTGTTATACAAGTAGGAGTAAATGACAAATTAAAGATAAAGTAACATGTATGGGTAATAGCAGCAGCATTTTAGCAGATGAGATAATACAGTATGATATGAAGTATAAGGTATACGATATGGTACAATGTAAGGCACAGTATAAAAGTGGCAAATAAATATATATATATAATATACAAGATATAAATACTTGACAGTGCAGTTTCCACATGTGTCTGGCTAATGAGCTGTTCAGTTTGGAGAAGGAAAAATTGTTGAGCAGAAATGTGTTTTTCTGTCTTGTTAGTCTTTATTAAATGTAACCTTTTTTAGACTCTTATTTTCCAGAAAGATCTAATTAGAAAAACAGCAGCAATGAGCAGATGAAAGAGAAGGTGAAACATGACGCAGAGATTAAAGCCGTTCAGATGGAAACACTTAGATTTGATTTGTGGAGACTTTCTTGGCACTTTTCCATTGACCACCGCTTCCTCTGAATCGTCTGCTTGATCATTCTTTATTTTCCTCCTGTATCTCTCCTCCCCCTCTCCTATCGCATCTTCTCCCTCCCTTACCCTCTTCCTCCCCCATGCCATTAGCTGATTGCCTGCGCACCATCGTGCACCGTACAGTCTGCTGGAGGGTTGTCAGGGAGGTACGAGAAGGACATAGGAGAGAGCCATTGACCTTTTTCTCTACTTAACCCTTCTTCCATATATACATCCCTCTCTGCCAAACCTCCTTTCCCTTTACTGTTTCCTTCCTTCCTTCCTCTTCACCTTCTCTTCTTCTAATCAGCACAACTGACCTTGCAGAAAGACCCTCTAATGAAGATTGGGCAGCACTCTGCCGTCCAGACTGACTCATCTCAGACTGTGGATGTCGGCCAAAAGATGATGTGTCACATTCTGAGTGTGAAGTTTGGTCCACTTGTTACGGGGAGGGGACACTTAGGAGTAAATTGGCACAGCAGCAGGAGTGACAGCGGTATATTTCTCCCCAGCAGCTTTTAATGAATAGCATTTGTTTCACAAGGTTAGTTATTAAGTGCACTTCCATTTCTGTGCAGTCTCAGAGCTGTGGGGACGCAGACTTTTCATTTTTCTTTCTCCAAAGCCTGAAAGCTGTTCGTAGTCAGCAAGTGGTGAGCAAAAGAGAGAGACGAGAGGCTTTATCTTTATGTTTTGTTTGTTCCTGCGTGGCAGAGCGAGTCAGTTAATTGTGTGGATCTTTCTTTTAAAGCAAACAAACTCTGTGCTAAGAGAGAGACAGATGTGGATGGTTAATGAGCCGAGGATGGAAAGGCAGATGGAGAAGAAAACTGAAATCGTATGAGCAGACTATAGGAGATTATTTTTTTGTTCGGCCCACGGCGGCAGCCCAAGCAGGCGGAGGAGAGACGGAGAGGAGAGGAGAGACAGAGCATTCATCAAGACCAAGTGTCTGTCCTCCCCCGCCCCTCTCTGCTAAATGTACCGGGCAGCGTCCTGCCTTCACCACAATTCAATTCCATCTATAAATAACCTTTCTTGTAAACGACTCGCTGGCACAACATTTTCTGATTGAGGAGATAAACCATAAACCACACCTCTCTCTCTCTCTCTCTGTCTCTGTATCTGTATCTGTCTCTGTCTCACTCTCTCTCTCTGTCTCTCTCTCGGCTTGCTTCCATGGCAGCTGTTTTTGGTCACTCGTTTGATACAGAGAGACTTTATTGGTGTATCTTTAATAAGGACACAGTCAGGACAATAAAGTCAAAGCCTCAATCACTTCCTGCACTTTCAGCAGTTTGTCTCTGCTAGAAATCAGAATAGGAAGGAAGTTTTTTGCCCCAGGGTGCATCCTTTTTTTTCTTTGTTGGTAATCAGTGATTCATGGGGCAGAAACGTCCTCCTTTAGTACCTGATTTCTGCTGATGAGGAGCAGCATAGCCATCTTTCTATCAGCAGCCTTTTTATTATGCTGTAGCTGCAGTGTCATCTTTTTTCTTTATTGAAATGTTTTACTTTGGCTTATTACTTAATCATTTTGATCGAGCACAAATATTTGCTGTAAATTGATCTTGGATGGTTCAAACTGCATAAATCAGAAGGCAGAATGATTTGATATTTTGTCCTCAAAGAAGTAAAAGGGAGCTGGAACAAACAAGAGAAAAGGCAACACAACAAAAGAACCTCATAACTTCCAGCCTGCCATGTTAATAAATAAAATAAAATAAATAAAATTCTTCTTTATAGGTTCTTTTAAGTGTAAAAGTTGTGCTTTTATAGCTTCCAGGAATTTAAACATAACCAGAGAGTTGAACATACATGCCACATAGAGCAGTTTTGCAGAGATGTACTCAGAAGTTTTTTGTTGGGTTAACATTTCCCATAATTCCCTGCTGTCTCTGTTCTGTTCCGTGTGTCAGGTTTGGGGTGTTCGAGTTCCTCAGTAACCATGCGAAGGATGAGTCGGGCCGGTTGGACAGCACCAGAGGCCTGCTGTGTGGGCTCGGAGCCGGGGTGATGGAGGCTGTGTTAGTGGTCTGTCCCATGGAAACTGTGAAGGTATGTTCCCAACTGGTCTGTGATCGCTCCATATTGTGTCTGTGCTCATTCAATGTATCTGCATGTTTGGAAAAGAGCCAGACGAAACATCGGTGCACTTTCCACCAACGTGCATGTCTCCCTTCTTTTAATGAGTATAACAATATTGTCTCTTTTGGATGTTCCTTTTTTATCTCTGAAGGTTAAATTCATTCATGACCAGTCTTCAGCCAACCCCAAATACAAGGGCTTTTATCACGGAGTCCGAGAGATCGTCAGGGACCAAGGTAAAGACCAGCTTCAATACATGTAACCCACCTGACCTCTAGTGGTCACACAGGGTACTGCAGCTGAAAACATTGAGTTAATTCAATGGTGTGGCATCCAGACTGTTTTTTAAAGATATAAGAGAAGTATAATTATTTATTTTGCCTTGTCAGGATTGAGAGGAACATATCAGGGTCTCACTGCCACCGTCCTTAAACAAGGGTCCAACCAGGCTATTCGATTCTATGTGATGACCTCCCTCAAGAACTGGTACAAAGGTCAGTGTGAATAAAGCTGTATGTTTGTCTGTTGTAAGTGTGAGAGATATTTAAACAAACAACCAACACTAGGAATTAAGAGCCAGCTTAAGAGTCTTTGTCTTAGGATTTTAATACCAGAACTAAATTTGCATCATCACTGTCACTGACTCCTCTGTGGTGTCCTTTCACCAGGTGATGACCCCAATAAAGCCATTAACCCCTTGATAACTGGAGCCTTTGGAGCCATAGCTGGAGCAGCCAGTGTCTTTGGAAACACCCCACTGGATGTCATCAAGACAAGGATGCAGGTAAATAATAAAACTACTGTTTTTTGTGCTCCTTTCAAATTCAAACTTGTTAATTTATTGCCACCATTTGTCATTTATTATAAATAATAATGCATTTTGATTTCTTTCCAAAGGGTCTTGAAGCACATAAGTATAAAAGCACAATGGACTGTGCTGTAAAGATCCTAAAATATGAGGGCGTGGCAGCGTGAGTACACCTTCAGATTGATTTAGTTTCACACCTCATATAGATATATACAATAAAACAGTTGTTAAAAACTATCGACAAAGACTTTAACATAGTTAAAAAGTAGTAGTTCAAAAATGTGATTTATTTATGGATCTGCAATGCATGCAATCTTTATGGGTATATGTTACCGTAGTGCTGCTTATAGAGATGCATCAGACATCAATTAATGTGCCTCCTTTTTTAATATTTACCTCTCTTTGTGTTCATCTGTAGTTTCTACAAAGGAACGGTTCCTCGGCTGGGTCGTGTGTGTCTCGATGTGGCCATAGTCTTCATCATCTACGAGGAGGTGGTCAAGGTCCTGAATAAGGTCTGGAAGACAGACTGAGCTGCTGAACGTACTGTACACAGAGGGCGGCGGCGGCGGCTTCCTGCTTCCCAGGCATCAGACACAGATCTTAGTTTCGCAGGCCTCCTCTGCTGGTGAGAGGGCGAGACAGAGAGCTGAACTTAGATCAGTGTCGCATGCAAACAGGAAGTTAAAGGAGGGGGCCACCGAGAGAAAGCCTCAAAAAAGGGGCTCAGTGTCGCTTACTTCTGGACAGCTGGAGTGTGTGCAGAAACACAAGACAAGACCAAGTGTTGATTTCACAAAGTGGGCTTATGAAGTGAGCAAAATAACTTTGAGAAAAATGCTTCATTCTAGAGAGACTTTATCAGTTTCTAAATGTGAAACAAAACCTTAATACAAGTCTCAAAAACGTGCTGAAGGCTGCTCATAAACATATTTAGCAGCAGAAGTTATCTGGTTCACTTTCTCCATAAACCTGCTTTGTAAAATCCCCTCCTTCATTATTTCCAGTCCTTCCCAGCTGTGTTACAGATGTTTACTGCAGGTCTGCAGGTGTCTCACTGGATCCTCTTGAGTTCTGCTGCTCTCTGTCTCCTCTTGTGCCTCTTATGGTTTCTAATCCAGAGGAGTCAGACTGCAGCCGGTCGCAGTTTACAGTCACATAAACTGCACTTACATCCATAACCAAGCCTTTAAAAGAATGATTTTACATCTATGAAATGCCAATTATTTTTATACAGCGTAGATTCTAATTTAGTAATTTACCAGCATTATAGTTTTATTGTAAAGTCTGATGTATTTTATTCCTGTGCCAAATGCCAATCCTGTTATACTATGAAAGCGTGTTCATGTGAGAACATGCAAAAGTAGCCTAAAAAGAGAGAATATAAAGACTTATATTGTGACTAACTTTATTGATGTATTTATGGAGAGTTGAATGTTGAATATGTAGATGGTGGAGAGACTATTAGCTGTTAACTTGTGCCACATGTGTCAGGTGTTTCCTGTATTTGGGTCGGGATGTAAAAGTGTTTTTAAGATGTTAAACAAATATTTTATTGCTGTTTCACTGTGAGTCTAAACGACAAACACGCAACATGACCTCAGAGCTTCTTTTAGCCTTCAACCGAGGCGCAACTGTTTGGCGGTTATTTTTATTCTGTTTACATCTGAGGCAGTTTCAGGTGGATGCTGGGGTGGTGGTGGGGCTATAAGTATGAGTGCAGTACTGGTGCAGGGCAGCGATGGCAAGAACAGAGCAGAGAGAGAGACGGGAAATCTTGCAGCTTCAATAGACGCCAAATTGGGAGGAAGTGTTTGTCAGGTGACTGTGGAGTGTGACGCATGTCGGGTGTGAAACCAGAGCAGCTTGAGTTGCCTGCCTGAAGTAGCTTGCAGGCGTCGGCCCATTAATTGGAAAGGAAAGACACATTTATGTTCTTTTTATTTCAGGAAATCAGTCTTCGTTTGTTGACATAACATGTAACTTTTGATGGGGAGGTCATGGGTTCATTTAAAGGGGTCATACATGGAAAAAAATAGCTGGGAATCACAATGTGTTTTAATCAATTAACAGTGCCGTTCTGTTTGGGTGCCATCATGTTTCATCCAGGTTTGTTTTTACTTCTCACTCATGTGCCTTTAACTGTATAACTCTATAACAATATCCCAATCTATTATTAACCTGTTAAACCCCCTTATTTATCCTACTGTCATAAAATCAAGTGTTCTGGTCATATTGTTTGTATAAAAACAAATGATACAAGGAATGTTGTAGTGACGTCGAAATAGCCATAATTTAAAGGTATTTATTGTATTAAAATTCAGGTGGATTATATTTTCCTAACTCTGACTCAATGTCATTTTTTTGGGTATTTTTCTTTTGGCCACACAAAATTGTGTCCTGCCAAATAGCCAAGAGAAAGTCTTATTGTTAAAGCAAATCAATGTAATCCAAGGTTCATGTGTGAGTGTGTGGAGGCAATGTAGCTCTTAATGATGACGCCTGTGCAATAAACATCGTCCCCTCCTGTCCGTGCAAAATGTAAAGTCCTTTGTGGTGGAGGGATTTCAATAAATCAAGCCTCTGAAAAGTTGAAAACTGGTTGTCTTTTTTTATTCCCCCTCTCGTTCGTCTGCACGTTCGGTTACTACAGATCACGTCGGGACAAACCATGGGGGGCAAGTAGGGGAGGAATCGAACAGGGAACTCTTTGTTCACGTTTTGGCTGATGCTCATGTCCAGTGATTCAACTATCCATCTCTCTCTCTCTCACTCACACACACACACACACACACTCACACACACACACACACACACACACACACACACACACACACACACACACTTCAAATCCCCGGTGCCCCAGTGTTTGTTGTGAGAAGGAATGCTCGGCTCTCTGTAGAAGATTGGAATGAGGACAGTATGTAGTGGACGTTTTGGCGTGAGCGAGGAGCTGAGGAGAGTCCGCAGAAATTCTGTGGTTGAGTTGTAATACCACATTCAAACTTTACTTGAGTCAAAGTACAAAAATATTAGCATAACCACAATAAAGCTCCATTACTTCCTGCCTACTTTTGTAGATAACTATTGTAATATTGTTTTTCTTTTAGCCGCTCTCTCGCTGTCTCTTGCATGAACTCACACACTTTATATTTTCACTTATATTTGAGTTGTTTTTGTAGTGTATTTATGGAGCTATCTGTCATTATAATTTCCTTTAGGATTAATAAAGTTCTATCTTATCTTATGTCTTAGTCCCATTTAAGATTAATACAGAAAATAATGATATATTATTATCATAATTATTGATAAATTAAAGTAAAGGAAGTGGAGTAAAAGAACAATGTTTGACTATCAAAATAAAAGAGCAAAAGTGTTTGAAGGTGTAGGACTATAAATAGTCTGGATTAGTGTAGCATACAGCACATAATGGAGGTTATGAATACATTAATAAGAGTCGGTGTAAGAGGAGATAACCTGGAATGGCAGCATGAACTAAGAACAATACATCACATGCCAAAAAGTTCCTCTTAAACAGCAGGTGGAGCTGTTGTCAGAGCCCAAACACATCTGAGTCTCGAATCCCACACACACACCGAACACACACACACACTAGTGATGAGAGAGGCCTCCTCTCTCCTCATATCTGTACAATAGGGCTTTATTAGAGGGGTCAAAGAACCTACCAACCTCCCTTCATCCTAAAATCATCACTCCCTCCTCCTCCTCCTCCTCCTCCCCCTCGTCTCCTCTCTGATGCTGGACGGAGGTTTGCTCCAAAATTGCCAGAAAGTCTCTCATCATCCTCTCGGACATTATAGCCACACAGCTCCAGCCTATAGATCATCTTTGAACTCTTTCAAGAGATGTGAAGCATTTCTTTGAGGAGTCTGCCGGTGGCTGCTAACAGATCCGTGCACCACACACAACTTCAGACATTGCGCACTAATGTTTGCTCGCACATCTATAAAACATTGAGTCTTGTACTTTCCTGCTGCCCTTGTTTGATGCTTCTTTAGCTGGACTATTTGAATCATTTTACAACAACTGACAATAGCGATTGTTTTGTGTCTTTCTCGTCCTGATGCGATTTTACAGTACCCCCCCAATGCTCAGTTTCTCCCCGAGAGCCTCCATTCACTCAGAGGCAGTGAAGGGGAAGTGATGCTATTGTTCTCTCCAAAGGGTGGATGCTCTTTGCTCCACACGATGAGTGGAGATCAGTTTGTTGCTGCAGCTTAAAACGGACAATTACGCCGAAGCTTTGGTTGAGTCTTATCTTCACGTTACCTTCTGTTTTATTTACTTTATGATTATATAGGGGCTGCGACGCTGTCCGTGGTGCTGAATTAGATTTTCTGATTGAAAAGCAAACTGATCTTAATGTTTACAGATATCACTCGTGTGTTATGTTTTCTTTTTAGTTTTGAAATTGGAATGGGTCCAACTCTATTAACATTAAGGTCTGTTTCATGTGGTTTGTCAGTCTTTGCCATAATTATCTTCTTTATTTGCATCTCTGCAGCCGAGGTGGTCCAACGCCCTTTAAAGGAATAGTTAAAGACCTTCTGTAAAAACACTTATTTTGAGAGAGAGAGAGAGAGAGAGAGAGAGACTGGTACTGTACGTCTTTCCTAATAACCAACAGTAGCTCTGAGGGGCGGTGTCCGGCAGACGGATAGAGGAGAGGTGGTGCGCACTCAGGCTCCACTTTTACGCATCAGTTGTTCGTGTACGCGTCAATGCAGAAGTTACCTCGAATCTGGATTTTATATATAAAACACAACCAGTGTCTTTCAAGTTAATTCAGGTTTAAGCACCATCCAAAGAGAAGCATTCACCAGCCGAGTGAGTGGAACAAGTGGACCCAGAAATAAGTTTCCGTCATGGGAGCGCGTGGATGGAGCTCAGCGCGTCTCGGGTTTGTTATTTGTGGATATTTAGCGTTTTTCCTCGGGGAGATTGTTCCGCAGGCTGAGGCGGGCTGCAGGGAGAGGGAGAGCCCGAACTGCTGCACCGGCCGGAACAATGAATGTTTCGAATACACCCGGAGGAAAACTGTGTGCTACTGTGATACCTACTGTCAGAAAACCAGAGACTGCTGCGAGGACTACAGGAGCGTGTGCCAAATATCTGGTGAGTTGCCGAAATTATCCTGCTCACGAAGATTAAACACCTATAGCATGCAGCTTTTGTACCTGTGTCCTGTCCAGTGAGCCAGTTGTTCATTGTTGTCCAGTTTGAGCCAGAGATGGCTGGCATCGAGGTGACATGGAGACAGTGAGACATACTGCACATAGCTGTCTCCAGTGCGCCCATTAAGGCTGTTTGTTTGTTTTAAAGCGACCAGACAGAGGTGGCCATTGGTACTGGGATGGCATTTTTTAACAGCAGGTTGTGTGTGTGTTTAAGTTTGTTGGGTTGACCCTTGGCATTGAAAGAGACGAACTGCACAGGTTGGTAAAGAGATGGTTGGAGAGAGGAGCGCGTGATCATACTAAGGTCATAAATCAGCATCAGCAGGGCAGTAGAGCTGTCGATTAATCGAGTAATTGAAGGGAAAACAATGGATTTTTGATCATGATTAGTTTCACATACTTACTAATTCCACATTCTTAAGGATTTGTTGTTTTTCTTTGTCTTTAATAACAAATGAAGAGTCTTTGTGTTATTGACATTTGGTTGGACAAGAAAAGCGATCTAAAGATGTCACTTCTGAGCTCTTGGAAATGTGATGACCTTATTTCTTACACTTTGTTGAAAAAGATTAAATGTTAAATATTAGGCAGATTAATCAGAACTGAATATAATCCTTAGTTGCAGCCCTAAATGGCAGTTTTCTCATCAACACAAAGAGATATAATTCTCTTTGAATCCAAAGTTAATTGTTCAGAGAAAAATGTGAGTGTGGGTCACCTCTCCTCTCATCCTCCTGGCTGCTGCTGCTGCTATATAAGGACAAATGAGGGACTGGACACCATGGGAACAGACTGCCAAAGATGGTCAGGAGTACAGTAGAGCTGTGTGTGAGGTGTGACAGACAGGAAACACTCGGAGCTCTTACAGTATGTTGAAACATCTCAAGTTCACAGAGAGTAATTATCTGTGTGTAGATACACTCAGACTGTGACCCTTCGTCTTAAGAGCTCACTAACAAGCACCTGCAGGGTCGCTGCTGCAGGTCAAAGAGCACTTCAAATGCTGCACTGATCCCTCTATTTAGGCTCATTCAGTGCATACATGGTGAACTTGAGTTGTTCCTGTGCCGTGATGTGAGCTGGCTGCCTCATCCAGACTGAAGTCATTCACTTTAAAGAGTTTACAAAAGTACTTTAATAGACGCAATAACACAGTTTATTAGACCTCACTGTTTACTTCAAAGACAGCTGAATAACTTGTGAATCACCGTTTAACTGCAGCATGCTGTACTACTAAAACAGCAACTAGTGTTGTGTACATTTTAACCAATTTACCTCAAAGCTGGTTTACTTTACATTACAAGCTTGGAGCATAAATATTAAGTTCATGGATGTCTGAATGCATTTTTGCCACCTAAGGATCAAAAAAACTCAGCAGAACTTCAGTAAACACAATCAGTTTTGTGTTCTGATTATAAAACATGTTGATGCAAATTTGTGATTTGGGTCCATATAAATGAACTTAACTTGTGTGCTTTTATTTTGGTGACAGTGGCTGCGTGGTGGTGCAGTTGCCTCACAGCAAAATCCCGGTCCGGACATAGGGGGTCTTTCTGTGTGGAGTTTGCATGTTCTCCCCGTGCATGTGTGGACACTCCTGCTTCCGCTCACAGTCCAAAGACATGCTCGTTAGGTTCATTGGTGACTCTAGATTGCCTGTGGTTGTGAGAATGAGTTGAGGACGTCTCAGCCCTGTGATTGATCGCTATCAGTCCAGGGTGTCCCCCGCCTCTCGCCCAATGACAGCTGGGATCGGCTCAAGCCCCCCGTGAATAGATAATCGATGGATGGATCGTTATGTTGCAACAGATCGCAGACAAATAATATAATTTCAACTGCATCATGTTTAATGGAAATGTTTGGCTATAAGATTCCATAAATGTGACGTCTTCTGCTAAAATGAATCAAAACATTCACTCAACACCAGTGTAGCTCTTTAAGTGTTGTGAAATCTGTTACAGAAATTCTAAACTAGTGTAATGATCCAACAGGTTGACATCAAATAGGGGAAAAATTGAAAAAAAAGTTTTGTATGTACTTTTAAAATCAACATCCAAGCTGTCTTCATTAGAGTAACAGATTGTATGAGGACAGTGAACAGCAGTGGTGTGTCTACTAGCATCTCAATCTAACTACACACAGGGACAAATTCAGCACTCAACTCTCAATTTAAGTTTTTTTATCCACCATCAGTCAACGAGGCAGGTACTGTAGAGACAGCATTTATCCTCGAGCAGCCTGCAGAGAGGAGTCCCGGCATCACTAGATCCATCTCGTGCATCTGCCAGGCTGACAGTTAACAGAATAACTACCTCAGGTCTGTGTGGAGTCATCACGGCTCTGTTCAGCAGCAGCTGCTCCCTCAGAGGTCGGCTCACGGCTGCATGTGCATCACTTCACTCACGTGTCGGGGGATTTCTTTTCGACCTCATGTGTTGCTCTGACAGCTCGATCCTTGTGCTGCAGAAGGAAGCAGATTTCTTTCTCTGAAGGGGTTTTGTGATGGTGTTACTGGTCGGACGATGTTTCACTACAGAGAATATCTGTAAATCACAACATTTCTGCTGAATTTTCATGTGACAAGATTTAAAGAGTTACAAAGTGCTCCATGGTTTTACAAGTCCAAACACACACTCTTCATCTTGTCCCTGACCTTTACAAACTGTATGGTTGAGTGAACACTGAGTGATGCTGTGAAACGCACCTTAACTTCCTCCCTCTGCAACCTGAGCATCTCTACACTATAAACAGCACATGTAGCTGGGGCTTAGCTCCATCAAAGCGCCCTGATGTTGTCTCACCCACATCGCGCTCAGACTTTATCTGATCCTGATCCTGCCGCTCTGTAACGCATCACAGCATCTGTCTGTGTACCGTCTGTCACAGTCTGTAATTTAGTCGTGTCAGCTGCAGCCGAGCAAAGAGCCTGCAGTGGGTGACATCAGAGGAGAGACAGAGAAGGTGTCAGACTGTTTGCACTTAGACACAAACACTTACAGGTCTGTAGAGGTTGATAAGATGAGAGGTGTAGTTCTAATGAGGGATTTGGCAGGAGTTTGCGTTGCTTGTTAACAGTGTGGAGGAGGTTTCTGTGCACTCAATATTCATGTTTCTCTGTTAAAAGCTTTTAGGCATTAACGTCAGTATTAAATCTGTGGTACAGTACAGTTAAAGAAAGTTTCAAAAACATCTTACAGTGATTTAAAGTGGATTCCTGGGCCCGTTTTGATTCACTCATCATGTACCAGTACTTCTGTTAGATTTCATTAGGTTTTCAAACTGGAAATATATGGTGGCATTTCTGGAAACAAAACCATTTGAGCAGAACTAACGAGCAGAATAAGTTCCCTCATATATTTTAGGCTTGAAATTAGCTATGTAGTTGCAGAGTCATGCTTAGTTTTAGATCCACATGTAAGCTTAAGAAGGTCTTTAGGTTGAGTGATGTAATGTACAGCAAGATGAAATAACTTGATTAATCTGGCTTCAAGCTGCTGGTCTTAACTCTCATTTCTGTTGTAGCTACAAAATGATTTTATACGAAGGAATAATAAGCATCCATCTTTGGTGCTGGTCCCTGGGAAAGAGACCTTGGCTGCGTTCCAACACCGATACTTTCAAACCTTTAAATATTTAGTGTGTCCCGATACATGCGTTTCAAAAACAGTATGCAAAAAATACAAGGATGTAAATGACCTGCAAGGCACTTAAATAGCACTTTTCTAGTCTTTTGATCGCTCAAAGTGCTTATACACTATAGTTCACATTCACCCATTCACACACTGCTGGCAATGGCTTCTATGCAAAGTACCAATCTCCAATCAGGAACTAAGTACATTCATGCACCTTCCTTCAGGAGCAATTTGGGGTTCAGTGTCTTGCCCTAGCAGTCAGGGATTGAACCACCAACCTTTCGATTGGGAGACGACCACTGAGCCACAGCCGCCCCTGCTCTACGGAGGCATTTTGCAGTATGGAGGCCAACATGCTTTTTGGCTATTCTGACCCACAAGCCTCTGAGCATTGGAAGATACATCACATTGACTGAGCCACGGTGCACTCAGCTCAGTAAATAGTGTTTTGTATCTCTAAGGAAACAATATTCCAATTTTGTGTAATGGACTGTAACAGATATATGAGCAAAAAGATCAAAGATCAAAGTTCAGGGTGCAATGTTATGACAAACTATTATGTCCCAGTTGTATGCAGAATGCATGCAAAGTATAACTAAAAGGGGAGCTAGAGCTAAAGATAATATAAGAGAATGTAATTGGGAATGCAGGGCTTATTTAGAAGCATACAGGGAGAAATGCATCATGGGAGAGGCAGAGAGGATGCAGCAGATGATTCAGTGCATCAGAGCTCAATGCAGCCTTGATGTTGTCTCTTCAATAAAGCATAGGAGTTATCTTTGACCTTTTCTTCACCTTGCTACCGGGAAGTGTAGTTATACTGGATACTGTTAGAGACCCATGAGGGGAGCTGTCTTCTGTTGTAGGAGTACCTGTGGTACATCTCATCATTTTCACGTCAGGTCAGTAAGTCTCTAACTGCGCATTCCTCCTCATAGACTCTAGAGATTAAACTAACCAACGGGAGGACAGAAGGAGCAGCTCCTCTCCTCTCACACTGAGGCAGCTGGTAGTTCTCACTTTAACAGGAAGACATACTGTAACCTCTGATACACCAGAGGTTAGCTCTTCATTTATCTCTTCCTCCTGCAGCTATTTCTGCTTCTCCTCATTTGGTTTAGGGCGTGTTGTGCCGTCGTACCATCATGTTTGCGTCTTTCCACCTACGATCACTCCCTTTTTCTCTTCCTTCTTCCTGCGCGTTCTTTCTTCAGCCCCTGTGAGTAATGAATGTTTTTACCATGCCGAGGCTGAAAAGGTCCAGCTGCTGTCATCTCTCCCTCCAGGTTCTTCTGGTACACACGTACTGCACGCACTGTGCTAGATAATCCTGGCTGCAAATTTGATGACCATCATCTGGCCTCTTCATGACCAGATAACAAGAGTATTCTTGAAAGTTGCTCTGTCCACCACTTTGATCCAGACTGAAATCTCTCATCAACCATACGATGGACTGTCACTGAATGAGGTTTGACATCCTCAGAGGATGAGTCCTACTCTCTTTGCTACCAGTTAGTTATGTTGAGTGGTTTGCAGTGGTATTCCTCAACAAACTACAGGATGGATTAGCATGAATTTTGGTAAACACGTTCACGTCCAAAGCTGCCCGGTGGTTCAGTTGTTAGCGCTGTCGCCTCACAGTCAGAAGGTGTGAATGTGAGCGTGAAAGGTTGCCTGTCTCTATGTGTCAGCCCTGTGATTGACTTGCAACCTGTCCAGGGTGCAAGCTGCCTTACGCCCCTGCGACCCTGGATAGATGGACTTCCATGTCCCTGTTAGCATGAATTGTGACAACGGTGGTGGCGCGTTTTCTTTTTCCTCAGTGCACCATCAGGTCATCCTCAGCTGTTTTTCCTGTTGTACTCAGCAAATGTTTATGTGCTTCACATTTAACAACAAATCTGAACTTGGCAGATGCCTGAGTAGCATCAGAATGTCAGCAGTGTTTAACAGAGCATTTTAGCATTCTAGCATTAGCATTTAGCTTGAAACACTGCTGTGCATATGTACAGCCTCTTGAAGCAGCTATAATGGCTGTATTCTCCTGGTGTTAAAATGAGCAAAACAAATATATGTGCATCCAGGACAGGTCATCTAAAGAAATATTTTGAGTTGGGGAGTTAGGGTTATATATTTCTTTTGTGTCACTTCTAAAGTTTATCATGCTATAATAAAGTGTTGGTAGGCCATGCAATGCAAACACTTCCTGAACAGAAAATGTGTCTCAGCTGTGTTTGACATGAACCCTTTTAATGAGTTGGTTTGTTTGGCCCCTCTTTTCAAGGTGTCTACAGGAAACATTTACAGCTAACCTGTTATTAGCGCTCAGTCTTGTGTCCTTCACCTCTATTAGCAGGCTTACAGTTCTTCCCTGTGTGGCTGAACATTATAAGGCTTGTTTGATGGGACCAGGGCCTTGCTCTCTACATGGGAGGGAGGTTTTGGGGTGCAATGGTCCTCCAGAGCAGCTGGACATCTGGGTCCCATTAGAGAGGAGGTGGGGGTGGATATAGGGGGTGGGAGGGTAAAAAAGAGGACCAAAAAAAGGGGACAGATGGGGGAGAAAGAACAAGAGAGAGTGCAGGACAAAGTGATAAAGGGAGAAGAAGATAAAGCAAATTGGGCGGGCAGGTCTGATAACTCTTTTGTCCTGAAAGCCTAAAATGGAAGCAGAATTCAGGGAGAGTGAAAGAAAAAGAAAAAGAATGCCGTTCTGAAAAGCTAGATTGTACTCTACTATCTCACTGTGGCAAGTGTGACTGGAGATCGGCAGACAAGTCGGGAGATAAAAGTGCTGAGGTTGGATACACATTCAGGGTTTGGCTCAGTTAGTGATGTTTGTCTGAAGCTCTGCCAACTGTTAGGAAAAAAATCCTCCAAATCAAACAGAATCTTTCCAAACAGACTCTGATCACATCATCTTTATTAACTATAGCTGCATTTCTGTAATGCTTGTAGCTCCCTCATGGGATAGACGCAAGGCACGAGGTCATGGTTAAAAAACAGGGTTTAATCCCAGCTTCAGGCCAACACATGAGAACTAGTTTGAGGGAGTGAAACTAAATAAAGAATACAATAAATATCATATCATTATAATCTCCTTTAGCTATATAATATAGCATCTTAAGCCAGCAATAGTACAAAATAATGCCAACATCACAATCCGAGCGGGAGTACCCTTTAAATAAATTGCTAACTTAATAAGCAACGACTTTATTACACATACAAATTGTATAATTTATGCACTTGAAATATAGCATAAAATAGACATCAATAACGCGACATTCACATGACACTTTGCATATGAATACGATCGTAATTTACATGCCAATTAACACGTGCCTATGCTAGTTAGCATACGTCGTCACCATAGTGATATACTTGCAATAAAACACACCTCGTAGGCTGCTTATCACTTGAGAGGGGCTAATTGTTGTACGCTCTTCCTTGTCTTTGACTTCTCTCTTGTTGTTAATAGTATGTTTACAATTTAACTCTCTTAATTAGCTTGAGAGCTCATCTTCTCTGGCGCTTCGTTTATGGTGCGTTGGTTAATTATGACGTGCGAAACACAATCGGCGCTAATTAGTTCCGCCTCAATGATAACAGGTAGGATCCAAAGAAAGGAAAGGTGGCAACAAAAAATAGACCGACAGTGAGCTTTAATGTCCCTAATACTAATTAATTGATCGTTTTTGTAAAACTTTAGTTTGATCAGACTTAATTGCAACCACAGATAACCAACTATCCCAATATCAGATTCAAATCTTCCTAAATCCTTAGCATTGCACAGAAATATTTAACTTCCAATTTAGCTCTGCCCACTCCAAACTGGTACACAGAGTAAAAAAAGAGAAAGAAATCTTTCTTGTGCTTGTGAAATAACAAAAATTGGTTATTGTAATCTAAAGTCAAAAGCTAACTTAAAAAATATGGTTTCAGGGCCTTTATTTGAGCATATTCTGTAGCTGGTATCACTTTTTCAGTGTTTCAAAGGTCACTGTAACATGAGCGTTATGCTCCAAAAGATTAGAGAGAACAGATCTAAAGTCAGTCGCAGATAAAACACTGTCTCGGTTTAATTATAGAAGGTATCTCTTTAAACGTTTAACCACTTGAAAACACTTTGTAAAAATATCAGCTGATGGTAAAGACAAGAGCTAAACATGCTGACAACGAGTGCCATTTGTTTCCTGTATTGGGGCCGAAGGTCAGAGGTGGTGCAGGAGGTCGACTTTCCAACTGGGGACTTTCTCGTCAACAATGGGGACAGGGGACAGCGGCGGCTGTTAGCTCTGCAGGTCAGGCTGTGTCAGACTGTCTGCAGGGTTATCATGTGGGTGGTAGGACTGTCGCACTGGTGGTACCAGAAACAGAGCAGGGGGACCACCACAGACTGGTAATTGCCTTCTGACCCCTGGTGGCTTGGGGGCAACAGGCTGAGACTTCTAGACAGGGCCTCAGTCCTAGATGATCGGAGGGGTAATCGCCCTGCTTCCCCCTCATGTGCGGGAACTCGCTGACCCTATCGCTTTCACTGCAGTAAAGACCTAAACTGCTCTGATTTTAACACTATGAGAAAGAAAAACAGCAACTTTCGAGCTGTCCCTGTGACTGTCAGAGGAAGGAAAGGGGAGGAGTGAGGATAAGAAGAGGTGGAGGAGGATGGAGAAGGAAGCTGATATGTGTCTGATTGGATTACGCCCCTCTTTATTCTTTCCACAAACTTCATGTCACTCTACAAGTGTACACGGGGTAATGTGTGTGTCTGTGTGTTTTAGGGTGATGACTGAAGGTGGAACAGGCCCAAGTGGGTGGGTTTAATCTGACAGAAATTGTTGTTGATGTGTGTGTGTGTGTGGTGATCTGGGAAAGGCGAGTGTCAGGTGGGCAGCACTAATGTGCAGGAATGCAGAGATTCCACAGTGGCTTTGTGGATCGGCTGTGTCACTGAGACAGCCGCCCCCCCTCCGAAACCCCGACAGGACCATGGGAATGAACCGAACAGGCGGCACCTTGAAAGCTCTCTCTCTCTGTTTCTCCTGTTCACACACACACTTATTCAGTTGCAGTATTGTACAGCAGAGCGAGTGTGCATTATAAAGACAGAGTTAGGTAGATTAGATGGTGAGGGCGGATTAGATTCAGTTATGGTATATTTATCCTCTCGCTCCCTGTAATTTCACCAAGAACATGTAAAAGCACCACGCTGTGTGCACCTGCTCTCATTGTATTCAACTTTCATTGTGCACATCAATACAAGCAGAAGCTCCACTCTGAAATTAGGCTTTTTGAATTAGTATTCTGATGTAAAAGTTTATGTTTGCATTTATTCATTTCTGTGTGAAAGTTGAGAAGAGTTGGCACTTCCTCCCCAAAGAAAGCTGTTAAATCTCTGCTGCTATTAAATGTCCATGTTGGTTCAGGCTTGATTACTGCTGGAGACTCCTGTCTTTGATCAGAGCAGACATCTGACTAATACAACTTCCTCTTAGCCTGATGTAATTGGCTAAATCAGCCTACTGAACGGGAAGCTTGATTGCTGCTGCTGCTTTGTTTATGTGGTGTGCTGCATTTCTGTGTGTGTGTGTGCGTGCGTGTCGGGTAGAGGGAGGCCAGAGGAGCAGGATGCAAAATTAGCCCCTTATTTAAATGGCCCCACACACATGACCTGAGTCGCAGACTTCCTGAGTCTGGGGATCTGACATAAGTAGATGGTAATGACCCAGTCACTTGTTTGATGCCCACCTACCTACACCACCTACAGTAAATTCACCGTGCAATATTATGCAACTCGGAATCTGGGTGTGTGTTTCAGCTCGAACTTTTCAGCCATGCAGTTATGCATGCAGCATAGATTAGGGGGAAGTTCTGGAGGTAAAGATCAGTTAATTATTCAGAATACGACACAGTGCAGCAAAGCTGGAGAGAGCTTCAACCAAAGACTGTAAATAAGAAATGGACGTAGCCTCTTGGTTTCTACTTAAATCCCAAAGGTCCTCAAACCTGCATCCTTTCTAATGGCTAATATCAGATTGTATGAAACCACATTAGAAAATTACCTAACTTCTCCATTGATTTATAATCTCAGTAAACATTTTTCTAAAGGGTTTGAGGTCTCAATCAATCGCTGGTTTCAAGTCTTCTTCAATGAAGCATGATCTTCGTTTTGTAAGTTATAGTTACATATAGAGTCAAACTGACGATAAAGCAGCGCTGGCTTTAGGGTGTGGCTACCTGTTGTTGACAAGTCACTACCATGGCAAACGAACAGTTGCGATTGCAATCCCAATCAGTCACTTCTAGCTTCAAAACAAACAAGATGGCGACCTGGTGGCTACATCCAGTTCTTATTTACAGTCTATGGATTAAACTGAAACTATTTTTATCTTTCGCGATCTGAAACCTTTCAGCTGACCTCTCTGTCTTCCTGTTTCCCCAGCAGCCATTGACTGCGTGGTGGGCTCATGGGGTCCCTGGTCGCCGTGCACATCACCGTGTGGAGTTGGCAGCACAGAAAGAAGTCGCCAGGTGTCAGTTCCTCCGAGAAACGGCGGTACGCCCTGCCCCGACCTCAAACAGCGTCGAGGATGCTTCGGAAACAACGCCATATGCAGCACTGCGAAAGGTGAGAACATGACCTTTCACTGGCCCCATGCATGTGTGGAAGCAAGTACTCTCCTTCTGAACATTGTTACATATTAAGTTGGTGTTTCACTATTCTCTGGAGCAACTTTTGTTCACACTTTTAATGTAAGCAAAACATTTGCACACATCTGGTTTGAAGCCTTATCTCCAGCTGCACTGTTTCAGTCATGCTCTTTACTGTTGAAACACTTTCTGAGAAATGAAACAGCAGAACACAGATGGACACATTTCCAACAATGTTGCATATATGTCCCCATCCAACATTTTTCTTTTGACATGATCATTGCCTTTTTAATTTTCACCATTTCCTCCCCACATCTGACCTGCAGAGGTGGCAAAGATCCTGCCTGATTCTTTCAAGAGGAACTTCAAGGACCCTTGGCGGCGACCACACATGCTGATGAAGGAGGAGAAGGCCAGGTAAGGCCTCTATTATCAGACTGCAGACAAACATGTAGGACTGCTCACTGCTGACCCAACCGGCCCTTTGTTTGTGTCTGTCTCGCTGGCTTTCATGTGCAATCGATGCAGAGACGGGTAATTACAGTGGAAGTGTGTGGAGTATGAAGTGTTCATAAGTCCTGTGCAGAGACGGTCTTTTTAAAGCAAGTGGAGGATTTAATTTAGAAAATGCTATGTATGCATTTAGCGTGAAATTTAGTGTTTGATTTTATATCTTGAATCACAAATCTGACTCATTATAACTACCCCTAATGCTATGCTATTGCAGCAATCATTGTCTTTTGTTCCAGCTCCAAAGCTGCTTTTCAACTCCTCTGATAAAGCTGAATTTTCCTCCAGGCTCATATCAGTTTTTCTTTAGTTTTGACTTAGTTCCAAAGGTCATTTTAGGATCAACTTTGTGCTCCAAAAGATTACACAGTACAGACCGAGGCCAAGGTTGCCAAAGCACGCAGAGCCTTGAAGTTGCTTTGACTGTGTAACATGATAGCTGTCATTGAATATCTGCATCATGTGCTGACCTTTACCGATAAGCCAACAGTAATCCATGTAGAAGGTACACCCTATACCGGCTTAGATATCATCTCTGATCTCAGCTGATTGCAGATGTTCTCCGAGCTGGAAAATGAGAAACGAGGGAATAAAATCACTGCTGGCTTCATGACAGCCCACAGCTCTTCACACTGATTAAAATAGACATCGGATACCTTTGTTTTGACTGAAATACACAGCATGAGAGGATTGGAAGAACATTACTCATAAATGTGAGCAGAGAAGACAGAGTTCAGACATCTGGTGCCTCGAAAAGGTCCCTGGTGTTGTCATGGATGTTGACCAAGGGAACAAGGGGTTAAAATAAGATGAAATTACGATCAGTTGTTGTTTTTGGATGTCTAGTTATATCTGTGACATTATCTGACTGAGATATATTTCGCAATGATGTGGAGATGGGGGCTATCATGAAGTTCTTACTTCACTTGAAGAGGCTGTGGTTGTATTTCAGGAATTCAGACTTAATTGTCATTTGTGTTGTTGTGTTTTTAACAGCTGACAGAACCCATCAAGCAAAAGTAACGTTCTTTGCTATTTCTACCTTGTTATTAACTGCTTAAGAAATATATATTATATATATCAATGTTAATCCGGGACAAAGTCAGAGAAAAATAACTGCAGCTTGATGTTTTCTTAGACAAACCACCCCACTGAGGATGGTGTTTTGTCGCAGCTGAATGCATCAGAGACAAAATAAATAGTCCAGAAGTTCAAAGTGCCCGCCAGGGAACACAGTGAGCAAAAAAACAAGGCTTTATTATTGTATCCAGTGTACAGACTGAGCTGTGTTGATACTAGGATACCGCAGGTGACCGTGACACTGCTGGATCACCTTCAAATGGAACAAATCTGAAAAGTTTGATTTGTCTTTTGTCTGGTTTTAGTCTAAATCAAGCAAAGTTTTCTGGGTTAGAGGACTACTTTGCTTTTATAAATGAAGCCACATTGGATGCTTTTTACTCTTGAGAAACTTCAAGTGAAGGAAAGGGGAGTTGTATCTTTTTAACAGTGTTTAAACCATAGACTGTATATATACAGTCTTTGGTCTCTTTTTCATCAGTGGTTTTGAGCCCAGAAATGTGTGATTTGACTTTCTGACCCAACCTGTATTTATGCCAGCTTTAACCATCAACTGTAAGTGAAGTCATGCAAATTGTTTTTGACACTCCTCTCTTTTCTCTGTGCTTGCAGTTATTGTGTGTACCTGCGGATGAAACAGGCCAGTGCAGCGTGTAAGCTCAAACTGTGGAGTGCTCAGCTGGTGAGAGAGAGGCTGGTCTGTGCAGAGTGTCAGAGTGATGCCATGTCAAAGTCAGACCGCTGTGGAGGCGACGGCCTAGAGAGCACTAGGTAAAGTGAAACACTAAACTAACACTAAAGATAGTTTCATCCATTACTCTTCGGACAGTTTTGAAGTTTAGGGCGTGGGACTTTGGTAGCATTTATTGTAGCTTAGCCATCTGTTGACTAGCTAAGAAGCAAGGAATTTTCAGATAATTAACACATTTTCTGTCAGCAAATACAAAGTGTAAAGCCCATAAGCAAAATACTCAAAACTGATAGCTAACATATTTTAGGTCTTTAGACACTATCAAATGTACAGCGTGTTAAGTGTTGAGCTAGCTTAGCTTAATTAATAGATGTCTATAGGAATATGTGGTAGGTGCTACTGTAAAAAATGGAAACTCCTTCCCCAACATCAACACCATCAACAAAACCATCATCACGAACACGGCATCATCATCAACAGCAACACTATTATGACTGACATCAACAACCACATCCACACCAACATCAACACCTTCATAACCAACACCATCGTTATCATTAACACCAACACTACTATTAACAACATCACCACCAGCAGAAACATGAATACCAAGACCAACATCATCACCAACACCACCCATCATCACCATTACTAATACTAACACCAACACCATCATTACCAACATCTTCACCATGACTAACACCACCATCATCATCACAACACCAATACCAACACCAATGTCATCCCCAACACCATCATCCCCAACACCCCCATTAACACCAACATCATCACCAACATCATCACCAACACTATCATGACCAACACCAACTTCATCATCAACACTATCATCACCAACACCAACTACACCATCACCAATAACAACATAATCACCATGACTAACACCATCACAAACACTATCATCACCAACACCAACACCAACACCAACACCCTAATTACAAGACCAACATCAATATCATCACCAACACCAACTTGTGTTATTACCTACATCCACACCAACATCAACACCAATGGAAACATAAACCACATTATCAACACCAAACCCACACCAACACCATCCCCATTACATCACCATCACCATCACCATCACCATCACCATCACCATCACCAACACCATCACAAACATCAACACCAACACCAGCATCAACATCAACACCCTTGTATTTACTTCATATATTTTTAGTTATTTTATTATCTATTTTATGCCCTCACATATCTGAAACATTCCCTTTCCTTCTAGAACGTTCTGGTCAGCAGCGTCAGTCCCGGGCTGTCATGGTTCCTGGGTGCGAGAGTCTTCATCTGAGGGCTGCCGGTGCCCTCCTTACTCTGTGCTATTTGTGTGAGATGACATGCAAACCCCAGACCTCCGTATGCAGGGACCAGATGTCCCTCAGCACCTCCTGCTCACTGTGGAGAGCCCTGCCAGCCAAGCCAGACAACTCTGATCCAGAGTGATGGATGGGTTACTCAAGGAGATCAGCAGCATCCTGCCACTTTTTCCTTTCACCTCATACTCTGTACTGTATTCACTATAATGAAGCACACTAAAAGTCTTGCATTCTACAGCCACATTATGTACTTACTCTTCTCCAAAGCACAGCAGCATCTATATATGCCTTTTTACCTCTGAATCTTTGCTATCTACCTCCATCAATGCAAGTGCATTTGTTCATGCATAATGTATAAATATATAAATATATTATTTTGCTTTATACATTTTCTACTTTTGATTGATTTATGTGTTATGTATATGTGTCAAATATAGCTACACTTATTTGTATACAACAGTTTAAACACCAAACAGCAGTTGCTGCACCCAGTTTATGCCCCAGTCGCCTGCAGGTTGGAGATGCTGAAAACTGGTTCATCCAAAATGTGTCCAATGCTAAAATCCTTGAGTCAATATATATATGTGTTTTACAATTTTGTCCTTTTTATTGTTTCTTTTCAACAAAAAATGTATATCAGCAAGTCAAGTTGGATATCAGGTATTGATTCTCAGGTGCTGAGATATGTCTTTGTCTCCCATCAAGCTTATTCTTTCTTAAAGTCAGTCACTGATGTTTTTGATCATTTAAAGTGACTCACAGCTGAAACCAGTCCCATCTATTCAGACCTAATGTTGTTGGAGAGGAAAAAGAGCCATTTAAGAGAATTTCATTGTGGTTCTCTCTGTCTTCTGCGTCCAAGACAGAGTTGCGCAATAACTATGTTTTCTTTCTCTCCCTGCCCTTCTCAGAAATCCTATTACTTTCACAAGGGAGTTTACTATCCAAAATAACTATCACACACAGCCATGTTCCTCCCATTTTATTAACAAAATCTCCTCCCCAAAGCTTCTCGATCACTCCTTTTCCTTTCTGCCTATCTTGCTTTTAAGTGTTTTCTTTAAAAGACACTGCAGTTTAACCACAGCGTTACCTTCTTGACTTGTAAACAGGAGTCAGTCGGCTGGCTCAGCACGCCTTCCTGCATCTCTGCTTCTGCCAGTGAGAGAGGAGGACAGGTGTAGTCTCAGTAAACGGCTTTTCTCTCAGGAAAGCTGTGACTTTCTCTTTCTCTCCCATGTCTGTGTCTGTGTTTGTGTGTTTATTTATTATAAAACCAGTGATGATTTTATTAGTGCAGCACAGCATACTCTGTACACTGTCCAATAGTGAAAATAAACTACTATACTGTCATTTCTTCCCTTCTTGTAATATTTTATAATGTGGTATTTTATTGCGTTGTTGCATTCACATTACACTTAGAACATTTTTGTAACACAGACCATTATTAGCATGTTTGACCTCTCCCCTTTACAATTACTACTATGAGCATAGCTCAGCCTGCTAAGTATATCCCTCAGTTTGACCAGTGTTTACATGCAGAACCTCCCAGTTAAAAGAGGAGTGCTGCTGAACATACGTAACTCAATGCAAACATGTACCCATCAACATATTTTTGTTGCATTCTTGGCATTTTTGTCCTGTGGTGTAAACGGGATGACGACAAGCAAAATGACTAATATGTATGATCATGTTTTGCGTAACATTCTCCTCAAATTCGGGGTTTGTTTTTGTGATGTAACTGACGGAGTTGATGTGTGGACAGGCTGAACACGAGGCCTCAGACACTGGACAACTAACAGCATCTGAACAAACATCTGCCGCTTACATGTTTTGTTTTCACAGCGGCTCTGGAGAGAGTATATCAGGATAGCCAAAATGAATCAATCCTTTTTCATGTGATATATGGAGGAGTTGATTGACCATGAAGGAAAGGATGTTTAAAGCTTGGCTCTGACCTGTTTATAAAGCCATCGCTTCTTGCCCTTACTGACACTTTCTATAAATCTTTCAGACACATGTCACACAGATAATACCAGCCAGAACTTTCTAAGGTTTTTCAAATAATCTCAACACTAATGCATCGTTTTCATTGGTTCTAAATAACTATTTACAGTGCAATATAACCCTTCATTTCTAGCAGGAAGTTAATGAAACTTACCAGGTGAGGTAAAGCACCAACTAGGATGGATTTGAAAATTTAAACGTGTGGCACATATTTTGGTGAAAAACAAAAAGTCACATATGACTGACTTTAATGTGGGTCGACCCACACTGGATCTGGATCTGGATTTCATTTTCTACTGTGCACCCGAAACAATATTTTATAACATAGTTTGGAGTTGTTTACATATTTTTGGTGGTATTTTTTAAGAAAATATGAGCAACTAGTTGTCTTATAAATAAGGAGGGCTTAAAATGGAGAAATAACTATGACCTTTAAAGAAAGGGACCCAAGATCCAACAAATCAATTCTTCCGACGTGTTTCCTTTGAGAAAGATCCTCCTGACTTCTTTCATGTGTTTTATCTGTGAGGCTCTTGAACTTTACCTCCTCCATTAATCTCTCCGGCCACCCTTTCTCTGCACTCCTCCCTCCCTCCTCTCCCTACCAAACTCCCCTCCGTCAGCACAACTCTTTATTTTCTCTTACTACAACAGTGGCAATAGAGTGCTGTCAGCCTGACAGTCCATCCCCTCTGAAGCAGGCTTTACCCCCCTGGCCGCCCTGCCTCTGCTGCTAACCCGTTTTCCAAAGGGCAGGAAGGCCCGTCTCTGGCCCAGTGCCTGATGGGCTCCGACAGCAGTGTGTTCTGGGATTACGCCCGCTGAAAAGGGGGGCATTCCAGCACCAGCAGCCTTTGTGACAGCACGGCCACTGTTTGCTTTTGACAAGACAGCTGTTCAAAGCCCTCCCGGCCCCCACGGATGGCGTGAAGGGAAAGACACCAGGGGTGACTTCCGTTAATTGGTGCTGTCGGTGGATGTGTGGTGCCACCTCCACCTGAGGTGGCTTCAGCAGTATCTGTCGCCACAGTTTGTGCATGTCATATAATCACATGTTGTTCAATTAATACATCTGCAAAAGCAAGTCAAACTTTTTTTAAACAACCTTAACTTTGGACTTGCCCATCCTGCAGCTGCAGAATATTCCCTACAATAAATCCAAAAAAGGAAACTGCTCAAGCAAGATGGAATCGGTTTGTCTGTGTGGCTTTCTTGCTTTGTCTCCTGAAACAGCCTTGACTTCTTACTTCCTTTGCTGAGGTGTGATGCTGCAACCACCCAGTACTCTACTTTTCCATTGTCCTTGTTAACTTGTTTGTGTGGATGGAAAGATGAGTCTCATTTTCTGTGTTACAGGGCAGGGTTGAAGCTGCGAATTATCTGCTGTTTACACATCTTCAACATCTGTGCGCATGTACCCAAAACTCAAACACAACCCAATGAATCTCAAGCCTTGCTATAGATAAACATACACAAAACACAATATATAAATATCTACAAATAAATGCTTGAGAACTTTCAAAATAAACTCTGGTTCAGACATGCCGGGGCCTCCCTCAGCTTAGGGGCCCTGGTTAGTTGGTACCCCTATATCCCCCCCTCTGTGTCGCCCCAGTGTTGTGTGATGTATGTAGGTGTTTTTTGGAAGTGTGTACTGTAATTAGCAAGTCATCCTAATGAGGGCCTCTGCAGGAGCAGCTGGTCCAGCACTGAGGAATGATAATGAATAGACACCTCCACATGAGGACCTGACCTGCACAAGCAACACAGCTGGAACACAACACAGACAGTATAGTAAACAGACACACATCGTATGATAATCAAATCGAAAGAAAGAAATACGAGAAAATACGAGATGTAAAGTAAATGCAGTGAAATTTGACCCAATTTGTGAGGCTTAGTAAAATGTACTGAATACTCTTGGTATGTTTACAACTTAAATGAACTTTGTTCTGAACTTCATCAAGTTATAAACTAAAGTTAAACTCTAATAAATCTATTATTACAAAGACACTTTCATCTAAAAATATCAAACTGCTGCTACATAGCAATGCATAAAAAAATAGACCGACTATGTTTACACACAATATACAATGAATAATTAACAGCCGTATCATTCTGCAGGAGCTCATGTAAATTACACTGTGGATGTGGCGTCACCTTGTGGTGCTTTTGACTTCCTGCTCTGCTTTAACAGAAACACATTCATAAACACCTGAAACCCTCTTATAAATGTTTTTATTGGGTATGTAGTTTTGTTTAGAATATATGATATATGTAATTGCAAAAATGAAACAGTATGACCTCGTTATATTTTGTATTTTTGACTGTTTTGTTGGAATAGCCCATTTTAATTCATAAAAATGTGGTTATTTTACTCATAAATGTCTCTCAGGGAAAATATATTGAAAATAATAATGGGGATATTCTTAAGGTTCCAGTCTCTATATTCACAGCTAGCTTGTTCACATTTTTTTTTTTTGCTGGACAAGTTCACTTGATCACATTCTGCAGCATCCTATACAATATTCATCAATATAAACAATTTCTATAAAGCTAGGGAAAGCACTGAAGGACATAACCATACTTCAAACTAACAATTCAAAGTATCAAACAAAGTGAAACATCTCTTCACAGATGTAGTAGTGGAAACAGAATCATGGCACATGACTAACAGCTATTCTAGTGTACATACAAATATATGTAAGGCAAAAGTGAGCTGAGCTGGACATCCAAACTGCGTTTGTACATACGTGAAGGCAGGTCCGGTAGTTACACTTAGCACTGAGATATAAATCAGAAAGTCAAACATTGTTGTTTTAGACGTATGTTGTGTTTCGGGATGTCTACTGATTTGATTATTAACTGATCTAATTAGTTATTAATACTTCATTTAACAATCCATTCATCCTTTAAGCCTGAATGATCAACAAACTAGATACCAATTTAAATCTTTGGTCATCTACTACATTCAGACAGAAGTGCAGTGGAGCATGATGGGAAACCTAACAGATCTTCACTACAGAGATAGCCCCTACATCACTACACACATGGTAGAGAGTCTTCCCTTCTGAACACAAGTAACATATCAGTGACGTGGCAGGAGGAATTTCTACACAAACTTAAGATCTATGGGCAAATGTGAAAGAGAAAAGAAGTGAAAGTCACCTGTCAGTCATTCTGGGAGAAAATAATGTAGATCAAAGTGTTTCATGAAAGGCCAGGATGGAGAGGAAGACCTGTTGTTGTCTTATGTCTCTGTAAAGTGATTCCAAGTGTTTTATTTGAGGTTTTTAATTTGTTGGTTTGTGTTGTGAATCTTGAGATCCATCTTGTCCACTTTATTCATCAGGGAATCAATGGAGTCGTCCTGCTCTTCAATCTCAGACTGGAGACCAAGTCCAAGGCTCTTCAGTCTGCTCAAGCCACTGCACATCTCATCTAGGGAATTCGCAAGGGACAAAGTTAAAAAGTGGAGTAGCAGATCTTGTTTTTCTTCAGTAGGTTTTCAGATTTGTTTTACATTATCAGTACATTATCACATGTAAGATGTTATACCCAACTCGGAGAATAAACAATCCATTGCAACTGTGTATTAATCTGAGGTAAGCTGTTTTTGTTATTCATAATTACAAAATTGTGATTACATCACTTAGAAATTATTTTAAAAACAAAACAAAAAACTTTGTTTGTCTTTCTTGCCTTTCTTGTGACTACATTGTATAAAACTGCAAGAAATATTCAAGTATAAACAATAACTGTATATATAGATGGACGGACGATGTTTCTCCATCTGCTCTCATTGTACGGAATTGATAGCAAAATTGTCTCTGTGATAGGCGCTGCCATCTTGCAATGGTGAGGTCATTTGGAGCTGCCATACCATAGCTACTTCCGCTAACCAAAACACACGCACACACACACACACACACACTGAAAAAAACAGCAAGGCGGCATATTTAACAGCAGAACAGCTTCTTCGAGTTGGTCTGAGGCCCGATTTGTCAACAGAGCTGTCAATCATCCTTTTTACAGCATCAAATAACTAATTAAAAATAAACTTGTCAGAAAAACGAACCCTCGTACATAAATCAGCATTATAATAACTAACTAACTAACTAACTATTATGACAGAAACCATGTCTGACAAAAATGTATTTGGCATGTTTTGATTTTATAGTTTGCCTCATGTCCCATCTGATAACATGGAGGAGGCGGGCTTTATGACCTATACTGCAGCCAGTCAGCAGGGGGCGCCAGAAATGTTTTGGCTTCACTTTTATGGAGCAGTTATGTCGTCCATCTTTTTATACAGTCTATGGTATAAATACAAGAGGATTGAAAAAGCTACGTTTTTTTTATTTTTATTTTTTTACCTAAATTGTTGTCGAGGGTCTGGTGTGCCTCCCTTAGGTGTTTGTTCTGAGGATATCCATTCTGCCCGTCATCTATTGATGCTGAAGCTCCAAATCCTGGAACACAGAAATAAGAGATGATGGCAGCTTGTTTTTGGTGTGGTTAAGCCGTGCTTAGGTTCTCAAGCAAAATCTTACCTCCTGTATTCAAATGCCTGAGGTTTGGATGGCTGGCTTGGTATTTATCCTCATGTCCTCTGCTGCCGGACAAGGCACCCTGTAGTCTGAGAAAGTCAGATAAGCATTGTTCAACCACTGAGTGAAGGAGATGTCAGGACAAGAAGCTGGAAATAGCAAAAGCACATACTCTACAGTAGTATTACTCAAACTGTAATGCAACTGTAATGAATCTTACCTGTCACTTCCCTGGTAGGCCTTTGGCTCCTCAGGCGGTGGTTTTGTCTCTGGCTTGCCCTTAAAGTAATTGACAAGGCCGCCCCACACACTCTTGATACCGTTAATGTGCTTTTGACTGGTCTTCAGGTCCTGATCCATGTTGTCCAACATCTTGTCTGTCCTCTTCAGGACCTCACCCTGTCGCATCAGCTCCTACAGAGAAACAGACAGAGGGACATGGAGTAAGAGAAATCGAGAGGAGAGTGAGAAAAACTACAAGACTTTATTTTGTTCATTGTCACTCTCTCAGAGAGGTTCTTTGTGTGCCAGGGTAAAGCTGATTATGTTGACATACCTCTCCAGTTTCCACCCCCATCTTCTCTGATTCATAGATGAGGCCAATGGAACGGTAACTGCTGTCCACAGCAGACTGAGCTGTACGTCTCACTTCCTGCTGCAGATAGCGCTGCCTCCTCTCTGCTTCACTCAACCCGCTGTCACTTGGCTCTTCATTGAACCCCCTACTTCTGGGCTTAAAATCTTCCTCATCATCATCATCTGCGAACGGGTTGTGGGATTTAGGGTAGGCCATCTGTGGGGCAGACACAGATTTTTGACAAATGATCTTTACTCCTGAGTTCAGGATGAACCTTTACACAGAATTTTGTGTCTATAAAATACTGGTGAATGGTGATTATTACTATTTTGTGGTAGTGGGAACAAATATAAACTATAACTTGGCAAACAAAACATTAAAAACAGGTTCCAGTGTCATTAATCAAGATTTTTTGTTAATCAAATATTTGGAATGACAATAACGTTAAATCTTCTTTTAATCTAATCCGGCCCTGCATGTGTCAAGAGTTGCTTCTTTCCCATTTCATATCACTGGAAAAGAAAACGTGCGTTGATTACATTTATCAACTTTTCACATATCCCAGTCTGGTTAGCTAGCTTTTTAATCTATTAATATAGAACACATATGACAATTCAGAAAATTGTTTCTCTACAATAATCATGACGTGATAATCAGCCGACATGTTGATTTGACAGATGGTATCCAAACTTTCAGAGAAATTAAAGCTAACGTTAACTTAACATGTTTAGGTTCAGCTAGCTTCAATTCTCACGCAATAAAACGGGTTTATAGTGGTGAAGTAAAATCTCACAAATGTTTCATACTAACAACCTGCTAAAACAACATCCGTTAAAACAACCATTAACAGAAAGTAATTACAATCACATAATTGCTACATTTTTTTCAAGTGTAGCTAAGGATTGTTGGCTAGCTAACTGCTAGCCAATGTTACCTAACGAAGAATGACATTTACTACAAACAAATAACCACACCCATGAGCCAAAAAAGGGCGGCGCTGTGCCAAAATAGACACGCTTTTTTAGTAAAATAGTTTATATCTAAAATGAAAGTGTAAACAAACAAGCCACGCTCAGATTTAAGAGACAAACCTTTGACCGTCGGCGCTGCAGACGTTGTTGTTACTTTATCAGCTGACAGTTAGCATCAGAGTACTTCCGGTCACGTTTGGTGACGTTGCCTTGTTCTGCCCCAACAGTTAATCGTGCGCATCAAAAACGCATTCAGTAACACTTGAGTCACGTAATAAAATAAAGTACTTTAATTTCACACCAGGTGGCAGAGGGCTTTCCCCTGCCACTGTAGTTAACATAGTATTTATGTGGTCGAATATAATGCCACTGATGTAATTGGAAGCCATAGAAACTTGGATTGTCCCTGCTGCGTTGCCGTACTGCGGCTTTGCCAGCGCCAGCTGCCGCTGTTTGCCAGTTTCCTCATCGCTGAATTTCGCTCGTTTGACGTAGGGGTAAACATGTCTGTAATGGGAGGTGGTACGAGAGGGTTTTACTTCAACACAGTCCTGTCGCTGGCCCGCTCTTTAGCAGCCCATCGTCCTGCACCAGTCGAAAAGGTGAGGAAGTAGACAACAGTTAGCTCAAACAGACAAATTTGTTTTAATTAGCGAACATTAGTAACACTAAGCAACAGGGTTCTTCAGGGTGTTGCTCCGCTTCCGCACAGACTGTGGCTTATTTTGATTAGTGACGTTGACAGCCAAGTTACATTTGACAGTATACGCGCGCCTGTAGTTCTGAATCGCTGGAGCTGGGTCTTCTCCAGAGTGTTTTACCAGTGACAGAGAAAGAGAGCAATGCAGAAGAGAGTGGCGTCGCTGCTTGTGTGGTGCCTGTTACTGCATCACACAGGCAAAGTAGCCGGGCTTGATCAGCACTGCAGTCAAACAGGTTTACAGGGTGAAGAGCAGGGGAGATGGTGGAAAAGGGTTCACAATGTCCTCTGTTCAGCACGAGAAAACAATGACTTACCTGTTGCAAAGATGATGAGGTCAATTATACATATAAACGTATTTACGGTCGATACAGGTAGATTAATAAGCTGGAAAAGAGATGCGTTGGAGAGGTAGTAGGCCTATTTAGATTTGGTGCATTTAAATAAAACACATTTACATTGTGTGTTGATATTTTATGAAACATATGCGTCCTGTAATGCACTGTTTTAGTGTTTTTCTGTGTGAGAATGACCAGTTTTGAGTGAGGTGGCTGTTTTGCTAAATATGAAATAAATAAAAATGCCAGCATCAGGATACCATTATTATTGTGGGCAGCAACCTTAATAGCTTGAGGTTACATCTTCATAGCAACATACAGTTAACTTGAATTATTCCCAGTAGATAAAAATAAGAAAAAAATGTTAAGTATGAAAGTTAAAAAAGTATTTCTCTAGACTTGTATGCATAGATGCATGTGCTAAACCAACAGTAAAAATTCTTTATATTCTTAGCAAGACACAAGCAAAGAAGAAAACCCAATATAAGAACATGAAATCGCTTTAAAATAGGTCTTTTTATATTGTATACTTTTATATTTTATATTATACTCTTTGTGCTTTTTCAGGTCCAGAAGCTACAATGTATGTGTCCAGTGGAAGTCCGCGGTGCGTTCACTTTAGATGTGCGTCGCAGAGATGCTGTAATTGCTCTGGCTGTGTTTCTGGTGGAATCTGGCCTACAGGTGGGTGGTGGTTAGTAAAACATCCAGCTCTTGCCTCTTTTTAACATCGTGGGCGCATTTCATCATCACTTTGAGGAAACAAAAGTGGAATCTTGAAGCAGTCTTAAGTGCTTTAGTGATCCAACCACTATACAAGTTGAATTTACATAGTTTATTACATGTAGCAATTTATATTTAGTTATTATTAGTGCTATTATAATACTATTTGTCTGCCTTTTCTACGAGCCTCACAGGATCACCATGATAAGCTTATTCTCATAATCTGATTAAGCTGGCGATTAGACACACAGCTGACCATGTAAGCCTCTAACCTCATCACACTGAGACACGGTGTGGAAAGCTCCCCAGCCGTTTAATTATGTAAAGATGGAAGCTCCACTTCCTCACTTCCACTGGTGTTAAAGTAATGTTTGGCATAATATCTTTAACCCAGATTCAGTTCTGTGTTATGAAATACTGTAAACCTCATATTTTTCATGAATCAGTGCTTGTTAGGCAAACAAACGTGCTGCCCTGTGCCAGCAAATTAATTTGTTTGTGGGGTGTAATGCTTTGCTTTACTCTTGCAGCACAAAGACACACTTGTTTCTTACTTGCTGAGCCTATTGAGAGGGCTGCCACGCGTCCAATGGATCGAAGAGAGCTCGGGAAAGAAAGGAAAGGGTAAGAACAATCCTCTTATAGAGGGGCATTTGGTTTTACAATGGCCTTTGTTTACTTGCTCTTACAATGCACTTAGTAATTTTTGCGGGCATTCTTATTGATCTTCAATAAAAATTCAAAACATATTGAGATAGTATTGATAGCTCTTCACAAAAGCGATGAGACAGTAGTTTCCACTTTCCACTGTCTGTTAGTTATTCCTCTCTTGTGCAGTGTGTTTGATCAGCCCTTTTTACTATAATCTGCTTCTCATGGCATTTAAGTGTAATCATTTGTTGTTTTCTGCTCTTCAGAATTTCTCCCAGTTGCAGAAAACTTCAGCTTCTGTCTGGTGACTCTTTTAGCAGACGTGGCTCAGAGGGACCCAGAGTCCAGAGAAGAGGTCAGATTAAATAGAGGTGATCATATACAAGTCTCTGGTTATGTTGCATTGCATTTAATATAATTGTCTCTACTGTTTCCTCTCCAGATCTTGAACACTATAATGGAGGTCTTGCAGGCCTTACAGGACATGTGCCAAACACCTGATAATCATGACAAAGGTAAAGAAACAGACACTCAAAGGCAGCAAAATGCAAATCAACAGCCTTCAAAAAGCTTCACAGATGCTTTCTTGCCTCTAGTCTACCTGTGCAGGTATATTGTCCCCACTCTGCTCGGCATGACTCGAGCATTTGGCCGCTACAGCAACACAGACGAAGCGCTGCTGTCCAAGTTGTTCCCCAAAGATGCTCCCCCGGCCCGCTGCGTCACAGAGGAAACAGAGGGAGTGCGCCGCAGGTCCTTCAATGACTTTCGTTCCATCCTGCCTTCCTCTCTGCTCACAGTGTGCCAGAGTGACAGTCTGCGAAGATCCACCGGGACCAACTTGGATTCCTCTGTACCGGTGTGTGTGCGTGTATGATGTAATAGAGCTGATTGGATTGAAGACAGAGATATAATTCTCTCATGGGCATTGAGATTTTATTTGACTAAAGATCAGGGAGAAACAGTACTTTTTGCTGTCTTCATGTTTTGTTTGTAGTTAAAGCAATAGTCTGTATCGTGCTGTGTCGCAGGTGTTTACAGACCCAGGAGGCCACTCACCCTGCTCGCCTACAGCCCCGGGCCTGCATTACTTTGAAGGTAAAACTCAAGAAACACAAGCTGCGTTGATTATATTTGTGTTGCCAGTGTAACCTTGAATTTGGCCAACATATCCTAGCTTATCATTGTTAGCCATAATCATTATGTACAACTTGTACATAGTGCAACAACAAGCCGTTATCCTTTTCTATGACATTTACATGCTACCCACAGCTGCCTGAATGGAGCCAGTCACATGTTCTTTATGTCCTCTGTTCTCCTTTGTTTCAGGTGCTTACCTCCCAGACAGCAGCGCAGTAGATCCTGACTACTATTTCTCTACAGTCAGCTCCAGTTTCTCAGTGTCTCCTCTCTTCTTGGGAGCAGGAGAAAACGAGGTGGAGGTGCCTGTTGACCTGCTCCGACAGCTCCTTAACATGGTACAGAAGCACACTAACTGTTTAACAGCAGACTGCCTCTGTTGTTCTTCTTATGAATATTATGTCTTCAAATATTTGTTATTTCTTTGATTTAAGTTATGACTTTATGACGGCCTGTTTTAATTGTGCTGCCTTTGTGAAGCACTTTGTAACTTTACTTTTTTTAAAGTGCTCTATAAATAAAGAATTGTTGTATTTTAATCCTGTATATTACACATTTACTAGTGATTGTCTTAATGTCGATTTACAGGTGAAGAGGTTTGTTTCCGACTCTTTTTTGAAAACTCTGGACGCCACAATGACAGAAGTTACAGAGGTAACTATACAACCACTGTCTGTACTGAAAATTGTAAGTTCAAAGTTAAATATAAGCCACAAAAAGTTAAATGATTTCCTCTCTTTTCTTCTGTTTGTTGTAAAGTCTAATCCTGGACTCAACCTCTGTTACAAAACCTTCAGTGACCCTCTCTATGTGTGTGTGTTCAAAATGCTGCGGGACACACTGTACTACATGAAAGGTAAAGCATCACAGACACATTATATATTTTGCATTTAAACTCAACAGTTGTGTTGTATTTCGTAGACTGATAAATCCTCATACTGTCTTCATGTCTCTCAGCCTTGCAGCACGGATTTGTAAGGGAGGTGCATGACTTCGTCCTGGAGCAGTTCAGCAGCAGTCAATCAGAGCTGCAGCGGGTTCTTCATGACACGGGGGGGTTGCCGGGGGAACAGAGCCCCCTCAAGCTCCGTTGCCAAGCCAACGCTGCCTGCGTGGACCTCATGGTGTGGGCTGTCAAAGACGAGCAAGGTAATCAGTTGTAGCAGAGCACGAGCAGAGCAGCTTGTTCAGATGTCATAATCGTGGTGAGATACAGGAGGTGTTAGTTTGTTCAGTTTGCATCACTTTCTCTTCCTGGTGTTCTTTTTTCAGGAGCTGAGAATCTGTGCACAAAACTGTCAGAGAAGCTGCAGTCCAAAACATCCAGTAAAGTCATCATTGCACACATGCCCCTGCTCATCTGTTGCTTACAGGTATGATAGTACAAGCTAGAAAGACACAAAGATATTTAGCAAATAAGGATTCTATTTCTATTTCGATATTAACTTGCATTAAGTACTGTATGTATCTGGTGTCCTGGTTATTCAGTGGGCTAGGTCAATGTGTGTCTGGGCTTGAAGCTTACCCAGATGATTAATTGAATATAAATGTTTAAATGTCCCCTCTATCAGGGCCTGGGTCGTCTGTGTGAGAGGTTTCCAGTAGTCGCTCACTCTGCCACGACCTCTCTCAGGGATTTCCTGGTGGTTCCTTCCCCCGTTCTTATTAAACTCTACAAGTATCACAGCCAGTACAGCACAGGTATTTATTTAATTACTTGTAAGGGGCCATGTAGTGCTTTAAACATACCCTTTTGATATACCAGAATTAGCTTGTCCTGTGGTGATTCAAAACAGAAGCTTATACAACATGACAGATCACAGACAAGAGAAGATACAGATACACAGTTACACATAATAATACATCTCTCTCTCTCTCTCTCTCTCTCTCTCTCTCTCTCTCTCCCCCTCTCACACACAAACACACCATGTCAGCAACAAGTGTATGTTACGTTAACAAATTAAACCATGGATATTTGAATACAAAGCAAACCAACAACATGCAGAGTCAGTGGTTACAGAGCTGCATGGCTTTTAGAAGAGTTTTCAACACATAATACATTATTTAATTTACATCCATCACTCAAACACAAAGCTCCCATTTATCAGCGTGCATGATTTCAGATTCAGATTTTCAGATTTTAGGACCCTGATTGATGGAGGCACCAGTTGCTATAACTTAATTGCATGAAAACTCTGAAACTAGCTTTTCATTGGCTGATGTTTTGAAATGTTTGATATTTGACCAATCAAAATTCTAATATATTTCATATAAATTGGAATTAATGAAGCAGGAACCTTCCTATCTCAAATACAGCACAAATTATTAGAGCCAAAACTAAATGGGACCATAGGGCTGTTGCAGATGATACAGTGACAAATGTACATCAATAAGACTGTCACTGTGACAAACAAGTTCTCATTCACTATTGATCCGAACAGTGTGTTTTTATTGATGAGCAGCAGACAATCGGAAATGCAATTCAGGACACTGATTTTTCTGTGTTGCTCTCCTCAGTGTGCTGCCTTATTATAGATTTGATGCCAACTTGATATATTATAAAAGATAACATGCTCTTTAGATTTTGCACTAAAGTTTTTTTCAAAGTTTGAAATTGAAAAGGGATTAAAGAGGGTTTCTTTTTAATGATCTTTGTGCTGTTATCGCTCTTTTTAGGCACAGGAGAAATTAGGATAAACGTCACCAACGAGCACTCTCAGCCCACCTTCAGCGTCCTGCCATACAGGAAAGACCAGCCGTCCATGTATGAGCAGCTCAGAGACATTTCCATCGACAACATATGCAGGTCAGACAAAAACATCTGTCCTAGAGGTAATTAAAAAAATATTTGTATATGTTATTTATCTTTAATTGTACATCTGTGTGCCATTTATCTCAGATGTCTTAAAGCTGGTCTGACCATGGACCATGTGATAGTGGAGGCCTTTCTGGCCAGTCTGTCCAACCGTCTCTATATTTCACAGGAGAATGACAAGTGAGCAACATTTCTGGTTGAAAAAAAAACTGTGCCTTGTGAGCACCCTGAATATTTTCAATACTTGGACAGTGAACAGCTTTTCTAAAAATAACACTCGTCTCTCTGCCAGGGATGCCCATCTGATCCCAGATCACACCATTCGAGGACTGGGCCACATTGCAGTGGCTCTGAGAGACACTCCTAAAGTGATGGAGCACATCCTACAAATCCTTCAACAAAAGTTCTGCCAGCCTCCGTCACAGCTGGACGTACTCATCATCGACCAGCTCGGCTGCATGGTCATTACAGGAAATGTGAGTGCCTCATTTATTTGATACATGTATGACTAAATAGGGATAATAGGACATTACATAATCACAAGGGGATTATTCAAAAGTGTTAACAATTGAATTGAAGAGGGTTTTGATGTTAATGATGTTAAATGAGACTGATTTTTGTATTCTTTTTCTGGACAGTTATTTAAATACAACCCCTTTTTTCTGGTCCCAGAGGCACTGACATGCTGTGATTACTGAACACCTGCTGGCTGCAGTTTACTGGCTCAGTGCAGCGTGCATTAAGAATAGGTTTCAGCATTCTACTTTACAACCCACTGGAGCATAATGGGGTATTTTTGACAGCGAGTACACCCAGAATGTGATAGGCTACAATTAACTAAGGACTGGAAGAGGATCTGGTTTTCTACAGAAGATACAGATCGCTTATTAAATACCTTCCTTGGCTCTGATACAGATCAAGCACATTAGTCCTGTTAATGGGAAAGGTGTGAATGTTAGAAGTTGTAAGCAACACGAAAATAAGCCAGCACATATGAAAAAAAAAGTTAAGAGTTATTGGTGTCTTTGGTGCTTTCTTACTCCTGTCTGTCTGTTCGTGTCTCGTAGCAATACATCTATCAGGAGGTGTGGAACCTGTTCCAGCAGATCAGTGTGAAGGCCAGTTCAGTGGTCTATTCAGCTACCAAGGACTACAGAGATCACGGCTACAGGTCATCATCTGCTCTTACCCTCTTCACAAAATGACCAGTTGCCCCAGGAGACTGTTGTCATGTAACAGGAAAATATATTGATTATTGTTGCTCTTTGCTCACTGCTCCAAAGTGGTCAGGAGTAATAAACTCTACTAGAACATTTATCTGATGTGAATGTGTGATGTTGTAACATAAACATATAACTTAAGTGCATCTTGTTGTTCATTTGTCTAAATTAAGTATGTTTAACTGCTTCCTCCATTCTTAGGCACTGCTCTCTGGCAGTGATCAATGCTCTGGCCAACATTGCAGCCAACCTGCAGGGGGAGCAGCTGGTGGACGAACTGATGGTGAACCTTTTAGAACTGTTTGTCCAGCTGGGGCTGGAAGGAAAGAGAGCCAGCGAGAGAGCGTCGGACAAGGGGCCGGCGCTGAAGGTACGTGCTTCAATGCACAAACATCTTAACACGACAGGAAATTAATAACAGCATGTTGGAAAGTTAATAATGGCTCTTTATCTCTGCAGGCATCAAGTAGTGCTGGAAACCTTGGAGTGCTCATTCCAGTGATTGCTGTGGTGAGTCTGTGATGTCTGCACAAGCTGCTGCACATATGGAGATTACTCCCTTTCATTTAAGACAAGGGCTTGTAAAAGAGCACCCACACAGAGCACAGTTATCTACATGAGAAGTTAATAAGATTAGTTAGTAATTAACTATATCAACAAATATTGTAATAGTTAATTATTGTTAGCTGAAGAACAAACATCTCCGCCACCAGTTAACCGCTGAATGGTGTTACAATCATGCAGCCTAGTTTTTTGTGGAATTATTATTCTCAACTTTTAACTTCTAAATACTTTATATTTATACGGTATTATAACTAGCTAACTAACATGTCATAATAGCAGTATTTTGTATTGTACTGGTTTAGTAATGCTGCCCATCTAACTACAAGTTGGAGGTGCTCTCTCTTCTCTCCTCTCTTCCCTGAAAATGAGTAGGGGGAGGTACAGCGTACAGCCTTTCCCGGCGAGGGTGAGTGCTAGCCCCAGACAGGGCACCTCACCCTGGCTGTGCCTTTCCCATCTTCTTTCTCACACACCTCTCTCCACAAACTCTTCTCTCTCTATTTCTCTCGTGTGTTTATTCACATGTGGGGGGCCAGTAGAAGCCGTGTGGTAGCGTAGGTAGTATCGGTGATGTACCTGGAGCTTGCATGAACTGAGCCTGGGTCTGTTGAAGTTGGCATCACGGCTTGGGTTTGCGGTGGTAGGTTAGGTTAATTTACAGTATTGGGATGAGGGCACAACAGAGGGGTTTCTTCACTGAGCGCTTATCCTTATCATTAGGGCACAATTATCTTTTGTTTAATTTAAATTCAAATTATTGTACTGGTTTAGTAAGTGTGAGAATATTTCATGCTACATTAAGCAATAACGTATAAATTCTAATGTTAAATCACATAATTATACCATTATAGATAAAAAAAAAACAAGATAAAGAACTCCCCTAATAAAGATAGCAATGTAACTATTTTAAGTTGTGTTATTCATGCTGTTACAGCATCATAATAAGTTAATGTTTTAGCCTCAATGTACAAGATAAAACACTAACAGATTGATAACGAGTATCCATTGAGCTCTCTGACAGATTCACAACACTTTGAGAAATATAAAGGTGAAGTTTAAATGTTCAGTTCAGCACTACATACACAAGACTCATTACTTGATGGTACATGTATATATCGTACTTACAGAAGCAACCGGCTTTTAAAACAAACAACACCTCAGCTGTTCAAAATCGGGACTGTTTTGGTTGGAATTTGTTACTTAACATAGGACTAGTTTAGCTGTTTTGAAGGGCTTTTTGGTCAAGTTTAGCTCTGTGAAGGGTCAGACACTCGGCCCATGAACACAAGGCAGTCTGTGCGGTGCTCGTAGATCAGGAAGAGGAAGGGTTGGTCCACAGTGAAGCGGATCTGAGAGGAGAGGGGCATGAAGCCCACTTGGGTCAGAGCAGCAGCTTCCGTCCCCTCTTCATTCACAGTGATGGTTCCCTGGTGCTTCAGCTGGGGGGAGATCAGAAGGCTCGTTAGTTTGTAAAGATTATTGATTACAGTTGATAAGGTATCCAGATGACTGAGTGATTTAGTTTTTATGTTGGCCTTCATGTCACTTTATTTCTCAGTCGAATTCATAAGTGATTTAGTTTCACTCACGTAGTTCATGGTGACCTTTTCAGAGGTCATTCCAGAGAAATCTGCGCTCTTATGGAACAAGTCAGTGAGGCCCATCTCTTTCAAATTTGGAATCAAGTCATAGTTTTGCTCCAGTTTAAACCGAGGTAACACCACCTCTCGAGTCCTGAAGGGAGGAAGGAAACAGTTTCAGAGTTTTCCAACAGATCTTACAATGTCAACATTTTCCCCCAGGCCCATTAACTAGCCTGTAACCATTGGTAAGGATTGAAAGGATTGTTTCTCAGCTTCACATTATTTTGTTGAAGAGCCCTGCTGACCTGTTTATCATGTTTTTGAGCCACTTGTTGACTACAGTGGGAGAGATCTCCTGCTCCAAAGTCCTCATGTCAGCCATCTTCCTTGGCAAAGCAATGAGCATGCTGATGTTCCCTGTGTATGGGAGCTTATAAAAGCAGACGTTATTACAGTGCAGCTCAGTTGACTCTTTTATGGATAAGTTTGTCAGGATATTCCACTCTTTCCACTCTTAAGATGCCAAGTTAAAGTTTTATATCAGTGTGAGGCTGCCCACCTGTAGGATGTCACACTCCAGTTCATGGTCGGCAGCAGCGAGGTAGTTCCCCTTGTTGGACATCATTGGCACGCGTACAGTTTTCTTTTCATCAACTCTGAAGTTACGATAGTGAGTCATTTCTTTGGGGAACTTTTGTTCCCATGTCCCTGTTTGTACAAACAAATAAGGTTATGAGTCAAACAAATAGGTGTGTTGTAATTCTACCTCTGCATCTTTAAATCATTTGCATAATTTGAAGGAGGTGGAGGACAGTGTGTATTTTTTTTGCTCACCTTTGAAGTACAGGTAGTTGAGCAGCATGAGCACCATGTTTGGGTCGACACTCTTGAGCGGTTCTTTGATCAGCCCTTTGGTCAGCTTCAGGATGCGACGGTTGGCTTTGTTCAGAAACGCAGGGTCCCTGAAGTCCACTGACTGCGGCTCTGCGAAATAAAAGGCCTTTGTCTCTGCACGGAAAGTGTCTTTCACTGAGACGTTCTTCTTTAAGTAGACATCGTTCACAGAGCGCAGCGTGTAGCCAAAGTTCCTCCTGAAGAGCCTGTGCGTCAGCTTCCTGAACAGCTTGTGCACCGTCGTGTTGTCATAGTGATGGCTTGCATTGACAAACTCAGCAAATCCCAGAGCTTTGTAGATCTGATCATGGGTTCCAGATTCCGCCCCTAAAGACATCATCCCCATGGCGATGGAGATGCCAGCAGGTGCCAGAAGGATGTTGTCAGTTTGGTTGACATCATTACGCAGACTTCGATAGAGGTTGAAACCGAAGTGGGCATTAACAATGTTTATGCGTTGGAGGCGAGAGCGACCGTGGAACAGCCGCAGGAGTCTGGCGCGGCGAATCTTTGGGTCGGAGGGTTCGGCGAAGATGTCGATGTCTGGAGCTGGTGTGGCGATGTCATCGATCTCATCCCCTTCACTGAAAAAGATCATAAACTTGTCATCACGCCAGTCAAAGTGTCATCCCTCCTAAAGAGCATTGTATCGTGAAGTATCTCCTTCAAAGTAACTTAAGTTTATCTTTTAACTTTTTATTCACACAATATTTCAATGCGCTTTTATACATTTACATATTTCCATAAAACGTTGGAACTAAGTTGACCAAGTAAATGTAGATAGTTTCCTCTATTATGCCCGCCATATGCAAGTTATTTGTCTTATAGTATAACATACTTAACACTTTAACTTTCTCAACATTATGTTTGACATAAGCCATCAGAATCAGCATCAGTTAATACTCACGTGTAGTCGTCATTGCCCGCAGCCAGGATCTTATCAAAATCGATATAATCTTCATCCTCAAAGCCGTCAAAAACCAGGTCATTAGTGACTGTGTTTTCTTTGTGGAACTCCAAGGGGAGGTCCTCGATATCCACTGTCCCCCCTTCAAAGCCTCTGGGGTCCGGCTGAGGGTCAGTGAAGTGAGAGCTGAGCTCTTTTATCCCGGCTAGAGACGGACTGACCAGCAGACAGGCCACGGAGATGACGCTGGTGACCCACATGCTGAAGGCTGAGGCAGAGGGAACAGACATTTAGAACGGCCTAAATAATGTGATTAACTCAGGAGATTTGATCAAATTATGTTTTAAAAATGAAATCATGACTAAAAAAAGGTTTTCTGTACATTAGTGGGAGTTTGAGACTATAGAAAGGTCTTACCTTTGCTGTGTGCTGGTGGGAAGTGCTGTGCTGCTGCTGTTTGTGGGACTAAGAGCAAAGAATTGAATACAAAACTGAACTTTGATGTGTTCTCCTCCTGAACAAATAAACCAGATCAAACAGACCAAAAGGTGCTGTGGCTGCCGAAAAATCGTTAACTCTTCACAATTCAGCTCATTTGTTAAGCAGTTTTTAAATAAAACCCCTATTTTATGGTTGTATGGTTAGATTTATTTTGTAGTTGGTAGTTTACATTATTTATGTGTCTAGTTTTTTAATCCCAAAAAATATTTAGCAAATTAATTTTGAAAAAAAATTGACTTTGCCATTCATTAAGAATAATTGTAACAGAATAAGATAACTTCTGTAAAGCAGCATTAATCACTCTGTATTTTTAACTCTCCTCCTGTGTCTATTTCTGTAACTCACAGTTAACCAGGAGGCTCCCACCGATCAAAGAGGCCAAGCCGCGTCTCCAGAAGCTGTTCAGGGACTTCTGGTTGTACTCTGTGGTTATGGGTTTTGCTGTGGAAGGATCAGGTGAGCAAGGGTCGGACGGATTTCAGTATCCTGCGTGTTTAGTAGAGAGTTCTTCGCTTCTGCACTGCAGCAGATAAAATGAGTAGGAGCTGATATATAAAAGTGCACTCCGACTCCAAATCAAGTGTTTTAAACGCTGACCTGTTATAACCCACACGCTGCCTTCTTGTAGGTCAAGGATCCTGTTTACTCAGACTTTTAGGCCTGGCTATGGCAAGAAGAATTACATGAAGTTGTTGTGATAAAGTAGCAAATGTACCTTTAACTAATTATGGAGATTTATTTCACACCATATGGGATAATAGAAGTAACATGCGATAAAGGGTGTCATTAAATACGATAAAGATGCATGTTTCCTTTTCTGTTATAAGTATTAATCCAAGTATAACCATTAATATAGGCGCGTATGTTTGGGTCTAAATAATTATTTCAGTGATATTACCAACATCCGTGTAAGTCTTTGCAGTTCAGTGACTCTCTGCATTTCTGACACACAGTATATCTTATCTTTCCAGGGCTTTGGCCAGAGGAGTGGTATGAAGGTGTGTGTGAGATCGCCACAAAGTCTCCTCTACTCACCTTCCCCAGCGGAGAACCTCTGCGCTCCGAACTGCAGTACAACTCAGCTCTGAAAAATGACACAGTCACGCCGGTACAGCGTTCACAATATAGACATTTTCTTGTTGTAAGGTAGTTAGAATACACCGAGAGCAATTGTTTAAATGGTCCGTTTCTGTCGTCCAGGCCGAGCTGAGCGAGCTGCGAGCAACCATCAGCAACCTCCTGGACCCTCCTCCTGAAGGATCTGCCCTCATTAACAAGCTAGACTTTGCCATGTCCACCTATCTGCTCTCAGTCTACAGGCTGGAATACATGAGGTCAGCTCCATTACACTCATGTATCCGGTTCTTTTTTGTTTTGTGAGGTGGGATCATGATTGTTATATCTCTCCTTTCTCGTACTCTCTTTCAGGATGCTGCGCTCCAATGATCCTGACCGGTTCCAGGTCATGTTTCGATACTTTGAAGACAAAGCCATCCAGAAAGACAAATCCGGTGAGGGATTTACACCTGCTCAGATTTGACCGATCTTTTCCTCCTGCTGTTTATTTATTTTCTCCTGTTTCTATCTCTGCAGGCATGATGCAGTGCATTATTTGTGTTGGCGATAAGGTGTTTGATGTCTTCCTCCAGATGATGGCTGAGAAGGTAGGTAGAATAATTTTTCAGAAGACCATATATTTAGCTTTTAAGTGTCCGTGTATAACAATCAAAACATATTTCCTTATGTTTTTAGCCAAAGACCAAAGAGCACGAGGAGGAATTGGAGCGGCATGCCCAGTTCTTACTGATCAACTTTAACCACACACACAAGAGGATCCGCAGAGTGGCCGACAAATACCTTTCTGGCTTGGCTGAGACGTGAGTGTTAACAATTAAAGAACGTTATGCCGTGTGTGCCGGTTTAGCTCAGTCGGTAGAGCAGTGCCCTATGTACAGAGGTACAGCCCTTGATGCGTCAGCCGTGGGTTCGACTCCGACTCATCGGCCCTTTGGTGCGTGTCATTCCCCACCCTCTCCTCCTCCTATTTCCTGTCGCTCTTCACTGTCCTATCTAATAAAAGCAAAATGCCAATAAAACATTGTTTTAAATAATATATCCTAATTCTCATGGGGTTTACCTCGAACAGATTCCCCCATCTGCTTTGGAGCGGTCGTGTGCTGAAGACCATGTTGGACATCTTGCAGACGCTCTCTCTGTCACTAAGTGCTGTAAGTATCAGTTAAGGTGTGAACAAGACAGTTCCAGGTTAATGATTTGAATCTCTATGAAACATCAAGAGTTTGGGAAATAAAATAGGGTGGAATATTCTCCTCCTCTAATTCAGTAGTGTAGTGTTGGAATAAAGGCAAAGCTTGAACTGCTTTTACTTGATGTGGTTGTTATCTAACCCATATTTAGGACATCCATAAGGATCAGCCATACTATGATATTCCAGACACTCCGTACAGGATCACCGTTCCTGACACATATGAGGCCAGAGAGGTGAGTTCTGACTGTCATTACACTTATGGCCACTAGAGAGCAGCACAACATTAGTTTTAAAAAACATTAATGGCCTATTTCTTGCTCAGTTGTAATCCTGTTTGGATTCTTTATTCTGTTTATCAGCAAAATAATCTCTTGTAATGGAAATGTATTTGATCTTTTTATATGACACTAATTGTCTAACTAACCAAGCTCCTTAACTTTGATATGTACTGTATAGATCTGTGAGAAGATGTCTGCCTTATCTCAACGTTTTGTGAAGGGTTACATTTTATAGAAACTGATAGTCTGCCACCCTCCTGTGTTTCATAAATAGTTTGTATTTTTATTAATAATCATATTTCTTCATTTCCTTGTAGAGCATTGTGAAGGACTTTGCTGCTCGCTGTGGTGAGATCCTGAAAGAGGCGATGAAATGGGCCCCTTCAGTCACAAAGTCCCACCTACAGGTGAGTCTGGATGTTTCATTAGCACAGGGATCTCGTCTTTGGTATTAGAAAGATCAACTGAAGTTTGACTGGGGTTTAACACACTCAAATACGGGGTTGACACATATTATAGCTGTGCATTAGTAATTTAAGGTGCTTGGTTGTGTCTGTAGAGTTTAAACAGCACTTCTTTGGCTACAGTACTTATTTAAATAGTCAACAAAGTTGTTTTTATTTTATTAAAGGAAAGTCATCGTATATATTTGGCTAAAGAGAATATTAGTCAATGTTGTTCCATTACTCTTCTCTCTTGTCTTATTCAGGAGTACTTGAACAAGCATCAGAACTGGGTGTCAGGCCTGTCCCAGCACACCGGCCTGGCGATGGCCACAGAGAGCATACTGCACTTCGCAGGCTACAACAGGCAGAGTACGACACTGGGCGTGAGTAAAACAAACGTGGGAATTCCTGGAGTTTTGCACACAACCCACCCACTAAAATTAAAGGCAGACTCAATTTAGATTGAAATTACTGAAATAAATGGTGAGGTCTTAGTCTGAGCTACATATTCCATTTTAGAGTATCTGCAGAACAAATGTCAGTCAGTCACATTAACAGTCTTTGTGTTAAGCCTTTCACTTCCTGATGCATAAAGAAAGCAGGAGCACTTTCAAAAACATCTTTGAAACTAAAAGCAAACTTCAAAACTACCTTTGGTTTCCTACCATTTACCTTACAGGATTGTTAACTTGTGCTGATTAACATTTGTTCAACTATAATCGCTTTTCAAGTTAACACATTTTAGCATTTTTTTTTAACACTGACTGTTGTGCCTCGTATCTTTGGTGTTTATATATGTTTTAATCTGTGTGTATTCTGCAGCTCTTTAAACACTGGGAGTCTAGTTGTCAAGTTGTTAACAGTACTCTTCGTCTATGTGCGCATGCTTTCTAGTCTGTGTGACATTATTTCGCTTGCTTCCTGGGCTTGCATTCTGCTATATCTGTCTTTTCATTTGCTTCATTTGTTGTATTTTGTCTTTATTAAACTGCACCGAACTACCTACCTGGTTGCTTGGCTGGTTTACGGATTTGCTGGTTACCTGGTTACTTACCTGCAATGGACGGGTGGGTTGGTTGGCTGGTTGCTGGTTGCCCATTTGGCTAACTGGTTATTCTGGTGCTGTCCTCCAACATGTGGCCAACCGTAGGCTGCTTTCCCTCAGGTTGGTCTGAACACTAAATATAGAGAGAGGGCTCAGGCAGAATACAGCTATGTATCATACTCTCCTAGCTTTGGGCTGTGTGGCCCCAAGTGGCCCCTAAACTGTGTTTTCCATTAGACCACCCAGCTGACGGAGAGACCAGCATGTGTGAAGAAGGACTACTCCAACTTCATGGCTTCACTCAACCTGCGTAACCGCTACACAGGAGAGGTGCAGTCTTATTATTTTATAGAGGAGTTTTCTCTCTGAGATTCTCTGCATAGAGTTTGATTCATACCTCTCTGTGTATGTGCTGCTTAGGTGGCTGGCATGATCCAGTTCTCAGAGGCGACTCACAGCCAGTCAGACCTCAACAAGCTGATGATCCAGCAGATGACCAGTGCTCTGGACAGAAAAGACCCTGAGGCCTTCACCCAGGCCATGTTCAAGATGGCCGCCCTGCTTATAACCACCAAAAGTGAGCAGCTTTGCTTTGATGAATCTTATATTTAGTGTCTTTCAGGAGTAGTAACAGATGTTTATATTAAAGATTCAGTTATGTTAATTTTCTATGTTTTGCCTTCAGACTGCGATCCTCTGCTCCTGCACCATCTGTGTTGGTCTCCTCTCAAGATGTTTACAGAACACGGCATGGAAACTGCCATCGCCTGCTGGGAGTGGCTTCTGGCTGCACACAACGGGGTGGAAGTTCCAGTATGTACATGTCTCAACTCTATAAAAGCTTGTTCAGTGAACATATTTATTGGTTTGATTGATATTGAATACATTATGTTCTCTTTTCCCTCTGCCTAGTTCATGCGTGAGATGGCAGGCGCTTGGCAGATGACAGTGGAGCTGAAGATGGGTTTGTTTTCAGAGGCGAAGGTGGAGGCCGGCCCTCTGGCTGTGTCAGAGGAGAGTCAGCCTGCACCCTGCGCACCTGATGTCATCCCTCACTTCCTCTGGATAGAGGTCTGTGTCACACTGACTGCTTTGTATTTGATTTATTGTCGCCTCTATTGCCAACTTATTCTGACTGAGATCCCATAAGACAATTTATATTTACTTTGTTTTGGTTTATGACATTCTGTAGGTAGAGCTTTCATTATAGAGGTTACCCACTTTTTTTCACAGTGTTGCTCAAAGTTAAATTGGACTTGAGCTTAGTGGTTTAAGGGTTGAAACTATCTCCTTTTAATTTCTCGTCTTTCTGTTCTCCCTCCAGTTTCTGGTGCAGAGGTTTGAGATAGCAAAGTACAGCAGTGCCGACCAGGTGGAGATTTTCACGGCCATTTTGCAGAGATCTCTGTCCCTGAGTGTCGGAGGACCTAAAAGCAGCCTGAACCGACATGTTGCTGCCATTGGACCAAGATTCAGGTACTGGTGATGACAACAAGAAACTGGTTTAATTTTAAATATTATAATAATCGGGGCGCTGGTTGAGCTCAGTTGGTAGAGCAGGCGCCCCATGTATAGAGACTACAGTCCTCGACACACTGATCGCAGGTTGGACTCCCGGTCTGCCAATCATTTGGTGCATGTTTAATTTAGTTTATTAGTTTATTTCACATGGGCCGTGCACAACACAACTGTTTGGCCAGAGTTAGCTATATAGATAATTTACATATGTGGTCCCTGGGCAGGAAGATCTTAAAAACACACATCACAATACAAACAATTAAAAACAATAAAAATTAACATTTTTGACAAACAGTAAACATGTCATCCCCCACTCTCGACTCCCCACACTTCCTGTCTCTCTTCAGCTAGTCTGTATAATAAAGGCAAAAAGCCGAAACAATAATCTAAAAGAAAAAAATTATAATAATCAGCTGTGAGAGATACTGTAACCTAACCTTAATAAGACTGTTGTCTCATCACTGTGCTTTATTTCAGACTGCTGACTCTGGGTCTGACTCTTCTTCATGCGGATGTTGTGACAAACGCCACCATCAGAAATGTGCTCCGAGAGAAGATCTACTCTACTGCTTTTGATTACTTTAGGTAGAAAAAACTTTAATCTGTTTTGTAGGCCTAAAAAACGAAAACTGATTTAAACTCTCTATTAACTCTCCCTCTTTGCCGTCTCTATCTCTGTACAGTGTCGCTCCCAAATTCCCCACTCAGACAGACAAGAGGCTGAGAGAGGACATCAGTATAATGATCAAGTTCTACGCCAGCCTGCAGTCTGACAAGAAGTATCTGGCTGCCAGCCAGCTGGTTCCTCCAGGTACAGGACTGAGAAAACATCTACCTTATCTTTCAGTCATAGTAACTGAATTAGCAACTTCACACAGCAACACCATCTACACTTTATATGTCGGTTATATTTTCCCCTTTTAAAAGTATTTGATTGGTGAATTTACATCCCTTTGGCGTAGTTTTTACATCTGCCATGTACAGCAAATTCAGTCATGTGTAATCCACAGTATGACGCTCAAACTAATTCACAGACCCAATTTTCTAATCTGTGGTTTTATACTAAAGCATCAGCTGTAGCTGAGATTTGAAAGTTTGCAAAATAAGAAAATATCAACACGAGTGTTATTTAATTTATCTTCAACTATACACATCAGGGTAGAGTAGCAGTGGGGCTTTCTTGTTTGCATGGAAGAACCAGGTTACAGGGTACAGTGGGTCAAAACAGCCTCTCATGTTTCAGTTTTGGAAGAAAGTCAAAACTAAGAATGCAGTCAGTTATTATGATCATTCTCAAAATTACTTTTTATCTGGGCCTTTATTTACAGATGGATAATTTCTAAGTAAGATGCATTAATGACATTTTCCTTTGTTTAGATCCGCAGGACATGTCAGTGAACAGCCTGTCTGTGGTGACGGTGACCGACAGCCGGAGCAGCCTCGATGCAGCTGTTGGCCAGAGGCAGCAGGTGGCTCAGGGATGGATCAACACCTACCCTCTGTCCTCCGGCATGTCCACCATATCCAAGAAATCAGGTAAAACACACACTGTGTAAAACGTGTATGAGCTACAGTATAATGGTGAGAGTGAACCTTCTTGTGCTTCTTATTCATCTTCTTTTTGTATGGCTCATGTGCTGCTCCTGACTGTTTCAGGACTATCTAAGAAAAGCAACAGAGGCTCACAGCTGCACAAATACTACATGAAACGCCGGACTCTTTTACTGGCATTATTGGTATTTACATTTTCTCAACTACTATGTACATTAAAAATATCAATAAAATAACTCTATTCTACTTCTATTATAATGATTCCTATTCTCTCTGTGTCTCTCTCTAGGCCAGCGAGATTGAGCGTCTGACGATCTGGTACAACCCGCTGTCCACTCAGGAGCTTGCTATTGCTACTGAGCAGTCAGTGGAGACCAGCATCGCTAACTGGAGGTCCAAATACATCAGTCTGACGGAGAAACAGTGGAAAGACAACATTAACCTGGCCTGGAGCATAGCACCTTACCTCGCCCTGCAGCTGCCTGCCAGGTACACGGAGGAACTGAATGCATCACGTCCCAAGTTTCATCAGTGACAACTGAAAGTGTAACAGAGTTTTACTAACTAAAGTAATTATTTGAAACACACAAGACAGAAAGTGAAAATTTTAAGTTAAAGGCTAAATTCCAAATATTTTGCACATTTGTGCCCCCTTTTAAGGAAGGAATAATTGAATGATGCTCAAACTACAACATGACAGAAGTATTCATCATCTTACACTATTTATTCGTGTAAACATCCACAATGTCTTTGACTTCTGTAATGAACCAACTTAATGCATTAAATGATCCTTTAATTTGATGAGTTTATTCACAAAGCTTTGTCTGATAAACAGACTGATTGAATAGATTGTGGCATGCGGGCCTGCTAAACATCAGCTTTATCCTTACACATTATATTTTATACACATTAACATGCAGATGTATGCCATGACAAGCAACATAACTCTGAACAGATGAGCTCATTCCTTACACTTACCCATTCATTCATTTTTTTAAATTTGTTTTTCAGATTTAAAAACACAGAGGCGATTGTCTCTGAGGTGACTCGTCTCGTGCGAATGGATCCGGCTGCTGTGTGCGATGTTCCAGAGGCAGTCAAGGTGAGCTTCTCAACCTGCTGCTTCAAACCAACTGCCATCCTTTTAGTTACACTAAAGACAATTATAAAATCAGGGAACAAGGACAAACAAGGGTTTTCTGAATGTCCCTGGGTTTATGACACGAGGTTTAAGCATCTGGACAAGATTGGAAATAGAAGATTTTATGCAGGATAGCCTCCAACATCTATCTTACTCTCCGTAACCAGATTATGTGTGGTTTGTGTAATGTCAAGATCTGTTAACTTAAACTGTATCTGGACCTCTTTTTGTTTTGAATATACAGTATGTTAAGCCATAACAGCAGCAGCCCTTTTCAGATAGTACTGTGCACTTCTTTAACTGTTAGCATTTAAATTTATTTTTAAACAGAAGAAAAGTTTTTGTTTGTCACTCAGTGTTTTGCTTTCACTTTAACCTCTCATCTGTTGGTGTTATTGAAGTCATCTGTTCGCCTCGAGCTTCCTCCAGTCATCATCATTTACTTCTTCCTGACTGAACTCTTAATGAGCCTCGTATCTGTCTAAAGAAGAAGCAGGGGAGGCTGAGCGTGGCCTTCCCAAAAGGCTTCATAATTTAACGGATGATCGTCCTTGACATCCTGTAGCTGTTTATTCCAGTCTCTTAAGTAACTAATAAACACAGCATCCTCAGGAGGCTTGTTAGCACACCAGCAGGCTTGGGGTCATAACCTTGCATCACAGTGCTGTCATGTTTGATGCTTAAACATTGATCCTGTGTTGCGTGTTGTGCACAGAGAAGAACCTGTCCAACTTCTGATTTTGATGTTGGTTTAAGTTTTTTTTTTTTTACATATTTCTCTCATATTTTCTCTCTTTTTTTGTGTTTCTTTAGTTCCTGGTAACGTGGCACACGATTGATGCCGACTCTCCAGAGCTGAGTCACATCCTGTGCTGGGCCCCGGCAGATCCCCCAACTGGACTGTCCTACTTCTCCTCCCTGTACCCTCCTCACCCCCTCACAGCACAGTACGGGGTCAAAGTGCTGCGTTCCTTTCCTCCTGTGCGTTCACATACACAGCCCATATACACAATCAGCTGATGTCATTTGTGTTACATTGTATGTTACATTTTAGTTTTAAACACCATCAGAACTCATTTTTGTGAGTCACAAAAGTTGATCTATGCTGTGTTCAGGGTCATATTAACCACATTCAGATATATCAGACAATGACACTGGCATTTCTCTTTGTTATCACACTGATTGAAATATATTTTGCACTCTTTCTAGGATGCCATTTTGTTTTATATTCCTCAAATTGTCCAAGCACTTCGATATGACAAGGTAAATATCAGCAAATACACTGAAAGCCCACATATCCCCATATTGTTAAATTAAGTAGTTTTTCCTGTCTCCACCTGGTGTAGATGGGTTATGTGAGAGAGTACATCCTGTGGGCGGCTCAGAAGTCTCAGCTTCTGGCTCATCAGTTCATCTGGAACATGAAGACCAACATATTCCTGGACGAGGAAGGAAACCAGAAAGACCGTGAGAGTTTAACCAACACTATCTCTTTGTGACTCATCCGCAGCACAAAATGTGGGCGTAAAATGTAAACTGATATGACCTTTGATCGTGTCTCTTCCTGCAGCTGACATAGGCGAGCTGCTGGAGCAGATGGTGGAGGAGATCACTGGCTCTCTGTCCGGTCCAGCCAAAGACTTCTACCAGAGAGAGTTTGACTTCTTCAACAAGATCACCAATGTGTCGGCCCTTATCAAGTATGAACATGATTTACTTTTCTTATTATATAGTCCTTGGACTATAATGCACCTCTAGCATGTCTGAGGCTTTCCTTGGAGTGGCTTGTTCTTTACATTAGTGATAAAATGTTTCCAGTTTTACCAGATGAGATCGATTTCTCAACTGACTGAGACCTGAAATTTGCTAAAGGTTCCATTACTGTGAATAATTACTCAAAACCTTTCCTCTGACGGTGATATTGCTCTTGGGAAATAGTTTGAGAAATGCAACGATGCCTTCACTGCCGTGCAATCCCTCTACCATAAGACATTACCTTCATTAACTTTTCTGCTCCTTTCTACTTTACTTTACTTCATATCACAAATTTCATCATCCGCGCTTTTATTTTTTATCACTTTTTCATCACACATGTTAAAGTTATAATCTCAAAGATCTCAGTTTGAGTTTCGTTTTCTTGTGATAAACGGTAATTGTGGTAGCACACTTCCCAGATATCCAGACAGTGTTGCATGTGTGACGTATACAGTTGGCTCCGGTTGTAACTCATGATTTTCCTGGCTGACGGTCGCTTTCCTTTTCAGACTGTTCGCCTTCATCTGAGCGTCGAAATTGTTTCTTTTTCTTTGGATTTTCACTTATTTTTGAAGTTGTATCTGTAGTCATCGATCTTTTCTGTGTTTGTTCAGCCATAGTAGATTACTGTTTACTCGCAACACTTGTAGAGACCGCAAAAGCAGCCGCTTAGCTACCCTCTCTGACAGACCAACAACTGCTGGGTGATGGAACACGTGTCACTAACTGTGCGCTGCTTGTGCGAAAGTCGCTCCAGACACCCAGTCTGTAATACTGCAAATGCAAAGGCTTTCATCAGTTGGCCATAGGCTCAATCACCATTGTATTAACTCATTCAGCAATATAAAGTGACTTAACAGACATTTATTTCAATGAAAATATTGGAGATTATTACTTTAGGCTTCACCCTTATCTATGACTTTCTTTAATACTAAGTAACTACTCTTTGCCAAAGGCCTCACAGTGAAACTACAGTTAAACTTTCCTGTTAGACAGATCCCTCTAGCTGATCTCCAAGGTGTTAATGAAGTGATAACAAGTTTTCCCTCAGGCTGAGATGTGTTGCTCCTTTCCTTGCCTTGTGAAATCAAAGGTTCTCTAAATCCCTTTGTTGTTCATTTGTTGCTGTACTGTCCCCCTGATTATGCACTGTTCTCCTCCCAGACGACCTGTCTCCCTGTGTGTACGCCCTGCAGCTGATGTGCAGCTTTTTGACAGGTCCAATTATTGCTGCCTCTCACAGAAAGTGTTCTGTCAGCTCTCTGGAGGCAGACAAATTCCCCTTAGCCCTTATTACAACAATAATTACAACTGTCCAGGGGAGAAACTTCTCTGTCCCCTGGCTTCAACTCTGTATTAGTCTGCACCCAAGTGACTCCCCTCTGTGAATAACAGCAGAGCCTGACTGTCACATGTAGTCTCCAGTCCGTCATTGAGATACCCATGCATGCTAGATGTGTGGAAAATCTGTGTTCATGTTGTTTTTGTTTATCTTCATCAGACCTTTTCCCAAAGGGGAGGAGAGGAAGAGGGCCTGCCTGGAAGCCATGTCACAGATCAAAGTCCAACCCGGCTGTTATCTGCCCAGTAACCCAGAGGCCATAGTTCTGGATATAGACTACAAGTCTGGGACCCCCATGCAGAGGTGCGCCTCAAAACCAGCTTCTATAATACCTCAGAAAGTTAAGAATCCACAAATAAATGAGAAATGCACCTTTGTGTCTGTGTTCTTTTCAGTGCTGCCAAAGCTCCATACCTGGCCAAGTTCAAAGTCAGGAGGTGTGGAGTCAGTGAGCTGGAAAAAGAAGGTACAGTTCATGTTAAATACATCTAAAGTAGATATTGTATGTATCCTCAAGAGTGTGCACAGACAAACAGTGTGTCTTTGAAATCTTCCCTTCAGGTCTGCAGTGTCGCTCAGATTCTGTGGATGGGGAGAAGAGCGAAGAGGAGGCCAAGAGAATCTGCTGGCAGGCGGCCATCTTTAAAGTGGGAGACGACTGCCGACAGGTCTCAGTGACACACTCCTCTCCTTTGCTTACTGCACTGCTGTCTCCCACCCGTTTCATGATATATATACATTTAATGTGACTTAATTATTTTTGTTGGTTTTTGGTATTCTCTTTCTTTATCATTTTGTTATTTGTGTTCACAGGACATGTTAGCTCTTCAGATCATCAGCCTGTTTAAAAACATCTTCCAGCTTGTTGGTCTGGATCTCTACGTGTTTCCTTACAGGGTGGTGGCCACAGCACCTGGAGTAAGTACATATAAACTATTCCAATCTTTCTCTGGCAAATTTTCCACAACAGTGATGAAACTGCAAGACTGAGATTGCGCTGTAATTAAACCACTTCTCATCATTCCTGTTTCTGATGTTCCACCACAGTGTGGAGTGATCGAGTGCATCCCGGACTGCAAGTCTCGTGACCAGCTGGGCCGACAGACCGACTTCGGCATGTACGACTATTTCAGGAACCAGTATGGGGATGAATCCACCCTAGCGTTCCAGAAGGTAAACACCAAATCCTGTAAACTTGTGAAGACTTTTCCATCATCACTCAGTCATTTACACCAGTAAAATTATACCATACTGTATGTCTAAGTGATCAGATACTTCATTAACCAACAGTTTAATCTGACACGTCTTCCAAACTTTTCCTTTTCAGGCGCGGTACAACTTCATCCGCAGCATGGCCGCTTACAGCTTGCTGCTCTTCCTGCTGCAGATAAAAGACAGACATAACGGCAACATCATGCTGGACAGCCAGGGCCACCTCATCCACATCGGTGTGTATTGTGTGTGTTTTTAAATGTTGATATGAAAAAATGGCACATTGCCCTGATGTGAATTTAGAGTTAAACCAGACCTGAGGCTGAACAAGCCTGTTGATAAATAATGAAAATGAAATCATAAGTCTTTGCAAGCTAACTCTTTCTGATATTAATAGAATCCAATGGCTGCAAGAGCGGGAAAAGATGCATTCAAAAATCTGAAAAAAACTTCTAATTGTCTTAATATTCTCGAAGTGTATCCAAACTTTAGACTTTTATTAAATTTCAGTCAATAATTGAGACGGAAATTTGAGTTTTGAACCTTTAAATCGTGACTAAAGCCTTTATTCTGCATCATTCAGTCTTTGCCGTGCTTTTGAGTGTTTATATTTGCATTGATAGTGCTTGACGTTATCTTAACGCTGCGATATGGTACTGGCTAAGCTAACGTGTTTGTGTGTATGTGTGTCCATGTTTCCAGACTTCGGGTTCATGTTTGAAAGCTCTCCTGGCGGGAACCTCGGCTGGGAGCCGGACATCAAGCTAACCGATGAGATGGTAATGATCATGGGGGGGAAGATGGAGGCGACTCCCTTCAAATGGTTCATGGAGATGTGTGTGAGGGGATACCTGGCTGTCAGGTGAGTATGCAGAAGATCATAAGCAATATGTAAAGGTGGCTAACATGGAACATTAAGACGATTTCCTCTGCGTTACAGGCCCTACATGGACGGAGTGGTCTCCTTAGTTACACTCATGCTGGACACTGGGCTCCCCTGCTTCAGAGGACAGACCATCAAACTGCTCAAGTGAGTGAGGCGTGCGGACATATCTGCCTGTGTGTGCAAATAAGAATGAGAATAAGCCGTTTTAAAGTAATTTACAATCTATCACATCTATAGGCAGCGATTTAATCCTGGTTTGAGTGAGAAAGACGCAGCTTCCTTCATCATCAAAGTCATCCAGAACTGCTTCCTCAGCAACAGGTCAGCACACATCCTTAACAGCTTACACATTCTTCTTATATTCTTGTTAATGCTGGAAAGAGTTATTCATATTTCATCTTTACTTTGTCTTCCAGGAGTAAAACCTACGACATGATCCAGTATTACCAAAATCAGATCCCATACTGAACGTCTGTGCCTGAGCATGTGCTTATATTGGCTGGTACATGGTGTGTGTGCGTGTGTGCCTTTTGTTGATGTTTACTATTAAAGATTGTGGCGCTGTTTCGGCTGATTGTTGGATGTTGTCCTTTGTGTTTGCTTTAGCTCCTCGTTTCTTTTTAAACCATTTCCCCCTCATATTAGTTATCTTATGCCTTATTTATTATGTTGAAATACATGTTATTAACTTTATTTTACTATTGCACTAGCATCTTGACTTGTGTGCACTTAGAGAAAACGCTCTTGTTAACCTGCACGTTCAGTAAATTCTACAGTTTGTGCCAATTTGAGATGATTTGTAACGTTGGTGAATGTGGGTTCTTCAAGCTGTTGATTTTTAGATGGAGTTCGAAGTGTCATTGGATACTTGAAGTAGCTAAAGTAAACCGGTTTCAGTTTTGACCAATGTGGCCTAATCTGCCATCCTGTATTTGACTGTACTACTGTGCTTCTCTTTTTAATGGACCAGATTAGTTTGACCTGTGGCATGGTACTCGTCTTGTATTTAACAGGGGCGACTGACTGTATAGACATGGGTTACACTGTCTGTGTTTTGCAGCCACATTGGGGGAAACAATGCATGCAATGTCTGGGAAACACTGGAGTTTTGTATATTTTGCATTGCCAAAGGGGGAGGGAAAATACTGCACATAAACCCAACTTTTCTATTTATGAATGACTGTTCAGCTCGAATGTTGGGCAGTTGCATGAAGTTGAGCATTAACTACCATGCAGCCTGTGTCCAATGCAGCTTCTGGTGAGAGTTATTTTAGTAATCCAAAGTGCTGTGCCCCATGTCCATTACGGCAAGCTTGAGCCTGTATGTAATGTTACTGATTGTAAAGACTTTGCCTCTCTTTGTATATTTATATTCATGACTCATTTTCTGTCTCCTTTTCTATCTTCATGCCTTTTGAATGAGAATGCAGAAGATATGAAATCAAATAAAGATCTAGCAACTTAAAGAAACGTCCTGGTGTTTCATTAACTGTCTTTATTATTGAAGTCAGTGTTTCTCATGATTGTAGTTAAATGATTATTATTATTTTAGTTATTTAAGTATCTCTACAATGGTGATGTGATTTAAAGACAATTCAGTAATAATGATCAGTTGGTTTTGTTTGTGGACCAGGATAAAAACAAAGAGTGGATGTCGAGGCTGGTTTAAAGCCAGATGGTACTGTTGCACAAACACACAGTGGGCTGTTAGTGTGAAGTTTGTGCTATTTAAAAGTCAAAAGAAGAGAAAGTAATTTCTAATATTAACTCACAGCTGAACCTAATGCATTAAGTAAGATATAATGTACAATGAGCAGGTTGATATCGCGGACTAAAACCCGGACAGGGTGAGCAGAATGGTCTTGTCTCACCCTGAAGGTGTTCCATTCCCCGATAACAACCTGCTCACTATACTTTATCCTGCTTATTACACAGCTATTTACTTATTAAAATCAATAATTTGAGACTATATATTGATTTGGAAATGATTTTATTCATTTAAAACGATTATTTTTCTGTTTAAAAATAGTCAGTTACAGTCACAGTGAGAGCTGCGTCCATAGCAACGGTTAACTCCAGTCTTCTTAAAATGAGCTAACTGAGCTGTTATTACTTGCATTACATTAAAATGAGCAAACATCATTTTCTACTCACATTAAATGGAAACATTTGAACATCTCCTGAAGTCAAATTTACTGGACTTCTTTCGGCGGAAAGAAAAGTTTGTTCTTCATAGCAACAGTCTGTTATCGAGAAATATCAGACCTCAGAATGCCGTAATCAACAATCAGAATCAAGTATTTAACACAGCCGTGTGATAACAAGGGATATTTGCATCATACATTTGAAGGTAGAGTGAAATAACATTTTCAGAAGATGTCTTCCAAATATATATAACTGTAATAATTGAGACAGGTCAGTGAAAATGTCTTCACTGCTAAAAAGAGCTGACTGTCTTTCCTTGGGTTGTCTCCAGCACATCTTTAATGTTGATGATGACCCTCCATCTCTAGCACACGCTGGATGTATGTTACCTGATATGTGCCTGAAAGTCAAGACAATATGCAATCATATATTCTCCCACTTACATCCTGTATTTCATTTTTGCAACCAGCAGGGGGCAGCACATTATAAAATATTTATTGTGTTTCTAAGTTCCTCAGGATGCGAGCTCTGATTGATTCAAAGAAAGTACCACTCATTCATAACTACTGTGAAACCAAATCCACACTTTTCAGTGTTGTCAGTCCAAGAACCAGGATGGCTCTCACTGTAGTATTATAATCCCGTCAAGCATGTCTTAAACAGAGCTCAGGAGTTACATCCATCAAACTGCTTCCCTCTCTTAGATAATGAGTGGGCCTGAAGCCTTCACAGACTCACAGAGACATGAGTGAC